>NC_137641.1:3657049-4857049 GCF_963383615.2 Lipophrys pholis | reverse complement strand
TAGTGGTAAGTCAATTTAAGTTGTTTCAATGTCACATTATTTTATTGGTACTAACTTGGTAGCCACTACTATTATAAATAAATTGACATAATATTATAATATAATATTGACATATTATTTAAATGACCTTGTTTCTCAATTTGTCTCCATCTTTTAGATTGCGCAGGACTTTGCTATCCTTCACGGTGAGGCTGCCCCAAAGCTGTTTGAGAAGTGGGTTCCTCTTGATGCAGTCAAGATAATAAGTCTTGTGAAACGCGAAGGGAAACTCACCGATGTGGATGAACTGAGAGGCCACCATTAATGAGTCAAGAAGAGCATTCATGGATGTGCTACCTGTAAGTAATTCAACTTTGAGCATAAATCAAAACATAAATTCATTTAGAAACAACCCCAGTTGTTGTTTTAAAAAGTTGGAAGGAAACATTCATCTTTATATAACAAAGGGCATGGTAAAAACGTTATATCCTTGGAATGAGTGACAGTGCAACGTTAGATAATGTTACTCATTTCACAAAGCACAATTCTTAAAAGTTATAACTCGCATCAGAAGACTGCACATGCCGCATGATTTCATTGTTAAAGGCACTACGACAAACATTTTTTTGCTTATTAAATAAGTCTCATCTGGATGAATCTATGTTATTCACACTTATTAAAGTGCCTTGTGAAAGTATTCATACCCCTTGAACTTATACGCCCCTTGTCATGTAGCAACCACAAACTTAAATACTTTTTATTGGGGTTTTCAGTGATCGACAAACACAAGGTAACACACATTTGAGAAGTGAAACAAAAATGATATGATACTCAGTCCTCTGATACAGAGGGGGTTTTCTGGGGTGTGTCTCTACCAGCTTTGCACATATACACACTGCATTTTTGTCCATTCTTCTTTGCAAAACAATACATCTGTGAACTGCCACCACCATGTTTCACACAGTGGATGGTGTGTCCAGGTTCATGGTGGCAGCATCGTGTTGCGGGGGGCTTTTCTTCAGCAGGGACAGGAAAGCTGCTCAGAGTTGATGGGAGGATGGATGGAGCTAAATATGAAGCCTGAATCCTACTGAGGATCTTTGGCAAGATTTGAAAACTGCTGTTCACAGATGCTCTCCAATCTGACAACTGGAGCTGTTGTGCAAAGAAGAATGGACAAAAAATGCAGTGTGTAGATGTGCAAAGCTGGTAGAGACACACCTCAGAATACTTTTAGCTGTAACTGCAGTGAAATGTGGTTCAAAGTATTTAGCCCCCTCTGTATTAGATGACTGAGTATGATGTATAATTTTTGTTTCACTACTCAAATGTGTGTTACCTTGTGTTTACCAATCACTGAAAACCCCAATGAAAAATGTTTGTCTTTGTGAACAGACAAAAATGCAGTGTGTAGATTTGCAAAGCTGGAGGCACACCCCAGAAGACTTTAGATGTAACTAAAGGAAGGGGGTTCAACAAAGTTTGGTAGGAATGGGTTGAAAGAGCTCGAGTTGTGAGCTAATGATACTTGCTTTGCCCAAGTAGCGATACTTACCTTATCTATTTTATTTCTCATCATAGGTCGGAACCAACATGGTGGAATACCTCGAGCAGGCAAAAACGACGAGATGATGCCCCCATGTCCTCCTGCTGGAGAGCGGGACGCACTACTCGCAGGCATTTTCTGTGATCTCGGGGAGGACAATTGAGGCCGAAACAGCCCTTGCAGCAGTGGATATTTGTTTTAAAAGTTTTTATGTTTTTGACTTGCACTACCCAAAAGAGTGCACGCCAACATGGCAATTCCTCCAAAGCGTGGTGTTTGAACTGGAGGGAACCGTTTCACCAGCAGTTGGCTTCCTCAGGAGCCAGCTTCTATCACTGGCCTCCAGTTAGGCCAGGACACCGTTTCGTCTGTAGATATCGTCCTACAATTGTTTGTAGATATTGTTGTTCTGAAAAGATTGTCATTGTTCCCTGTTTTTTTTAAAATTACAATTACAGGAATTTTGTTCATTAAAATATTTTTGTGTTCTGTAAATTGTGATAAATAATTGTTCAGAATTTTTTTTTGCAAAATTGTTCATATGTTTAGTATCTAAAAGTTTGTGTAAATCACTGTTCCCTGTTTTTTAATAAAGTTTGTTAATTTAAATATTTTGTATTTGGTGAATTTTGAATTGTAATAAATATTTATTTTAGTCAAAATAACCCAGCATGTGTTCTGTCCAATAGTTAACCAGTGTTGGGTTAAAAAATAACCCAGGTTGGGTTATTTTTAACCCAACATTTTTAAGAGTGTATATTACGTGTTTCTCTGAATAGTTTATAGTTAATCAGTCTACTGTAATTACTACTATGAAGATGATGAAAATTACACTGAGAAGAACAACATGAACTAATGCTGGAGATGATTAAATCTAACTTTCCTTCTGTAAATCAGCTCCCTGCATATTGCTGGGTATTGCAGGTGCTAGTTCTGGTCCAGGGCCAGACTCAGCACCAGTTCTTTGTCTTTCCACTTCCAAAGCCCCGGCCAAACAGGGGCTAAACTGGTGCTACGCTGGACCCACTTCATTGCTGGGCCAAAGAGGAGCCAGACTGGGACCCGACGCATCTTCAGCTGGGGGCGGAGTTATCTCTGGAATTATCTCTGGAGTTATCTCTGGAGTTATCTCTGGAGTTATCGCTGCCTAAAAGGCGGAAGCGAGGCTGTACCGGCTTTCTGAAAACTACAGCGAACATGGAGCCCCAGAGTGGTTATAGAGAAAAAATTTTAAATAACGTGTGGGAACGATATAATAAGTCGCTCCCTGAAGTTAATAATACGAGGGAACGGGATTTATTTAATCCGCGTTCTCGGAGCCGCGGCTCTCGAGATGCTGCCGCGCTCCTCCACTGTCAGTCAGCTCCGTCGGCTAGAATTTAGAAGCAGTTTTCCATTGTCATTTATTTTTCGCACTTTTCATGGTGACATTATTATAACTAACGTCACGTCCAGGTCTTGTTTCACGTTCTGACCGCAGGCTGAGGCACCGCAGGCTGAGGCGCTGCAGGCTGAGGCGCCGCAGGCTGAGGCGCTGCAGACGCTGCGCAATGCAGTGTGAGGCTGCAGGGGGCGCTCCGCTCCGCTCCGAGACGCTCCGATATTATTTTATAACCACAGAACTTCTTCATAATAAATACTTTTGGTTCATCAGCACCTAAAAAACAAACTACATACTACTGTAAATGAAAGTTGGATTTTATAGGCATAAAATGAGCCTTTTAACGGCTTCATGTGAAAGAGAACTTTAATCAGAGTGTTTACGTAGGTTGCCATGGAAACAGCTTTCAGAGCTGCGTTCTATCATTCTACACCTCCATTCTTCTCCAATGTTGAAGCATTTGATTCAGACACGTCCAGAAATAAAGTGAAAGGAGCAGAAATTCACAATGTAACGCCCAAATGTTGAAAGATAAGCCCCAAACTCATATATGCGTTATTTTTCCCCCTCTAGGTCCACTCTGAGACTCCGGACTAAAAGAAGAAGGACGTGAAAAAACACCAATAGAGACAAGAAGAGACGTAATGTCTTCTGGCTCTTTGGTGCATCTGAGGTTCAGGCCAAACTAGATGGAGCGACCCGGACTAAACCGATGAATACAGTCCGTCTCCTTGTACCTGGATGAGCGCTGTCAGCGCCAAATTGTTTAAATCAGTGACGTATCACGTTTTGGAGTGACGCAATGACGTGGCTCTCACTTGGCTCCGCTAACGGTGGGAAAAGAACCGGTTCTTTGGTGGTGCTCATTTCAGAACTGGCTCTGGCACCGGCCCTGAACTAGCTCCTGGTTCTCTTTGGTGGAAAAGCCCTCTGGCAGTGACTGCTGTCTCTGTGCCGGGGTCCAGTAGTGGTTTGGGGATTCTCCTCCTCCTCCCTCCGTTTGCTTTACAGGTCAGAGTTTTCCGCCATCTTGTGAGGGCCATTTGTCAGGACTTCAGCAACAATACAGCATCACTGTTCTGCTTTTGGTTGTACAAACAGACAAAACAAGGACAATGGACTGCGTGGGATTACCTCCCACAGGTAGGAAAAACATATTTATTGTTGTTGTTGTTGTGTTTAGCTCATATAACATTAACTTGGGACATAGATGAGCTGGAGCCGTGGGAAATGTTTTCTATTCCCTGGCTGAAGCTCGTCCTCAAATAAAAACAACAACAATATCAACGTCTATTGGATTCATCTAACGGAGGCTATTTTAGTTGCAGTGTGTAGAATATTACATTTCAAAAGAAATGAGTTGCTCAGAACCAGTCAGTGTACTGTTCCCCGCCTGTTCCAGCAGGAGAACCTCAGCCTGATCCCAGTAGGAAGTACTGTCTGGCTGTGCTCAAACAGCTGTGAGCAACATGTCACACCTCACTCCTTTTAGACATACTGACATGTACACAAACATTATTATTATATATATTGATTAGGATAGCAGATCAATTGATTGCACGTTGCACAAGCAGTGAATTAATGTGATAACACAGGACTCTGAACATGTAAATCCTTTTTCCTCACTAGGACCTCTCCTATGCACTGCCCACATGTCCTGATGCTTTGACAGCCAGACTCAGTGAAGCCATGGCCGAGGTGGAGAGTCTGAGGAGAGAGAAGAGGAATGAAAAGATGGAGAACGGAGGACAAAGAGCACAGTGGGGGGTCTTCTGGAGGAACTGAGAGTGAAAAATCTAATAAATGAAGAGCTGAAAGAGAAAATGTCATATAATATGTAATAATAGATAAATGTGTCACAATAAATAAATATGTAATAGGTAAATATGTAACAATTATTTTCTATGTAATATTAAAGGTAACTATGTAAACATAAATGAATGTATAATAAGTAAATATTTTATTGTGTGTAAATATGTTAAAAAAAATCTAAATTTGTTACACAAAAAAGTTATAACTTGTGCCCTATTGTACATGTTCATTGTACATAAATGTCACATTGTGTGTAAATAAACTCTTTTGCATATATTTGTCATGGCTCCATCATGTTGCTACTCTAAAAGGAGAGGACAGCGTCCCAATGTCCATCTGCAAACTTCTTCCATTTCCTCTCAATACTTTCTATAAGTACGCTACATTAAATAAATAAATGAAATATTTTTTAATTTAATCAATTAAAAATGAAAGCAATGATTCTTCACAGTCATGTAAATGTATATTTGCGTGGTTTTCTTCAGAAAACACTTCGCTGTCACATAGACTTGTTTAGGCTGACGGGTCAGACTTGCCCCTCACAAGATGGCAGCCGCTCTGACGTATGGGAGCGGTGGGCGGACACAGGCTGCGTGGCGTCTAGTGTATATGTCTATGCTGACACCTGCTCCACTACAGACATAATATAGATCAGGCCTCAATTACTTCCCCCCGAGGGCCAAAATCAGAGCAGCATGCCAAACCAAGGGCCGGAACCATCGCAGGTTTTTTGCACGACGTCAGTAAAAGTTGTTTTATTTGCAAATGTTAGCTGATGTTACCATTATTACTATTATTATTGTTGTTATCATTATTATTATAGTAATAGTAGTCAAGTTGGTTGTAGTAATAATTTAAGCCTGGGATTTTAAAAACTTGTTTTGAGGGTGACTTAAAAAAGCACTCTTGAAAAAAGTAAGTGTAAAACCAGCTATCTAATTATTTACACAGAGAGAGAGAGACAGAGATCCAGGGAGAGATGTTCAGTTTGTTACTGTTTAAATTCCATAATTGTTGTTTCAGTGCTGCTTTGGTTTCTGTTCTTATTTCATCCATTTATTGTTTTTAATTGTGATCTGTTGCATTTGAAGTATAAAAACTGCTATATAAATGAACCTGTTATTACAATTGTTGTAATTTCTGTTATAAACACGAATTAGATGCCAAATAAACAAAAACGAATGAATTCACTCACCAATCAGTGAGAAAAGTGATGGGATGAAGAAATCCCTCTGATGTATGTTGCATCAGAAAGTCTGTTTCTTTAAGTCAGAGATCAGAGGTGAAGAACACTCCTCCACTAAATCCTCCACTCTTCTTGTCGCAGTATTATCTGACATTTACCAAAATCATTTTCCATCATTCCAGCCACATTCCTGACATTCTTAATGTGACCTAATGCATCTGAAGATAGTTCTGAAATGGGCCTGACACTCCTGATATTCCTGGAACTTCTTTTTGGCTCCAATGAATCTTCAAGAAGATCAAGAATCACCTGTATTGGTGAAGTTTGTAACTGAGAGTGTGGATTAGTAGTGAAAGCAGCAGAAGGAGACTTGAACTTTGATTCTTTTCATCATAAAGGTATTTATTCTGGCAACACGAGTATCTATCTGTGATGCAAAGGCTTTTTATACTGCATCTCTGCATGATGACCTGGTTTTTGTAGCCATAAAAAAGTGATTGAGGGGTGGATTGACTCAGACCAGCACTAGTGAAGGCCGAGGTCTGAAATGCAAGGCTGCCACTGTTACAATCTAATCCAACCATTTATAGGACATGCAAATACGTTTCAACTTCCAGCTTTTATTGAAAGATATAAATAAGGATGTGAGGATATAAACACTCTCATATACTATTTTTCCATTCATCCATCTTTGCCATGATGATTTTATTGTTGTAAAAAAGTCATGTAAGACCAAAGATTGAGGTGAAAACTGTCTTTATTTTGTCAAAGCTTGAAGAAAATGATGATGAAAGAAGATGAATATTGATGAAGTCAGTTTGCTTTGATGATAGAAGAAGGTGAAAGAGGGTGAATGACAGAGGTGAGATCAGTGTGAGAGTAAAAGCAGTGTGAGAGTCCCAGTGAGTCCGGTCAGGACTGGGAACACTGGTCTCTCCTCAGTGTCTCTCTGAGGGGAGTCTGGGAGCCCCGGGTGGCCTCACAGGTCACAGAGCCCACCTTCCTCCACTGGTCTGCAGGGAGCCTCAGGGTGCTGCTCCAGCTGTAGAGGCCGTCCTTCTGCAGCACCCCGGGGCTCCTGCTCTCCTCCCAGCTGCTGCTGCTGCTGCTGCTGCTGCTGTCCTCCACCTTCCAGCTCAGACTCCAGTCTGAGGGGAAGCCCTCGTTGGCCAGGCACATGAGCGTGGCCTTCCCCTGCTGCAGCTCCTCTCTGGAGGGGGGCAGCACCGTCAGGGTGGGGCGGGTATCACCTAGGAGACACCAATCAAATTAGAGGACAGGGAGCACCCAGCTGTCAATCAACCAGCACACACCTGGACAGCTTTAGTGGGAGACAGCTGATTTGGTCCTGGAAGAAGTTGCTGTCAGAGGCTTTTTCTGCTCCAGCAGTCACTCACTCACACATTGTTTCACTTCCCTTTAAGAAGCCTCTCATGCACATCAGCACAGAGAGAATCATCCAACACTTTGACCTGAAATACCTCAAACTACACAGGAAGGAACACAAGCTGATGTCTCAACGTTTACTCTTCATTTGCATCAACGTTATCAGAAAGTTTACACTTTACAACTTATGACTGGAAACTTTAACATGAACTTCAAATCTAAATTAATATTTTCAATTATTTAGAGCAAAATGTAAAAGAAAACAGTGAAATATATATCAAGAGGTTTTCATAATTTTATAACATTTATCATCAGTATTTCTATTTTACTGTAAAATAACAATATTAATGATGCATTTTAAAGTAAGAAGAGAAACAGAATTGGGAAACATTCTATAGAATCAAGAATAAATCCAGCTGTGATGAAGAGACACTCAATAAAACAAGAAGAATAAAACCTGCACACATTCCAACACAAACACATTTCAAACAGTGGACATGTCAACTAAAACTCAGCCCAAAGACAGACCAGTGCACCAGAAATGTCCCTAAATACACAGGTCAGTGTAAAAACAGCTTCAACATGAGACTGGTAGAGTTAAAACAGTGTGTTCCACAGCCATCAGGCTCTAACTGAGCACATTTAAAGACTGACAAGATCTTTGGTTTTGTCATTTAATCCTAATGAGATTTTAATCCGGTGTAAATTTAAAACTAATAACTTTTCTCTGTGATCAAATTAAAGTGAACAGAGCTGAGCTAAACTACATGAAATCAATGGAGATTAAAACTTGATCACTACAATAATTATTAAGAAAAAAAAACATCTTTCTAATCTCAAATCATTCAAAACAAGGTTTAATGTATGAATTTGTATTATTTAGTTGAAAGAATTAAAAGGAGAATAAACTTACTTCCAACATCCAGTCTGGTTCCTCCACCGAACGTGTACCACAGTGATACAAACTCATTGAGCCGCTGTACAAAAACCTCTGACTGTAGAGAGACGCCACTCTCTGATTCTGAAACCAACAAACTCACCAAAACAACTTTTACCACCTGATCCTAACGGAACACAAGAGAACAGTTCTTTCATCTGCAATGTCTACTTGAAATACATATATTTATAGAGATTGTTTTAAAGATTATTTTATATTTATTCAATAATATCTTTTGGAATTTATTCCTAAATAGATTTGGCAGCAAAAATAGGAAATTTTTAAAAAGAAAAAACTACAGACATATCTTTAATTATTCAGTTTAATTCCTTAATATTGTCATTAAAGTTTGAATCCAGAGTGAAAGTGAGAGATGAAAGTGATCCAGGTCCCTGTTGGAGTCAGTCAGAACATTTCCATAGAGCCACTTTGCATCAGCAGCACCATGCTCCAGTGCTCTGGGAGAGTTTATAGTCCTGACAGTTGAAGACTGGATGACTGACAGCCGTCCTTCATGACAACAGAAGACAGAGAAATCCTCCTCATCAGAAACATGAGTGTGATCTGCGTCCTCATCTGGACTCTCCTCTGCTGCTGCTTCACAGGTAAAGTCCAGAGAATCAAACTCCTCTCCTCTGTCAACATCCGTCCCTCTGAAATGAAGCCCACAAAACCATGAGGCTGCTTGATGTTTCTGTCTGTGTTTCCTCAGAGTCCAGAGGCCAGGTCACAGTGACTCAGCCTGCAGCAGTCAGCTCTGCTCTGGGAGCCTCCGTCACCATCACATGTAGGACCAGTCAGAATGTTTATCATGATGGTTCTGATCACCTTTTAGCCTGGTACCAACAGAGAGATGGACAACCTCCTAAATTGCTCATTTACTACACCAACCGTCGAGCATCAGGGACTCCAGATCGTTTTACAGGCAGTGGATCAAACTCTGACTTCACTCTGACCATCAGTGGAGTTCAAGCTGAAGATGCTGCAGTTTATTACTGTCAGAGTGATCATTACATCAACAGTCAGTGGGTGTTCACACAGGGAAAAACCGTCGTACAAAAACCTCCCTCAGTCAGACTGAACAGAAACTGACTGCTGCACACTGATACACTTCACTGAACACACACACACACACACACACACACAGACACACACACACACACACACACACACACACACACACACACACACACACACACACACACACACACACACACACACACACACACACACACACACACACACACACACACACATTAGAAATCTCTAACATAAACTGAACTAATGAATTTATTTATTGAGATCAGATGTTTCTTCACCAGAGGCGGTGGTGTTTCAACATGTAAATACTTGGTGGTGAGATTTTATTTCAGGTCTACTGAGCGCAGAGTTCAACACCACTTAATACCAAACTAAAGTTTGTGCAGAAGTTTTTAGCTCCAACATCTTTATGACAACCATATCCTGTAGGATCCCATCTTGTGAAAAGGTTTAACACGGGGAATAGCCTCTGATTAAATCATTTAATAAACTAAACTGTGTCTCGGTGGGGAGTTGAACACGGGCCTACTGATTGCAAGGAAAGAATTCCTCCACTAGACGAGCAGCATATTGATTTACAAGTGAGATTATTAAACAGATTTTATTATGACCTTACACTCACTTTACCTCCAGTTTCTCCTCTAAAGTCAGAGTTTTACATTTATACACCTGTAAATAATCAACCTCATTCATTTGGATTCTTAACTGTTAGCTCTCGCGGCGCATAAGCTGGCGTCACAACTCACTCTGGTTCTGTCAAGCAGTGCCTCCATTGACGCCAGCCAATCAGCTCTGAGCTTCTAAATCATCCTGGAGCAGGGCTTCGGGCTGCAAGCCCCACTCTCCATAAAGATCATGTGATCTGAATGAATGTACCACAGCCTGAGCATGAACACTTACATCTGACTGCATGAAATACAAACTGCATTGAGAGAGAGGAGCTGGTCCAACTCATGCAACCATCAGTGTGGATCAGGAGAAAACTCAGCCTGAAGCAGCAAGAGGAGACCAAGAACCAGGAAGTTCAATCCTCACACACAAATATGCAACTCAGGAGGAAGCTATATTCACAGAAAATAAAATACTATAGATGATCTTAAAGGATTAATCATGTACTTTGCCTGCAGTTATTTTTCACTGGTTCATCAGGTGGTGCTCCTATGGAGGGCTGACTGTGCCAAAATAAAAAATGAAATAAACCATTCAATAAATAATTAAATGTGTCATTAATTAATTAAAATTGGAATTAAATACATAAATGTGTCATTAAATGTGTCATTAATGAATTAAAATTAATTCATTTTATGTAAAAACATCTATAATTATTTCATGATGTATTTAATTATTTCATGGTCCGGTGTTGCACAGCTTCATGAATTAATTTTATCTTGTTAAACTCGTCCATCAAACTCAGTGGGCGGGGCTAACACTGATCGAGTCAAACACATTGCTGTGTTCTGAAGAGTTTCTGAACAAACAGGACATCTCTGCCTCACCTTTAACTAACTATTGCATTACAACATTATCCTTGGTACTTCCAAAGAATAGTCCCAGCATAAATTTGATTTAAAAATGTAATAATACACTGTTGGATAGCACTGTATTTTGTAAGGAAGTAAAACAGCTGATTTTAGAGCTTGAACCTTTGGAAATGTTTTCTATTAGTAAATGGGAGAGGTTCAAATTTAAAGTAAATGAACTTGGGATTAAAATCAGTAAAAATATCACTAAAAGAAACAAACAAAAACAGCAAAACATCGTCCTTTAATTAAACAGTCTGGGTAAAAAGAATGTTCTATCAAGAGAAGACTCAATAGAATTAAACAAGCTTCAATGTGAATTAGACCAATTATTCATTGGAGAGAAACTCATCTTATTTCTTTGGCCTAGAGAGACATAGACAGTTAAAAAGAAAATAAATAAACTACATATCAATGGACACAATACAGAAGACCAACGTCTGATTATCAAACATATTACAAAGTGTTATGGAAATCTTGTTTTGTCTCATAAAGAATGATGTGTAATGTTCAGTCTGTGTTGAAGGATGACCTGTGTCAGCACTGTTCAAACATCTCTGCTGCTTTTGGTGTCCTTCATGCAGACTCAAAATTTCAGCCTTTAGGGGGCGCTGTCTGACTTCAGAGTGAGACAAACTCCTGGACAATCATGCAGAGGTTGGACTGTGACTTTGTCTCTTCTTGCAAGAATAATGTAATAAAATGGTCTTAAACTTTCTCAAATCGCTCTCAGTCTGATTCCTGTGTTTTCTGTCTCCATGAGGTTTTCTTACGAGGAAAATTCTCCTGACATGAAGAAAAGACATAAAAAGGAACGACTGATCTTTGCCACAGAGTCTCTGGATAATTCTGGGAAAATGGGACAAGTGGGAGAAAGTGGCTGGAGGATATATAATCAAATAATAAAGTTATTGCTGCACATGGTATTATTTTTTAGGGACCAAGCCTGAAAGACCAGGACCCTATTGTATTTCATGTTTCTTCTTATTGTTTTTTTCCCACTCCTGACGCGGCTTTGAGCCACATTTTGACCCATTAAACACGATCAAATGTTGATCAAATTTGGCACGCTCATCAAGACTGAAAAAAAAATTAAGGAAATGTAAAAAATAACCCCTAGAGTGCCAGAATGTGCTCTCTAGCGCCACCTAGAAACACTAAAATGGCCACCACGGCCCGTAGGAATGTCATCTGGAGATCAAACCAAAACTCAATTGTTTGTCTCATCAAGACCTAAAAATCACCTGATACCCCAACCTAGATTCAACAGGAAGTTTGCAATTTGCCTTCCAAAGTAAGATTTTCACCCAAAGAAGGCCCTCACGCAAATGCTATTACCTCTGAGGGAGAATAAATGTTACACCCTAAACACGCTCAAATGCTCACCAAATTTGGCACACTCATCAAGACTGGGGAAAAATATAGGAAAATGTATAAAATAACCCCCAGAGTGCCAAAATGTGCTCTCTAGTGCCACCTAGAAACACTAAAACGGCCACAATGTCGTAGAGAGATCAAACCAAAACTCAATTGTTGGTCTCATCAGGATCTAAAAATCACCTGATACCCCGGAACTAAATCCAACAGGAAGTCCGCCTTTCAGAACAAGATAAACGCTATCTCCTCTGAGGGCGAATATCGTATCGGCTCCAAAACACTATTAAACGACAGAGGAGACTCTCCTGCTCAATAATTCAGTTCAACTTTATCATTCGTTGAGCAGTTTCATGTTTATTAGCTGTCAAAGTTCCGAACACCGATTCCCGCCTCCTCCCTCCACCTCCTCCCTCCTCATCCCTCCTCCTCCTCCTCCTCTCATTCAAATACATGGGAAAACCAAAATGTCTCTTCAAAAACAGCCGTGACAGATCACTCTGAACAAGTGGCCACTGTGCCTAAACTATGACTGTGATAAACAAAACGAGCAGATCAGAAGCACGACAAGAACCTGCCGAGCAAGACGTTGTAACGCATGTGGGGAAAATATCATAAAAAAATACATTTTTGACAAGAGAGAACAATGCTGTCATTTTTTTGGTTCCAGCGATTTCAAGCGACATTTATAAATGAGTCAGATGGAGCAAAATCGTGTGTCTGCATCAAACTGCGCCTCCTAGTGTCTAAAGTTTACGTCTATCTGCTTCCAAACCCACACAGACTGAAAGACAGCACATTTTCCTCTCAAGAAATGATAATTTTATGAAAATATTTGCCCAAAATCTGTGGATTCTGAGGAGGTTTTTTCCAAAATATGTGGATAAAATCCGTCCTCTCACCCACTGTGATGACATCACTAACTGCAGGTGGTCAGAACACTGTTGCTTCATTCACACCAGGATTACACAATACCAGGAAAGTCCTTGTTTATGAGCTAACCTGCTATCATGTGCTACATAAACAAGCTCCCATGCTAATCTGTGGTTTGTGGATGAGCTAACATGTTATTGTGTGCTACAATAAGTCTGTTTGTTTCTCTTGTTTGTTATTTTTGCACATGTTCATAAATAAACAAATAAATAAATCTTAAAAGACAAAACTCTTTGTATCAAAGTCATTACCCTTTGTGACATGTTTGTTTGTGTGAGACATCCTTTGATCTTTCGATTCCTTATGAGTTCACCTGAGAAATCAAAGATTGACTGAGAGATCCTGAATGCTCACTGACACTATTTACAAGGCTTTACCACTGCACCACCTGTCCAGATCCTTTGGTACGTTTATTATTTAATGATTTACATCAATACTGTGAGCTGAATGAAAAAAGTACAACATTTATTGAACTTACACGACTCAGAATTGCTAATGCATCATATAATCCTAAAGAAGACTAAAGATTATCAGTGTTTAACTACTGGTATTTATTTACCCGGTGAGGTAGTTGTAGTCTGTGGTTGAACTATTTATCTATTCATCTATTTATTTATTTGTGCTGCTTTTTCTATGCAACCTTTTACGTAATTCCCCCCCAGGGACAAATAATCTTTATTTGATTGATTGATTAAATTAAGTTGTAACATCTCTGCAGATTTGTTGTTGATGCAATGTTTAGGGTTTAGTGGTGATGTTTGTTGGTTCCGATTCTTAACGCGATTCGTGACATGTTACCGCCAACACTGGTACTGAACACACATGATGTAAGTTTTGGTCTGATTAAAATCAATTGTGACTTTATTACAGATCGCTGTGATCAGAAATCAGAGTAAAAAGTAACTGATTACTACGGTGGCCTGGAAGTGCAAAACGCTGCAAACTACAGAAAACACTTCCCAATCCAAAAAACACTTCCTAATTAAGAAAACACTTCCCAATTCAAAACACACTCCTTAATAGAGAAAACCATAGACTGGGGAGGGACACATCAACAGCTCCGCCATCTTGAACCGGTGGTGGTGGCGGCAGGGGTGAATGAACATCGACGATGGAAAGAGGTTTCCTCAATCTCTAAGTAGAATTATAAGTTGAATTTTAAACTGATTTCCAAACTGTTTGATTTTTTAAAAACGTCATACATGTAGCTACTTTGTTTAGTGAGTGTTAATGTGCAGTACACACTCTGTTTAGTGTGTGTTAATGTGCAGTACACACTTTGTTTAGTGTGTTAATGTGCAGTACACACTTTGTTTAGTGTGTGTTAATGTGCAGTACACACTTTGTTTAGTGTGTGTTAAGGTGCAGTACACACTTTGTTTAGTGTGTTAATGTGCAGTACACACTTTGTTTAGTGAGTGTTAATATGCAGTATACACTTTGTTTAGTGTGTGTTAATGTGCAGTACACACTTTGTTTAGTGAGTGTTAATATGCAGTATACACTCTGTTTAGTGTGTGTTAATATGCAGTATACACTTTGTTTAGTGAGTGTTAATATGCAGTATACACTCTGTTTAGTGTGTGTTAATGTGCAGTACACACTTTGTTTAGTGTGTTAATGTGCAGTACACACTTTGTTTAGTGTGTGTTAATGTGCAGTACACACTTTGTTTAGTGTGTGTTAAGGTGCAGTACACACTTTGTTTAGTGTGTTAATGCGCAGTACACACTTTGTTTAGTGAGTGTTAATATGCAGTATACACTTTGTTTAGTGTGTGTTAATGTGCAGTACACACATTGTTTAGTGAGTGTTAATATGCAGTATACACTCTGTTTAGTGTGTGTTAATATGCAGTATACACTTTGTTTAGTGTGTGTTAATGTGTAGTACAAACTTTGTTTACTGTGTGTTAATGTGCAGTACACACTTTGTTTAGTGTGTTAATGTGCAGTACACACTTTGTTTAGTGTGTGTTAATGTGCAGTACACACTTTGTTTAGTGTGTGTTAAGGTGCAGTACACTTTGTTTAGTGTGTTAATGTGCAGTACACACTTTGTTTAGTGTGTGTTAAGGTGCAGTACACACTTTGTTTAGTGTGTTAATGTGCAGTACACACTTTGTTTAGTGTGTTAATGTGCAGTACACACTTTGTTTAGTGAGTGTTAATGTGCAGTATACACTTTGTTTAGTATGTGTTATTGTGTAGTACAAACTTTGTTTACTGTGTGTTAATGTGCAGTACACACTTTGTTTAGTGTGTTAATGTGCAGTACACACTTTGTTTGTGTGCATTGATGTGCAGTACACACTTTGTTTACTGTGTGTTAATGTGCAGTATACACTTTGTTTCATGTATTAATGTGCAGTATACACTTTGTTTAGTGTGTGTTAATGTGCAGTATACACTTTGTTTACTGTGTGTTAATGTGCAGTATACACTTTGTTTAGTGTGTTAATGTGTTGTACACACTTTGTTTGTGTGCATTGATGTGCAATACACACTTTGTTTCCTGTGTTAATGTGCAGTACACACTTTGTTTAGTGTGTGTTAATGTGCAGTACACACTTTGTTTACTGTGTTAATGTGTTGTACTGGGCTGTCATTCATGTGAAATTGATTGACAATGTTGTATAATTCCTGTGAAGTGGGTTCAGTCAATAAATTGTGAATTTCTTCAGATAGACAGACGTCTTAAAGGAGACATATCATGCTTTTAAATCCTTCCTTTTTACATATAAATCATACAGTTGTGGTCTATATAAAGCGGAACTGCAATGCTTGGGTCTGAATTCCTCATTATTAGAGCTCCACAGGCCCCTTTTCTACCCCTTTTCTGATGTGCTTCTGAGAGCAACTCGTTTTGGGGCGGTCTCTTCAAATGCAAATGAGACACTTCATACCCCGCCTCCTCTCCAGGTTGCAGAGGTGACACTCGGTTCAACTCCACCCTGTTCGGACATCTTTGTAGTTTGATAGAACAGATACAATTATCTAGCGGCGCAGAAACTTTATATTCACACATTATTTACAAAATGTCAACAACGGAAGATTTGTCCATCCAGCCATACATGTTGGAGCCAGAGTCGGACCCGGCGGAGCCAGATGAAAATGACGATGATGCACCTGCAGAACAACGTCTTCATATGGATGTAACGCAATGGTGTGTCACTATATTTACACTAAATTAAATCACGTAGGCCATATCATAGGATCATAGGATCTAAAACGAGCGCACAGCGCTAACATATGAAGACGGTGCAACTGCTAATGCTAACAAAACAATGACAGGGACGTCTTATCATCACACTTGTTAGCGTTATATACAGCTTACCGAAGTGCTCTGTTCGTCGTCTCCATAGATAGAAGGAACTGACCGCTCAATCAGACCAAGTCTTTCGGCAAATCCTTCTTTATACTGGCGGAGGTTGCTGAAGCAGTCGTCCTTGAAGTGCTTCGCGCACACAAAAATGACCTTACCCACAGATGTGGGTACATTTCTGTGAAAAATAAAACTCAACCAGGCACTTCGAAAAGGTTCTGATGCTGGGAGACGGTGTAACGAAGCTTGTGGGTTACTACATCCAACAACCGAACATTTCCACTTATCCTCTCGTAACTTCGGCATCCTTGAGGTTGGACTACAAAATCGCAGCGAGAAAAAAAAATGGCGGATTGCTCGAAGTGTTGGGCCTGGAGTCGATGTCCTAATTTGGCAGTTCTGCTGCGAATACTGTGACGTCATTGTTCAAAAAACGTAATAGAGAATAGAAAAATCGAAACAGATTGCAAAATATGACCAAAACAGAATATAAAGATATCAACGGAGCACCTGAAGAGACTACTTTGAACTTTTCTGTACTTCTAAACACTCTAAATATAAAACAAAATGCATTTAAGGGCTAAAAAAGTGGATTTAGCATGATATGTCCCCTTTAATGTATCGTGGATGAAATTTCCAGAGATATACTGAGTAGAATCGCTGTATTGTGATAATACTGTTATCTTGGCCAAATAGGTTACTGGCTATACTCAGCCGTAGTAATGGTTATAAAAATAATATCAATAATGTTATAAGAATCCAGTATCTATAATACAATAATAAAATCTATAATAATAATAAACAGCATTAGATAATTATAATAAGGTAATATAATAATATAGCAATAATAATAGTCCAATGAGAATACCAATAAATATAAAATAAAATAATAATATGAGAATACAATAATTATAAGAATAGCAATAACAAAAATACTGTAGTAGTACAATTATACAATAATAATTGTCAAATGCAATGTATAGCCATGCACATCTGAACGTTTTCTGGGTTTCTTTTGTTCTCTCTCTCTCTCTCTCTCTCTCTCTCTCTCTCTCTCTCTCTCTCTCTATATATATATATAATATATATATATATATATATATATATATATATATATATCTAGGTCTAGCTTGAAGTCCGTGATTGTTGTGGTTGTTAGGTGACGTTTAGGACCACGGTGGGGGGAGGAGGGGGGCGATTACGTCATCTTTTTTTCCACAGATGATCGTCTTTGCTGAGCGTACTCCGCCGCATGTTTACTTTTTAGATGTCTTATCAAATTAGTTGTGTTAAACGAAGTAGTGGGGCTCCACCTCTCGGGACTGTGGCGAAGCAAATAGTCCAACTGGCCGCTGGACTGGTTTGGTTGTCAACCTTAAAATACCTCCAGACTGCTGACATTTTATCCACTCAATGGTTTTAGACTGCTAACCTCAGTTTACGGCAGGTTGCAAACGGGGCTCGCTTTACAGCAGCTGACGGGAAAATATATATATTTTTTAAATTAGATCGGCGGGGCGATCGGCTGGATTTGCCGATTCCCGATCATTTACAAATCAGCAATATCGGCCCCGATCCGATATCTAGCGATCTGATCGGGACATCCCTACTTTAAACCAAAGTGTCTATGCTGTCCTCACAACACGTGACAGTGTGTTGCTAGACAGCCAGCGAACCATCAAAGAAAACACTGTGCACAAGGCTTGCTTTTCTTGTTTTAGTGATTTCTAGTGTGTGTGTGTGTGTAAATATGTGAAAGTGTGTGAAAGTGTGGTTACTGTAAACATACAGAAAAAAGAACAATTACTGTCTATACATGCATGGAAAACACACTGAATTCGATATACACATGTAACACAACAGTCACTACAACAACCGATGCATTTTGAACTATACATGACCCACAGATACTTACAAAGACGAAAATTTCCCTAGGCTCAAGTGTTAAGAGCGACACAGCGTGTTCCTGTGAAGTTTCAGCCACGTTTCTGTAGTACTGCTAGCTTACCTTCACCGAGAGACAAAACAGCAAAGATCGTAGAGCGAGAGGAACACTCACTCTGCTACAACAAAAAACGATCCTCTACGGAGAAGATGAAGATGTGTCACTACATTAACTATTTAACTATAGCACACTTTTTAACAACCTTAGAAACTTCAGGACCATATAATGTCTTTAACCTAAACACATGACAGTGTCCCTCTCATTTTCTTTCTAATTAATTTGGCACTTTTCTTGACAAAAGGCCAAACAAGTTGATCGTCACACTGATGGATTAATATCTCATCTATTGATCAACTGATTGATGGAAAACAATCTTTAGATTCTTGTAAGTGCTGAGCTCTCAGCAGATTCTTTGACCTTTGGTAGTAAGTTCATTTTAAACTGTTGAATCTCTGTTGATTCTTTGACTTGGATGTGCAGCAGCACCGACTCCAAAGCACATTTTGTAGACGTCCTTGTAAAGCTTCACTTCCTCTCTTCCTGTTGTCCTTCTGTCACACATCAGCCCTGACACTGCCTCACTTCTTCAACCTCTCTGTGGACTGTCCATCCCTCTGGACGCTTGACCTCAGAGCCTCACCACCTCTGCTCTGAGCTTCTTCTCCTGTCTCTTCTCTCACATGTTCTGTCTTTTCTCTGCTGTGCAGACCTCCACCTCTCCTTTCCTCAGACCATTATGAAAAAAGGAAACGTCCTGGATACCATCAATGAAGTCACCATCATCCATGTCTTCACCTTCCTCATCCCCTGTGTCAGACCGGCTGCTGGACTTCTGGACTGACCCCTCCTGACTCACCCTCTTAGAAGCATGAAGTGTCTGTGGGGAGTCATTCTTTACTCCCACAAATCTTCCTGCTGCTTCAGCCACAAACTTAATAACATCTGACCTTGATTTCTGCTGAACCGTATGGCTGTTAACGCCAGCGTTTCCACTCATTTAGTTTTAGATGTGATAAAATTATTCTCAATTCTTTGATTTTCCATGTACGGACGATGATTCTGGACACATTAAAGATGCATTAACGTTTTGTAAATGACGTCTTTAAAGTCAAAATCCTGATTTTATTTATTTTACTTTAATATAATATTCTCAGAATAAAGTCAAACTTCAGACTTTTTAAGTCTCCAAGGAGAAACTCACCACTTTGATAACTTTTCATCTGGTGAATACAACTATGTACATGAGTCAATGTTTTATCAGCATTATCAATTGTCATTGTCATTGTTAATGCTCTCATTGCTGCACTGTTTAGCGCTCTCGCTTGACAGAAGGTTGTGGGTTCAAATCCAGCTGGAGGTGTTTGTGGAATTTCCTTGTGTTTCCTCAGGGTTCTCTGGTTTCCTCCCACATTCCTAAAAACTGCATGTAATGTTAATGCTAAATGAAGTGTCTGTGTGTGTCCTGTGGAAGACTGATGACCTGTCCTTTTTCTTTTGAAACGTATTTTCATTGACGTCCATAAGACGTCCAGACAAGACGTGAAAACAACGTCCAAGAAAGACGTCTAAAAAACGTTCATTCTCGTCTGAGGACGTCTTCTGGATGTCAAATATTGACGTCTATATGATGTCCAGAAAAGACATCCAGACAACGTCCAAGAAAGACGTCTAAAAAACTTTCATTCTGGCCCCTCTGCAACTGCAACGTGAAATAAGTGTCGGTCACGCTGCTGCTTCAACCAATCAGGTTTTGATATTGATGCTCTTTTTGTTTTTTAATTGATTCATTTTATTTTATTTTATTTCATTTTTTACTTTATTGCCCAAATGGGGGAACATCCAAACAGAGCAAACAAACATCAAACAACAAAAACAAACAATTTTAACAGACGATGCTCACAAATAATACATTAGTATAATCTTAAGCTCCATGGTATGAACTTATAAAGATAACTATAACAAATACAAATAAGGATGACATTATTTATTTTAAAAGAAAAGTATAATTAAAAAAAAAGAAAACACAAAAGGGACGAGGGAAGCAGAGGGTCTCATTACTCTTTTTGGAATAATTCTTTAATTAACTCAATAGTTTTAATGCTTTATTTTGGTGTTTATGTTACTTAGTGTTTTAATGTGTTTCTTTAAATTCAATATAAAACTGAACATAATCTGGGTTTACCTTTGCTAATCTGCATTTGTGAATGGGAAATTTTCCAACTAGAATTATTAAATCAACTATACATTCTATGTCTTTATTTTTGTAATTAAAATAAGCAATTACACGTTTACAATCAATTTGAGCATGATTTTAGTTTTACACAGTATAAAATTCTCAATTTTAGTCCATAAGATAGTTGAATAGGAACAGTAAAACAATTAATGACTTAATGATTCATTTTCACTTTCTAAAAATTTGTATAAGTTTACATTTGTTAAATATATGTTGTGCAAAATATTAATATGTACTTACCTAATTTTATTGACAATACAAAATTTGTATGGCAATAACCAAGCTCTCTGCCAATCAATGTCTGTTAAGATAAAAATCCAAAAAGATTTTCCTCTGGGACTTATTCTCCTTTTCTCATAAAAACAGTTTCTTTTATGTTTATTACTTCAGTTATGATTCAAAATGTCTAAACCTTTAATAAATAGCAGGTTTTATGACACAAATAGATATTGGTGACTCAGGACCCGCCAGCAGGCCTCGGGTGACGTCAGCGTATTCAAGCCCTCTGATTGGTTCGTCAGAGAGTTCACTCTCCAGCTCAGCTGACTGCATCTGGAGCGAGCTGCATTAACAATATTATAGTTGTGTTTGTTTAATAGTGGTTTTGTCAACCTACAATGGCTAAAGGAGAAGATAAAGAGATTTGGTTGCAGATTTATTGTCAAAACATTTTTAAAGTGGGACTTTTCCTAGAGGTCATTGAACGCACCGCAGGGCTCCAAGCACACAGAGGTCCGGTACAATTTACTTGTGCTCACTACAAGTTCCATGGCAGGATTCAGGATTATGTGATTCGCCATTATATTATTTTCAAACCATGAAAAACGTTTGTCACCGTCCACGGCCCCCTGGAATTCTGGGAAAAACAGTGGCTTTTTTATGAAGCTGAAACAGAAGGAGAGTTGAACTTTGATTATTTTCATCATAAAGGTTTTTATTCTGGCAGCACGAGTATCTATCTGTGATGCAAAGGCTTTTTATACTGCATCTCTGCATGATGACCTGGTTTTTGTAGCCATAAAAAAGTGATTGAGGGGTGGATTGACTCAGACCAGCACTAGTGAAGGCCGAGGTCTGAAATGCAAGGCTGCCACTGTTACAATCTAATCCAACCATTTATAGGACATGCAAATACGTTTCAACTTCCAGCTTTTATTGAAAGATATAAATAAGGATGTGAGGATATAAACACTCTCATATACTATTTTTCCATTCATCCATCTTCTAAACCGCTTTGCCATGATGATTTTATTGTTGTAAAAAAGTCATGAAAGACCAAAGATTGAGGTGAAAACTGTCTTTATTTTGTCAAAGCTTGAAGAAAATGATGATGAAAGAAGATGAATATTGATGAAGTCAGTTTGCTTTGATGATAGAAGAAAGTGAAAGAGGGTGAATGACAGAGGTGAGATCAGTGTGAGAGTAAAAGCAGTGTGAGAGTCCCAGTGAGTCCGGTCAGGACTGGGAACACTGGTCTCTCCTCAGTGTCTCTCTGAGGGGAGTCTGGGAGCCCCGGGTGGCCTCACAGGTCACAGAGCCCACCTTCCTCCACTGGTCTGCAGGGAGCCTCAGGGTGCTGCTCCAGCTGTAGAGGCCGTCCTTCTGCAGCACCCCGGGGCTCCTGCTCTCCTCCCAGCTGCTGCTGCTGCTGCTGCTGCTGCTGTCCTCCACCTTCCAGCTCAGACTCCAGTCTGAGGGGAAGCCCTCGTTGGCCAGGCACATGAGCGTGGCCTTCCCCTGCTGCAGCTCCTCTCTGGAGGGGGGCAGCACCGTCAGGGTGGGGCGGGTATCACCTAGGAGACACCAATCAAATTAGAGGACAGGGAGCACCCAGCTGTCAATCAACCAGCACACACCTGGACAGCTTTAGTGGGAGACAGCTGATTTGGTCCTGGAAGAAGTTGCTGTCAGAGGCTTTTTCTGCTCCAGCAGTCACTCACTCACACATTGTTTCACTTCCCTTTAAGAAGCCTCTCATGCACATCAGCACAGAGAGAATCATCCAACACTTTGACCTGAAATACCTCAAACTACACAGGAAGGAACACAAGCTGATGTCTCAACGTTTACTCTTCATTTGCATCAACGTTATCAGAAAGTTTACACTTTACAACTTATGACTGGAAACTTTAACATGAACTTCAAATCTAAATTAATATTTTCAATTATTTAGAGCAAAATATGAAATACACAGGAAATAAAGATAACTTCTTTGGAGGATTTGATAAATTTACAACATTTATCATCAGTATTTCTATTTTACTGTAAAATAACAATATTAATAATACATTTTAAAGTAAGAAGAGAAACAGAATTGGGAAACATTATATAGAACAAAGAATAAATCCAGCTGTGATGAAGAGACACTCAATAAAACAAGAAGAATAAAACCTGCACACATTCCAACACAAACACATTTCAAACAGTGGACATGTCAACTAAAACTCAGCCCAAAGACAGACCAGTGCACCAGAAATGTCCCTAAATACACAGGTCAGTGTAAAAACAGCTTCAACATGAGACTGGTAGAGTTAAAACAGTGTGTTCCACAGCCATCAGGCTCTAACTGAGCACATTTAAAGACTGACAATATCTTTGGTTTTGTCATTTAATCCTAATGAGATTTTAATCCGGTGTAAATTTAAAACTAATAACTTTTCTCTGTGATCAAATTAAAGTGAAACAGAGCTGAGCTAAACTACATGAAATCAATGGAGATTAAAACTTGATCACTACAATAATAATTAAGAAAGAAAAACATCTTTCTAATCTCAAATCATTCAAAACAAGGTTTAATGTATGAATTTGAATTATTTAGTTGAAAGAATTAAAAGGAGAATAAACTTACTTCCAACATCCAGTCTGGTTCCTCCACCGAACGTGTACCACAGTGATACAAACTCATTGAGCCGCTGTACAAAAACCTCTGACTGTAGAGAGACGCCACTCTCTGATTCTGAAACCAACAAACTCACCAAAACAACTTTTACCACCTGATCCTAACGGAACACAAGAGAACAGTTCTTTCATCTGCAATGTCTACTTGAAATACATATATTTATAGAGATTGTTTTAAAGATTATTTTATATTTATTCTATTATGTCTATTGGAATTTATTCCTGAAGGGATTTGACAGCAAAAATTTGATAATTTTAAAAAATATAAAAACTACAGATATATCTTTAATAATTCAGTTTAATTCCTTAATATTGTCATTAAAGTTTGAATCCAGAGTGAAACTGAGAGATGAAAGTGATCCAGGTCCCTGTTGGAGTCAGTCAGAACATTTCCATAGAGCCACTTTGCATCAGCAGCACCATGCTCCAGTGCTCTGGGAGAGTTTATAGTCCTGACAGTTGAAGACTGGATGACTGACAGCCGTCCTTCATGACAACAGAAGACAGAGAAATCCTCCTCATCAGAAACATGAGTGTGATCTGCGTCCTCATCTGGACTCTCCTCTGCTGCTGCTTCACAGGTAAAGTCCAGAGAATCAAACTCCTCTCCTCTGTCAACATCCGTCCCTCTGAAATGAAGCCCACAAAACCATGAGGCTGCTTGATGTTTCTGTCTGTGTTTCCTCAGAGTCCAGAGGCCAGGTCACAGTGACTCAGTCTGGAGCAGTCAGCTCTGCTCTGGGAGCCTCCGTCACCATCACATGTAGGACCAGTCAGGATGTTTATGTTGATAGTGATGGTCACTATTTAGCCTGGTACCAACAGAGAGATGGACAACCTCCTAAATTGCTCATTTACTACACCAACACTCGAGAATCAGGGACTCCAGATCGTTTTACAGGCAGTGGATCAAACTCTGACTTCACTCTGACCATCAGTGGAGTTCAAGCTGAAGATGCTGCAGTTTATTACTGTCAGAGTGAACATTCCGTCAACAGTCAGTGGGTGATCACACAGTGAAAAACCGTCGTACAAAAACCTCCCTCAGTCAGACTGAACAGAAACTGACTGCTGCACACTGATACACTTCACTGAACACACACACACACACACACACACACACACACACACACACACACACACACACACACACACACACACACACACACACACACACACACACACACACACACACACACACACACACACACACACTTTAGAAATCTCTAACATAAACTGAACTAATGAATTTATTTATTGAGATCAGATGTTTCTTCACCAGAGGCGGTGGTGTTTCAACATGTAAATACTTGGTGGTGAGATTTTATTTCAGGTCTACTGAGCGCAGAGTTCAACACCACTTAATACCAAACTAAAGTTTGTGCAGAAGTTTTTAGCTCCAACATCTTTATGACAACCATATACTGTAGGATCCCATCTTGTGAAAAGGTTTAACACGGGGAATAGCCTCTGATTAAATCATTTAATAAACTAAACTGTGTCTCGGTGGGGAGTTGAACACGGGCCTACTGATTGCAAGGAAAGAATTCCTCCACTAGACGAGCAGCATATTGATTTACAAGTGAGATTCTTACACAGATTTTATTATGACCTTACACTCACTTTACCTCCAGTTTCTCCTCTAAAGTCAGAGTTTTACATTTATACACCAGTAAATAATCAACCTCATTCATTTGGATTCTTAACTGTTAGCTCTCGCGGCGCATAAGCTGGCGTCACAACTCACTCTGGTTCTGTCAAGCAGTGCCTCCATTGACGCCAGCCAATCAGCTCTGAGCTTCTAAATCATCCTGGAGCAGGGCTTCGGGCTGCAAGCCCCACTCTCCATAAAGATCATGTGATCTGAATGAATGTACCACAGCCTGAGCATGAACACTTACATTTGACTGCATGAAATACAAACTGCATTGAGAGAGAGGAGCTGGTCCAACTCATGCAACCATCAGTGTGGATCAGGAGAAAACTCAGCCTGAAGCAGCAAGAGGAGACCAAGAACCAGGAAGTTCAATCCTCACACACAAATATGCAACTCAGGAGGAAGCTATATTCACAGAAAATAAAATACTATGGATGATCTTAAAGGATAAATAATGTACTTTACCTGCAGTTATTTTTCACTGGTTCATCAGGTGGTGCTCAGCTCCACCTGCCCCTAATGACCAACTGCTCCTGACCAGAGGTCATAATAATAATGTCCTGGGGAATTGCACCCCAGGAAATCCTATCTAAGGTCTTTTACTACATAAGGTAGTACTACATACTACATAAGGTCAAACAGGTCCAAAAATACCACGAGACAAGACCATTTCCAAATTAATTAAAAAATATTTTTGATTAAATTAATAGATAAAAAGAAATAGAACTGAACAAGGTCACACACCAGTCAAACATGTTCACACTAAAATGAGCAACTGGACAAGAAAGAGGGTGAGGTCAGGGCCGGAGCTCAGCATGCGGCAGGGCAACCGAATGAGACGGGAATCCTCAACTGAATCACCTGTGACACTGCAAATACTCACAGAATCATAGTAAGAGGGAGACGACTGTGAAGACTGCACCACCACTACGGAGGAAACTGCTGCAGTCAACCTACACCACCTGGAGACGAAGAAAACACAGGTTAATAATCTCCCTAAATTTCTTTATTTGTTCCAACACATTCAAATCTTTATAAGAAAATCTTTTTTTCGACAGTTACATCATACAATACTATTGGTCATGCAATATTAATAAGCTCTGTCATTGGCTGGACAATGAAGCCGACACAGATCCTTCATGGGCTCAAATAGAACGGCGATCTTCAAGGTTCTCTCTCCAGTCCCTCCTCACTTCTCGTCTCCCTGTTAACATTCATAACATCTAACAGAACCCTGTTGTCAACAATTCTTTGAAAATCTGGCTGCAGTTCCGTAAATATTAAAGCTTGAATAACCCCTCAATTTAAGAACTGATTGTTAAAAACCAGCTATTTCCGCCCTCCCTATCAAATCCTGCATTTGAAATCTGGCAAAACAAGGGCCTGGGGCCTCATTTATAAAACACTGCGTAGGATTCCTACTAAAAATGTTGGTGCGCTCTAAAGCTGAAAATGGCGTGCGCCCAAACAAATTCAGATTGGTGAAACCGTGCGTACTGCACTTTCCTGTTATAGATCACAGTCCACCTGGAAGGTCCCACAGTTGATGTCCCGCCCTCAACACGTCCACTTTCAACCATAAATGGTCGATGCAAAGTGTCTCGTCAATATCTTTGCATCTCAATCGGCCCGTTGATCGCCGGCATTTGACGCTAAATCCTGAGAGAAAAGAAAAGAAAAGGAATTTTACAGAGAAAGAAATAGTCATGGAGGAGGTGGAGGTCAGGAAAATTATATTAGTTGGTGGTCACCAGTGTTGCCACAGTTACCTTGCAAAAGTAATCAGATTACTGATTACTAGTCACTCGCCTAAAAAGTAATTTAGTTACTTCATTGATTACTTGTTTTTAAAAGTAACTAAATTGGATTACAAGTAACTTTTTAGTTACTTTCAACAGTTGCCGACACCGCCCCACGTCTCTAAATAAAAAGTACAACTGGTTTGGCCACAAAGTGAGTTCTGATCACTGCCTGGCCTCCTGCTGATCCAGATTTAACCTTTGACCTTCATTCTTTGTATTTATATCTGACTCATTTTGTAAATATCAGATTTTTACCATTACTGGTATTTATTTACCCAGTTGTAGTCTGTTGTTGACCTTTTAATTACCCCCCTTGAGGAGAAATCAAGTCTTTCATTGATTGATTGATTGAAAAAGAAAAAAATGACAAAAAGAGTTCAACATCTCTGCAGTTGTGTTCTTGTGGCAATAATATGGTTTAGTGTTGACATTTCTTGGTTTCCGTTGTTTCGTGTCACCTGAACGCACCGTTAGAGCGAGTTGGTCTGTGATTGGCTGAGAGTGGAGAAGGGGGCGGGTCAGGTCAGACTGCATGCACTGCGTGTGTCTGTGGCCGTTTTCTAATTCTTAGAGCGCCAGTGTGTACTCGCCTACGTCACGAGTAACTACTTGCAGCGTCCTCGGAAGTGCGGAAATGCAAATTTACGAGGACGCATCGGCGTTAATGGAGAATCGGAACACGAGTACAGTACTGTATAAAGTACAGTGTATAGTTCCGTGTATAGTACAGTGTTACTATTACTTCTACCTCCTATACAGCCTTTATTTTACTCTTCATCTCCTTGGAGTTCAGTAACAACAAAAGCAGCTGATCAGAAATGTCCTACTAATACAAACAATTATTTTACTGTTTTAATGAAGATCCTTGATGTTTATTAAATAATTAACCAGCTTTTCTTCCCTGCTGCTTGTTGTCATCCTTCTGGTCATGTCATTAATATGTACTGTATTACATTTGTCTAATATACATCCTACAGTTAATCACTCCAATCATTAGTTGTAACAATTTCTCTTTAGAATAAATACATAAATGGTTTATACTGTGTGAGAGTAAATACATAAATACACACATGGCTTACACTATCGAGCAAAGAAAGATATCAAGCAGAAGATAAAGGAACATTTATTTAATAAACTTCAGTGGAACCTACAACAGTAAAAACACAAGTTAGAAACATTATGTACACAGAAAAATGACATTGTTTTTAAAAATTCTAAAGTTCTTTCTTTTTTTTCCCAGGAACCCCTGCAGTGATACACAGGTCAATAATGTTCCTATCCTGGAACTTTTCTCTCCTGGAGGTGTCGTGACTCCAGCTTCAGGGTTTCCTGGAGCATCGTTATGTTGATACTGATGTTCCTGCTGGTCATCAGGCATTCTACTGTACTGCTGGTTGATGGTGTCACCTTCTAATTCTTCCTCCTGCTGGGGCCGTTGATGGAGCCACGTTCTAATTCCTCCTCCTGCAGAGCCACAACACAACTGTTACCTAAACGACAAACTTTTCCCCTCTATCATAGTGGAGTTATTTGTCATACCACAGGAGGTTTATTGAAAGTTGAATTGTGTTCATTTTGTCGTTCTAAACCTCATATATTATAGACTCTTTTTTAATGACACTGGTCACCTGATAAAGACCGACATGTCATCACAACCAGATGAAGCTCTGAGGAAGACTACAGATGCAGCTGAAACATGCCAGCAAGGTAGAATCTTTCCTGCATCTACCTGTTGTTAAAAAAGACTCTGTAATATATGAGGTTTATTGACGTGTACATTGGCAACTGGGGATCTGTGCAGGATGCTCTTGTCCTGCACAGATCCTCCATGTACCAGCAAGTACTGGTACCAGCTGGGTGATGGAGGAAGTGCTATATCTACCAGGTACTTTCTGCTGGGTGATGGAGGAAGTGCTATATCTACCAGGTACTTTCTGCTGGGTGATGGAGGAAGTACTGTATCTACCAGGTACTTTCTGCTGGGTGATGGAGGAAGTACTGTACCCATGCCTGCAGCACACAGTTATTATATCACTGTACTGGCAACCTGCTTTATCTCAATAATAACAGTCATGAACACGAAGGAAATAATAAATTCTGATTCATGATTACATCAAAATATATCAAATGTTTTCCATGTGAATTTTTACTGACAGGCAGGTTGAAACCCAACAGACACCAGGTCAAACCTGCTGGTGCTCCATCTTTCTGAGAGCCTGGAGAGACGTCCTCTTGTTGCTGCCTGTCTGTGTGGCATCGGGTGACATCATGGAGGTGGTGGAGGAAGGTCCAAGAAGGGAGGAGGAGGAAAGTCCAGGGAGGAGGAAGAGGAAGGTCCAGGGATGATGATGGAGACGACCAAGTGACACTGAGGACGCCCAGAGGGACCTGGCAGGAAGTGATGTGCGAGCCAGACTGTTCAGCTGCCTGCTGCTGAAGAACGACCTGCAGGCCTCAGAGAGGAGAACTACATCTAGACAGGAAGCTCTCCTCATGTAGTCATGTTCTCTAGTCATGTGTAAATATATGTAGATAGATGGATAAAGACAGAGAGATCAACAGACTGTAAATGATTGTTTATGACTGTAAAATATAGAACTGAACATTTCTCTGTTTCATTTGATAAACAATGTAATGTTGCTTTAAAGAAGAAATTGTCTGGGGTGAATTTCAACAATCATGAGGTCTATGAGGAGGACATAAAACAAAAAGAATGACACTCTACCAATTCAGTAAGTTATTAACACATGTATGAATAAAGTATATACATGTAATAATTCAAGCATCAAAAACAATCCTCACTCCCATCCTCATCTGGAGGAGTTCCTCTTCTCCACTGGACCAGGCTTCAGGTTCCTCAATAGTCCTGGGTTCAAATAGTGCATGGTGTTAGTTTGAATCCACAGCATCCTTCAGTAACCAGTAGATTCTCCAGTAGAACCAGTAGAACCTCCAGTATGATGGGTAGAAATCTTTAGTGCAATTGAGACAAAACACTATGGCCAGTAGAACCTTCACCTCTCAGTCAAGTTCAAAAGTTTTAAACATGATCTTTCCCCTCAGCAGCAAATAAAAATGTAGATGAACACTGTTAGATTTACACTAAAACAATTATATCTCATGTTTAACCACAGTAGAGAACCACAGCCAGCCTCGTCTCAGTCTGGATCCACAATCTCCGAAAACCTCAGAACAAATGTTTAAGTAAGCGTGATCTTGAAATATCAACCTCATAACAACATTTTATAACAACTATAGTCTGGCCTAAAACACTCTTAAACCTACACTCTGTTAAACAATGACGCTAATATTTCAGATCTTTTACGCACCGTTGTGTGTTTCCCCCTCTGCGATCTCCTCCGTCATCTCTTGCCAAATGCATTATGGGTAAATTGGCTTCCCAAGACTGAACAGGTCTGTTTCGATGAATCCTCGATAAAGTTGGCGGAGCGAGGATACATCCGGGTATTCCATGTGTACTCGGTGAGAAACGGCCTAAGAATAGAAACAGTACTTGGTCTCCCACTGATGACGTTTAACAGGTACACGAGAGCACAAGTATGGAGGAGTATGGGTATTGGAAAACGGCCTGTGTGTTTGGAGGAGAGAGAACGAGCGGCCGGTTCTGTTTAATGATAAAGCGGCTTTGCAGACAAGTTACTTGTCCTGCTGGACGCTACAATATTAATGCACAGTGACTTGGAGAAGTAACTTTAATCTGATTACTGGTTTGGAAATAACAACGCGTTAGATTACTTGTCTAACCAGCATCACTGGTGGTCATGGTAGTAGAGTCACTAATAAAAGTAAAAACAAGCGATTGGCAGCGCGTCGTCACTGCTGTAAACAGTGTGGCAGCCACAGAGAGATCAGTCACTGTAGAGGTGGAGAAGAAGAGTCTGATCTGAAGGTGGAGGCCAGAGGAGAGTGACCTCATGGGGGCAGCACCTGAGCACACTGCTGGACACCATAACAGCCCTCATGGTTGTGACGGCCAGCGTGTCTTTCTGGTGGAGACCACAGCGGACCGATAAAGTTCACTTTTATCTGTTTATTAAATGTATGAAGGAAATACTTGAACAGGGACTTGTAAAAAGGCTCAGTGGACTTTGTGTTGTATCCTCAGTCACTGGAGAGTTGGAGGCGGAGGGTGACGTGGAGGTCGTCTGTCTCCAGCAGCAGAGCGTCCAGAGCGCATGGCGGTGCAGCGCATCCACAGTGCAGCTTCATGCACGACTGTCACCGTGCTATTTATATGCGTTCTTAGCAATGGGACCGGTTGTTAAATACCTTGTCACAATTGATAATCAGTCAGTTCTATCCACCGCTCTGGATCATTTCAAGATGAAAGTTTGTCATATGAACCTCGTGCTGTTGATTCAGTAGTAATGGCTCATTAAAGGAACATCTATAACACTGAAGCTCGGCTGTTTATGATCACCTGGATCTATAAGTCTGACATTTGAAGACATTAAATGTATGAGATGAATCTGGCTTCAATTCTCCACCTCACAATCGGCGCCGCCAGTTTCCACCATCTCCAAAATGTGTGTGCGCAAGGTTCAAAGTTGCCGTACCGGTACGCACATTCTCCCGCAGAGCTTATTTTTTTAGATCACAAACTTTGCGTGGGAAGTGGCGTACGCATCTTTCAGGACCTGTTTTGTCCGTCAGCAACCTTTATAAATGAGGCCCCTGATCTTTATAAAGAAACTATTTACTGATTTTATGGAGCTTTCAATCAGGCTTGAACTACCTCACTCTCACTTCTTAATTTTTCTATTAACCAGGCACTTTGTCCAAACTACCTTCCTCCACTGCTCTACCCACCACCCGAGTCTCAGATTGACTCACTGCTCTCTCTTGACCCTTCACAGAAACGCTCCATCTAGGTGATCTACAACTCCATTGACTCCCTCAACTCCAACCAGATGACCAAACTGAAACAGACTTGGGAGGAGGAAATAAGAACGTCAATATCAGACAGCCGATGGGACCAACTTCATGTGCGAGTTCACTCATCCTCAATATGTGCTCGGCACGGCTTCTTTCAATGCAAGGTTCTCCTTAGAGTGCACTACAGAACTGCTGGACCGGCACAAATGTACCCAGGCACCAGTGGCAGTTGTAATAGATGTAAACAGTCACCTGTCAACCAAACACACATGCTCTGGTCCTGTTCAAATCTCACTGGCTTCTGGCAGCAGATTGTTGATCCCCTTGCTACAGTGCTTGAGATAGAGCTTTTCCCTGAACCTTGCACTGCACTGTTTGGGTCGCCCCCAATTACAACAGCTAATCTACCTGTGACAAAACGCTGCGTAATCGCCTGTCAACACTACTGGCCCCAGGCCTTGTTCAAATGGAAACATGCTCTCCTCCTACACACAACAACTGACTAAAGGAGGTCCTAAATCACATTAAACTTGAAAAGATTCCATTTTCACTCACAAACTCAAGTTCTGTTTTCAATGAAACCTGGCAACCCTTTATAAAACCCCTGTCCAATACTACTATGAACCAGGAACTAACTAAATGCCTCCCCTCCACTCCCCCGTCTATTTTCTGTAGGTCTCCTTCTGTTGTTTTCTTTACTTTATTCTCATACTTAACTATTTACGTCTTAGTTTTCCAATCCAATTCTGTTTTTCATTTAACTATTTGTGTTCCTTATGTAGTTGTGTCTCGAATGAAGTTTTAATTAAAGGGTGGGAAGGGACAACGGACAGTCATGGACTTTAGTTCAGCTGTAGAAGCAGATTGAGCTCAATTGATTCAATATTGATACTGTGATTATTTTTCTTGTCCCCATCATGCATTACGTTGAATGACCCTCTTACTTTTCAACCCATCTGTTTATACACATTTTTCTTTTGTTGTAAAAGGAAAAGTGAAAAAGCTAAAAAAAAAAAAAGATTTAAAAACAATAAATAAAAGACAGCATGTCCAAGCAGCAATCTCCTGAGCTGGACCAAGACACCATCCGGCCGGGGAAATGAAGCAGGAGCAGAAAAAAAGAAAAACACAAACCAGAAGAAGACAAATGTTCTTCTCTCCTGCTGGTTCCTGTCAGGACTCTTGCTGTGGCATTATGAATCAGTGGAAGACTTTCAGCAGTTATTCAGACACCCTGATATTAGGGAGTTACAATAGTTACTCTGGAGGGAACAAATGTGTGGATTAGTTTCTCAGCTTCATTCTGAGTCAACATGTTCCTGATACTAGAAATATTAAGCAGGTGACAAAAGGCAGTCCTGCAGATTTGTTTAATGTGGAGCTGAAGGATCAGTCCTGGTCCGCCTTCTTTCACCTCAAAAACACGGCCCACCTTCACAACTCACTCTCCTCCTCTGCTGCTGAAACCCTCATCCACTCATTCATCACATCCTGAATCCACGACTGCAACAACATTCTCCTCGGCTCATCTTCAAAAGTCCTCAATAAACTTTGGTGTATCTAGAACTCTGCTGCTCGTCTGCTCACCCACTGCAACTCCTGTGAACACATCACCCCCGTCCTCCTGAACCTCCACTGGCTCCCTGTCCTCCAAAACATATCACTAACATCTCTGTCTGTCTGTCTGTCTGTCTGTCTGTCTGTCTGTCTGTCTGTCTGTCTCTCTCTCTCTCTCTCTCTCTCTCTCTCTCTCTCTCTCTCTCTCTCTCTCTCTCTCATCATTTTCTCACCTTCTATCCACATATGTTTTTCTTTCTCTCAGTAAAAGTACCTGGATATGACTGTGTTGAATTTGGTGAAATATAAATAAAGTTCAATTGAAGTAGAACATGGACCTTTCTGATTAATAACAGATGTTTTTTAATACTTATATTCTAATTCTGCTAAATCTTCAGACTAAATCAAAGCATCTCTAAAGGAGGAGATTTTATTTGTTTCAGGTGGAAATAAGTCGTGCAAAGATGTACAATTTAAAGATTTCTCTTGAGTTTTATTTTGAACTCAAAACTTTTTTTTAGGTTTCTTATAAATGCAAATTACCTGAAATATCACTCTCCATGTAATCTACTTTAGTCCACATCTACGTCTCCTAATATCTTCTGTAGTAAACAAAGAGTTTAAATGTTTAATCAGAACAGTCTGGATGTTCACTGTAATTCATCAGAGTATTTATTAACCTGATATCAACAGGAAGAGACAGAAGCTCCAACATTGCTCATTAACTAAAGTAACAATTCATAAAATCAACCTGTATGCTGATGATGTTGTTTTTGTATCTTGGAATATTCTCTCAAAATGCCAAAATGCCCAAAATGGCAATTCTGGGACTTGATCACACTTAATCTAAATAATGTAAACTGTCAAAGTTATCTGAACTTGTATTTAACCACATTTGCTCATGATGAATGAAGAGCACAGCTTCCTCTGACTGACTGTGTGTTTTGAGTCTGTTTCACATAAAATTGATTCAGCAACAAGAGGTGGAATCCTGAGAGTATCTATCAAGTCAAATTTCTGCTCCAAAGAAGGAGTTATGATGATTTTATTGCTGTAAAAAAGTCATGTAAGACCAAAGATTGAGGTGAAAACTGTCTTTATTTTGTCAAAGCTTGAAGAAAATGATGATGAAAGAAGATGAATATTGATGAAGTCAGTTTGCTTTGATGATAGAAGAAGGTGAAAGAGGGTGAATGACAGAGGTGAGATCAGTGTGAGAGTAAAAGCAGTGTGAGAGTCCCAGTGAGTCCGGTCAGGACTGGGAACACTGGTCTCTCCTCAGTGTCTCTCTGAGGGGAGTCTGGGAGCCCCGGGTGGCCTCACAGGTCACAGAGCCCACCTTCCTCCACTGGTCTGCAGGGAGCCTCAGGGTGCTGCTCCAGCTGTAGAGGCCGTCCTTCTGCAGCACCCCGGGGCTCCTGCTCTCCTCCCAGCTGCTGCTGCTGCTGCTGCTGCTGCTGTCCTCCACCTTCCAGCTCAGACTCCAGTCTGAGGGGAAGCCCTCGTTGGCCAGGCACATGAGCGTGGCCTTCCCCTGCTGCAGCTCCTCTCTGGAGGGGGGCAGCACCGTCAGGGTGGGGCGGGTATCACCTAGGAAACACCAATCAAATTAGAGGACAGGGAGCACCCAGCTGTCAATCAACCAGCACACACCTGGACAGCTTTAGTGGGAGACAGCTGATTTGGTCCTGGAAGAAGTTGCTGTCAGAGGCTTTTTCTGCTCCAGCAGTCACTCACTCACACATTGTTTCACTTCCCTTTAAGAAGCCTCTCATGCACATCAGCACAGAGAGAATCATCCAACACTTTGACCTGAAATACCTCAAACTACACAGGAAGGAACACAAGCTGATGTCTCAACGTTTACTCTTCATTTGCATCAACGTTATCAGAAAGTTTACACTTTACAACTTATGACTGGAAACTTTAACATGAACTTCAAATCTAAAATAATATTTTCAATTATTTAGAGCAAAATATGAAATACACAGGAAATAAAGATAACTTCTTTGGAGGATTTGATAAATTTACAACATTTATCATCAGTATTTCTATTTTACTGTAAAATAACAATATTAATAATACATTTTAAAGTAAGAAGAGAAACAGAATTGGGAAACATTCTATAGAACCAAGAATAAATCCAGCTGTGATGAAGAGACACTCAATAAAACAAGAAGAATAAAACCTGCACACATTCCAACACAAACACATTTCAAACAGTGGACATGTCAACTAAAACTCAGCCCAAAGACAGACCAGTGCACCAGAAATGTCCCTAAATACACAGGTCAGTGTAAAAACAGCTTCAACATGAGACTGGTAGAGTTAAAACAGTGTGTTCCACAGCCATCAGGCTCTAACTGAGCACATTTAAAGACTGACAATATCTTTGGTTTTGTCATTTAATCCTAATGAGATTTTAATCCGGTGTAAATTTAAAACTAATAACTTTTCTCTGTGATGAAATTAAAGTGAAACAGAGCTGAGCTAAACTACATGAAATCAATGGAGATTAAAACTTGATCACTACAATAATTATTAAGAAAAAAAAACATCTTTCTAATCTCAAATCATTCAAACCGAGGTTTAATGTATGAATTTGAATTATTTAGTTGAAAGTATTAAAGGAGAATAAACTTACTTCCAACATCCAGTCTGGTTCCTCCACCGAACGTGTACCACAGTGATACAAACTCATTGAGCCGCTGTACAAAAACCTCTGACTGTAGAGAGACGCCACTCTCTGATTCTGAAACCAACAAACTCACCAAAACAACTTTTACCACCTGATCCTAACGGAACACAAGAGAACAGTTCTTTCATCTGCAATGTCTACTTGAAATACATATATTTATAGAGATTGTTTTAAAGATTATTTTCAATTTATTCAATAATATCTTTTGGAATTTATTCCTAAATAGATTTGGCAGCAAAAATAGGAAATTTTTAAAAAGTAAAAACTACAGACGTATCTTTAATTATTCAGTTTAATTCCTTAATATTGTCATTAAAGTTTGAATCCAGAGTGAAACTGAGAGATGAAAGTGATCCAGGTCCCTGTTGGAGTCAGTCAGAACATTTCCATAGAGCCACTTTGCATCAGCAGCACCATGCTCCAGTGCTCTGGGAGAGTTTATAGTCCTGACAGTTGAAGACTGGATGACTGACAGCCGTCCTTCATGACAACAGAAGACAGAGAAATCCTCCTCATCAGAAACATGAGTGTGATCTGCATCCTCATCTGGACTCTCCTCTGCTGCTGCTTCACAGGTAAAGTCCAGAGAATCAAACTCCTCTCCTCTGTCAACATCCGTCCCTCTGAAATGAAGCCCACAAAACCATGAGGCTGCTTGATGTTTCTGTCTGTGTTTCCTCAGAGTCCAGAGGCCAGGTCACAGTGACTCAGTCTGGAGCAGTCAGCTCTGCTCTGGGAGCCTCCGTCACCATCACATGTAGGACCAGTCAGAATGTTTATTATAGTACTTATCACCATTTAGCCTGGTACCAACAGAGAGATGGACAACCTCCTAAAAGGCTCATTTACTGGGCCAGCTCTCGAGCATCAGGGACTCCAGGTCGTTTTACAGGCAGTGGATCAAACTCTGACTTCACTCTGACCATCAGTGGAGTTCAAGCTGAAGATGCTGCAGTTTATTACTGTCAGAGTTTTCATCTTATCAACAGTCAGTGGGTGTTCACACAGTGAAAAACCGTCGTACAAAAACCTCCCTCAGTCAGACTGAACAGAAACTGACTGCTGCACACTGATACACTTCACTGAACACACACACACACACACACACACACACACACACACACACACACACACACACACACACACACACACACACACACACACACACACACACACACACACACACACACACACACGCACACACACACACACACACTTTAGAAATCTCTAACATAAACTGAACTAATGAATTTATTTATTGAGATCAGATGTTTCTTCACCAGAGGCGGTGGTGTTTCAACATGTAAATACTTGGTGGTGAGATTTTATTTGATGTGCATGGAAATATCAAAGTGATTGGGATGAAATTGGTGAGTGTTTTAGCCACTAAATTCACTCCTGATCTTGATGCAGAGACTCTGTCAGCCCATTTAAAGTATAGACTTGGCCGTGATGTAACTTGTCAGCGTATTGACACTGCAAGCAACAGGTACAGCTCATTTAGACCAGGATACAAAATAGAGCAGTCAAACCTCAGTTGATAACCTGAAGCCACTCCACACACCTTGTAGTCAGTGTTAACATCAGACAGAAGAGAGTATTTCAAGATAAAGTCAAACTCTGCAGACCTGAGATCATATGAAATCAACTGGCATCAATTCAAAATGTATGATAAACAGAAGAGAGGTTGACATGCAGGAAATAAAAATCAGTTTTTTTGTTGATATTTTAGTCTAATTATGACAAACTGAAGGCAGCATGTAAAGAAGATGGATGGAATGTATATATTGAATAATCTCCTAGTTTGAGGCACATCACAACATCCTGGTCTTTTTGTGAGTCTGTATATTCATCCTCTTTCATTTTGATAACTTTTTCTGAACGATACACCAAAGATAAAGTCATGATCGTGTTTTCGATTGAGTTTATAGTACTGTGCTAATATTTAGTATGCAAAACAATATATTTAATGAACTAGACCTTTCATGACTGGCCAAAGAACCAGCCAGTGTCATGATCTTGCTCAGTCATGAATTCTTGCATCAATGCTACAATGGGAATCCCTAACCAGCCCAAGATTTATGGGAATAGAGGACAAAACTCATCTTCCATATCATGAGTCCTGGTCAACTGTAGAGTGGAGATTCTAAAACTGAAAGGGGTTCGATCAACTGACCTCATTTCTTGGGTCCCTGATGTTGAACAGTATAGTTCTGTACTTGTTGGTGTATTTGTTGTCGGTGTTTCGGAAAATGTCCAACATCTCCGTCTCAATGCTTGCGACAAGTTTGGCAGCTTCACTCTCTAACATCTTCAAATCCTCACACTCACACACCCTTAAATGAAAAGAGTTAGTGAACAAATAGTGACATCAACACTCAACCTTTGACTGCCGCTCACATTTAACTGCCAAGAGTTTCATGTGACTATTGTAAAATAAATGATGGTGAAAGTCAAATGTTTTTGCAAATGTGGGTCAGGATACTCTGATAATCATACATATAATGAAATTTTAACTTAAATTTTACTGGTGATTGGAATTGAGGGTCATGAATTTCAAATGCGTCTCATCTCGTGTTGCATATTATGACTTGATCGTAAAATTCTATTGTGTGTATGCCAATATCTTTTTGGAAGAAACAACTTAAATTACACCATGGAGATAATCAAAAGGTAACAGGCTGTGGGTTTCATACAAGTGTGTAAAGTTATTCTCACCTTTCAAACAGGATGTGTGTGAGAGAGCGTTGGATGATCTGCCTGAGCAGGCGATTAGGCTGACAGGGCCTGGAGGAGGGTGGGCTGGGTGCTGGTGATGCAGGCAGATACTGAGTTCCATTCCATGTTAAAGCTGAGGAAGGCTTCTGGGATGATGTTGAGACTGCGGGATGGCCAAACGGAGACTCCATTTTCTTTGTCGTGCAGTCTTAAGAGAGGTGGCTCAAGAGGTGCGAAGTCTCGTGATCGGGGTTAATGGCACTTGTAGTCTATTGACAGAAAAGACACAAGACAGAGTTCTTTCGTAGATTATGATTTTTCAACACGTCCCTAATACATTTGAGGTAGGTCAGACATTGAGTAAAGAGCCTCTCCTTTGATCTTCTTTGATCAAATGTTCACTCCTTTGCTCTCCCTTGATCTCCTTTGCTCTCCTTTGATCTCTGAGTGCTATATAACTCAAAAGTACCTTTGTTAATGCCAGATTCGTTTGCAAAACCGAGCTAGCGAGAGGAGGATATTTTGTCTATTGAAGCCCAAGAAAAGTTCTCCCTGCTTGGACTCAACGTATTGATTGACTTCACTGCGAGAACAGAAGTCAGCAGCACCGATATCATGACTCGAAGAGGTAAGTAACATTGTGTCCAGGACTCTGCAATCTCATTATGTCACCTAACGTGCTCCATGCTTGACATTCACAATAGAAAATGACTGTTTGGTGATCAGATGCTCAGTTTGATAATGAGAAGAAACAAAAGGCTGAGGCCAGTAAGAGAAAATCTGTTTTCGTGTTTAATCTTGGGCTTTATTGGAACCATCACCATTTCCATTATTTTGGGCGAAATGATGTATTTAACAACCCTTCTCATTTTTTCCTCCATTTGTAGATTACCTTAGTGCTAAGATTTTATTTTAAATCTCATGAGCGCTCAATGCCTATGTTAGGACAGCCCAATGTTTTAATTCCCGACTGTGACTACAGGCTTAGGAATTCAGAACCATACTTCCACCTCAGGGAACGTGTAAAAAATAAATTGCTGCCAAATAGCAGCTGAAACCTTGCAAACAGGAACGGTAATCGTCAAAGAAGAGGACGATTCAGTTGGAATTTTTAATTATTGAGAGCCAAAAATGCAAAACACACACACACACACACACACACACACACACACACACACACACACACACACACACACACACACACACACACACACACACACACACACACACACACACACACACACACACACACACACACACACTGATAACTCCGATGTTAGAAGAGCCCCGCCTCAGGAAGTTCAATGTAATTGAACCTTTTCTCCAGGGCTCTTCTGCTCTCATCCACAAACAAATGTTGCTCAGTGATGCCCTCTACTGGGGGCCTGTTGTAGTTTAATTGTTATCATCACTTGTCGACATTTCGAGTCCTTGTTCAAGTTTCAACATTCATGCGTCCTGACGAGACAATAAAACATGAGCTGAGACCAAGAAGATCTTCTGAGATTCTTTTCCGTATCAAACCAGAACACACCAACACATCCAGACACTTTTCTCCTTTATTCTTTAAACCCCACAGCTGCTGTCGGCTGTATTGAAAGGAGCAGACTTTTTGTTTTTCAACATTTCTGTTTTAACTTTGGCCTGTCCTGTCTCATCCATCCTTCACTGTAGAATATTCACATCATCACATCAGTGACTTTTGTCTTGTTTCTCTCCAGAGAGTTCACAGCAACACTTGGTCACCAGAAGATGAGCTCCAGTGTGGAGCAGGAGGAACATGAAGCTCCACACATTAAAGAGGAGGAGGGTGGTGTAGAAGTGACTGATAGAAAGTGACCATTTCCACGACTCTGTGAGGGACTTGACCACCCAGCGACTAACTTCTTTACCCTGTCGGAACAAACTATTGTCCTGTACGAGGTGGAGATTGATCGTCAGCACAAACTGATGGAAATAATCTGGAAACCTCAAATGAAGTTACACAAGAGAGGAATGGAAAAGAAGAACAAGAAGAACCAGAACCCCCACAGATCAAAGAGGAACCAGAAGAACTAGAACCTCCACAGATTGAAGAAATAAAGCTTCGTTTTGAGGAAATGTGGTGAAATTGTCAGTTGAAAACATAAGTTATGTCAGAAGGTAAGATCTGTCTGATGGGAAGAAAAACCTTTGTGAAATCTGTGATCAAAGTTACAACCGACAGAGGAAGTTGTTGGTCCACATGAGAACTCACACAGGTGAGAAGCCGTATTCTTGTGAAACGTGTGGGAAGTTTCAATGATCGTAGTTCTACATCATGTGAAAACTTAGAGAGATGAAGTCATGAAAGACTCTGAGAGATCTCATTCAGGATGTCCAGCTTGAGCCCAGAATCACAAGGTATCATCCAGTTGAAAGGAAACGTTGCTGTTTAAACACCGTCGACACTGTTTGTCACAAAAAATAGAAGGTTAAAATAAATCTGGTGTCCATTTGTGTTCCTAGAGAGAAGCTGACAAACAGTCCCCTGGTTGCATATTGAATCTTAGAGAAGCTTGTTTCATTCTTTAGTACGAACACGACGGCTTGTTTTGAAAATGTGACATTAAAAATCTTGTATGAACAGATGTGAACTTTGAAGAAATGGAAATAAAATGTGAATATGAATCCAGTGGGTTTTCTTATTCAGTGTTTGTTGTTTTTGTTTTAACTCACAGCCGATAGGTTGTTAAATGGTTTCAGAAAGATGCACCTACACTAGATAACTGGATTAAAGTTATCAAGGAGATTTGAGATGAAAAAACTGACTTTCTCACTACACCTGCAAAAGGAGTAGTACATTACAAAATGGACATACTTAATGGTATATTGTACTTTCAGATATGAGCTCACCCCCATTGCTTCCTCATCCCACACACACATTCATTACCTGTGTAAAGTGATGAAACACACTCAACCTGCTGTACAAAATAATCCCTTTTACCAAATCCCACAAGAATGTAAATTGCCTGGAGATATAGTGGAAAATAATGTCTGGTAACTGAGATGTACTGTGACACTGTTCTACTGCTCATGTTGCTCTATGTTCTGTGTCTATTAAAAAAACAACTAAAGTTAAACAACAGATAAAACTGAATTCAGCGTTGCACATGGTGAATCAAACCAGGAAGAATGAAAGAGTTTGCCCTCTGGTGGTGACTTTGTGTCACTACATTGTTGTGTAAAGTTACAAACATTAACGAGTTGATGGGTGAAGTTACGTTCACATTCTATTCCATTGTTCATTTTTATTCACTCACAGACATTTAGAGAAAATGCCCAGCCTATTTTAAAAGTAATGTCTTTTCAGCAATAGTTATGTTTTCTAAGAACAATAATTTATCTCATTTCTGACGGAATTAACCCTGAAATGAACGACAACGTGTAAATATGTACACATAAAAATGATTTGTTTTCCACAGTGATTCATCACTAGTGATGTTTTTCAGGATTATTTTGCAGTGGTAGGAAATCTAAACGTCTGAAGGGTCCTCGTCGCCGCCTGGTGGACAAAAGTAGAAACTACAAGAACATAGAAACTGTCATGGCGTCCTCCTCTCATATCAAGGTTGGCTCTGGTCACTGGTTAGTTTATATTTGATCAATAAAGGTGTTCAGCTAAACAATCACAGGATCAGGAAGTTGTTTGAACGTTTGTCGAAATGACCTTGACGCTTCTTTTAGATGCGGTAACTTAAAGGTATGAACTCTTTATAATCTCCTGAGCATTTAGAAAGCTTAATAAACTAAAAATCTAACTCAAGGAGTCAAATGATAAATGATACTCTTTGATCATTTGTGAAATCAACCACAGAAAAATGTCCCAGCCCCCTTTTGTTTCTGTTGAATGAAAATATGAAAGTAAATTAATACATGTGAGTTTTTTTTAACCAGTTCATGATTATTTACAATCACAATCAGAGAGAAACTGTTTATCCTCATGAATTGACTCTTGTTGATCGACTAGATATCCAATTTATTTTTCACAAACAATAAACTTAAAAGCAAAGTGTCCCTCTCATTTTCTTTCTAGTTAATTTGGCACTTTTCTTGACAAAAGGCCAAACAAGTTGATCGTCACACTGATGGATTAATATCTCATCTATTGATCAACTGATTGATGGAAAACAATCTTTAGATTCTTGTAAGTGCTGAGCTCTCAGCAGATTCTTTGACCTTTGGTAGTAAGTTCATTTTAAACGGTTGAATCTCTGTTGATTCTTTGACTTGGATGTGCAGCAGCACCGACTCCAAAGCACATTTTGTAGACGTCCTTGTAAAGCTTCACTTCCTCTCTTCCTGTTGTCCTTCTGTCACACATCAGCCCTGACACTGCCTCACTTCTTCAACCTCTCTGTGGACTGTCCATCCCTCTGGACGCTTGACCTCAGAGCCTCACCACCTCTGCTCTGAGCTTCTTCTCCTGTCTCTTCTCTCACATGTTCTGTCTTTTCTCTGCTGTGCAGACCTCCACCTCTCCTTTCCTCAGACCATTATGAAAAAAGGAAACGTCCTGGATACCATCAATGAAGTCACCATCATCCATGTCTTCACCTTCCTCATCCCCTGTGTCAGACCGGCTGCTGGACTTCTGGACTGACCCCTCCTGACTCACCCTCTTAGAAGCAAGAAGTGTCTGTGGGGAGTCATTCTTTACTCCCACAAATCTTCCTGCTGCTTCAGCCACAAACTTAATAACATCTGACCTTGATTTCTGCTGAACCGTATGGCTGTTAACGCCAGCGTTTCCACTCATTTAGTTTTAGATGTGATACAATTATTCTCAATTCTTTGATTTTCCATGTACGGACGATGATTCTGGACACATTAAAGATGCATTAACGTTTTGTAAATGACGTCTTTAAAGTCAAAATCCTGATTTTATTTATTTTACTTTAATATAATATTTTCAGAATAAAGTCAAACTTCAGACTTTTTAAGTCTCCAAGGAGAAACTCACCACTTTGATAACTTTTCATCTGGTGAATACAACTATGTACATGAGTCAATGTTTTATCAGCATTATCAAATGTCATTGTCATTGTTAATGCTCTCATTGCTGCACTGTTTAGCACTCTCGCTTGACAGAAGGTTGTGGGTTCAAATCCAGCTGGAGGTGTTTGTGGAATTTCCTTGTGTTTCCTCAGGGTTCTCTGGTTTCCTCCCACATTCCTAAAAACTGCATGTAATGTTAATGCTAAATGAAGTGTCTGTGTGTGTCCTGTGGAAGACTGATGACCTGTCCTTTTTCTTTTGAAACGTATTTTCATGGACGTCCATAAGACGTCCAGACAAGACGTGAAAACAACGTCCAAGAAAGACGTCTAAAAAACGTTCATTCTGGCTCGTCTGAGGACGTCTTCTGGATGTCAAATATTGACGTCTATATGATGTCCAGAAAAGACATCCAGACAACGTCCAAGAAAGACGTCTAAAAAACTTTCATTCTGGCCCCTCTGCAACTGCAACGTGAAATAAGTGTCGGTCACGCTGCTGCTTCAACCAATCAGGTTTTGATATTGATGCTCTTTTTGTTTTTTAATTGATTCATTTTATTTTATTTTATTTCATTTTTTACTTTATTGCCCAAATGGGGGAACATCCAAACAGAGCAAACAAACATCAAACAACAAAAACAAACAATTTTAACAGACGATGCTCACAAATAATACATTAGTATAATCTTAAGCTCCATGGTATGAACTTATAAAGATAACTATAACAGATACAAATAAGGATGACATTATTTATTTTAAAAGAAAAGTATAATTAAAAAAAAAAAAAACACAAAAGAGACGAGGGAAGCAGAGGGTCTCATTATTCTTTTTGGAATAATTCTTTGTCGCGGGGTTCACCCAACAACCTTCCCAAACTGGGAAAACCGATGGCGTAGCCGTCAGCTGTGTTGTTGTTATTTTTCTAATTTATTTTTCAGGCCTCTCCAAACCGTGAATCATACTATTTACAAAGTGCAAAATAAAATAAAAAATACCCAAATGTGAAAATAAACAAAAGCAAAGAAAACTCTATATACAAATCTGTACAGGTTATATACATATGAGTTCTTCCTCAACTTCAGGATACAACAATGAAGCTCCACCGATCAATACTTGCCACCACCTCTAACCAGAGTCCAACTCTCCCATCAGGCCCAGCACAGCCCGTTTTATCCGCTTAGCCCCTCCCACTGGGCGTAACCTTTCGCTGAAAAAAGTCATTGTTTTTCTTAAACACAAACCCTACAACATAAATAAATAGATTTTCCATCATTTACGTTGCCGTCCCACAATAACCCCTCAGTAAACTCGGCAATAAGTTTTAAAGGAAAGAAATAATAACATTGTTCACGTGACTGTGAAACCTTCCGGGCCCAAAAGCATTTAACCCGACTGGTGGTATGGCCCGGGTTTGCCAGTCACCCTGCAGGCGCGTCACTGCCGGCTGTCCTCCGCCACACTGGAAGGTGAGTGAAGGTGTGTGTGAATGTCTAAGAGAGAGAGAGAAATCATACTGCTACAAGTGTGAACCCTTGGTCACGATACTGACAACAGAGGAGGAGAAACTGGCTTGTATGTGAGTGCAGGTTATTGCAGAGTAGGTAAGTGAGTGTGTGTCCGTGTGTGTGTGTGTGTGCGTGTGTGTGTGTGTGTGTGTGTGCGTTACGCGGCGGGTGCGCCGCGATGATATGTGCTACGTCATCGCGCGTGATGGAGCCGCTCCATCACATTCTTTAAATAACTCAATAGTTTTATTGCTTTTTTTCTGTGTTTATGTTACTGAGTGTTTTAATGTGTTCTTTAAGTTCAATATAAAACTGAACATAATCTGGGTTTACCTTTGCTAATCTGCATTGTGAAATTGTGAAATTTTCCAACTAGAATTGTTAAATCAACTATAAATTCTATGTCTTTATTTTGTAATGAAAATATGCAATTACACCTTTACAATGAATTTGAGCATGATTTTAGTTTTACACACTATATAATTCCTCTCTCACTTATCCGGGTGGCAAACACCGTCACCCAGATCACATTGCACCGATTAAGAACCTTCCTGAAGGTGGTGTCTCACACCGGACACCACCTTCACGTGGGCTCACCACCTGCAGGAAGGTTCTTAATTGGTGCAATATTGTCAGGTCCAACCTCTGAACATTTATTAATTCTGCAAGGAAGAACACACACAAGTTTAAGATTGGTTTTTACTCGCGAGGAGTACGGACAGAGAGTGTTTCAGTTACAATCTCCAACTCGCTCTGAAAAACCTCTGCCGCCTCCTCTTCTTTTATTAGGTTTCCTCTTATCTGATTTCAAGGCACTTCCCATCTGCAGACCACATTCCTCCTAACCATAAAAGATCACAGTGGAGAAATACAAGTCGTATTAGATGAGAAAGACTGTTGGTACAATGAATGTGATAACCTTTCGTAAGATTATTCCAACAAATATGATCTGGGTGACGGTGCTCAGACTGACACCTCCACCACCCGGAAATGGATTAGAGGGAGAAAATGGATGATGGAAGATTCAAAATGTCTAAACCTTTAATAAACAGCAGGTTTTATCCTCAGAACTTCTTGATATTGTAGGTGACTCTTCATCAGGTGAAGTAACCCAGTGCCGATGGCTTTTATGACACTAATAGATATTGGTGACTCAGGACCCGCCAGCAGGCCTCGGGTGACGTCAGCGTATTCAAGCCCTCTGATTGGCTCGTCAGAGAGTTCACTCTCCAGCGCCAGCTGACTGCATCTGGAGCGAGCTGCATTCACAATATTATGTGTGTTTATTTAATAGTGGTTTTGTCAACCGACAATGGCTAAAGGAGAAGATAAAGAGATGTGGTTGCAGATTTATTGTCAAAACAATTTTCAAGAATGACGTTTCCTAGAGGTCATTGAACGCACCGCAGGGCTCCAAGCACACAGAGGTCCGGTACAATTTACTTGTGCTCACTACAAGTTCCATGGCAGGATTCAGGATTATGTTATTCGCCATTATATTATTTTCAAACCATGAAAAACGTTTGTCACCGTCCACGGCCCCCAGGAATTCTGGGAATAACAGCGGCTTTTTTTATGAAGCTGAAACAGAAGGAGACTTGAACTTTGATTCTTTTCATCATAAAGGTATTTATTCTGGCAACACGAGTATCTATCTGTGATGCAAAGGCTTTTTATACTGCATCTCTGCATGATGACCTGGTTTTTGTAGCCATAAAAAAGTGATTGAGGGGTGGATTGACTCAGACCAGCACTAGTGAAGGCCGAGGTCTGAAATGCAAGGCTGCCACTGTTACAATCTAATCCTACCATTTATAGGACATGCAAACACGTTTCAACTTCCAGCTTTTATTGAAAGATATAAATATGGATGTGAGGATATAAACACTCTCATATACTATTTTTCCATTCATCCATCTTCTAAACCGCTTTGCCATGATTATTTTATTGTTGTAAAAAAGTCATGAAAGACCAAAGATTGAGGTGAAAACTGTCTTTATTTTGTCAAAGCTTGAAGAAAATGATGATGAAAGAAGATGAATATTGATGAAGTCAGTTTGCTTTGATGATAGAAGAAAGTGAAAGAGGGTGAATGACAGAGGTGAGATCAGTGTGAGAGTAAAAGCAGTGTGAGAGTCCCAGTGAGTCCGGTCAGGACTGGGAACACTGGTCTCTCCTCAGTGTCTCTCTGAGGGGAGTCTGGGAGCCCCGGGTGGCCTCACAGGTCACAGAGCCCACCTTCCTCCACTGGTCTGCAGGGAGCCTCAGGGTGCTGCTCCAGCTGTAGAGGCCGTCCTTCTGCAGCACCCCGGGGCTCCTGCTCTCCTCCCAGCTGCTGCTGCTGCTGCTGCTGCTGCTGTCCTCCACCTTCCAGCTCAGACTCCAGTCTGAGGGGAAGCCCTCGTTGGCCAGGCACATGAGCGTGGCCTTCCCCTGCTGCAGCTCCTCTCTGGAGGGGGGCAGCACCGTCAGGGTGGGGCGGGTATCACCTAGGAGACACCAATCAAATTAGAGGACAGGGAGCACCCAGCTGTCAATCAACCAGCACACACCTGGACAGCTTTAGTGGGAGACAGCTGATTTGGTCCTGGAAGAAGTTGCTGTCAGAGGCTTTTTCTGCTCCAGCAGTCACTCACTCACACATTGTTTCACTTCCCTTTAAGAAGCCTCTCATGCACATCAGCACAGAGAGAATCATCCAACACTTTGACCTGAAATACCTCAAACTACACAGGAAGGAACACAAGCTGATGTCTCAACGTTTACTCTTCATTTGCATCAACGTTATCAGAAAGTTTACACTTTACAACTTATGACTGGAAACTTTAACATGAACTTCAAATCTAAATTAATATTTTCAATTATTAGGAGCAAAATGTGAAAAAAACAGTAAATAAAGATAACTTCTCAGGAGGATTTGATTATTCTACATTTATCATCAGTATTTCTATTTTACTGTAAAATAACAATATTAATAATACATTTTAAAGTAAGAAGAGAAACAGAATTGGGAAACATTCTATAGAACCAAGAATAAATCCAGCTGTGATGAAGAGACACTCAATAAAACAAGAAGAATAAAACCTGCACACATTCCAACACAAACACATTTCAAACAGTGGACATGTCAACTAAAACTCAGCCCAAAGACAGACCAGTGCACCAGAAATGTCCCTAAATACACAGGTCAGTGTAAAAACAGCTTCAACATGAGACTGGTAGAGTTAAAACAGTGTGTTCCACAGCCATCAGGCTCTAACTGAGCACATTTAAAGACTGACAATATCTTTGGTTTTGTCATTTAATCCTTATGAGATTTTAATCCGGTGTAAATTTAAAACTAATAACTTTTCTCTGTGATCAAATTAAAGTGAAACAGAGCTGAGCTAAACTACATGAAATCAATGGAGATTAAAACTTGATCACTACAATAATTATTAAGAAAAAAAACATCTTTCTAATCTCAAATCATTCAAAACAAGGTTTAATGTAGGAATTTGAATTATTTAGTTGAAAGAATTAAAAGGAGAATAAACTTACTTCCAACATCCAGTCTGGTTCCTCCACCGAACGTGTACCACAGTGATACAAACTCATTGAGCCGCTGTACAAAAACCTCTGACTGTAGAGAGACGCCACTCTCTGATTCTGAAACCAACAAACTCACCAAAACAACTTTTACCACCTGATCCTAACGGAACACAAGAGAACAGTTCTTTCATCTGCAATGTCTACTTGAAATACATATATTTATAGGGATTGTTTTAAAGATTATTTTATATTTATTCAATAATATCTTTTGGAATTTATTCCTAAATAGATTTGGCAGCAAAAATAGGACATTTTTAAAAAGTAAAAACTACAGACATATCTTTAATTATTCAGTTTAATTCCTTAATATTCTTATAAAAGTTTGAATCCAGAGTGAAACTGAGAGATGAAAGTGATCCAGGTCCCTGTTGGAGTCAGTCAGAACATTTCCATAGAGCCACTTTGCATCAGCAGCACCATGCTCCAGTGCTCTGGGAGAGTTTATAGTCCTGACAGTTGAAGACTGGATGACTGACAGCCGTCCTTCATGACAACAGAAGACAGAGAAATCCTCCTCATCAGAAACATGAGTGTGATCTGCGTCCTCATCTGGACTCTCCTCTGCTGCTGCTTCACAGGTAAAGTCCAGAGAATCAAACTCCTCTCCTCTGTCAACATCCGTCCCTCTGATATGAAGCCCACAAAACCATGAGGCTGCTTGATGTTTCTGTCTGTGTTTCCTCAGAGTCCAGAGGCCAGGTCACAGTGACTCAGCCTGCAGCAGTCAGCTCTGCTCTGGGAGCCTCCGTCACCATCACATGTAGGACCAGTCAGAAAGTTTATTATAGTTCTGGTGAGCACCGTTTAGCCTGGTACCAACAGAGAGATGGACAACCTCCTAAAAGGCTCATTTACTGGGCCAGCTCCAGAGATTCAGGGACTCCAGATCGTTTTACAGGCAGTGGATCAAACTCTGACTTCACTCTGACCATCAGTGGAGTTCAAGCTGAAGATGCTGCAGTTTATTACTGTCAGAGTTATCATTACATCAACAGTCAGTGGGTGTTCACACAGTGAAAAACCGTCGTACAAAAACCTCCCTCAGTCAGACTGAACAGAAACTGACTGCTGCACACTGATACACTTCACTGAACACACACACACACACACACACACACACACACACACACACACACACACACACACACACACACACACACACACACAGGTCTACTGAGCGCAGAGTTCAACACCACTTAATACCAAACTAAAGTTTGTGCAGAAGCTTTTAGCTCCAACATCTTCATGACAACCATATACTGTAGGATCCCATCTTGTGAAAAGGTTTAACACGGGGAATAGCCTCTGATTAAATCATTTAATAAACTAAACTGTGTCTCGGTGGGGAGTTGAACACGGGCCTACTGATTGCAAGGAAAGAATTCCTCCACTAGACGAGCAGCATATTGATTTACAAGTGAGATTCTTACACAGATTTTATTATGACCTTACACTCACTTTACCTCCAGTTTCTCCTCTAAAGTCAGAGTTTTACATTTATACACCAGTAAATAATCAACCTCATTCATTTGGATTCTTAACTGTTAGCTCTCGCGGCGCATAAGCTGGCGTCACAACTCACTCAGTTACCTTGAAAAAGTAATCCAATTACTGATTACTAGTTATTCCTTGAAAAAGTAACTTAGTTACCTTACTGATTACTTGTTTTTAAAAGTAACTAAGTTAGATTACAAGTAATCTTATAGTTACTTTCAGCAGCTGCCAACAACATGCCCCCCTCAATCTCAACATAAAAAGGACAACTGGTTTTACCAGAAACTGAGTTCTGATCACTGCCTGGCCTCCTGCTGATCCAGATTTAACCTTTGACCTTCATTCTTTGTTGTATTTATATCCGACTCATGGTTTTATTATCAGATTTTTACTATTACTGGTATTTATTAGTACATAGTTTAGTCTATTGTTGCACTATTTATCTGTTTTCAATAGAGCAATAGTATTTATTTGTTTGCACAACCTGCTCTATGCAACATTTTAATGACAGAGTAACGTGTTATTAATTAATGCGTTACCGGCATGACTGTGGCTATGTCCCGCTGGTCTTCCCTCCCCCTCTCTCTAACTGGTAACTTGGTAAAGATGGTGATTCTCCCTAAATTTCTTTATTTGTTCCAACACATTCCAATTTTTATAAGAAAATCTTTTTTTTTAACAGATCAGACAATAATATAATGTTTGTGGTTGAACCAGACTCCTTGCATCAAAAAATTATTCTACAACTTCCCAAAAAGCGGGACGGTCTTGCACGACGTAACATCATACAATACTATTGGTCATGCAATATTAATAAGCTCTGTCATTGGCTGGACAATGAAGCCGACACAGATCCTTCATGGGCTCAAATAGAACGGCGATCTTCAAGGTTCTCTCTCCAGTCCCTCCTCACTTCTCGTCTCCCTGTTAACATTCATAACATCTAACAGAACCCTGTTGTCAACAATTCCTTGAAAATCTGGCTGCAGTTCCATAAATATTAAAGCTTGAATAACCCCTCAATTTAAGAACTGATTGTTAAAAACCATCTATTTCCGCCCTCCCTATCACATCCTGCATTTTAAATCTGGCAAAACAAGGGCCTGGGGCCTCATTTATAAAACACTGCGTAGGATTCCTACTAAAACTGTTGGTGCGCTCTAAAGCTGAAAATGGCGTGCGCCCAAACAAATTCAGATTGGTGAAACCGTGCGTACTGCACTTTCCTGTTATAGATCACAGTCCACCTGGAAGGTCCCACAGTTGATGTCCCGCCCTCAACACGTCCACTTTTAACCATAAATGGTCGATGCAAAGTGTCTCGTCAATATCTTTGCATCTCAATCGGCCCGTTGATCGCCGGCATTTGACGCTAAATCCTGAGAGAAAAGAAAAGAAAAGGAATTTTACAGAGAGAGAAATAGTCATGGAGGAGGTGGAGGTCAGGAAAATTATATTAGTTGGTGGTCACCAGTGTTGCCACAGTTACCTTGCAAAAGTAATTAGATTACTGATTACTAGTCACTCGCCTAAAAAGTAATTTAGTTACTTCATTAATTACTTGTTTTTAAAAGTAACTAAATTGGATTACAAGTAACTTTTTAGTTACTTTCAAAAGTTGCCGACACCGCCCCACGTCTCTAAATAAAAAGGACAACTGGTTTGGCCACAAAGTGAGTTCTGATCACTGCCTGGCCTCCTGCTGATCCAGATTTAACCTTTGACCTTCATTCTTTGTATTTATATCTGACTCATTTTGTAATGATCAGATTTTTACCATTACTGGTATTTATTTACCCAGTTGTAGTCTGTTGTTGACCTTTTAATTACCCCCCTTGAGGAGAAATTAGGTCTTTTATTGATTGATTGTTTGAAAAAGAAAAAAATAGTGTTGACATTTCTTGGTTTCCGTTGTTTCGTGTCACCTGAATGCACCGTTAGAGCGAGTTGGTCTGTGATTGGCTGAGAGTGGAGAAGGGGGCGGGTCAGGTCAGACTGCATGCGCTGCATGTGTCTGTGGCCGTTTCCCAATTCTTAGAGCGCCAGTGTGTACTCGCTTACGTCATGAGTAACTACTTGCAGCGTCCTCGGAAGTGCGGAAATGCAAATTTACGAGGACGCATCGGCGTTAATGGAGAATTGGAACACGAGTACTTCATGACGCTGTGGCTGTCATGGCTGGATGATGGACCCTGAAGCTGAGGAGGAGGAGGAGGAGGAGGAGGAGGAGGAGGAGGAGGAGGAGGAGGAGGAGGAGGAGGAGGAGGAACCTGTTTCCTCTCTGGTTCAGCAGGAAGGTGATTTGTACCTGATATTTTATATGATGATCTAACTTTTAGAACATTATTGTAAAATAGTACCTTTTCTGTCACATACATGCGGTGTATGTTACAGTGTATTGTACCGTGTATAGTACTGTGTTTAGTACCGTGTACAGTACTGTATAAAGTACAGTGTATAGTTCCGTGTATAGTACAGTGTTACTATTACTTCTACCTCCTATAAGCCTTTATTTTACTCTTCATCTCCTTGGAGTTCAGTAACAACAAAAGCAGCTGATCAGAAATGTCCTACTAATACAAACAATTATTTTACTGTTTTAATGAAGATCCTTGATGTTTATTAAATAATTAACCAGCTTTTCTTACCTGCTGCTTGTTGTCATCCTTCTGGTCATGTCATTAATATGTACTGTATTACATTTGTCTAATATACATCCTACAGTTAATCACTCCAATCATTAGTTGTAACAACTTCTCTTTAGAATAAATACATAAATGGTTTATACTGTGTGAGAGTAAATACATAAATACACACATGGCTTACACTATCGAGCAAAGAAAGATATCAAGCAGAAGATAAAGGAACATTTATTTAATAAACTTCAGCAGAACCTACAACAGTAAAAACACAAGTTAGAAACATTATGTACACAGAAAAATGACATTGTTTTTAAAAATTCTAAAGTTCTTTCTTTTATTTCCCAGGAACCCCTGCAGTGATACACAGGTCAATAATGTTCCTATCCTGGAACCTTTCTCTCCTGGAGGTGTCGTGACTCCAGCTTCAGGGTTTCCAGGAGCATCGTTATGTTGATACTGATGTTCCTGCTGGTCATCAGGCATTCTGCTGTACTGCTGATTGATGGTGTCACCTTCTAATTCTTCCTCCTGCTGGTCATCAGGCATTCTACAGTACTGCTGGTTGATGGTGTCACATTCTAATTCTTCCTCCTGCTGGGGCCGTTGATGGAGCCACGTTCTAATTCCTCCTCCTGCAGAGCCACAACACATCTGTTACCTAAACAACAAACTTTTCCCCTCTATCATAGTGGAGTTATTTGTCATACCAAAGGAGGTTTATTGAAAGTTGAATTGTGTTCATTTTGTCGTTCTAAACCTCATATATTATAGACTCTTTTTTAATGACACCGGTCACCTGATAAAGACCGACATGTCATCACAACTAGATGAAGCTCTGAGGAAGACTACAGATGCAGCTGAAACATGCCAGCAAGGTAGAATCTTTCCTGCATCTACCTGTTGTTAAAAAAGACTCTGTAATATATGAGGTTTATTGACGTGTACATTGGCAACTGGGGATCTGTGCAGGATGCTCTTGTCCTGCACAGATCCTCCATGTACCAGCAAGTATTAGTACCAGCTGGGTGATGGAGGAAGTGCTATATCTACTAGTTACTTTCTGCTGGCTGATGGAGGAAGTACTATATCTACCAGGTACTTTCTGCTGGCTGATGGAGGAAGTACTATATCTACCAGGTACTTTCTGCTGGGTGATGGAGGAAGTACTGTATCTACCAGGTACTTTCTGCTGGGTGATGGAGGAAGTACTGTACCCATGCCTGCAGCACACAGTTGTTATTATATCACTGTACTGGCAACCTGCTTTATCTCAATATTCACAGTCATGAACACGAAGGAAAAAATAAATTCTGATTCATGATTACATCAAAATATATCAAATGTTTTCCATGTGAATTTTAACTGACAGGCAGGTTGAAACCCAACAGACACCAGGTCAAACCTGCTGGTGCTCCATCTTTCTGAGAGCCTGGAGAGACATCCTCTTGTTGCTGCCTGTCTGTGTGGCATCAGGTGACATCATGGAGGTGGTGGAGGAAGTTCCAGGGATGATGATGGAGACGACCAAGTGACACTGAGGATGCCCAGAGGGACCTGGCAGGAAGTGATGTGCGAGCGAGACTGTCCAGCTGCCTGCTGCTGAAGAACGACCTGCAGGCCTCAGAGAGGAGAACCACATCTAGACAGGAAGCTCTCCTCATGTACTCATGTTCTCTAGTCATGTGTAAATATATGTAGATAGATGGATAAAGACAGAGAGATCAACAGACTGTAAATGATTGTTTATGACTGTAAAATATAGAACTGAACATTTCTCTGTTTCATTTGATAAACAATGTAATGTTGCTTTAAAGAAGAAATTGTCTGGGGTGAATTTCAACAATTATGAGGTCTATGAGGAGGACATTAGACAAAAAGAATGACACACTACCAATTCAGTAAGTTATTAACACATGTATGAATAAAGTATATACATGTAATAATTCAAGCATCAAAAACAATCCTCACTCCCATCCTCATCTGGAGGAGTTCCTCTTCTCCACTGGACCAGGCTTCAGGTTCCTCAGTAGTCCTGGATTCAAATAGTGCATGGTGTTAGTTTGAATCCACAGCATCCTTCAGTAACCAGTAGATCCTCCAGTAGAACCAGTGGAACCAGTAGAACCTCCAGTAGAACCAGTGGAACCAGTAGAACCTCCAGTATGATGGGTAGAACTCTTTAGTGCAATTGAGACAAAACACTATGGCCAGTAGAACCTTCACCTCTCAGTCAAGTTAAATAGTTTTAAACATAATCTTTCCCCTCAGCAGCAAATATAAATGTAGATGAACACTGTTAGATTTACACTAAAACAATTATATCTCATGTTTAACCACAGTAGAGAACCACAGCCAGCCTCGTCTCAGTCTGGATCCACAATCTCCGAAAACCTCAGAACAAATGTTTAAGTAAGCGTGATCTTGAAATATCAACCTCATAACAACATTTTATAACAACTATAGTCTGGCCTAAAACACTCTTAAACCTACACTCTGTTAAACAATGACGCTAATATTTCAGATCTTTTACGCACCGTTGTGTGTTTCCCCCTCTGCGATCTCCTCCGTCATCTCTTGCCAAATGCATTATGGGTAAATTGGCTTCCCAAGACTGAACAGGTCTGTTTCGATGAATCCTCGATAAAGTTTGCGGAGCGAGGATACATCCGGGTATTCCATGTGTACTCGGTGAGAAACGGCCTAAGAATAGAAACAGTACTTGGTCTGCCACTGATGACGTTTAACAGGTACACGAGAGCACAAGTATGGAGGAGTATGGGTATTGGAAAACGGCCTGTGTGTTTGGAGGAGAGAGAACGAGCGGCCGGTTCTGTTTAATGATAAAGCGGCTTTACAGACAAGTTACTCATCCTGTTGGACGCTACAATATTAATGCACAGTGACTTGGAGAAGTAACTTTAATCTGATTACTGGTTTGGAAATAACAACGCGTTAGATTACTTGTCTAACCAGCATCACTGGTGGTCATGGTAGTAGAGTCACTAATAAAAAGTAAAAACAAGCGATTGGCAGCACGTCGTCACTGCTGTAAACAGTGTGGCAGCCACAGAGAGATCAGTCACTGCAGAGGTGGAGAAGAAGAGTCTGATCTGAAGGTGGAGGCCCGAGGAGAGTGACCTCATGGGGGCAGCACCTGAGCACACAGCTGGACACCATAACAGCCCTCATGGTTGTGACGGCCAGCGTGTCTTTCTGGTGGAGACCACAGCGGACCGATAAAGTTCACTTTTATCTGTTGATTAAATGTATGAAGGAAATACTTGAACAGGGACTTGTAAAAAGGCTCAGTGGACTTTGTGTTGTATCCTCAGTCACTGGAGAGTTGGAGGCGGAGGGTGACGTGGAGGTCGTCTGTCTCCAGCAGCAGAGCGTCCAGAGCGCATGGCGGTGCAGCGCATCCACAGTGCAGCTTCATGCACGACTGTCACCGTACTATTTATATGTGTTCTTAGCAATGGGACCGGCTGTTAAACACCTTGTCACAATTGATAATCAGTCAGTTCTATCCACCGCTCTGGATCATTTGAAGATGAACGTTTGTCATATGAACCTCGTGCTGCTGATTCAGTAGTAATGGCTCATTAAAGGAACATCTATAACACTGAAGCTCAGCTGTTTATGATCACCTGGATCTATAAGTCTGACATTTGAAGACATTAAATGTATGAGATGAATCTGGCTTCAATTCTCCACCTCACAATCGGCACCGCCAGTTTCCACCGTCTCCAAAATGTGTGTGCGCAAGCTTCAAAGTTGCCGTACCGGTACGCACATTCTCCCGCAGAGCTTATTTTTTTAGATCACAAACTTTGCGTGGGAAGTGGCATACGCATCTTTCAGGACCTGTTTTGTCCGTCAGCAACCTTTATAAATGAGGCCCCTGATCTTTATAAAGAAACTATTTACTGATTTTATGGAGCTTTCAATCAGGCTTGAACTACCTCACTCTCACTTCTTAATTTTTCTATTAACCAGGCACTTTGTCCAAACCACCTTCCTCCACTGCTCTACCCACCACCCGAGTCTCAGATTGACTCACTGCTCTCTCTCGACCCTGCACAGAAACGCTCCATCTAGGTGATCTACAACTCCATTGACTCCCTTAACTCCAACCAGATGACCAAACTGAAACAGACTTGGGAGGAGGAAATAAGAACGTCAATATCAGACAGCCGATGGGACCAACTTCATGTGCGAGTTCACTCATCCTCAATATGTGCTCGGCACGGCTTCTTTCAATGCAAGGTTCTCCTTAGAGTGCACTACAGAACTGCTGGACCGGCACAAATGTACCCAGGCACCAGTGGCAGTTGTAATAGATGTAAACAGTCACCTGTCAACCAAACACACATGCTCTGGTCCTGTTCAAATCTCACTGGCTTCTGGCAGCAGATTGTTGATCCCCTTGCTACAGTGCTTGAGATGGAGCTTTTCCCTGAACCTTGCACTGCACTGTTTGGGTCGCCCCCAATTACAACAGCTAATCTACCTGTGATTTTTCATTTAACTATTTGTGTTCCTTATGTAGTTGTGTCTCGAATGACGTTTTAATTAAAGGGTGGGAAGGGACAACGGACAGTCATGGACTTTAGTTCAGCTGTAGAAGCAGATTGAGCTCAATTGATTCAATATTGATACTGTGATTATTTTTCTTGTCCCCATCATGCATTACGTTGAATGACCCTCTTACTTTTCAACCCATCTGTTTATGCACATTTTTTCTTTTGTTGTAAAAAGAAAAGTGAAAATGCTAAAGAAAAAAAAAAAAAGATTTAAAAACAATAAATAAAAGACAGCAGGTCCAAGCAGCAATCTCCTGAGCTGGACCAAGACACCATCCGGCCGGGGAAATGAAGCAGGAGCAGAAAAAAAGAAAAACACAAACCAGAAGAAGACAAATGTTCTTCTCTCCTGCTGGTTCCTGTCAGGACTCTTGCTGTGGCATTATGAATCAGTGGAAGACTTTCAGCAGTTATTCAGACACCCTGATATTAGGGAGTTACAATAGTTACTCTGGAGGGAACAAATGTGTGGATTAGTTTCTCAGCTTCATTCTGAGTCAACATGTTCCTGATATTAGAAATATTAAGCAGGTGACAAAAGGCAGTCCTGCAGATTTGTTTAATGTGGAGCTGAAGGATCAGTCCTGGTCCAAAGTAACTCCAGCTTCCTCACAGTGGTACTGGAGGTCAAAGTAATACCATCCAGTGTTACTATATGTTCAGATCATTTCTCTCTCAGATGATTTGGGACAACTATAATAACTTGTGTTTAATCTGAGTTCAGAAGCAGAAAATGATCATTCATCCAGACTCTTGTGTCTCTAAGAGAAGCTTCTAGTTTGACAAGTTGATCAGTATCATCTGGTTTCATAGAGAAATCCATTGGTGGATCATCTGCATAGTAATGGAAGTTAATGGAGAGTTTTCTGATCATCCCTGCTCCCTCCTGCTCATCCTCTACATCCTCCTTCTTGGCAATATCATCAGTAAACATCATCTTCATTCCCACTGCTACGCCGACAACATCCAGATCTACATTTCAACCAAATCTGTCACCCCAACAACCTGCTCCACCCTCACCAACTGCCTCAGTGAAATAAAAACATGGATAAAACATGAAACATGAACTAAACTACGACAAATTGTACATGATAATCATGAGACCTAAATCCCTCACAAAACACATGGACAACTTCACCCGAACCACTGGAAACTCCACCCTGTCTCCGTCACCTCACATCTGTAATCTGAGAGTTATTCTCCACATCAAGCTCACCTTTGAACAACACATCAACCAGATCACTCGGACCGCCTTCTTTCACCTCAAAAACACGGCCCACCTTCACAACTCACTCTCCTCCTCTGCTGCTGAAACCCTCATCCACTCATTCATCACATCCTGAATCCACGACTGCAACAACCTTCTCCTCGGCTCATCTTCAAAAGTCCTCAATAAACTTTGGTGTATCTAGAACTCTGCTGCTCGTCTGCTCACCCACTGCAACTCCTGTGAACACATCACCCCCGTCCTCCTGAACCTCCACTGGCTCCCTGTCCTCCAAAACATATCACTAACATCTCTGTCTGTCTGTCTGTCTGTCTGTCTGTCTGTCTGTCTGTCTGTCTCTCTCTCTCTCTCTCTCTCTCTCTCTCTCTCTCTCTCTCTCTCTCTCTCTCTCTCTCTCTCTCTCTCTCTCTCTCATCATTTTCTCACCTTCTATCCACATATGTTTTTCTTTCTCTCAGTAAAAGTACCTGGATATGACTGTGTTGAATTCGGCTCCAAAACACTATTAAACGACAGAGGAGACTCTCCTGCTCAATAATTCAGTTCAACTTTGTCATTCGTCGAGCAGTTTCATGTTTATTAGCTGTCAAAGTTCCGAACACCGATTCCCGCCTCCTCCCTCCTCCCTCCTCCTCCTCCTCCTCCTCCTCCCTCCTCCTCATCCCTCCTCCTCCTCATCCCTCCACCTCCCTCCTCCTCCTAGTCCCTCCTCCTCCTCATCCCTCCTCCTCCCTCCTCCTCCTCATCCCTCCTCCTCCTCATCCCTCCTCCTCCCTCCTCCACCTCCTCCCTCCTCCTCCTCATCCCTCCTCCTCCCTCCTCCACCTCCTCCTCCTCCCTCCTCATCCCTCCTCCTCCCTCCTCCTCCTCCTCCCTCCTCCTCCCTCCTCCTCCTCCTCCTCCCTCCTCCACCTCCCTCCTCCTCCTCCTCCCTCCTCCTCCTCCCTCCTCCTCCTCCTCTCATTCAAATACATGGGAAAACCAAAATGTCTCTTCAAAAACAGCCTTGACAGATCACTCTGAACAAGTGGCCACTGTGGCTAAACTATGACTGTGATAAACAAAACGAGCAGATCAGAAGCACGACAAGAACCTGCCGAGCAAGACGTTGCAACGCTTGTGGGGAAAATATCATAAAAAAATACCTTTTTGACGAGAGAGAACAATGCTGTCATTTTTTTGGTTCCAGCGATTTCAAGAGACATTTATAAATGAGTCAGATGGAGCAAAATCGTGTGTCTGCATCAAACTGTGCCTCCTAGTGTCTAAAGTTTACGTCTGTCTGCTTCCAAACCCACACAGACTGAAAGACAACACATTTTCCTCTCAAGAAATGATAATTTTATGAAAATATTTGCCCGAAAACTGTGGATTCTGAGTTTTTTTCCAAAATATGTGGATAAAATCCGTCCTCTCACCCACTGTGATGACATCACTAACTGCAGGTGGTCAGAACACTGTTGCTTCATTCACACCAGGATTACACAATACCAGGAAAGTCCTTGTTTATGAGCTAACCTGCTATCATGTGCTACATAAACAAGCTACCATGCTAATCTGTGGTTTGTGGATGAGCTAACATGTTATTGTGTGCTACAATAAGTCTGTTTGTTTCTCTTGTTTGTTATTTTGGCACATGTTCATAAATAAACAAATAAATAAATCATAAAAGACAAAACTCTTTGTATCAAAGTCATTACCCTTTGTGACATGTTTGTTTGTGTGAGACATCCTTTGATCTTTCGATTCCTTATGAGTTCACCTGAGAAATCAAAGATTGATGAGAGATCCTGAATGCTCACTGACACTATTTACAAGGCTTTACCACTGCACCGCCTGTCCAGATCCTTTGGTACGTTTATTATTTAATGATTTACATCAGTACTGTGAGCTGAATGAAAAAAGTACATTTATTGAACTTACACGACTCAGAATTGCTAATGCATCATATAATCCTAAAGAAGACTAAAGATTATCAGTGTTTAACTACTGGTATTTATTTACCCGGTGACGTAGTTGTAGTCTGTTGTTGAACTATTTATCTATTCATCTATTTATTTATTTGCGCTGCTTTTTCTATGCAACCTTTTACGTAATTCCCCCCCAGGGACAAATAATCTTTATTTGATTGATTGATTAAATTAAGTTGTAATATCTCTGCAGATGTGTTGTTGATGCAATGTTAAGGTTTAGTGGTGATGTTTGTTGGTTCTGATTCTTAACGCAATTCGTGACATGTTACCATCAACACTGGTACTGAACACACATGATGTAAGTTTTGGTCTGATTAAAATCAATTGTGACTTTATTACAGATCGCTGTGATCAGAAATCAGAGTAAAAAGTAACTGATTACTACGGTGGCCTGGAAGTGCAAAACGCTGCAAACTACAGAAAACACTTCCCAATCCAAAAAACACTTCCTAATTAAGAAAACACTTCCCAATTCAAAAAACACTTCCTAATAGAGAAAACCACAGACATAATAAAGAGTAGACGCCTCGGCGACTGGGGAGGGACACGTCAACAGCTCCGCCATCTTGAACCGGTGGTGGTGGCGGCAGGGGTGAATGAACATCGACGATGGAAAGAGGTTTCCTAAATCTCTAAGTAGAATTATAAGTTGAATTTTAAACTGATTTCCAAACTGTTTGATTTTTTAAAAACGTCGTACATGTAGCTACTTTGTTAAGTGTGTGTTAATGTGCAGTACACACTTTGTTTGTGTGTTAATGTGCAGTACACACTTTGTTTGTGTGTTAATGTGCAGTACACACTTTGTTTAGTGTGTGTTAATGTGCAGTACACACTTTGTTTAGTGAGTGTTAATATGCAGTACACACTTTGTTTAGTGAGTGTTAATGTGCAGTACACACTTTGTTTGTGTTAATGTGCAGTACACACTTTGTTTAGTGTGTGTTAATGTGCAGTACACACTTTGTTTAGTGTGTGTTAATGTGCAGTACACACTTTGTTTAGTGAGTGTTAATGTGCAGTACACACTTTGTTTAGTGTGTGTTAATGTGCAGTACACACTTTGTTTGTGTGTTAATGTGCAGTACACACTTTGTTTAGTGTGTTAATGTGCAGTACACACTTTGTTTAGTGTGTGTTAATGTGCAGTACACACTTTGTTTAGTGTGTTAATGTGCAGTATACACTTTGTTTAGTGTGTTAATGTGCAGTACACACTTTGTTTAGTGAGTGTTAATGTGCAGTACACACTTTGTTTAGTGTGTGTTATTGTGCAGTACACACTTTGTTTGTGTGCATTGATGTGCAGTATACACTTCGTTTAGTGTATTAATGTGCAGTATACACTTTGTTTAGTGTGTTAATGTGCAGTACACACTTTGTTTCGTGTGTGTTATTTTGCAGTACACACTTTGTTTAGTGTGTGTTGATGTGCAGTATACACTTTGTTTAGTGTGTTTAGTGTGCAGTACACACTTTGTTTAGTGTGTGTTAGTGTGCAGTACACACTTTGTTTACTGTGTATTAATGTGCAGTACACACTTTGTTTACTGTGTGTTAATGTGCAGTATGCACTTTGTTTAGTGTGTTGATGTGCAGTATACACTTTGTTTAGTGTGTGTTGATGTGCAGTATACACTTTGTTTAGTGTGTGTTAATGTGCAGTACACACTTTGTTTAGTGTGTTAATGTGCAGTACACACTTTGTTTACTGTGTTAATGTGTTGTACTGGGCTGTTATTCATGTGAAATTGATTGACAATGTTGTATAATTCCTCTGAAATGGGTTCAGTCAATAAATTGTGAATTTCTTCAGATAGACAGACGTCTTAAAGTATCGTGGATGAAATTTCCAGAGATATACTGAGTAGAATCGCTGTATTGTGATAATACTGTTATCGTGGGCAAATAGGTTACCGGCTATACTCAGCCGTAGTAATGGTTATAATAATAATATCAATAATGATCGAAGAATCCAGTATCTATAATACAATAATAAAAACTATAATAATAATAAACAATAATAATACTGTAGTAGTTACAATTATACAATAATAATTGTCAAATGCAATGTATAGCCATGCACATCTGAACGTTTTCTGGGTTTCTTTTGTTTTCTCTCTCTCTCTCTCTCTCTCTCTCTCTCTCTCTCTCTCTCTCTCTCTCTCTCTCTCTCTCTCTCTCTCTCTCTCTCTCTATATATATATAATATAATAATAAGAATATATAATATATATATATATATATATCTCGGTCTATGGCCCCGCTCCGCCTGCTTCTAGCTTCTGCAGCTCGACCAGAGCTTGAAGTCCGTGATTGTTGTGGTTGTTAGGTGACGTTTAGGACCACGGTGGGGGGAGGAGGGGGGCGATTACGTCATCTTTTTTTCCACGGATGATCGTCTTTGCTGAGCGTACTCCGCCGCATGTTTACTTTTTAGATGTCTTATCAAATTAGTTGTGTTAAACGAAGTAGTGGGGCTCCACCTCTCGGCACTGTGGCGAAGCAAATAGTCCAACTGGCCGCTGGACTGGTTTGGTTGTCAACCTTAAAATACCTCCAGACTGCTGACATTTTATCCACTCAATGGTTTTAGACTGCTAACCTCAGTTTACGGCAGGTTGCAAACGGGGCTCGCTTTACGGCAGCTGACGGGAAAATATATATATTTTTTAAATTAGATCGGCGGGGCGATCGGCTGGATTTGCCGATTCCCGATCATTTACAAATCAGCAATATCGGCCCCGATCCGATATCTAGCGATCTGATCGGGACATCCCTACTTTAAAGCAAAGTGTCTATGCTGTCCTCACAACACGTGACAGTGTGTTGCTAGACAGCCAGCGAACCATCAAAGAAAACACTGTGCACAAGGCTTGCTTTTCTTGTTTTAGTGATTTCTAGTGTGTGTGTGTGTGTAAATATGTGAAAGTGTGTGAAAGTGTGGTTACTGTAAACATACAGAAAAAAGAACAATTACTGTCTATACATGCATGGAAAACACACTGAATTCGATATACACATGTAACACAACAGTCACTACAACAACCGATGCATTTTGAACTATACATGACCCACAGATACTTACAAAGACGAAAATTTCCCTAGGCTCAAGTGTTAAGAGCGACACAGCGTGTTCCTGTGAAGTTTCAGCCACGTTTCTGTAGTACTGCTAGCTTACCTTCACCGAGAGACAAAACAGCAAAGATCGTAGAGCGAGAGGAACACTCACTCTGCTACAACAAAAAACGATCCTCTACGGAGAAGATGAAGATGTGTCACTACATTAACTATTTAACTATAGCACACTTTTTAACAACCTTAGAAACTTCAGGACCATATAATGTCTTTAACCTAAAGACATGACAGTGTCCCTCTCATTTTCTTTCTAATTAATTTGGCACTTTTCTTGACAAAAGGCCAAACAAGTTGATCGTCACACTGATGGATTAATATCTCATCTATTGATCAACTGATTGATGGAAAACAATCTTTAGATTCTTGTAAGTGCTGAGCTCTCAGCAGATTCTTTGACCTTTGGTAGTAAGTTCATTTTAAACTGTTGAATCTCTGTTGATTCTTTGACGTGGATGTGCAGCAGCACCGACTCCAAAGCACATTTTGTAGACGTCCTTGTAAAGCTTCACTTCCTCTCTTCCTGTTGTCCTTCTGTCACACATCAGCCCTGACACTGCCTCACTTCTTCAACCTCTCTGTGGACTGTCCATCCCTCTGGACGCTTGACCTCAGAGCCTCACCACCTCTGCTCTGAGCTTCTTCTCCTGTCTCTTCTCTCACATGTTCTGTCTTTTCTCTGCTGTGCAGACCTCCACCTCTCCTTTCCTCAGACCATTATGAAAAAAGGAAACGTCCTGGATACCATCAATGAAGTCACCATCATCCATGTCTTCACCTTCCTCATCCCCTGTGTCAGACCGGCTGCTGGACTTCTGGACTGACCCCTCCTGACTCACCCTCTTAGAAGCATGAAGTGTCTGTGGGGAGTCATTCTTTACTCCCACAAATCTTCCTGCTGCTTCAGCCACAAACTTAATAACATCTGACCTTGATTTCTGCTGAACCGTATGGCTGTTAACGCCAGCGTTTCCACTCATTTAGTTTTAGATGTGATAAAATTATTCTCAATTCTTTGATTTTCCATGTACGGACGATGATTCTGGACACATTAAAGATGCATTAACGTTTTGTAAATGACGTCTTTAAAGTCAAAATCCTGATTTTATTTATTTTACTTTAATATAATATTCTCAGAATAAAATCAAAATTCAGACTTTTTAAGTCTCCAAGGAGAAACTCACCACTTTGATAACTTTTCATCTGGTGAATACAACTATGTACATGAGTCAATGTTTTATCAGCATTATCAAATGTCATTGTCATTGTTAATGCTCTCATTGCTGCACTGTTTAGCGCTCTCGCTTGACAGAAGGTTGTGGGTTCAAATCCAGCTGGAGGTGTTTGTGGAATTTCCTTGTGTTTCCTCAGGGTTCTCTGGTTTCCTCCCACATTCCTAAAAACTGCATGTAATGTTAATGCTAAATGAAGTGTCTGTGTGTGTCCTGTGGAAGACTGATGACCTGTCCTTTCTCTTTTGAAACGTATTTTCATGGACGTCCATAAGACGTCCAGACAAGACGTGAAAACAACGTCCAAGAAAGACGTCTAAAAAACGTTCATTCTGGCTCGTCTGAGGACGTCTTCTGGATGTCAAATATTGACGTCTATATGATGTCCAGAAAAGACATCCAGACAACGTCCAAGAAAGACGTCTAAAAAACTTTCATTCTGGCCCCTCTGCAACTGCAACGTGAAATAAGTGTCGATCACGCTGCTGCTTCAACCAATCAGGTTTTGATATTGATGCTCTTTTTTTTTTTAATTGATTCATTTTATTTTATTTTATTTCATTTTTTACTTTATTGCCCAAATGGGGGAACATCTAAACAGAGCAAACAAACATCAAACAACAAAAACAAACAATTTTAACAGACGATGCTCACAAATAATACATTAGTATAATCTTAAGCTCCATGGTATGAACTTATAAAGATAACTATAACAAATACAAATAAGGATGACATTATTTATTTTAAAAGAAAAGTATAATTAAAAAAAAAGAAAACACAAAAGGGACAAGGGAAGCAGAGGGTCTCATTACTCTTTTTGGAATAATTCTTTAAATAACTCAATAATTTTATTACTTTTTTCTGTGTTTATGTTACTTAGTGTTTTAATGTGTTCTTTAAATTCAATATAAAACTGAACATAATCTGGGTTTACCTTTGCTAATCTGCATTTGCGAATGGGAAATTTTCCAACTAGAATTATTAAATTAATTATAAATTCTATGTCTATATTTTTGTAATTAAAATATGCAATTACACTTTTAAAATCAATTTGAGCATGATTTTAGTTTTACATAGTGTATAATTCTCAGTCCATAAGGTAGTTGAATAGGAACAGTAAAACAATTAATGATTAATGATTTGGGATTAATGAGTTTTTTTTCACTTTCTAAAAATTTGGATAAGTTTATATTTGTTAAATATATGTTGTGCAAAATATTGATATGTACTTGCTTAATTTTATTGACAATACAAAATCTGTATGGCAATAACCAAGCTCTCTGCCAATCAATGTCTGTTAAGATAAAAATCCCAAAAGATTTTCCTCTGGGACTTATTCTCCTTTTCTCATAAAAACAGTTTCTTTTATGTTTATTACTTCAGTTTTGATTCAAAATGTCTAAACCTTTAATAAACAGCAGGTTTTATGACACTAATAGATATTGGTGGCTCAGGACCCGCCAGCAGGCCTCGAGTGACGTCAGCATATTCAAGCCCTCTGATTGGCTCGTCAGAGAGTTCACTCTCCAGCGCCAGCCGACTGCATCTGGAGGGAGCTGCATTAACAATATTATAGTTGTGTTTGTTTAATAGTGGTTTTGTACACCGACAATGGCTAAAGGAGAAGATAAAGAGATGTGGTAGCAGATTTATTGTCAAAACACTTTTCAAGTGGGACTTTTCCTAGAGGTCATTGAACGCACCGCAGGGCTCCAAGCACACAGAGGTCCGGTACAATTTACTTGTGCTCACTACAGGTTCCATGGCAGGATTCAGGATTATGTTATTCCCCATTATATTATTTTCAAACCACGAAAAACTGACGTTTGTCACCGTCCACGGCCCCCAGGAATTCTGGGAATAACAGCGGCTTTTTTTATGAAGCTGAAACAGAAGGAGACTTGAACTTTGATTCTTTTCATCCATAAAGGTATTTATTCTGGCAACACGAGTATCTATCTGTGATGCAAAGGCTTTTTATACTGCATCTCTGCATGATGACCTGGTTTTTGTAGCCATAAAAAAGTGATTGAGGGGTGGATTGACTCAGACCAGCACTAGTGAAGGCCGAGGTCTGAAATGCAAGGCTGCCACTGTTACAATCTAATCCTACCATTTATAGGACATGCAAATACGTTTCAACTTCCAGCTTTTATTGAAAGATATAAATAAGGATGTGAGGATATAAACACTCTCATATAATATTTTTACATTCATCCATCTTCTAAACCGCTTTGCCATGATGATTTTATTGTTGTAAAAAAGTCATGAAAGACCAAAGATTGAGGTGAAAACTGTCTTTATTTTGTCAAAGCTTGAAGAAAATGATGATGAAAGAAGATGAATATTGATGAAGTCAGTTTGCTTTGATGATAGAAGAAAGTGAAAGAGGGTGAATGACAGAGGTGAGATCAGTGTGAGAGTAAAAGCAGTGTGAGAGTCCCAGTGAGTCCGGTCAGGACTGGGAACACTGGTCTCTCCTCAGTGTCTCTCTGAGGGGAGTCTGGGAGCCCCGGGTGGCCTCACAGGTCACAGAGCCCACCTTCCTCCACTGGTCTGCAGGGAGCCTCAGGGTGCTGCTCCAGCTGTAGAGGCCGTCCTTCTGCAGCACCCCGGGGCTCCTGCTCTCCTCCCAGCTGCTGCTGCTGCTGCTGCTGCTGTCCTCCACCTTCCAGCTCAGACTCCAGTCTGAGGGGAAGCCCTCGTTGGCCAGGCACATGAGCGTGGCCTTCCCCTGCTGCAGCTCCTCTCTGGAGGGGGGCAGCACCGTCAGGGTGGGGCGGGTATCACCTAGGAGACACCAATCAAATTAGAGGACAGGGAGCACCCAGCTGTCAATCAACCAGCACACACCTGGACAGCTTTAGTGGGAGACAGCTGATTTGGTCCTGGAAGAAGTTGCTGTCAGAGGCTTTTTCTGCTCCAGCAGTCACTCACTCACACATTGTTTCACTTCCCTTTAAGAAGCCTCTCATGCACATCAGCACAGAGAGAATCATCCAACACTTTGACCTGAAATACCTCAAACTACACAGGAAGGAACACAAGCTGATGTCTCAACGTTTACTCTTCATTTGCATCAACGTTATCAGAAAGTTTACACTTTACAACTTATGACTGGAAACTTTAACATGAACTTCAAATCTAAATTATTATTATAAATTATTTAGAGCAAAATGTGAAATAAACAGTGAAAATTATATCAAGAGGTTTTAATAATTTTACAACATTTATCATCAGTATTTCTATTTTACTGTAAAATAACAATATTAATGATGCATTTTAAAGTAAGAAGAGAAACAGAATTGGGAAACATTCTATAGAACCAAGAATAAATCCAGCTGTGATGAAGAGACACTCAATAAAACAAGAAGAATAAAACCTGCACACATTCCAACACAAACACATTTCAAACAGTGGACATGTCAACTAAAACTCAGCCCAAAGACAGACCAGTACACCAGAAATGTCCCTAAATACACAGGTCAGTGTAAAAACAGCTTCAACATGAGACTGGTAGAGTTAAAACAGTGTGTTCCACAGCCATCAGGCTCTAACTGAGCACATTTAAAGACTGACAATATCTTTGGTTTTGTCATTTAATCCTAATGAGATTTTAATCCGGTGTAAATTTAAAACTAATAACTTTTCTCTGTGATCAAATTAAAGTGAAACAGAGCTGAGCTAAACTACATGAAATCAATGGAGATTAAAACTTGATCACTACAATAATAATTAAGAAAGAAAAACATCTTTCTAATCTCAAATCATTCAAAACAAGGTTTAATGTATGAATTTGAATTATTTAGTTGAAAGAATTAAAAGGAGAATAAACTTACTTCCAACATCCAGTCTGGTTCCTCCACCGAACGTGTACCACAGTGATACAAACTCATTGAGCCGCTGTACAAAAACCTCTGACTGTAGAGAGACGCCACTCTCTGATTCTGAAACCAACAAACTCACCAAAACAACTTTTACCACCTGATCCTAACGGAACACAAGAGAACAGTTCTTTCATCTGCAATGTCTACTTGAAATACATATATTTATAGAGATTGTTTTAAAGATTATTTTATATTTATTCTATTATGTCTATTGGAATTTATTCCTGAAGGGATTTAACAGCAAAAATTTGATAATTTTAAAAAATATAAAAACTACAGATATATCTTTAATAATTCAGTTTAATTCCTTAATATTGTCATGAAAGTTTGAATCCAGAGTGAAACTGAGAGATGAAAGTGATCCAGGTCCCTGTTGGAGTCAGTCAGAACATTTCCATAGAGCCACTTTGCATCAGCAGCACCATGCTCCAGTGCTCTGGGAGAGTTTATAGTCCTGACAGTTGAAGACTAGATGACTGACAGCCGTCCTTCATGACAACAGAAGACAGAGAAATCCTCCTCATCAGAAACATGAGTGTGATCTGCGTCCTCATCTGGACTCTCCTCTGCTGCTGCTTCACAGGTAAAGTCCAGAGAATCAAACTCCTCTCCTCTGTCAACATCCGTCCCTCTGAAATGAAGCCCACAAAACCATGAGGCTGCTTGATGTTTCTGTCTGTGTTTCCTCAGAGTCCAGAGGCCAGGTCACAGTGACTCAGTCTGGAGCAGTCAGCTCTGCTCTGGGAGCCTCCGTCACCATCACATGTAGGACCAGTCAGGATGTTTATGTTGATAGTGATGGTGATCACTATTTAGCCTGGTACCAACAGAGAGATGGACAACCTCCTAAATTGCTCATTTACTACACCAACACTCGAGAATCAGGGACTCCAGATCGTTTTACAGGCAGTGGATCAAACTCTGACTTCACTCTGACCATCAGTGGAGTTCAAGCTGAAGATGCTGCAGTTTATTACTGTCAGAGTGAACATTCCGTCAACAGTCAGTGGGTGATCACACAGTGAAAAACCGTCGTACAAAAACCTCCCTCAGTCAGACTGAACAGAAACTGACTGCTGCACACTGATACACTTCACTGAACACACACACACACACACACACACACACACACACACACACACACACACACACACACACACACACACACACACACACACACACACACACACACACACACACACACACACACACACACACACACACACACTTTAGAAATCTCTAACATAAACTGAACTAATGAATTTATTTATTGAGATCAGATGTTTCTTCACCAGAGGCGGTGGTGTTTCAACATGTAAATACTTGGTGGTGAGATTTTATTTCAGGTCTACTGAGCGCAGAGTTCAACACCACTTAATACCAAACTAAAGTTTGTGCAGAAGTTTTTAGCTCCAACATCTTTATGACAACCATATACTGTAGGATCCCATCTTGTGAAAAGGTTTAACACGGGGAATAGCCTCTGATTAAATCATTTAATAAACTAAACTGTGTCTCGGTGGGGAGTTGAACACGGGCCTACTGATTGCAAGGAAAGAATTCCTCCACTAGACGAGCAGCATATTGATTTACAAGTGAGATTCTTACACAGATTTTATTATGACCTTACACTCACTTTACCTCCAGTTTCTCCTCTAAAGTCAGAGTTTTACATTTATACACCAGTAAATAATCAACCTCATTCATTTGGATTCTTAACTGTTAGCTCTCGCGGCGCATAAGCTGGCGTCACAACTCACTCTGGTTCTGTCAAGCAGTGCCTCCATTGACGCCAGCCAATCAGCTCTGAGCTTCTAAATCATCCTGGAGCAGGGCTTCGGGCTGCCAGCCCCACTCTCCATAAAGATCATGTGATCTGAATGAACGTACCACAGCCTGAGCATGAACACTTACATTTGACTGCATGAAATACAAACTGCATTGAGAGAGAGGAGCTGGTCCAACTCATGCAACCATCAGTGTGGATCAGGAGAAAACTCAGCCTGAAGCAGCAAGAGGAGACCAAGAACCAGGAAGTTCAATCCTCACACACAAATATGCAACTCAGGAGGAAGCTATATTCACAGAAAATAAAATACTATAGATGATCTTAAAGGATTAATAATGTACTTTGCCTGCAGTTATTTTTCACTGGTTCATCAGGTGGTGCTCAGCTCCACCTGCCCCTAATGACCACCTGCTCCTGACCAGAGGTTATAATAATAATGTCCTTGGGAATTGCACCCCAGGAAATCCTATCTAAGGTCTTTTACTCCATAAGGTAGTACTACATAATACATAAAGTCAAACAGGTTCAAAGATACCACGAGCCAAGACCATTTCCAAATTAATTAAAAAATATTTTTAATTAAATTAATAGATAAAAAGAAATATCACTGAATAAGGTCACACACCAGTCAAACATGTTCACACTAAAATGAGCAACTGGACAAGAAAGAGGGTGAGGTCAGGGCCGGAGCTCAGCATGCGGCAGGGCAACCGAATGAGACGGGAATCCTCAACTGAATCACCTGTGACACTGCAAATACTCACAGAATCATAGTAAGAGGGAGACGACTGTGAAGACTGCACCACCACTACGGAGGAAACTGCTGCAGTCAACCTACACCGCCTGGAGACGAAGAAAACACAGGTTAATAATCTCCCTAAATTTCTTTATTTGTTCCAACACATTCAAATCTTTATAAGAAAATCTTTTTTACGACAGTTACATCATACAATACTATTGGTCATGCAATATTAATAAGCTCTGTCATTGGCTGGACAATGAAGCCGACACAGATCCTTCATGGGCTCAAATAGAACGGCGATCTTCAAGGTTCTCTCTCCAGTCCCTCCTCACTTCTCGTCTCCCTGTTAACATTCATAACATCTAACAGAACCCTGTTGTCAAGAATTCTTTGAAAATCTGGCTGCAGTTCCGTAAATATTAAAGCTTGAATAACCCCTCAATTTAAGAACTGATTGTTAAAAACCATCTATTTCCGCCCTCCCTATCACATCCTGCATTTTAAATCTGGCAAAACAAGGGCCTGGGGCCTCATTTATAAAACACTGCGTAGGATTCCTACTAAAAATGTTGGTGCGCTCTAAAGCTGAAAATGGCGTGCGCCCAAACAAATTCAGATTGGTGAAACCGTGCGTACTGCACTTTCCTGTTATAGATCACAGTCCACCTGGAAGGTCCCACAGTTGATGTCCCGCCCTCAACACGTCCACTTTTAACCATAAATGGTCGATGCAAAGTGTCTCGTCAATATTTTTGCATCTCAATCGGCCCGTTGATCGCCGGCATTTGACGCTAAATCCTGAGAGAAAAGAAGAAGAAAAGGAATTTTACAGAGAGAGAAATAGTCATGGAGGAGGTGGAGGTCAGGAAAATTATATTAGTTGGTGGTCACCAGTGTTGCCACAGTTACCTTGCAAAAGTAATTAGATTACTGATTACTAGTCACTCGCCTAAAAAGTAATTTAGTTACTTCATTGATTACTTGTTTTTAAAAGTAACTAAATTGGATTACAAGTAACTTTTTATTTACTTTCAACAGTTGCCGACACCGCCCCACGTCTCTAAATAAAAAGGACAACTGGTTTGGCCACAAAGTGAGTTCTGATCACTGCCTGGCCTCCTGCTGATCCAGATTTAACCTTTGACCTTCATTCTTTGTATTTATATCTGACTCATTTTGTAAATATCAGATTTTTACCATTACTGGTATTTATTTACCCAGTTGTAGTCTGTTGTTGACCTTTTAATTACCCCCCTTGAGGAGAAATTAAGTCTTTTATTGATTGATTGATTGATTGAAAAAGAAAAAAATGACAAAAAGAGTTCAACATCTCTGCAGTTGTGTTCTTGTGGCAATAATATGGTTTAGTGTTGACATTTCTTGGTTTCCGTTGTTTCGTGTCCCCTGAACGCACCGTTAGAGCGAGTTGGTCTGTGATTGGCTGAGAGTGGAGAAGGGGGCGGGTCAGGTCAGACTGCATGCACTGCGTGTGTCTGTGGCCATTTTCCAATTCTTAGAGCGCCAGTGTGTACTCGCTTACGTCATGAGTAACTACTTGCAGCGTCGTCGGAAGTGCGGAAATGCAAATTTACGAGGACGCATCGGCGTTAATGGAGAATCGGAACACGAGTACAGTACTGTATAAAGTACAGTGTATAGTACAGTGTTACTATTACTTCTACCTCCTATACACCCTTTATTTTACTCTTCATCTCCTTGGAGTTCAGTAACAACAAAAGCAGCTGATCAGAAATGTCCTACTAATACAAACAATTATTTTACTGTTTTAATGAAGATCCTTGATGTTTATTAAATAATTAACCAGCTTTTCTTACCTGCTGCTTGTTGTCATCCTTCTGGTCATGTCATTAATATGTACTGTATTACATTTGTCTAATATACATCCTACAGTTAAGCACTCCAATCATTAGCTGTAACAATTTCTCTTTAGAATAAATACATAAATGGTTTATACTGTGTGAGAGTAAATACATAAATACACACATGGCTTACACTATCGAGCAAAGAAAGATATCAAGCAGAAGATAAAGGAACATTTATTTAATAAACTTCAGTGGAACCTACAACAGTAAAAACACAAGTTAGAAACATTATGTACACAGAAAAATGACATTGTTTTTAAAAATTCTAAAGTTCTTTCTTTTTTTTCCCAGGAACCCCTGCAGTGATACACAGGTCAATAATGTTCCTATCCTGGAACTTTTCTCTCCTGGAGGTGTCGTGACTCCAGCTTCAGGGTTTCCTGGAGCATCGTTATGTTGATACTGATGCTCCTGCTGGTCATCAGGTATTCTGCTGTACTGCTGGTTGATGGTGTCACCTTCTAATTCTTCCTCCTGCTGGGGCCGTTGATGGAGCCACGTTCTAATTCCTCCTCCTGCAGAGCCACAACACAACTGTTACCTAAACAACAAACCTTTCCCCTCTATCATAGTGGAGTTATTTGTCATACCACAGGAGGTTTATTGAAAGTTGAATTGTGTTCATTTTGTCGTTCTAAACCTCATATATTATAGACTCTTTTTTAATGACACTGGTCACCTGATAAAGACCGACATGTCATCACAACCAGATGAAGCTCTGAGGAAGACTACAGATGCAGCTGAAACATGCCAGCAAGGTAGAATCTTTCCTGCATCTACCTGTTGTTAAAAAAGACTCTGTAATATATGAGGTTTATTGACGTGTACATTGGCAACTGGGGATCTGTGCAGGATGCTCTTGTCCTGCACAGATCCTCCATGTACCAGCAAGTACTGGTACCAGCTGGGTGATGGAGGAAGTGCTATATCTACCAGGTACTTTCTGCTGGGTGATGGAGGAAGTGCTATATCTACCAGGTACTTTCTGCTGGGTGATGGAGGAAGTACTGTATCTACCAGGTACTTTCTGCTGGGTGATGGAGGAAGTACTGTACCCATGCCTGCAGCACACAGTTATTATATCACTGTACTGGCAACCTGCTTTATCTCAATAATAACAGTCATGAACACGAAGGAAATAATAAATTCTGATTCATGATTACATCAAAATATATCAAATGTTTTCCATGTGAATTTTTACTGACAGGCAGGTTGAAACCCAACAGACACCAGGTCAAACCTGCTGGTGCTCCATCTTTCTGAGAGCCTGGAGAGACGTCCTCTTGTTGCTGCCTGTCTGTGTGGCATCGGGTGACATCATGGAGGTGGTGGAGGAAGGTCCAAGAAGGGAGGAGGAGGAAAGTCCAGGGAGGAGGAAGAGGAAGGTCCAGGGATGATGATGGAGACGACCAAGTGACACTGAGGACGCCCAGAGGGACCTGGCAGGAAGTGATGTGCGAGCCAGACTGTTCAGCTGCCTGCTGCTGAAGAACGACCTGCAGGCCTCAGAGAGGAGAACCACATCTAGACAGGAAGCTCTCCTCATGTAGTCATGTTCTCTAGTCATGTGTAAATATATGTAGATAGATGGATAAAGACAGAGAGATCAACAGACTGAAAATGATTGTATATGACTGTAAAATATAGAACTGAACATTTCTCTGTTTCATTTGATAAACAATGTAATGTTGCTTTAAAGAAGAAATTGTCTGGGGTGAATTTCAACAATCATGAGGTCTATGAGGAGGACATAAAACAAAAAGAATGACACACTACCAATTCAGTAAGTTATTAACACATGTATGAATAAAGTATATACATGTAATAATTCAAGCATCAAAAACAATCCTCACTCCCATCCTCATCTGGAGGAGTTCCTCTTCTCCACTGGACCAGGCTTCAGGTTCCTCAATAGTCCTGGGTTCAAATAGTGCATGGTGTTAGTTTGAATCCACAGCATCCTCCAGTGCCAGTAGATTCTCCAGTAGAACCAGTAGAACCTCCAGTATGATGGGTAGAAATCTTTAGTGCAATTGAGACAAAACACTATGGCCAGTAGAACCTTCACCTCTCAGTCAAGTTAAAAAGTTTTAAACATAATCTTTCCCCTCAGCAGCAAATATAAATGTAGATGAACACTGTTAGATTTACACTAAAACAATTATATCTCATGTTTAACCACAGTAGAGAACCACAGCCGGCCTCATCTCAGTCTGGATCCACAATCTCCGAAAACCTCAGAACAAATGTTTAAGTAAGCGTGATCTTGAAATATCAACCTCATAACAACATTTTATAACAACTATAGTCTGGCCTAAAACACTCTTAAAACTACACTCTGTTAAACAATGACGCTAATATTTCAGATCTTTTACGCACCGTTGTGTGTTTCCCCCTCTGCGATCTCCTCCGTCATCTCTTGCCAAATGCATTATGGGTAAATTGGCTTCCCAAGACTGAACAGGTCTGTTTCGATGAATCCTCGCTAAAGTTTGCGGAGCGAGGATACATCCGGGTATTCCATGTGTACTCGGTGAGAAACGGCCTAAGAATAGAAACAGTACTTGGTCTCCCACTGATGACGTTTAACAGGTACACGAGAGCACAAGTATGGAGGAGTATGGGTATTGGAAAACGGCCTGTGTGTTTGGAGGAGAGAGAACGAGCGGCCGGTTCTGTTTAATGATAAAGCGGCTTTGCAGACAAGTTACTCATCCTGCTGGACGCTACAATATTAATGCACAGTGACTTGGAGAAGTAACTTTAATCTGATTACTGGTTTGGAAATAACAACGCGTTAGATTACTTGTCTAACCAGCATCACTGGTGGTCATGGTAGTAGAGTCACTAATAAAAGTAAAAACAAGCGATTGGCAGCACGTCGTCACTGCTGTAAACAGTGTGGCAGCCACAGAGAGATCAGTCACTGCAGAGGTGGAGAAGAAGAGTCTGATCTGAAGGTGGAGGCCCGAGGAGAGTGACCTCATGGGGGCAGCACCTGAGCACACTGCTGGACACCATAACAGCCCTCATGGTTGTGACGGCCAGTGTGTATTTCTGGTGGAGACCACAGCGGACCGATAAAGTTCACTTTTATCTGTTGATTAAATGTATGAATGAAATACTTGAACAGGGACTTGTAAAAAGGCTCAGTGGACTTTGTGTTGTATCCTCAGTCACTGGAGAGTTGGAGGCGGAGGGTGACGTGGAGGTCGTCTGTCTCCAGCAGCAGAGCGTCCAGAGCGCATGGCGGTGCAGCGCATCCACAGTGCAGCTTCATGCACGACTGTCACCGTGCTATTTATATGCTTTCTTAGCAATGGGACCGGTTGTTAAACACCTTGTCACAATTGATAATCAGTCAGTTCTATCCACCGCTCTGGATCATTTGAAGATGAACGTTTGTCATATGAACCTCGTGCTGTTGATTCAGTAGTAATGGCTCATTAAAGGAACATCTATAACACTGAAGCTCGGCTGTTTATGATCACCTGGATCTATAAGTCTGACATTTGAAGACATTAAATGTATGAGATGAATCTGGCTTCAATTCTCCACCTCACAATCGGCACCGCCAGTTTCCCCGTCTCCAAAATGTGTGTGCGCAAGGTTCAAAGTTGCCGTACCGGTACGCACATTCTCCCGCAGAGCTTATTTTTTTAAATCACAAACTTTGCGTGGGAAGTGGCGTACGCATCTTTTAGGACCTGTTTTGTCCGTCAGCAACCTTTATAAATGAGGCCCCTGATCTTTATAAAGAAACTATTTACTGATTTTATGGAGCTTTCAATCAGGCTTGAACTACCTCACTCTCACTTCTTAATTTTTCTATTAACCAGGCACTTTGTCCAAACCACCTTCCTCCACTGCTCTACCCACCACCCGAGTCTCAGTTTGACTCACTGCTCTCTCTCGACCCTGCACAGAAACGCTCCATCTAGGTGATCTACAACTCCATTGACTCCCTCAACTCCAACCAGATGACCAAACTGAAACAGACTTGGGAGGAGGAAATAATAACGTCAATATCAGACAGCCGATGGGACCAACTTCATGTGCGAGTTCACTCATCCTCAATATGTGCTCGGCACGGCTTCTTTCAATGCAAGGTTCTCCTTAGAGTGCACTACAGAACTGCTGGACCGGCACAAATGTACCCAGGCACCAGTGGCAGTTGTAATAGATGTAAACAGTCACCTGTCAACCAAACACACATGCTCTGGTCCTGTTCAAATCTCACTGGCTTCTGGCAGCAGATTGTTGATCCCCTTGCTACAGTGCTTGAGATGGAGCTTTTCCCTGAACCTTGCACTGCACTGTTTGGGTCGCCCCCAATTACAACAGCTAATCTACCTGTGACAAAACGCTGCGTAATCGCCTGTCAACACTACTGGCCCCAGGCCTTGTTCAAATGGAAACATGCTCTCCTCCTACACACAACAACTGACTAAAGGAGGTCCTAAATCACATTAAACTTGAAAAGATTCCATTTTCACTCACAAACTCAAGTTCTGTTTTCAATGAAACCTGGCAACCCTTTATAAAACCCCTGTCCAATACTACTATGAACCAGGAACTAACGAGATGCCTCCCCTCCACTCCCCCGTCTATTTTCTGTAGGTCTCCTTCTGTTGTTTTCTTTAATTGTTTCTCATACTTAACTATTTACGTCTTAGTTTTCCAATCCAATTCTGTTTTTCATTTAACTATTTGTGTTCCTTATGTAGTTGTGTCTCGAATGACGTTTTAATTAAAGGGTGGGAAGGGACAACGGACAGTCATGGACTTTAGTTCAGCTGTAGAAGCAGATTGAGCTCAATTGATTCAATATTGATACTCTGATTATTTTTCTTGTCCCCATCATGCATTACGTTGAATGACCCTCTTACTTTTCAACCCATCTGTTTATGCACATTTTTTCTTTTGTTGTAAAAAGAAAAGTGAAAATGCTAAAAAAAAAAAAAAGATTTAAAAACAATAAATAAAAGACAGCAGGTCCAAGCAGCAATCTCCTGAGCTGGACCAAGACACCATCCGGCCGGGGAAATGAAGCAGGAGCAGAAAAAAAGAAAAACACAAACCAGAAGAAGACAAATGTTCTTCTCTCCTGCTGGTTCCTGTCAGGACTCTTGCTGTGGCATTATGAATCAGTGGAAGACTTTCAGCAGTTATTCAGACACCCTGATATTAGGGAGTTACAATAGTTACTCTGGAGGGAACAAATGTGTGGATTAGTTTCTCAGCTTCATTCTGAGTCAACATGTTCCTGATATTAGAAATATTAAGCAGGTGACAAAAGGCAGTCCTGCAGATTTGTTTAATGTGGAGCTGAAGGATCAGTCCTGGTCCAAAGTAACTCCAGGTTCCTCACAGTGGTACTGGAGGTCAAAGTAATACCATCCAGTGTTACTATATGTTCAGATCATTTCTCTCTCAGATGATTTGGGACAACTATAATAACTTGTGTTTAATCTGAGTTCAGAAGCAGAAAATGATCATTCATCCAGACTCTTGTGTCTCTAAGAGAAGCTTCTAGTTTGACAAGTTGATCAGTATCATCTGGTTTCATAGAGAAATCCATTGGTGGATCATCTGCATAGTAATGGAAGTTAATGGAGAGTTTTCTGATCATCCCTGCTCCCTCCTGCTCATCCTCTACATCCTCCTTCTTGGCAACATCATCAGTAAACATCATCTTCATTCCCACTGCTACGCCGACAACATCCAGATCTACATTTCAACCAAATCTGTCACCCCAACAACCTGCTCCACCCTCACCAACTGCCTCAGTGAAATAAAAACATGGATAAAACATGAAACATGAACTAAACTACGACAAATTGTACATGATAATCATGAGACCTAAATCCCTCACAAAACACATGGACAACTTCACCCTGACCACTGGAAACTCCACCCTGTCTCCGTCACCTCACACCTGTAATCTGAGAGTTATTCTCCACATCAAGCTCACCTTTGAACAACACATCAACCAGATCACTCGGACCGCCTTCTTTCACCTCAAAAACACGGCCCACCTTCACAACTCACTCTCCTCCTCTGCTGCTGAAACCCTCATCCACTCATTCATCACATCCTGAATCCACGACTGCAACAACTTTCTCCTCGGCTCATCTTCAAAAGTCCTCAATAAACTTTGGTGTATCTAGAACTCTGCTGCTCGTCTGCTCACCCACTGCAACTCCTGTGAACACATCACCCCCCGTCCTCCTGAACCTCCACTGGCTCCCTGTCCTCCAAAACATATCACTAACATCTCTGTCTGTCTGTCTGTCTGTCTGTCTGTCTGTCTGTCTGTCTGTCTGTCTGTCTGTCTCTCTCTCTCTCTCTCTCTCTCTCTCTCTCTCTCTCTCTCTCTCTCATCATTTTCTCACCTTCTATCCACATATGTTTTTCTTTCTCTCAGTAAAAGTACCTGGATATGACTGTGTTGAATTTGGTGAAATATACACTCTAAGAAATGTTGGGTTATTTTTCAACCCAACAGCTGAGTTAAGACTGTTGGGTAGTTTAATTGGGTTGTTTTCATTAAGTTGGGTAATCTAAGAACCCAACTTGCTGGGTTATTGTCATTGGTAGTTGGGTTATTAGCTGTTGGGTTGTAATTTCCATTATACTGTGTTGGGTTATTTCGGACTACCCAACATGTTGGGTTGACGATCGCGCATGCGCGACCAACAGTAACGTTCCTCCCAGGTTACACCCACTCATTCGACCACCAGTTGCGAGCAGTGCCCGGATGCTGGATCGGAAAAATCTTGCTACACCAAGACATACTGAGACTCAGCTCTTTACAAATCAAGGTTTGTTACGTGTGCACTATTGTTTCACCACATTGTTTAATTTATATGAATAATATGTATATAAAGCTTATTGTAGTAACCGTGTATGTTGGTCATACGAATGGTTCAACGTAATATGAGCGTGTGTAGCAGTGATTGTGAGCTACATAGATACACGGAAGCCTTTGCGGCCAGGGCTTTAGGGAATAAGGTTTAGATGTGAGTTAATGACGCCCCAATGAGCAACTTTACCATCTATTGGTAAGTCAGCAAGCTGTTAGCTAACGTTATTAGCATGCACAAACTCCATTTCATTAAACGTAGCAAGTTAGCATGTTAGCCTGGGCGCTACGTAGCAGTTTCAAAGTAACTCGAGTATATTTGTTTTAAAGTTAGGAGGACAACGTGAGGTTTTTCATCAATTTGGCTTCCATATATAACAACGTAGCTAGCCAGTCCGCGCCGTATTAGCCAGCTTGAGTTTGCCGAGGCGGAACCGGTAACTTTCTAATTTGCTCAAGTCTAAAAGTAGTTTAAAACCGTAGAGAAGTTAATTGTTACGACAGTGAAAATACCTCTGATTTAACGTTACTGAATGAGTTATTTATGATACGTTTGTTTAATTTTAATTCTTTGTGTTGGTTTTGCAGTTTGCTTCTCCCACCTCATGGAGGATTTTGTGAGATCCAAATTCATTGAGTGGCAGCTTCCCGGGCTCATTGACATCTTTAGTGGTAAGTCAATTGAAGTTGTTTCAATGTCACATTATTTTATTGGTACTAACTTGGTAGCCACTACTATTATAAATAAATTGACATACTATTGTAATATAATGACATATTATTTAAATGACCTTGTTTCTCAATTTGTCTCCATCTTTTAGATTGCGCAGGACTTTGCTATCCTTCATGGTGAGGCTGCCCCGAAGCTGTTTGAGAAGTGGGTTCAAGTGGGAAAGTATTCATACTCCTTGAACTTATACGCCCCTTGTCATGTAGCAACCACAAACTTAAATACTTTTTATTGGGGTTTTCAGTGATCGACAAACACAAGGTAACACACATTTGAGAAGTGAAACAAAAATGATATGATACTCAGTCCTCTGATACAGAGGGGGCTAAAATACTTTGTTGAATCACCTTTCACTGCAGTTACTGCTAAACATATTCAGGGGTGTGTCTCTACCAGCTTTGCACATCTACACACTGCATTTTTTGTCCATTCTTCTTAGCAAAACAAAACATCTGTGAACTGCCACCACCATGTTTCACACGGTGGATGATGTGTCCAGGTTCATGGTGGCAGCATCGTGTTGCGGGGGGCTTTTCTTCAGCAGGGACAGGGAAGCGGCTCAGAGTTGATGGGAGGATGGATGGAGCTAAATATGAAGCCTGAATCCTACTGAGGATCTTTGGCAAGATTTGAAAAGTGCTGTTCACAGATGCTCTCCAATCTGACAACTGGAGCTGTTGTGCAAAGAAGAATGGACAAAAAATGCAGTGTGTAGATGTGCAAAGCTGGTAGAGACACACCTCAGAATACTTTTAGCTGTAACTGCAGTGAAATGTGGTTCAAAGTATTTAGCCCCCTCTGTATTAGAGGACTGAGTATGATGTATCATTTTTGTTCCACTACTCAAATGTGTGTTACCTTGTGTTTGTCGATCACTGAAAACCCCAATGAAAAATATTTGTCTTTGTGAACAGACAAAAATGCAGTGTGTAGATTTGCAAAGCTGGAGGCACACCCCAGAAGACTTTAGATGTAACTAAAGGAAGGGGGTTCAACAAAGTTTGGTAGGAATGGGTTGAAAGAGCTTGAGTTGTGAGCTAATGATACTTGCTTTGCCCCAGTAGAGATACTTACCTTATCTATTTTATTTCTCATCATAGGTCGGAACCAACATGGTGGAATACCTCGAGCAGGCAAAAACGACGAGATGATGCCCCCATGTCCTCCTGCTGGAGAGCGGGACGCACTACTCGCAGGCATTTTCTGTGATCTCGGGGAGGACAATTGAGGCCGAAACAGCCCTTGCAGCAGTGGATATTTGTTTTAAAAGTTTTTATGTTTTTGACTTGCACTACCCAAAAGAGTGCACGCCAACATGGCAATTCCTCCAAAGCGTGGTGTTTGAACTGGAGGGAACCGTTTCACCAGCAGTTGGCTTCCTCAGGAGCCAGCTTCTATCACTGGCCTCCAGTTAGGCCAGGACACCGTTTCGTCTGTAGATATCGTCCTACAATTGTTTGTAGATACTGTTGTTCTGAAAAGATTGTCATTGTTCCCTGTTTTTTTTAAAATTACAATTACAGGAATTTTGTTCATTAAAATATTTTTGTGTTCTGTAAATTGTGATAAATAATTGTTCAGAATTTTTTTTTGCAAAATTGTTCATATGTTTAGTATCTAAAAGTTTGTGTAAATCACTGTTCCCTGTTTTTTAATAAAGTTTGTTAATTTAAATATTTTGTATTTGGTGAATTTTGAATTGTAATAAATATTTATTCTTAATTTTTTGTGTCAGAGTATATTTAATCAATAAATAGACAACAATATTATATAATTACAATAGAATATTAATAACTAGAAATGAGCCTATGGTTGGGTTATATAAACAACCCAACTGATTGAGTAGAAAGAACCCAACCGTATAGTCAAATTGAGCCTATGGTTGGGTTATATAAACAACCCAACTGATTGAGTAGAAAGAACCCAACAGTGTAGTCAAATTGAGCCTATGGTTGGGTTATATAAACAACCCAACTGTTGGTTTAAAGAGGCCAACCCAACTTGTTGGGTCAAAATAACCCAGCATGTGTTCTGTCCAATAGTTAACCAGTGTTGGGTTAAAAAATAACCCAGGTTGGGTTATTTTTAACCCAACATTTTTAAGAGTGTATCTCCTCTGAGGGCGAATATCGTATCGGCTCCAAAACACTATTAAACGACAGAGGAGACTCTCCTGCTCAATAATTCAGTTCAACTTTGTCATTTGTCGAGCAGTTTCATGTTTATTAGCTGTCAAAGTTCCGAACACCGATTCCCGCCTCATCCATCCTCCTCCTCCCTCCTCCTCCTCCTCCTCCCTCCTCCTCATCCCTCCTCCTCCTCATCCCTCCTCCGCCCTCCTCCACCTCCCTCCTCCTCCTCCTCCTCCCTCCTCCTCCTCATCCCTCCTCCTCCTCATCCCTCCTCCTCCCTCCTCCACCTCCTCCTCCTCCCTCCTCATCCCTCCTCCTCCCTCCTCCTCCTCCTCCTCCTCCTCCTCCTCCCTCCTCCTCCCTCCTCCTCCTCCTCCTCCCTCCTCCTCCTCCTCCTCCCTCCTCCTCCTCCTCCCTCCTCCTCCTCCTCCCTCCTCCTCCTCCCTCCTCCTCCTCCTCTCATTCAAATACATGGGAAAACCAAAATGTCTCTTCAAAAACAGCCTTGACAGATCACTCTGAACAAGTGGCCACTGTGGCTAAACTATGACTGTGATAAACAAAACGAGCAGATCAGAAGCACGACAAGAACCTGCCGAGCAAGACGTTGTAACGCATGTGGGGAAAATATCATAAAATAATACCTTTTTGACGAGAGAGAACAATGCTGTCATTTTTTTGGTTCCAGCGATTTCAAGAGACATTTATAAATGAGTCAGATGGAGCAAAATCATGTCTCTGCATCAAACTGCGCCTCCTAGTGTCTAAAGTTTACGTCTGTCTGCTTCCAAACCCACACAGACTGAAAGACAACACATTTTCCTCTCAAGAAATGATAATTTTATGAAAATATTTGCCCGAAAACTGTGGATTCTGAGTTTTTTTCCAAAATATGTGGATAAAATCCGTCCTCTCACCCACTGTGATGACATCACTAACTGCAGGTGGTCAGAACACTGTTGCTTCATTCACACCAGGATTACACAATACCAGGAAAGTCCTTGTTTATGAGCTAACCTGCTATCATGTGCTACATAAACAAGCTACCATGCTAATCTGTGGTTTGTGGATGAGCTAACATGTTATTGTGTGCTACAATAAGTCTGTTTGTTTCTCTTGTTTGTTATTTTTGCACATGTTCATAAATAAACAAATAAATAAATCATAAAAGACAAAACTCTTTGTATCAAAGTCATTACCCTTTGTGACATGTTTGTTTGTGTGAGACATCCTTTGATCTTTCGATTCCTTATGAGTTCACCTGAGAAATCAAAGATTGACTGAGAGATCCTGAATGCTCACTGACACTATTTACAAGGCTTTACCACTGCACCGCCTGTCCAGATCCTTTGGTACGTTTATTATTTAATGATTTACATCAATACTGTGAGCTGAATGAAAAAAGTACAACATTTATTGAACTTCCACGACTCAGCATTGCAAATGCATCATATAATCCTAAAGAAGACTAAAGATTATCAGTGTTTAACTACTGGTATTTATTTACCCGGTGAGGTAGTTGTAGTCTGTTGTTGAACTATTTATCTATTCATCTATTTATTTATTTGCGCTGCTTTTTCTATGCAACCTTTTACGTAATTACCCCCCAGGGACAAATAATCTTTATTTGATTGATTAATTGATTAAATTAAGTTGTAATATCTCTGCAGATGTGTTGTTGAAGCAATGTTAAGGTTTAGTGGTGATGTTTGTTGGTTCCGATTCTTAACGCGATTCGTGACATGTTACCATCAACACTGGTACTGAACACACATGATGTAAGTTTTGGTCTGATTAAAATCAATTGTGACTTTATTACAGATCGCTGTGATCAGAAATCAGAGTAAAAAGTAACTGATTACTACGGTGGCCTGGAAGTGCAAAACGCTGCAAACTACAGAAAACACTTCCCAATTCAAAAAACACTTCCTAATTAAGAAAACACTTCCCAATTCAAAACACACTTCCTAATAGAGAAAACCACAGACATAATAAAGAGTAGACGCCTCGGCGACTGGGGAGGGACACGTCAACAGCGCCGCCATCTTGAACCGGTGGTGGTGGCGGCAGAGGTGAATGAACATCGACGATGGAAAGAGGTTTCCTAAATCTCTAAGTAGAATTATAAGTTGAATTTTAAACTGATTTCCAAACTGTTTGATTTTTAAAAACGTCATACATGTAGCTACTTTGTTTAGTGTGTGTTAATGTGCAGTACACACTTTGTTTGTGTGTTAATGTGCAGTATACACTTTGTTTAGTGAGTGTTAATGTGCAGTACACACTTTGTTTGTGTTAATGTGCAGTACACACTTTGTTTAGTGTGTGTTAATGTGCAGTATACACTTTGTTTAGTGTGTGTTAATGTGCAGTACACACTTTGTTTAGTGTGTTAATGTGCAGTACACACTTTGTTTAGTGTGTGTTAATGTGCAGTACACACTTTGTTTGTGTGCATTGATGTGCAGTATACACTTTGTTTAGTGTATTAATGTGCAGTACACACTTTGTTTAGTGTGTTAATGTGCAGTACACACTTTGTTTCGTGTGTGTTATTTTGCAGTACACACTTTGTTTAGTGTGTGTTATTTTGCAGTACACACTTTGTTTAGTGTGTGTTGATGTGCAGTATACACTTTGTTTAGTGTGTTTAGTGTGCAGTACACACTTTGTTTAGTGTGTGTTAGTGTGCAGTACACACTTTGTTTACTGTGTATTAATGTGCAGTACACACTTTGTTTAGTGTGTGTTAGTGTGCAGTACACACTTTGTTTACAGTGTGTTGATGTGCAGTATACACTTTGTTTAGTGTGTTGATGTGCAGTATACACTTTGTTTAGTGTGTGTTGATGTGCAGTATACACTTTGTTTAGTGAGTGTTAATGTGCAGTACACACTTTGTTTAGTGTGTGTTAATGTACAGTATACACTTTGTTTAGTGTGAGTTGATGTGCAGTATACACTTTGTTTAGTGTGTGTTGATGTGCAGTATACACTTTGTTTAGTGTGTTTAGTGTGCAGTACACACTTTGTTTAGTGTGTGTTAATGTGCAGTACACACTTTGTTTACTGTGTGTTAATGTGCAGTACACACTTTGTTTACTGTGTTAATGTGCAGTACACACTTTGTTTACTGTGTTAATGTGTTGTACTGGGCTGTTATTCATGTGAAATTAATTGACAATGTTGTATAATTCCTCTGAAATGGGTTCAGTCAATAAATTGTGAATTTCTTCAGATAGACAGACGTCTTAAAGTATCGTGGATGAAATTTCCAGAGATATACTGAGTAGAATCGCTGTATTGTGATAATACTGTTATCGTGGGCAAATAGGTTACCGGCTATACTCAGCCGTAGTAATGGTTATAATAATAATATCAATAATGATCGAAGAATCCAGTATCTATAATACAATAATAAAATCTATAATAATAATAAACAGCATTAGATAATTATAATAAGGTAATATAATAATATAGCAATAATAATAGTCCAATGAGAATACCAATAAATATAAAATAAAATAATAATATGAGAATACAATAATTATAAGAATAGCAATAACAATAATACTGTAGTAGTACAATTATACAATAATAATTGTCAAATGCAATGTATAGCCATGCACATCTGAACGTTTTCTGGGTTTCTTTTCTTCTTTCTCTCTCTCTCTCTCTCTCTCTCTCTCTCTCTATATATATATATCTAGGTCTAGCTTGAAGTCCGTGATTGTTGTGGTTGTTAGGTGACGTTTAGGACCACGGTGGGGGGAGGAGGGGGGCGATTACGTCATCTTTTTTTCCACGGATGATCGTCTTTGCTGAGCGTACTCCGCCGCATGTTTACTTTTTAGATGTCTTATCAAATTAGTTGTGTTAAACGAAGTAGTGGGGCTCCACCTCTCGGGACTGTGGCGAAGCAAATAGTCCAACTGGCCGCTGGACTGGTTTGGTTGTCAACCTTAAAATACCTCCAGACTGCTGACATTTTATCCACTCAATGGTTTTAGACTGCTAACCTCAGTTTACGGCAGGTTGCAAACGGGGCTCGCTTTACGGCAGCTGACGGGAAAATATATATTTTTTTTAAATTAGATCGGCGGGGCGATCGGCTGGATTTGCCGATTCCCGATCATTTACAAATCAGCAATATCGGCCCCGATCCGATATCTAGCGATCTGATCGGGACATCCCTACTTTAAACCAAAGTGTCTATGCTGTCCTCACAACACGTGACAGTGTGTTGCTAGACAGCCAGCGAACCATCAAAGAAAACACTGTGCACAAGGCTTGCTTTTCTTGTTTTAGTGATTTCTAGTGTGTGTGTGTGTGTAAATATGTGAAAGTGTGTGAAAGTGTGGTTACTGTAAACATACAGAAAAAAGAACAATTACTGTCTATACATGCATGGAAAACACACTGAATTCGATATACACATGTAACACAACAGTCACTACAACAACCGATGCATTTTGAACTATACATGACCCACAGATACTTACAAAGACGAAACTTTCCCTAGGCTCAAGTGTTAAGAGCGACACAGCGTGTTCCTGTGAAGTTTCAGCCACGTTTCTGTAGTACTGCTAGCTTACCTTCACCGAGAGACAAAACAGCAAAGATCGTAGAGCGAGAGGAACACTCACTCTGCTACAACAAAAAACGATCCTCTACGGAGAAGATGAAGATGTGTCACTACATTAACTATTTAACTATAGCACACTTTTTAACAACCTTAGAAACTTCAGGACCATATAATGTCTTTAACCTAAACACATGACAGTGTCCCTCTCATTTTCTTTCTAGTTAATTTGGCACTTTTCTTGACAAAAGGCCAAACAAGTTGATCGTCACACTGATGGATTAATATCTCATCTATTGATCAAGTGATTGATGGAAAACAATCTTTAGATTCTTGTAAGTGCTGAGCGCTCTGCAGATTCTTTGACCTTTGGTAGTAAGTTCATTTTAAACTGTTGAATCTCTGTTGATTCTTTGACTTGGATGTGCAGCAGCACCGACTCCAAAGCACATTTTGTAGACGTCCTTGTAAAGCTTCACTTCCTCTCTTCCTGTTGTCCTTCTGTCACACATCAGCCCTGACACTGCCTCACTTCTTCAACCTCTCTGTGGACTGTCCATCCCTCTGGACGCTTGACCTCAGAGCCTCACCACCTCTGCTCTGAGCTTCTTCTCCTGTCTCTTCTCTCACATGTTCTGTCTTTTCTCTGCTGTGCAGACCTCCACCTCTCCTTTCCTCAGACCATTATGAAAAAAGGAAACGTCCTGGATACCATCAATGAAGTCATCATCATCCATGTCTTCACCTTCCTCATCCCCTGTGTCAGACCGGCTGCTGGACTTCTGGACTGACCCCTCCTGACTCACCCTCTTAGAAGCATGAAGTGTCTGTGGGGAGTCATTCTTTACTCCCACAAATCTTCCTGCTGCTTCAGCCACAAACTTAATAACATCTGACCTTGATTTCTGCTGAACCGTATGGCTGTTAACGCCAGCGTTTCCACTCATTTAGTTTTAGATGTGATAAAATTATTCTCAATTCTTTGATTTTCCATGTACGGACGATGATTCTGGACACATTAAAGATGCATTAACGTTTTGTAAATGACGTCTTTAAAGTCAAAATCCTGATTTTATTTATTTTACTTTAATATAATATTCTCAGAATAAAGTCAAAATTCAGACTTTTTAAGTCTCCAAGGAGAAACTCACCACTTTGATAACTTTTCATCTGGTGAATACAACTATGTACATGAGTCGGTGGGGCGGGTTGGCCCCTGCTGCCGCGCTCCGGATCTGCCTCATTCCCGGATTGGGGGGAGCGGGGTACGGGGGGGGCTCCGGGTTCTGGATGGACGGTTAACTGAGAGTGACCTCCAGGGCCTGATAGGGGTGTGCGTGTGAGTTGGGGTGTGTGAGTTGGGGTGTGTGGGTTGGGGTGTGTGGGTTGGGGTGTGGGGCTGTGTGGAGTGGGCGAATGAGGGGGGGTGCCCTGGCCACTGGCCTCCGGCTGGGCTCGCACTGGGCCCTGCGGGTCTCGGACTCTGCTGTCTGGCCGTTGGGTGGGGTGGGGGCCCCCTGCCCGGGTCCCCTTGCGGCGCCTTGTTTGGGGGGGTGTGGCCCCCCTGGTCCTAGGCCGGCCGCTCGGGGGGTGGGGTGGGGCAGCGCGGGGGGTCCAGCTGGGCCAAGGTCCTAGCGACGGGGGGACCCCCTCCCTCAGAACCCTCCCTGCCTTACCTCACCTTATATTACCCCACAATAGGGAAGAGTGGGGCGGTGCCTAGGTGGGGGGTCCAGGCTACTTAATTGCGGTCTGGGTCCTCCCCCGACTTTGCACCACCCACAATTTTAACCACACTTAGTCATGCAGGGTCTTGAGGGGGTAAGCCGCTTTCGGGGTTCTGCCGCTTGTCAGCGGTAGAACGCCCGGGCCCCGCTACCCCCCAATTTTAAACCGCACCATAGACACACACATCGCATCCACCTTTTCAAAACACAAAAACACACCCTTACATACATCCAACACACATATAGGGCAGGGGAAGGGCGGGAGACGTGGCTCCCCCCAGCACCTCCCGCTGGGGTCCCGCCCCGGCCCGGGGTGAGTGCGGCTGGAGTGCGGGGGGCGCGCTCCCTCGGGCGCGGCGCTTGTGGGGGGGCTGGGGTGCGGTGCTCCTTCTCCACTTGCTGTTGGATTGGTGGAGGTTGGGATACCGCGGTGGCCGGGAGGGGGCCCGGCCGGCGGCCTGAGGGTGCGAGAGTCATCACTCCCCCCCCCCGTTCCGTGTGTGTGTGTGTGTGTGTGTGTGTGTGTGTGTGTGTGTGTGTGTGTGTGTGTGTGTGTGTGTGTGTGGGTGGTGTGTGGGGGTGTGTGGGTGCGTGTGTGTGCGGGGTGGGTCATGGGTTGGGTTTCCCAATCAAGACCCGGGGGGAGGGGTTATGGGGCGGGTGGATTATGAGGCTCCTGGGGGTGTAGAGTTGACTGTTCTCCGACCGGGGCCTGCGCCGGGCTTCGCTTTCCTGGGTCTGGGGGCGGGGCTGGTCCGGGGCGCGGCGGCTGGGGCCGTCTCTGCCTTACCGGGTTGGGGGGGGCGGTGGGTGGGCCTGTTCCCGGGGGTGCGGTGGGACTCGCCGCCGGGGTTGGGGGGGCTCTCGGCCCGCTCGGCCCGGGGGCCCTGCTCCGGCCTTTTCTCGGCTTGGCGGCTTGGGTCGGGGCCTGGGGCCCTGTGCCCTTTGTCCTTCTCTTGTGGGCCCCTCTTGCCTGGGGGGGATTCCTCTCTGCATTCTCCGTCGGGTGCTTTTTGGGCGGGGGCGGGGCTCTCTGGGGTGGTTCGCTGGGGTCTCCCCGGGCCTGGGGGGCTTCTGTCTGCCGGGGTGGCGGTGTCCGGGCGCGGTGGCCTCGGACCCCGGGGTGTCACCACGGGTCCCCCCACAACAGTTCCGGCCACACCCAGTGGACAAGCCACACACACTCACATACACGCACACACACACACACACACTTTCACTCCTCACGAAAGGTGCTTCTGAAGTTGCTTGTTGTCTGTCATCATTTGCTCAAACTTTAAAAATCATGTTCCTCTTTTGTTGTTGCCTCTTTGTTATTTCATGTTCCTGCTTCACGTTACTGTCTAGATAGAGCTGCTCAGGCTGGTTAAATCTAGGAAATCATCTTACTGTCTAGATAGAGCTGCTCAGGCTGGTTCAATCTAATAACAGTTGGAAAGTATTTGGATGAGTGTGATTATTGCAAATAATATATGTAGCACAACAAGGACATTGTATGTTATCCCCTTCCCCCCACCCCCCTCCCCCCTCCCCCCTCGACTTTCTTCTCTCTCTTCTCTTCTCTCTCTCTTTGTGCGTTCCCCCCCGGTCGTGTACGGCAGCCATGCCAGCTTCTGACGGAGAAGGCAACAGGAGGAGACTCCAGGTCTCTCCCTGTTGCAAGACCAAAAACTGTTCTGACTCCGAAGGCTCTCAATCACATCATATTGTTGGCCCAAGCTGCCGAACAGGACAAGGGCAAAAAGAAAAAAAAAAAAAAAAAAAAAAAACTATGTACATGAGTCAATGTTTTATCAGCATTATCAATTGTCATTGTCATTGTTAATGCTCTCATTGCTGCACTGTTTAGCGCTCTCGCTTGACAGAAGGTTGTGGGTTCAAATCCAGCTGGAGCTGTTTGTGGAATTTCCTTGTGTTTCCTCAGGGTTCTCTGGTTTCCTCCCACATTCCTAAAAACTGCATGTAATGTTAATGCTAAATGAAGTGTCTGTGTGTGTCCTGTGGAAGACTGATGACCTGTCCTTTCTCTTTTGAAACGTATTTTCATTGACGTCCATAAGACGTCCAGACAAGACGTGAAAACAACGTCCAAGAAAGACGTCTAAATAACGTCATTCTGGCTCGTCTGAGGACGTCTTCTGGATGTCAAATATTGACGTCTATATGATGTCCAGAAAAGACATCCAGACAACGTCCAAGAAAGACGTCTAAAAAACTTTCATTCTGGCCCCTCTGCAACTGCAACGTGAAATAAGTGTCGATCACGCTGCTGCTTCAACCAATCAGGTTTTGATATTGATGCTCTTTTTGTTTTTAATGAATTAGTTTTATTTTATTTTATTTCATTTTCTACTTTATTGCCCAAATGGGGGAACATCCAAACAGAGCAAACAAACATCAAACAACAAAAACAAACAATTTTAACAGACGATGCTCACAAATAATACATTAGTATAATCTTAAGCTCCATGGTATGAACTTATAAAGATAACTATAACAAATACAAATAAGGATGACATTATTTATTTTAAAAGAAAAGTATAATTAAAAAAAAAAAAAAACACAAAAGAGACGAGGGAAGCAGAGGGTCTCATTATTCTTTTTGGAATAATTCTTTGTCGCGGGGTTCACCCAACAACCTTCCCAAACTGGGAAAACCGATGGCGTAGCCGTCAGCTGTGTTGTTGTTGTTTTTCTAATTTATTTTTCAGGCCTCTCCAAACCGTGAATCATACTATTTACAAAGTGCAAAATAAAATAAAAAATACCCAAATGTGAAAATAAACAAAAGCAAAGAAAACTCTATATACAAATCTGTACAGGTTATATACATATGAGTTCTTCCTCAACTTCAGGATACAACAATGAAGCTCCACCGATCAATACTTGCCACCACCTCTAACCAGAGTCCAACTCTCCCATCAGGCCCAGCACAGCCCGTTTTATCCGCTTAGCCCCTCCCACTGGGCGTAACCTTTCGCTGAAAAAATTCATTGTTTTTCTTAAACACAAACCCTACAACATAAATAAATAGATTTTCCATCATTTACCCTGGCCCGGGTTCGCCAGTCACCCTGCTGGCGCGTCACTGCCGGCTGTCCTCCGCCACTCTGGAAGGTGAGTGAAGGTGTGTGTGAATGTCTGAGAGAGAGAGAAATCATACTGCTACAAGTGTGAACCCTTGGTCACGATACTGACAACAGAGGAGGAGAAACTGGCTTGTATGTGAGTGCAGGTTATTGCAGAGTAGGTAAGTGAGTGTGTGTCCGTGTGTGTGTGTGTGTGTGTGTGTGTGTGTGTGTGTGTGTGTGTGTGTGTGTGTGTGTGTGTGTGTGTGTGTGTGTGTGTGTGCGTTACGCGGCGGGTGCGATGATATGTGCTACGTCATCGCGTGTGATGGAGCCGCTCCATCACATTCTTTAAATAACTCAATAGTTTTATTGCTTTTTTTCTGTGTTTATGTTACTGAGTGTTTTAATGTGTTTCTTTAAGTTCAATATAAAACTGAACATAATCTGGGTTTACCTTTGCTAATCTGCATTGTGAAATTGTGAAATTTTCCAACTAGAATTGTTAAATCAACTATAAATTCTATGTCTTTATTTTGTAATGAAAATATGCAATTACACTTTTACAATGAATTTGAGCATGATTTTAGTTTTACACACTATATAATTCCTCTCTCACTTATCCGGGTGGCAAACACCGTCACCCAGATCACATTGCACCGATTAAGAACCTTCCTGAAGGTGGTGTCTCACACCGGACACCACCTTCACGTGGGCTCACCACCTGCAGGAAGGTTCTTAATTGGTGCAATATTGTCAGGTCCAACCTCTGAACATTTATTAATTCTGCAAGGAAGAACACACACAAGTTTAAGATTGGTTTTTACTCGCGAGGAGTACGGACAGAGAGTGTTTCAGTTACAATCTCCAACTCGCTCTGAAAAACCTCTGCCGCCTCCTCTTCTTTTATTAGGGTTCCTCTTATCTGATTTCAAGGCACTTCCCATCTGCAGACCACATTCCTCCTAACCATAAAAGATCACAGTGGAGAAATACAAGTCGTATTAGATGAGAAAGACTGTTGGTACAATGAATGTGATAACCTTTCGTAAGATTATTCCAACAAATATGATCTGGGTGACGGAGCTCAGACTGACACCTCCACCACCCGGAAATGGATTAGAGGGAGAAAATGGATGATGGAAGATTCAAAATGTCTAAACCTTTAATAAACAGCAGGTTTTATCCTCAGAACTTCTTGATATTGTAGGTGACTCTTCATCAGGTGAAGTAACCCAGTGCCGATGGCTTTTATGACACAAATAGATATTGGTGACTCAGGACCCGCCAGCAGGCCTCGGGTGACGTCAGCGTATTAAAGCCCTCTGATTGGCTCGTCAGAGAGTTCACTCTCCAGCGCCAGCTGACTGCATCTGGAGCGAGCTGCATTCACAATATTATGTGTGTTTATTTAATAGTGGTTTTGTCAACCGACAATGGCTAAAGGAGAAGATAAAGAGATGTGGTTGCAGATTTATTGTCAAAACAATTTTCAAGAATGACGTTTCCTAGAGGTCAGTGAACGCACCGCAGGGCTCCAAGCACACAGAGGTCCGGTACAATTTACTTGTGCTCACTACAAGTTCCATGGAAGGATTCAGGATTATGTGATTCGCCATTATATTATTTTCAAACCATGAAAAACGTTTGTCACCGTCCACGGCCCCCAGGAATTCTGGGAATAACAGCGGCTTTTTTTATGAAGCTGAAACAGAAGGAGACTTGAACTTTGATTCTTTTCATCATAAAGGTATTTATTCTGGCAACACGAGTATCTATCTGTGATGCAAAGGCTTTTTATACTGCATCTCTGCATGATGACCTGGTTTTTGTAGCCATAAAAAAGTGATTGAGGGGTGGATTGACTCAGACCAGCACTAGTGAAGGCCGAGGTCTGAAATGCAAGGCTGCCACTGTTACAATCTAATCCTACCATTTATAGGACATGCAAATACGTTTCAACTTCCAGCTTTTAATGAAAGATATAAATAAGGATGTGAGGATATAAACACTCTCATCTAATATTTTTCCATTCATCCATCTTCTAAACCGCTTTGCCATGATGATTTTATTGCTGTAAAAAAGTCATGAAAGACCAAAGATTGAGGTGAAAACTGTCTTTATTTTGTCAAAGCTTGAAGAAAATGATGATGAAAGAAGATGAATATTGATGAAGTCAGTTTGCTTTGATGATAGAAGAAAGTGAAAGAGGGTGAATGACAGAGGTGAGATCAGTGTGAGAGTAAAAGCAGTGTGAGAGTCCCAGTGAGTCCGGTCAGGACTGGGAACACTGGTCTCTCCTCAGTGTCTCTCTGAGGGGAGTCTGGGAGCCCCGGGTGGCCTCACAGGTCACAGAGCCCACCTTCCTCCACTGGTCTGCAGGGAGCCTCAGGGTGCTGCTCCAGCTGTAGAGGCCGTCCTTCTGCAGCACCCCGGGGCTCCTGCTCTCCTCCCAGCTGCTGCTGCTGCTGCTGCTGCTGCTGTCCTCCACCTTCCAGCTCAGACTCCAGTCTGAGGGGAAGCCCTCGTTGGCCAGGCACATGAGCGTGGCCTTCCCCTGCTGCAGCTCCTCTCTGGAGGGGGGCAGCACCGTCAGGGTGGGGCGGGTATCACCTAGGAGACACCAATCAAATTAGAGGACAGGGAGCACCCAGCTGTCAATCAACCAGCACACACCTGGACAGCTTTAGTGGGAGACAGCTGATTTGGTCCTGGAAGAAGTTGCTGTCAGAGGCTTTTTCTGCTCCAGCAGTCACTCACTCACACATTGTTTCACTTCCCTTTAAGAAGCCTCTCATGCACATCAGCACAGAGAGAATCATCCAACACTTTGACCTGAAATACCTCAAACTACACAGGAAGGAACACAAGCTGATGTCTCAACGTTTACTCTTCATTTGCATCAACGTTATCAGAAAGTTTACACTTTACAACTTATGACTGGAAACTTTAACATGAACTTCAAATCTAAATTAATATTTTCAATTATTTAGAGCAAAATGTGAAATAAACAGTGAAAATTATATAAAGAGGTTTTCATAATTTTACAACATGTATCATCAGTATTTCTATTTTTACTGTAAAATAACAATATTAATGATGCATTTTAAAGTAAGAAGAGAAACAGAATTGGGAAACATTCTATAGAACCAAGAATAAATCCAGCTGTGATGAAGAGACACTCAATAAAACAAGAAGAATAAAACCTGCACACATTCCAACACAAACACATTTCAAACAGTGGACATGTCAACTAAAACTCAGCCCAAAGACAGACCAGTGCACCAGAAATGTCCCTAAATACACAGGTCAGTGTAAAAACAGCTTCAACATGAGACTGGTAGAGTTAAAACAGTGTGTTCCACAGCCATCAGGCTCTAACTGAGCACATTTAAAGACTGACAATATCTTTGGTTTTGTCATTTAATCCTAATGAGATTTTAATCCGGTGTAAATTTAAAACTAATAACTTTTCTCTGTGATCAAATTAAAGTGAAACAGAGCTGAGCTAAACTACATGAAATCAATGGAGATTAAAACTTGATCACTACAATAATTATTAAGAAAAAAAAACATCTTTCTAATCTCAAATCATTCAAAACAAGGTTTAATGTATGAATTTGTATTATTTAGTTGAAATTATTAAAAGGAGAATAAACTTACTTCCAACATCCAGTCTGGTTCCTCCACCGAACGTGTACCACAGTGATACAAACTCATTGAGCCGCTGTACAAAAACCTCTGACTGTAGAGAGACGCCACTCTCTGATTCTGAAACCAACAAACTCACCAAAACAACTTTTACCACCTGATCCTAACGGAACACAAGAGAACAGTTCTTTAATCTGCAATGTCTACTTGAAATACATATATTTATAGAGATTGTTTTAAAGATCATTTTCTATTTTTTCTATTATGTCTATTGGAATTTATTCCTGAAGGGATTTAACAGCAAAATTAGAAATTTAACTTTAAAAACCACAGACATATCTTTAATTATTCAGTTTAATTCCTTAATAACTCATTAAAGTTTGAATCCAGAGTGAAACTGAGAGATGAAAGTGATCCAGGTCCCTGTTGGAGTCAGTCAGAACATTTCCATAGAGCCACTTTGCATCAGCAGCACCATGCTCCAGTGCTCTGGGAGAGTTTATAGTCCTGACAGCTGAAGACTGGATGACTGACAGCCGTCCTTCATGACAACAGAAGACAGAGAAATCCTCCTCATCAGAAACATGAGTGTGATCTGCGTCCTCATCTGGACTCTCCTCTGCTGCTGCTTCACAGGTAAAGTCCAGAGAATCAAACTCCTCTCCTCTGTCAACATCCGTCCCTCTGAAATGAAGCCCACAAAACCATGAGGCTGCTTGATGTTTCTGTCTGTGTTTCCTCAGAGTCCAGAGGCCAGGTCACAGTGACTCAGCCTGCAGCAGTCAGCTCTGCTCTGGGAGCCTCCGTCACCATCACATGTAGGACCAGTCAGAATGTTCACAACTCTAACTATTTAGCCTGGTACCAACAGAGAGATGGACAACCTCCTAAAAGGCTCATTTACTTGACCAACCGTCGAGAATCAGGGACTCCAGATCGTTTTACAGGCAGTGGATCAAACTCTGAGTTCACTCTGACCATCAGTGGAGTTCAAGCTGAAGATGCTGCAGTTTATTACTGTCAGAGTGTTCATTACATCAACAGTCAGTGGGTGTTCACACAGTGAAAAACCATCGTACAAAAACCTCCCTCAGTCAGACTGAACAGAAACTGACTGCTGCACACTGATACACTTCACTGAACACACACACACACACACACACACACACACACACACACACACACACACACACACACACACACACACACACACACACACACACACACACACACACACACACACTAGAAATCTCTAACATAAACTGAACTAATGAATTTATTTATTGAGATCAGATGTTTCTTCACCAGAGGCGGTGGTGTTTCAACATGTAAATACTTGGTGGTGAGATTTTATTTCAGGTCTACTGAGCGCAGAGTTCAACACCACTTAATACCAAACTAAAGTTTGTGCAGAAGTTTTGAGCTCCAACATCTTCATGACAACCATATACTGTAGGATCCCATCTTGTGAAAAGGTTTAACACGGGGAATAGCCTCTGATTAAATCATTTAATAAACTAAACTGTGTCTCGGTGGGGAGTTGAACACGGGCCTACTGATTGCAAGGAAAGAATTCCTCCACTAGACGAGCAGCATATTGATTTACAAGTGAGATTCTTACACAGATTTTATTATGACCTTACACTCACTTTACCTCCAGTTTCTCCTCTAAAGTCAGAGTTTTACATTTATACACCAGTAAATAATCAACCTCATTCATTTGGATTCTTAACTGTTAGCTCTCGCGGCGCATAAGCTGGCGTCACAACTCACTCTGGTTCTGTCAAGCAGTGCCTCCATTGATGCCAGCCAATCAGCTCTGAGCTTCTAAATCATCCTGGAGCAGGGCTTCGGGCTGCAAGCCCCACTCTCCATAAAGATCATGTGATCTGAATGAATGTACCACAGCCTGAGCATGAACACTTACATTTGACTGCATGAAATACAAACTGCATTGAGAGAGAGGAGCTGGTCCAACTCATGCAACCATCAGTGTGGATCAGGAGAAAACTCAGCCTGAAGCAGCAAGAGGAGACCAAGAACCAGGAAGTTCAATCCTCACACACAAATATGCAACTCAGGAGGAAGCTATATTCACAGAAAATAAAATACTATAGATGATCTTAAAGGATTAATAATGTACTTTGCCTGCAGTTATTTTTCACTGGTTCATCAGGTGGTGCTCAGCTCCACCTGCCCCTAATGACCAACTGCTCCTGACCAGAGGTCATAATAATAATGTCCTGGGGAATTGCACCCCAGGAAATCCTATCTAAGGTCTTTTACTTCATAAGGTAGTACTACATACTACATAAAGTCAAACAGGTTCAAAGATACCACGAGCCAAGACCATTTCCAAATTAATTAAAAAATATTTTTGATTAAATTAATAGATAAAAAGAAATAGAACTGAACAAGGTCACACACCAGTCAAACATGTTCACACTAAAATGAGCAACTGGACAAGAAAGAGGGTGAGGTCAGGGCCGGAGCTCAGCATGCGGCAGGGCAACCGAATGAGACGGGAATCCTCAACTGAATCACCTGTGACACTGCAAATACTCACAGAATCATAGTAAGAGGGAGACGACTGTGAAGACTGCACCACCACTACGGAGGAAACTGCTGCAGTCAACCTACACCACCCGGAGACGAAGAAAACACAGGTTAATAATCTCCCTAAATTTCTTTATTTGTTCCAACACATTCAAATCTTTATAAGAAAATCTTTTTTTCGACAGTTACATCATACAATACTATTGGTCATGCAATATTAATAAGCTCTGTCATTGGCTGGACAATGAAGCCGACACAGATCCTTCATGGGCTCAAATAGAACGGCGATCTTCAAGGTTCTCTCTCCAGTCCCTCCTCACTTCTCGTCTCCCTGTTAACATTCATAACATCTAACAGAACCCTGTTGTCAAGAATTCTTTGAAAATCTGGCTGCAGTTCCGTAAATATTAAAGCTTGAATAACCCCTCAATTTAAGAACTGATTGTTAAAAACCATCTATTTCCGCCCTCCCTATCACATCCTGCATTTTAAATCTGGCAAAACAAGGGCCTGGGGCCTCATTTATAAAACACTGCGTAGGATTCCTACTAAAAATGTTGGTGCGCTCTAAAGCTGAAAATGGCGTGCGCCCAAACAAATTCAGATTGGTGAAACCGTGCGTACTGCACTTTCCTGTTATAGATCACAGTCCACCTGGAAGGTCCCACAGTTGATGTCCCGCCCTCAACACGTCCACTTTTAACCATAAATGGTCGATGCAAAGTGTCTCGTCAATATCTTTGCATCTCAATCGGCCCGTTGATCGCCGGCATTTGACGCTAAATCCTGAGAGAAAAGAAGAAGAAAAGGAATTTTACAGAGAAAGAAATAGTCATGGAGGAGGTGGAGGTCAGGAAAATTATATTAGTTGGTGGTCACCAGTGTTGCCACAGTTACCTTGCAAAAGTAATCAGATTACTGATTACTAGTCACTCGCCTAAAAAGTAATTTAGTTACTTCATTGATTACTTGTTTTTAAAAGGAACTAAATTGGATTACAAGTAACTTTTTAGTTACTTTCAACAGTTGCCGACACCGCCCCACGTCTCTAAATAAAAAGGACAACTGGTTTGGCCACAAAGTGAGTTCTGATCACTGCCTGGCCTCCTGCTGATCCAGATTTAACCTTTGACCTTCATTCTTTGTATTTATATCTGACTCATTTTGTAATGATCAGATTTTTACCATTACTGGTATTTATTTACCCAGTTGTAGTCTGTTGTTGACCTTTTAATTACCCCCCTTGAGGAGAAATTAAGTCTTTCATTGATTGATTGATTGATTGAAAAAGAAAAAAATGACAAAAAGAGTTCAACATCTCTGCAGTTGTGTTCTTGTGGCAATAATATGGTTTAGTGTTGACATTTCTTGGTTTCCATTGTTTCGTGTCACCTGAATGCACCGTTAGAGCGAGTTGGTCTGTGATTGGCTGAGAGTGGAGAAGGGGGCGGGTCAGGTCAGACTGCATGCGCTGCATGTGTCTGTGGCCGTTTTCCAATTCTTAGAGCGCCAGTGTGTACTCGCTTACGTCATGAGTAACTACTTGCAGCGTCCTCGGAAGTGCGGAAATGCAAATTTACGAGGACGCATCGGCGTTAATGGAGAATTGGAACACGAGTACTTCATGACGCTGTGGCTGTCATGGCTGGATGATGGACCCTGAAGCTGAGGAGGAGGAGGAGGAGGAGGAGGAGGAGGAGGAGGAGGAGGAGGAGGAGGAGGAACCTGTTTCCTCTCTGGTTCAGCAGGAAGGTGATTTGTACCTGATATTTTATATGATGATCTAACTTTTAGAACATTATTGTAAAATAGTACCTTTTCTGTCACATACATGCGGTGTATATTACAGTGTATTGTACCGTGTTTAGTACTGTGTTTAGTACCGTGTACAGTACTGTAAAAAGTACAGTGTATAGTTCCGTGTATAGTACAGTCTTACTATTCTACCTCCTATACAGCCTTTATTTTACTCTTCATCTCCTTGGAGTTCAGTAACAACAAAAGCAGCTGATCAGAAATGTCCTACTAATACAAACAATTATTTTACTGTTTTAATGAAGATCCTTGATGTTTATTAAATAATTAACCAGCTTTTCTTACCTGCTGCTTGTTGTCATCCTTCTGGTCATGTCATTAATATGTACTGTATTACATTTGTCTAATATACATCCTACAGTTAATCACTCCAATCATTAGCTGTAACAATTTCTCTTTAGAATAAATACATAAATGGTTTATACTGTGTGAGAGTAAATACATAAATACACACATGGCTTACACTATCGAGCAAAGAAAGATATCAAGCAGAAGATAAAGGAACATTTATTTAATAAACTTCAGCAGAACCTACAACAGTAAAAACACAAGTTAGAAACATTATGTACACAGAAAAATGACATTGTTTTTAAAAATTCTAAAGTTCTTTCTTTTATTTCCCAGGAACCCCTGCAGTGATACACAGGTCCATAATGTTCCTATCCTTGAACCTTTCTCTCCTGGAGGTGTCGTGACTCCAGCTTCAGGGTTTCCAGGAGCATCGTTATGTTGATACTGATGTTCCTGCTGGTCATCAGGCATTCTGCTGTACTGCTGATTGATGGTGTCACCTTCTAATTCTTCCTCCTGCTGGTCATCAGGCATTCTGCTGTACTGCTGATTGATGGTGTCACCTTCTAATTCTTCCTCCTGCTGGTCATCAGGCATTCTACGGTACTGCTGGTTGATGGTGTCACATTCTAATTCTTCCTCCTGCTGGTCATCAGGCATTCTGCTGTACTGCTGGTTGATGGTGTCACCTTCTAATTCTTCCTCCTGCTGGGGCCGTTGATGGAGCCACGTTCTAATTCCTCCTCCTGCAGAGCCACAACACATCTGTTACCTAAACAACAAACTTTTCCCCTCTATCATAGTGGAGTTATTTGTCATACCAAAGGAGGTTTATTGAAAGTTGAATTGTGTTCATTTTGTCGTTCTAAACCTCATATATTATAGACTCTTATTTAGTGACACCGGTCACCTGATAAAGACCGACATGTCATCACAACCAGATGAAGCTCTGAGGAAGACTACAGATGCAGCTGAAACATGCCAGCAAGGTAGAATCTTTCCTGCATCTACCTGTTGTTAAAAAAGACTCTGTAATATATGAGGTTTATTGACGTGTACATTGGCAACTGGGGATCTGTGCAGGATGCTTTTGTCCTGCACAGATCCTCCATGTACCAGAAAGTACTGGTACCAGCTGGGTGATGGAGGAAGTGCTATATCTACTAGTTACTTTCTGCTGGCTGATGGAGGAAGTGCTATATCTACCAGGTACTTTCTGCTGGCTGATGGAGGAAGTACTATATCTACCAGGTACTTTCTGCTGGGTGATGGAGGAAGTACTGTACCCATGCCTGCAGCACACAGTTATTATATCACTGTACTGGCAACCTGCTTTATCTCAATAATAACAGTCATGAACACGAAGGAAATAATAAATTCTGATTCATGATTACATCAAAATATATCAAATGATTTCCATGTGAATTTTAACTGACAGGCAGGTTGAAACCCAACAGACACCAGGTCAAACCTGCTGGTGTTCCATCTTTCTGAGAGCCTGGAGAGACGTCCTCTTGTTGCTGCCTGTCTGTGTGGCATCGGGTGACATCATGGAGGAGGAAGAGGAAGGTCCAGGGATGATGATGGAGACGACCAAGTGACACTGAGGACGCCCAGAGGGACCTGGCAGGAAGTGATGTGCGAGCGAGACTGTCCAGCTGTCTGCTGCTGAAGAACCACATCTAGACAGGAAGCTCTCCTCATGTAGTCATGTTCTCTACTCATGTGTAAATATATGTAGATAGATGGATAAAGACAGAGAGATCAACAGACTGTAAATGATTGTTTATGACTGTAAAATATAGAACTGAACATTTCTCTGTTTCATTTGATAAACAATGTAATGTTGCTTTAAAGAAGAAATTGTCTGGGGTGAATTTCAACAATCATGAGGTCTATGAGGAGGACATAAAACAAAAAGAATGACACACTACCAATTCAGTAAGTTATTAACACATGTATGAATAAAGTATATACATGTAATAATTCAAGCATCAAAAACAATCCTCACTCCCATCCTCATCTGGAGGAGTTCCTCTTCTCCACTGGACCAGGCTTCAGGTTCCTCAGTAGTCCTGGGTTCAAATAGTGCATGGTGTTAGTTTGAATCCACAGCATCCTCCAGTAGAACCAGTAGATCCTCCAGTAGAACCAGTGGAACCAGTAGAACCTCCAGTATGATGGGTAGAAATCTTTAGTGCAATTGAGACAAAACACTATGGCCAGTAGAACCTTCACCTCTCAGTCAAGTTAAATAGTTTTAAACATGATCTTTCCCCTCAGCAGCAAATATAAATGTAGATGAACACTGTTAGATTTACACTAAAACAATTATATCTCATGTTTAACCACAGTAGAGAACCACAGCCAGCCTCGTCTCAGTCTGGATCCACAATCTCCGAAAACCTCAGAACAAATGTTTAAGTAAACGTGATCTTGAAATATCAACCTCATAACAACATTTTATAACAACTATAGTCTGGCCTAAAACACTCTTAAAACTGCACTCTGTTAAACAATGACGCTAATATTTCAGATCTTTTACGCACCGTTGTGTGTTTCCCCCTCTGCGATCTCCTCCGTCATCTCTTGCCAAATGCATTACGGGTAAATTGGCTTCCCAAGACTGAACAGGTCTGTTTCGATGAATCCTCGCTAAAGTTTGCGGAGCGAGGATACATCCGGGTATTCCATGTGTACTCGGTGAGAAACGGCCTAAGAATAGAAACAGTACTTGGTCTCCCACTGATGACGTTTAACAGGTACACGAGAGCACAAGTATGGAGGAGTATGGGTATTGGAAAACGGCCTGTGTGTTTGGAGGAGAGAGAACGAGCGGCCGGTTCTGTTTAATGATAAAGCGGCTTTACAGACAAGTTACTCGTCCTGCTGGACGCTACAATATTAATGCACAGTGACTTGGAGAAGTAACTTTAATCTGATTACTGGTTTGAAAATAACAACGCGTTAGATTACTTGTCTAACCAGCATCACTGGTGGTCATGGTAGTAGAGTCACTAATAAAAGTAAAAACAAGCGATTGGCAGCGCGTCGTCACTGCTGTAAACAGTGTGGCAGCCACAGAGAGATCAGTCACTGCAGAGGTGGAGAAGAAGAGTCTGATCTGAAGGTGGAGGCCCGAGGAGAGTGACCTCATGGGGGCAGAACCTGAGCACACTGCTGGACACCATAACAGCCCTCATGGTTGTGACGGCCAGCGTGTATTTCTGGTGGAGACCACAGCGGACCGATAAAGTTCACTTTTATCTGTTTATTAAATGTATGAAGGAAATACTTGAACAGGGACTTGTAAAAAGGCTCAGTGGACTTTGTGTTGTATCCTCAGTCACTGGAGAGTTGGAGGCGGAGGGTGACGTGGAGGTCGTCTGTCTCCAGCAGCAGAGCGTCCAGAGCGCATGGCGGTGCAGCGCATCCACAGTGCAGCTTCATGCACGACTGTCACCGTGCTATTTATATGCTTTCTTAGCAATGGGGCCGGTTGTTAAACACCTTGTCACAATTGATAATCAGTCAGTTCTATCCACCGCTCTGGATCATTTGAAGATGAAAGTTTGTCATATGAACCTCGTGCTGCTGATTCAGTAGTAATGGCTCATTAAAGGAACATCTATAACACTGAAGCTCGGCTGTTTATGATCACCTGGATCTATAAGTCTGACATTTGAAGACATTAAATGTATGAGATGAATCTGGCTTCAATTCTCCACCTCACAATCAGCACCGCCAGTTTCCACCGTCTCCAAAATGTGTGTGCGCAAGGTTCAAAGTCGGCGTACCGGTACGCACATTCTCCCGCAGAGCTTATTTTTTTAGATCACAAACTTTGCGTGGGAAGTGGCGTACGCATCTTTCAGGACCTGTTTTGTCCGTCAGTAACCTTTATAAATGGTTATTTATCTGATCTTTATAAAGAAAATATTTACTGATTTTATGGAGCTTTCAATCAGGCTTGAACTACCTCACTCTCACTTCTTAATTTTTCTATTAACCAGGCACTTTGTCCAAACCACCTTCCTCCACTGCTCTACCCACCACCCGCGTCTCAGTTTGACTCACTGCTCTCTCTCGACCCTGCACAGAAACGCTCCATCTAGGTGATCTACAACTCCATTGACTCCCTCAACTCCAACCAGATGACCAAACTGAAACAGACTTGGGAGGAGGAAATAAGAACGTCAATATCAGACAGCCGATGGGACCAACTTCATGTGTGAGTTCACTCATCCTCAATATGTGCTCGGCACGGCTTCTTTCAATGCAAGGTTCTCCTTAGAGTGCACTACAGAACTGCTGGACCGGCACAAATGTACCCAGGCACCAGTGGCAGTTGTAATAGATGTAAACAGTCACCTGTCAACCAAACACACATGCTCTGGTCCTGTTCAAATCTCACTGGCTTCTGGCAGCAGATTGTTGATCCCCTTGCTACAGTGCTTGAGATGGAGCTTTTCCCTGAACCTTGCACTGCACTGTTTGGGTCGCCCCCAATTACAACAGCTAATCTACCTGTGACAAAACGCTGCGTAATCGCCTGTCAACACTACTGGCCCCAGGCCTTGTTCAAATGGAAACATGCTCTCCTCCTACACACAACAACTGACTAAAGGAGGTCCTAAATCACATTAAACTTGAAAAGATTCCATTTTCACTCACAAACTCAAGTTCTGTTTTCAATGAAACCTGGCAACCCTTTATAAAACCCCTGTCCAATACTACTATGAACCAGGAACTAACGAGATGCCTCCCCTCCACTCCCCCGTCTATTTTCTGTAGGTCTCCTTCTGTTGTTTTCTTTACTTTTTTCTCATACTTAACTATTTACGTCTTAGTTTTCCAATCCAATTCTGTTTTTCATTTAACTATTTGTGTTCCTTATGTAGTTGTGTCTCGAATGAAGTTTTAATTAAAGGGTGGGAAGGGACAACGGACAGTCATGGACTTTAGTTCAGCTGTAGAAGCAGATTGAGCTCAATTGATTCAATATTGATACTGTGATTATTTTTCTTTTCCCCATCATGCATTACGTTGAATGACCCTCTTACTTTTCAACCCATCTGTTTATACACATTTTTCTTTTGTTGTAAAAAGAAAAGTGAAAATGCAAAAAAAAAAAAAAGATTTAAAAACAATAAATAAAAGACAGCATGTCCAAGCAGCAATCTCCTGAGCTGGACCAAGACACCATCCGGCCGGGGAAATGAAGCAGGAGCAGAAAAAAAGAAAAACACAAACCAGAAGAAGACAAATGTTCTTCTCTCCTGCTGGTTCCTGTCAGGACTCTTGCTGTGGCATTATGAATCAGTGGAAGACTTTCAGCAGTTATTCAGACACCCTGATATTAGGGAGTTACAATAGTTACTCTGGAGGGAACAAATGTGTGGATTAGTTTCTCAGCTTCATTCTGAGTCAACATGTTCCTGATATTAGAAATATTAAGCAGGTGACAAAAGGCAGTCCTGCAGAATTGTTTAATGTGGAGCTGAAGGATCAGTCCTGGTCCAAAGTAACTCCAGGTTCCTCACAGTGGTACTGGAGGTCAAAGTAATACCATCCAGTGTTACTATATGTTCAGATCATTTCTCTCTCAGATGATTTGGGACAACTATAATAACTTGTGTTTAATCTGAGTTCAGAAGCAGAAAATGATCATTCATCCAGACTCTTGTGTCTCTAAGAGAAGCTTCTAGTTTGACAAGTTGATCAGTATCATCTGGTTTCATAGAGAAATCCATTGGTGGATCATCTGCATAGTAATGGAAGTTAATGGAGAGTTTTCTGATCATCCCTGCTCCCTCCTGCTCATCCTCTACATCCTCCTTCTTGGCAACATCATCAGTAAACATCATCTACATTTCCACTGCTACGCCGACAACATCCAGATCTACATTTCAACCAAATCTGTCACCCCAACAACCTGCTCCACCCTCACCAACTGCCTCAGTGAAATAAAAACATGGATAAAACATGAAACATGAACTAAACTATGACAAATTGTACATGATAATCATGAGACCTAAATCCCTCACAAAACACATGGACAACTTCACCCTGACCACTGGAAACTCCACCCTGTCTCCGTCACCTCACACCTGTAATCTGAGAGTTATTCTCCACATCAAGCTCACCTTTGAACAACACATCAACCAGATCACTCGGACCGCCTTCTTTCACCTCAAAAACACGGCCCACCTTCACAACTCACTCTCCTCCTCTGCTGCTGAAACCCTCATCCACTCATTCATCACATCCTGAATCCACGACTGCAACAACATTCTCCTCGGCTCATCTTCAAAAGTCCTCAATAAACTTTGGTGTATCTAGAACTCTGCTGCTCGTCTGCTCACCCACTGCAACTCCTGTGAACACATCACCCCCGTCCTCCTGAACCTCCACTGGCTCCCTGTCCTCCAAAACATATCACTAACATCTCTGTCTGTCTGTCTGTCTGTCTGTCTGTCTGTCTGTCTCTCTCTCTCTCTCTCTCTCTCTCTCTCTCTCTCTCTCTCATCATTTTCTCACCTTCTATCCACATATGTTTTTCTTTCTCTCAGTAAAAGTACCTGGATATGACTGTGTTGAATTTGGTGAAATATAAATAAAGTTCAATTGAAGTAGAACATGGACCTTTCTGATTAATAACAGATGTTTTTTAATACTTATATTCTAATTCTGCTAAATCTTCAGACTAAATCAAAGCATCTCTAAAGGAGGAGATTTTATTTGTTTCAGGTGGAAATAAGTCGTGCAAAGATGTACAATTTAAAGATTTCTCTTGAGTTTTATTTTGAACTCAAAACTTTTTTTTAGGTTTCTTATAAATGCAAATTACCTGAAATATCACTCTCCATGTAATCTACTTTAGTCCACATCTACGTCTCCTAATATCTTCTGTAGTAAACAAAGAGTTTAAATGTTTAATCAGAACAGTCTGGATGTTCACTGTAATTCATCAGAGTATTTATTAACCTGATATCAACAGGAAGAGACAGAAGCTCCAACATTGCTCATTAACTAAAGTAACAATTCATAAAATCAACCTGTATGCTGATGATGTTGTTTTTGTATCTTGGAATATTCTCTCAAAATGCCAAAATGCCCAAAATGGCAATTCTGGGACTTGATCACACTTAATCTAAATAATGTAAACTGTCAAAGTTATCTGAACTTGTATTTAACCACATTTGCTCATGATGAATGAAGAGCACAGCTTCCTCTGACTGACTGTGTGTTTTGAGTCTGTTTCACATAAAATTGATTCAGCAACAAGAGGTGGAATCCTGAGAGTATCTATCAAGTCAAATTTCTGCTCCAAAGAAGGAGTTATGATGATTTTATTGCTGTAAAAAAGTCATGTAAGACCAAAGATTGAGGTGAAAACTGTCTTTATTTTGTCAAAGCTTGAAGAAAATGATGATGATGAAAGAAGATGAATATTGATGAAGTCAGTTTGCTTTGATGATAGAAGAAAGTGAAAGAGGGTGAATGACAGAGGTGAGATCAGTGTGAGAGTAAAAGCAGTGTGAGAGTCCCAGTGAGTCCGGTCAGGACTGGGAACACTGGTCTCTCCTCAGTGTCTCTCTGAGGGGAGTCTGGGAGCCCCGGGTGGCCTCACAGGTCACAGAGCCCACCTTCCTCCACTGGTCTGCAGGGAGCCTCAGGGTGCTGCTCCAGCTGTAGAGGCCGTCCTTCTGCAGCACCCCGGGGCTCCTGCTCTCCTCCCAGCTGCTGCTGCTGCTGCTGCTGCTGCTGTCCTCCACCTTCCAGCTCAGACTCCAGTCTGAGGGGAAGCCCTCGTTGGCCAGGCACATGAGCGTGGCCTTCCCCTGCTGCAGCTCCTCTCTGGAGGGGGGCAGCACCGTCAGGGTGGGGCGGGTATCACCTAGGAGACACCAATCAAATTAGAGGACAGGGAGCACCCAGCTGTCAATCAACCAGCACACACCTGGACAGCTTTAGTGGGAGACAGCTGATTTGGTCCTGGAAGAAGTTGCTGTCAGAGGCTTTTTCTGCTCCAGCAGTCACTCACTCACACATTGTTTCACTTCCCTTTAAGAAGCCTCTCATGCACATCAGCACAGAGAGAATCATCCAACACTTTGACCTGAAATACCTCAAACTACACAGGAAGGAACACAAGCTGATGTCTCAACGTTTACTCTTCATTTGCATCAACGTTATCAGAAAGTTTACACTTTACAACTTATGACTGGAAACTTTAACATGAACTTCAAATCTAAAATAATATTTTCAATTATTTAGAGCAAAATATGAAATACACAGGAAATAAAGATAACTTCTTTGGAGGATTTGATAAATTTACAACATTTATCATCAGTATTTCTATTTTACTGTAAAATAACAATATTAATAATACATTTTAAAGTAAGAAGAGAAACAGAATTGGGAAACATTCTATAGAACCAAGAATAAATCCAGCTGTGATGAAGAGACACTCAATAAAACAAGAAGAATAAAACCTGCACACATTCCAACACAAACACATTTCAAACAGTGGACATGTCAACTAAAACTCAGCCCAAAGACAGACCAGTGCACCAGAAATGTCCCTAAATACACAGGTCAGTGTAAAAACAGCTTCAACATGAGACTGGTAGAGTTAAAACAGTGTGTTCCACAGCCATCAGGCTCTAACTGAGCACATTTAAAGACTGACAATATCTTTGGTTTTGTCATTTAATCCTAATGAGATTTTAATCCGGTGTAAATTTAAAACTAATAACTTTTCTCTGTGATCAAATTAAAGTGAAACAGAGCTGAGCTAAACTACATGAAATCAATGGAGATTAAAACTTGATCACTACAATAATTATTAAGAAAAAAAAACATCTTTCTAATCTCAAATCATTCAAACCGAGGTTTAATGTATGAATTTGAATTATTTAGTTGAAAGTATTAAAGGAGAATAAACTTACTTCCAACATCCAGTCTGGTTCCTCCACCGAACGTGTACCACAGTGATACAAACTCATTGAGCCGCTGTACAAAAACCTCTGACTGTAGAGAGACGCCACTCTCTGATTCTGAAACCAACAAACTCACCAAAACAACTTTTACCACCTGATCCTAACGGAACACAAGAGAACAGTTCTTTCATCTGCAATGTCTACTTGAAATACATATATTTATAGAGATTGTTTTAAAGATTATTTTCAATTTATTCAATAATATCTTTTGGAATTTATTCCTAAATAGATTTGGCAGCAAAAATAGGAAATTTTTAAAAAGTAAAAACTACAGACGTATCTTTAATTATTCAGTTCAATTCCTTAATATTGTCATTAAAGTTTGAATCCAGAGTGAAACTGAGAGATGAAAGTGATCCAGGTCCCTGTTGGAGTCAGTCAGAACATTTCCATAGAGCCACTTTGCATCAGCAGCACCATGCTCCAGTGCTCTGGGAGAGTTTATAGTCCTGACAGTTGAAGACTGGATGACTGACAGCCGTCCTTCATGACAACAGAAGACAGAGAAATCCTCCTCATCAGAAACATGAGTGTGATCTGCGTCCTCATCTGGACTCTCCTCTGCTGCTGCTTCACAGGTAAAGTCCAGAGAATCAAACTCCTCTCCTCTGTCAACATCCGTCCCTCTGAAATGAAGCCCACAAAACCATGAGGCTGCTTGATGTTTCTGTCTGTGTTTCCTCAGAGTCCAGAGGCCAGGTCACAGTGACTCAGCCTGCGGCAGTCAGCTCTGCTCTGGGAGCCTCCGTCACCATCACATGTAGGACCAGTCAGAATGTTTATTATAGTGCTTATCACCATTTAGCCTGGTACCAACAGAGAGATGGACAACCTCCTAAAAGGCTCATTTACTGGGCCAGCTCTCGAGCATCAGGGACTCCAGGTCGTTTTACAGGCAGTGGATCAAACTCTGACTTCACTCTGACCATCAGTGGAGTTCAAGCTGAAGATGCTGCAGTTTATTACTGTCAGAGTTTTCATCTTATCAACAGTCAGTGGGTGTTCACACAGTGAAAAACCGTCGTACAAAAACCTCCCTCAGTCAGACTGAACAGAAACTGACTGCTGCACACTGATACACTTCACTGAACACACACACACACACACACACACACACACACACACACACACACACACACACACACACACACACACACACACACACACACACACACACACACACACACACACACACACGCACGCACGCACGCACACACACACACACACACTCTAGAAATCTCTAACATAAACTGAACTAATGAATTTATTTATTGAGATCAGATGTTTCTTCACCAGAGGCGGTGGTGTTTCAACATGTAAATACTTGGTGGTGAGATTTTATTTGATGTGCATGGAAATATCAAAGTGATTGGGATGAAATTGGTGAGTGTTTTAGCCACTAAATTCACTCCTGATCTTGATGCAGAGACTCTGTCAGCCCATTTAAAGTATAGACTTGGCCGTGATGTAACTTGTCAGCGTATTGACACTGCAAGCAACAGGTACAGCTCATTTAGACCAGGATACAAAATAGAGCAGTCAAACCTCAGTTGATAACCTGAAGCCACTCCACACACCTTGTAGTCAGTGTTAACATCAGACAGAAGAGAATATTTCAAGATAAAGTCAAACTCTGCAGACCTGAGATCATATGAAATCAACTGGCATCAATTCAAAATGTATGATAAACAGAAGAGAGGTTGACATGCAGGAAATAAAAATCAGTTTTTTTGTTGATATTTTAGTCTAATTATGACAAACTGAAGGCAGCATGTAAAGAAGATGGATGGAATGTATATATTGAATAATCTCCTAGTTTGAGGCACATCACAACATCCTGGTCTTTTTGTGAGTCTGTATATTCATCCTCTTTCATTTTGATAACTTTTTCTGAACGATACACCAAAGATAAAGTCATGATCGTGTTTTCGATTGAGTTTATAGTACTGTGCTAATATTTAGTATGCAAAACAATATATTTAATGAACTAGACCTTTCATGACTGGCCAAAGAACCAGCCAGTGTCATGATCTTGCTCAGTCATGAATTCTTGCATCAATGCTACAATGGGAATCCCTAACCAGCCCAAGATTTATGGGAATAGAGGACAAAACTCATCTTCCATATCATGAGTCCTGGTCAACTGTAGAGTGGAGATTCTAAAACTGAAAGGGGTTCGATCAACTGACCTCATTTCTTGGGTCCCTGATGTTGAACAGTATAGTTCTGTACTTGTTGGTGTATTTGTTGTCGGTGTTTCGGAAAATGTCCAACATCTCCGTCTCAATGCTTGCGACAAGTTTGGCAGCTTCACTCTCTAACATCTTCAAATCCTCACACTCACACACCCTTAAATGAAAAGAGTTAGTGAACAAATAGTGACATCAACACTCAACCTTTGACTGCCGCCCACATTTAACTGCCAAGAGTTTCATGTGACTATTGTAAAATAAATGATGGTGAAAGTCAAATGTTTTTGCAAATGTGGGTCAGGATACTCTGATAATCATACATATAATGAAATTTTAACTTAAATTTTACTGGTGATTGGAATTGAGGGTCATGAATTTCAAATGCGTCTCATCTCGTGTTGCATATTATGACTTGATCGTAAAATTCTATTGTGTGTATGCCAATATCTTTTTGGAAGAAACAACTTAAATTACACCATGGAGATAATCAAAAGGTAACAGGCTGTGGGTTTCATACAAGTGTGTAAAGTTATTCTCACCTTTCAAACAGGATGTGTGTGAGAGAGCGTTGGATGATCTGCCTGAGCAGGCGATTAGGCTGACAGGGCCTGGAGGAGGGTGGGCTGGGTGCTGGTGATGCAGGCAGATACTGAGTTCCATTCCATGTTAAAGCTGAGGAAGGCTTCTGGGATGATGTTGAGACTGCGGGATGGCCAAACGGAGACTCCATTTTCTTTGTCGTGCAGTCTTAAGAGAGGTGGCTCAAGAGGTGCGAAGTCTCGTGATCGGGGTTAATGGCACTTGTAGTCTATTGACAGAAAAGACACAAGACAGAGTTCTTTCGTAGATTATGATTTTTCAACACGTCCCTAATACATTTGAGGTAGGTCAGACATTGAGTAAAGAGCCTCTCCTTTGATCTTCTTTGATCAAATGTTCACTCCTTTGCTCTCCCTTGATCTCCTTTGCTCTCCTTTGATCTCTGAGTGCTATATAACTCAAAAGTACCTTTGTTAATGCCAGATTCGTTTGCAAAACCGAGCTAGCGAGAGGAGGATATTTTGTCTATTGAAGCCCAAGAAAAGTTCTCCCTGCTTGGACTCAACGTATTAATTGACTTAACTGTGAGAACAGAAGTCAGCAGCACCGATATCATGACTCGAAGAGGTAAGTAACATTGTGTCCAGGACTCTGCAATCTCATTATGTCACCTAACGTGCTCCATGCTTGACATTCACAATAGAAAATGACTGTTTGGTGATCAGATGCTCAGTTTGATAATGAGAAGAAACAAAAGGCTGAGGCCAGTAAGAGAAAATCTGTTTTCGTGTTTAATCTTGGGCTTTATTGGAACCATCACCATTTCCATTATTTTGGGCGAAATGATGTATTTAACAACCCTTCTCATTTTTTCCTCCATTTGTAGATTACCTTAGTGCTAAGATTTTATTTTAAATCTCATGAGCGCTCAATGCCTATGTTAGGACAGCCCAATGTTTTAATTCCCGACTGTGACTACAGGCTTAGGAATTCAGAACCATACTTCCACCTCAGGGAACGTGTAAAAAATAAATTGCTGCCAAATAGCAGCTGAAACCTTGCAAACAGGAACGGTAATCGTCAAAGAAGAGGACGATTCAGTTGGAATTTTTAATTATTGAGAGCCAAAAATGCAAAACACACACACACACACACACACACACACACACACACACACACACACACACACACACACACACACACACACACACACACACACACACACACACACACACACACACACACACACACACACACACACACACACACACACACTGATAACTCCGATGTTAGAAGAGCCCCGCCTCAGGAAGTTCAATGTAATTGAACCTTTTCTCCAGGGCTCTTCTGCTCTCATCCACAAACAAATGTTGCTCAGTGATGCCCTCTACTGGGGGCCTGTTGTAGTTTAATTGTTATCATCACTTGTCGACATTTCGAGTCCTTGTTCAAGTTTCAACATTCATGCGTCCTGACGAGACAATAAAACATGAGCTGAGACCAAGAAGATCTTCTGAGATTCTTTTCCGTATCAAACCAGAACACACCAACACATCCAGACACTTTTCTCCTTTATTCTTTAAACCCCACAGCTGCTGTCGGCTGTATTGAAAGGAGCAGACTTTTTGTTTTTCAACATTTCTGTTTTAACTTTAGCCTGTCCTGTCTCATCCATCCTTCACTGTAGAATATTCACATCATCACATCAGTGACTTTTGTCTTGTTTCTCTCCAGAGAGTTCACAGCAACACTTGGTCACCAGAAGATGAGCTCCAGTGTGGAGCAGGAGGAACATGAAGCTCCACACATTAAAGAGGAGGAGGGTGGTGTAGAAGTGACTGATAGAAGTGACCATTTCCACGACTCTGTGAGGGACTTGACCACCCAGCGACTAACTTCTTTACCCTGTCGGAACAAACTATTGTCCTGTACGAGGTGGAGATTGATCGTCAGCACAAACTGATGGAAATAATCTGGAAACCTCAAATGAAGTTACACAAGAGAGGAATGGAAAAGAAGAACAAGAAGAACCAGAACCCCCACAGATCAAAGAGGAACCAGAAGAACTAGAACCTCCACAGATTGAAGAAATAAAGCTTCGTTTTGAGGAAATGTGGTGAAATTGTCAGTTGAAAACATAAGTTATGTCAGAAGGTAAGATCTGTCTGATGGGAAGAAAAACCTTTGTGAAATCTGTGATCAAAGTTACAACCGACAGAGGAAGTTGTTGGTCCACATGAGAACTCACACAGGTGAGAAGCCGTATTCTTGTGAAACGTGTGGGAAGTTTCAATGATCGTAGTTTTACATCATGTGAAAACTTACAGAGATGAAGTCATGAAAGACTCTGAGAGATCTCATTCAGGATGTCCAGCTTGAGCCCAGAATCACAAGGTATCATCCAGTTGAAAGGAAACGTTGCTGTTTAAACACCGTCGACACTGTTTGTCACAAAAAATAGAAGGTTAAAATAAATCTGGTGTCCATTTGTGTTCCTAGAGAGAAGCTGACAAACAGTCCCCTGGTTGCATATTGAATCTTAGAGAAGCTTGTTTCATTCTTTAGTACGAACACGACGGCTTGTTTTGAAAATGTGACATTAAAAATCTTGTATGAACAGATGTGAACTTTGAAGAAATGGAAATAAAATGTGAATATGAATCCAGTGGGTTTTCTTATTCAGTGTTTGTTGTTTTTGTTTTAACTCACAGCCGATAGGTTGTTAAATGGTTTCAGAAAGATGCACCTACACTAGATAACTGGATTAAAGTTATCAAGGAGATTTGAGATGAAAAAACTGACTTTCTCACTACACCTGCAAAAGGAGTAGTACATTACAAAATGGACATACTTAATGGTATATTGTACTTTCAGATATGAGCTCACCCCCATTGCTTCCTCATCCCACACACACATTCATTACCTGTGTAAAGTGATGAAACACACTCAACCTGCTGTGCAAAATAATCCCTTTTAGCAAATCCCACAAGAATGTAAATTGCCTGGAGATATAGTGGAAAATAATGTCTGGTCACTGAGATGTACTGTGACACTGTTCTACTGCTCATGTTGCTCTATGTTCTGTGTCTATTAAAAAAAACAACTAAAGTTAAACAACAGATAAAACTGAATTCAGCGTTGCACATGGTGAATCAAACCAGGAAGAATGAAAGAGTTTGCCCTCTGGTGGTGACTTTGTGTCACTACATTGTTGTGTAAAGTTACAAACATTAACGAGTTGATGGGTGAAGTTACGTTCACATTCTATTCCATTGTTCATTTTTATTCACTCACAGACATTTAGAGAAAATGCCCAGCCTATTTTAAAAGTAATGTCTTTTCAGCAATAGTTATGTTTTCTAAGAACAATAATTTATCTCATTTCTGACGGAATTAACCCTGAAATGAACGACAACGTGTAAATATGCACACATAAAAATGATTTGTTTTCCACAGTGATTCATCACTAGTGATGTTTTTCAGGATTATTTTGCAGTGGTAGGAAATCTAAACGTCTGAAGGGTCCTCGTCGCCGCCTGGTGGACAAAAGTAGAAACTACAAGAACATAGAAACTGTCATGGCGTCCTCCTCTCATATCAAGGTTGGCTCTGGTCACTGGTTAGTTTATATTTGATCAATAAAGGTGTTCAGCTAAACAATCACAGGATCAGGAAGTTGTTTGAACGTTTGTCGAAATGACCTTGACGCTTCTTTTAGATGCGGTAACTTAAAGGTATGAACTCTTTATAATCTCCTGAGCATTTAGAAAGCTTAATAAACTAAAAATCTAACTCAAGGAGTCAAATGATAAATGATACTCTTTGATCATTTGTGAAATCAACCACAGAAAAATGTCCCAACCCCCTTTTGTTTCTGTTGAATGAAAATATGAAAGTAAATTAATACATGTGAGTTTTTTTAACCAGTTCATGATTATTTACAATCACAATCAGAGAGAAACTGTTTATCCTCATGAATTGACTCTTGTTGATCGACTAGATATCCAATTTATTTTTCACAAACAATAAACTTAAAAGCAAAGTGTCCCTCTCATTTTCTTTCTAGTTAATTTGGCACTTTTCTTGACAAAAGGCCAAACAAGTTGATCGTCACACTGATGGATTAATATCTCATCTATTGATCAACTGATTGATGGAAAACAATCTTTAGATTCTTGTAAGTGCTGAGCTCTCAGCAGATTCTTTGACCTTTGGTAGTAAGTTCATTTTAAACTGTTGAATCTCTGTTGATTCTTTGACTTGGATGTGCAGCAGCACAGACTCCAAAGCACATTTTGTAGACGTCCTTGTAAAGCTTCACTTCCTCTCTTCCTGTTGTCCTTCTGTCACACATCAGCCCTGACACTGCCTCACTTCTTCAACCTCTCTGTGGACTGTCCATCCCTCTGGACGCTTGACCTCAGAGCCTCACCACCTCTGCTCTGAGCTTCTTCTCCTGTCTCTTCTCTCACATGTTCTGTCTTTTCTCTGCTGTGCAGACCTCCACCTCTCCTTTCCTCAGACCATTATGAAAAAAGGAAACGTCCTGGATACCATCAATGAAGTCACCATCATCCATGTCTTCACCTTCCTCATCCCCTGTGTCAGACCGGCTGCTGGACTTCTGGACTGACCCCTCCTGACTCACCCTCTTAGAAGCATGAAGTGTCTGTGGGGAGTCATTCTTTACTCCCACAAATCTTCCTGCTGCTTCAGCCACAAACTTAATAACATCTGACCTTGATTTCTGCTGAACCGTATGGCTGTTAACGCCAGCGTTTCCACTCATTTAGTTTTAGATGTGATAAAATTATTCTCAATTCTTTGATTTTCCATGTACGGACGATGATTCTGGACACATTAAAGATGCATTAATGTTTTGTAAATGACGTCTTTAAAGTCAAAATCCTGATTTTATTTATTTTACTTTAATATAATATTCTCAGAATAAAGTCAAAATTCAGACTTTTTAAGTCTCCAAGGAGAAACTCACCACTTTGATAACTTTTCATCTGGTGAATACAACTATGTACATGAGTCAATGTTTTATCAGCATTATCAAATGGCATTTTCATTGTTAATGCTCTCATTGCTGCACTGTTTAGCGCTCTCGCTTGACAGAAGGTTGTGGGTTCAAATCCAGCTGGAGCTGTTTGTGGAATTTCCTTGTGTTTCCTCAGGGTTCTCTGGTTTCCTCCCACATTCCAAAAAACTGCATGTAATGTTAATGCTAAATGAAGTGTCTGTGTGTGTCCTGTGGAAGACTGATGACCTGTCCTTTTTCTTTTGAAACGTATTTTCATTGACGTCCATATGACGTCCAGACAAGACGTGAAAACAACGTCCAAGAAAGACGTCTAAATAACTTTCATTCTGGCTCGTCTGAGGACGTCTTCTGGATGTCAAATATTGACGTCTATATGATGTCCAGAAAAGACATCCAGACAACGTCCAAGAAAGACGTCTAAAAAACTTTCATTCTGGCCCCTCTGCAACTGCAACGTGAAATAAGTGTCGGTCACGCTGCTGCTTCAACCAATCAGGTTTTGATATTGATGCTCTTTTTGTTTTTTAATTGATTCATTTTATTTTATTTTATTTCATTTTTTATTTTATTGCCCAAATGGGGGAACATCCAAACAGAGCAAACAAACATCAAACAACAAAAAAAAACAATTTTAACAGACGATGCTCACAAATAATACATTAGTATAATCTTAAGCTCCATGGTATGAACTTATAAAGATAACTATAACAAATACAAATAAGGATGACATTATTTATTTTAAAAGAAAAGTATAATTAAAAAAAAAAGAAAACACAAAAGGGACGAGGGAAGCAGAGGGTCTCATTATTCTTTTTGGAATAATTCTTTAATTAACTCAATAGTTTTAATGCTTTATTTTGGTGTTTATGTTACTTAGTGTTTTAATGTGTTTCTTTAAGTTCAATATAAAACTGAACATAATCTGGGTTTACCTTTGCTAATCTGCATTTGCGAATGTGAAATTTTCCAACTAGAATTATTAAATAAACTATAAATTCTATGTCTTTATTTTTGTAATTAAAATATGCAATTACATGTTTACAATCAATTTGAGCATGATTTTAGTTTTACACAGTATATAATTCTCAATTTTAGTCCATAAGATAGTTGAATAGGAACAGTAAAACAATTAATGACTTAATGATTCATTTTCACTTTCTAAAAATTTGTATAAGTTTACATTTGTTAAATATATGTTGTGCAAAATATTAATATGTACTTACTTAATTTTATTGACAATACAAAATCTGTATGGCAATAACCAAGCTCTCTGCCAATCAATGTCTGTTAAGATAAAAATCCAAAAAGATTTTCCTCTGGGACTTATTCTCCTTTTCTCATAAAAACTGTTTCTTTTATGTTTATTACTTCAGTTATGATTCAAAATGTCTAAACCTTTAATAAACAGCAGGTTTATGACACAAATAGATATTGGTGACTCAGGACCCGCCAGCAGGCCTCGGGAGACGTCAGCGTATTCAAGCCCTCTGATTGGTTCGTCAGAGAGTTCACTCTCCAGCGCCAGCTGACTGCATCTGGAGCGAGCTGCATTAACAATATTATAGTTGTGTTTGTTTAATAGTGGTTTTGTCAACCTACAATGGCTAAAGGAGAAGATAAAGAGATTTGGTTGCAGATTTATTGTCAAAACATTTTTAAAGTGGGACTTTTCCTAGAGGTCATTGAACGCACCGCAGGCCTCCAAGCACACAGAGGTCCGGTACAATTTACTTGTGCTCACTACAAGTTCCATGGCAGGATTCAAGATTATGTTATTCGCCATTATATTATTTTCAAACCATGAAAAACGTTTGTCACCGTCCACGGCCCCCAGGAATTCTGGGAATAACAGTGGCTTTTTTTATGAAGCTGAAACAGAAGGAGACTTGAACTTTGATTCTTTTCATCCATAAAGGTTTTTATTCTGGCAGCATGAGTATCTATCTGTGATGCAAAGGCTTTTTATACTGCATCTCTACATGATGACCTTGTTTTTGTAGCCATAAAAAGTGATTGAGGGGTGGATTGACTCAGACCAGCACTAGTGAAGGCCGAGGTCTGAAATGCAAGGCTGCCACTGTTACAATCTAATCCAACCATTTATAGGACATGCAAATACGTTTCAACTTCCAGCTTTTATTGAAAGATATAAATAAGGATGTGAGGATATAAACACTCTCATATACTATTTTTCCATTCATCCATCTTCTAAACCGCTTTGCCATGATTATTTTATTGTTGTAAAAAAGTCATGAAAGACCAAAGATTGAGGTGAAAACTGTCTTTATTTTGTCAAAGCTTGAAGAAAATGATGATGAAAGAAGATGAATATTGATGAAGTCAGTTTGCTTTGATGATAGAAGAAAGTGAAAGAGGGTGAATGACAGAGGTGAGATCAGTGTGAGAGTAAAAGCAGTGTGAGAGTCCCAGTGAGTCCGGTCAGGACTGGGAACACTGGTCTCTCCTCAGTGTCTCTCTGAGGGGAGTCTGGGAGCCCCGGGTGGCCTCACAGGTCACAGAGCCCACCTTCCTCCACTGGTCTGCAGGGAGCCTCAGGGTGCTGCTCCAGCTGTAGAGGCCGTCCTTCTGCAGCACCCCGGGGCTCCTGCTCTCCTCCCAGCTGCTGCTGCTGCTGCTGCTGCTGCTGTCCTCCACCTTCCAGCTCAGACTCCAGTCTGAGGGGAAGCCCTCGTTGGCCAGGCACATGAGCGTGGCCTTCCCCTGCTGCAGCTCCTCTCTGGAGGGGGGCAGCACCGTCAGGGTGGGGCGGGTATCACCTAGGAGACACCAATCAAATTAGAGGACAGGGAGCACCCAGCTGTCAATCAACCAGCACACACCTGGACAGCTTTAGTGGGAGACAGCTGATTTGGTCCTGGAAGAAGTTGCTGTCAGAGGCTTTTTCTGCTCCAGCAGTCACTCACTCACACATTGTTTCACTTCCCTTTAAGAAGCCTCTCATGCACATCAGCACAGAGAGAATCATCCAACACTTTGACCTGAAATACCTCAAACTACACAGGAAGGAACACAAGCTGATGTCTCAACGTTTACTCTTCATTTGCATCAACGTTATCAGAAAGTTTACACTTTACAACTCATGACTGGAAACTTTAACATGAACTTCAAATCTAAATTAATATTTTCAAATCAGCATTTCTTATTTACTGTAAAATAACAATATTAATGATGCATTTTAAAGTAACAAGAGAAACAGAATTGTGAAACATTCTATAGAACCAAGAATAAATCCAGCTGTGATGAAGAGACACTCAATAAAACAAGAAGAATAAAACCTGCACACATTCCAACACAAACACATTTCAAACAGTGGACATGTCAACTAAAACTCAGCCCAAAGACAGACCAGTGCACCAGAAATGTCCCTAAATACACAGGTCAGTGTAAAAACAGCTTGAACATGAGACTGGTAGAGTTAAAACAGTGTGTTCCACAGCCATCAGGCTCTAACTGAGCACATTTAAAGACTGACAATATCTTTGGTTTTGTCATTTAATCCTAATGAGATTTTAATCCGGTGTAAATTTAAAACTAATAACTTTTCTCTGTGATCAAATTAAAGTGAAACAGAGCTGAGCTAAACTACATGAAATCAATGGAGATTAAAACTTGATCACTACAATAATTATTAAGAAAGAAAAACATCTTTCTAATCTCAAATCATTCAAAACAAGGTTTAATGTCTGAATTTGAATTATTTAGTTGAAAGAATTAAAAGGAGAATAAACTTACTTCCAACATCCAGTCTGGTTCCTCCACCGAACGTGTACCACAGTGATACAAACTCATTGAGCCGCTGTACAAAAACCTCTGACTGTAGAGAGACGCCACTCTCTGATTCTGAAACCAACAAACTCACCAAAACAACTTTTACCACCTGATCCTAACGGAACACAAGAGAACAATTCTTTCATCTGCAATGTCTACTTGAAATACATATATTTATAGAGATTGTTTTAAAGATTATTTTCTATTTATTTTATTATGTCTATTGGAATTTATTCCTGAAGGGATTTGACAGCAAAAATAGAAATTTAACTTTAAAAACCACAGACATATCTTTAATTATTCAGTTTAATTCCTTAATATTGTCATAAAAGTTTGAATCCAGAGTGAAAGTGAGAGATGAAAGTGATCCAGGTCCCTGTTGGAGTCAGTCAGAACATTTCCATAGAGCCACTTTGCATCAGCAGCACCATGCTCCAGTGCTCTGGGAGAGTTTATAGTCCTGACAGTTGAAGACTGGATGACTGACAGCCGTCCTTCATGACAACAGAAGACAGAGAAATCCTCCTCATCAGAAACATGAGTGTGATCTGCGTCCTCATCTGGACTCTCCTCTGCTGCTGCTTCACAGGTAAAGTCCAGAGAATCAAACTCCTCTCCTCTGTCAACATCCGTCCCTCTGAAATGAAGCCCACAAAACCATGAGGCTGCTTGATGTTTCTGTCTGTGTTTCCTCAGAGTCCAGAGGCCAGGTCACAGTGACTCAGCCTGCAGCAGTCAGCTCTGCTCTGGGAGCCTCCGTCACCATCACATGTAGGACCAGTCAGAATGTTTATTATGGTTCTGGTTATCACCTTTTAGCCTGGTACCAACAGAGAGATGGACAACCTCCTAAAAGGCTCATTTACTACACCAGCTATAGCGATTCAGGGACTCCAGATCGTTTTACAGGCAGTGGATCAAACTCTGACTTCACTCTGACCATCAGTGGAGTTCAAGCTGAAGATGCTGCAGTTTATTACTGTCAGAGTTATCATGAAATCAACAGTCAGAGGGTGTTCACACAGTGAAAAACCGTCGTACAAAAACCTCCCTCAGTCAGACTGAACAGAAACTGACTGCTGCACACTGATACACTTCACTGAACACACACACACACACACACACACACACACACACACACACACACACACACACACACACACACACACACACACACACACACACACACACACACACACACACACACACACACACACACACACACACACACACACACACATTAGAAATCTCTAACATAAACTGAACATATGAATTTATTTATTGAGATCAGATGTTTCTTCACCAGAGGCGGTGGTGTTTCAACATGTAAATACTTGGTGGTGAGATTTTATTTCAGGTCTACTGAGCGCAGAGTTCAACACCACTTAATACCAAACTAAAGTTTGTGCAGAAGTTTTGAGCTCCAACATCTTTATGACAACCATATACTGTAGGATCCCATCTTGTGAAAAGGTTTAACACGGGGAATAGCCTCTGATTAAATCATTTAATAAACTAAACTGTGTCTCGGTGGGGAGTTGAACACGGGCCTACTGATCGCAAGGAAAGAATTCCTCCACTAGACGAGCAGCATATTGATTTACAAGTGAGATTCTTACACAGATTTTATTATGACCTTACACTCACTTTACCTCCAGTTTCTCCTCTAAAGTCAGAGTTTTACATTTATACACCAGTAAATAATCAACCTCATTCATTTGGATTCTTAACTGTTAGCTCTCGCGGCGCATAAGCTGGCGTCACAACTCACTCTGGTTCTGTCAAGCAGTGCCTCCATTGACGCCAGCCAATCAGCTCTGAGCTTCTAAATCATCCTGGAGCAGGGCTTCGGGCTGCCAGCCCCACTCTCCATAAAGATCATGTGATCTGAATGAATGTACCACAGCCTGAGCATGAACACTTGCATTTGACTGCATGAAATACAAACTGCATTGAGAGAGAGGAGCTGGTCCAACTCATGCAACCATCAGTGTGGATCAGGAGAAAACTCAGCCTGAAGCAGCAAGAGGAGACCAAGAACCAGGAAGTTCAATCCTCACACACAAATATGCAACTCAGGAGGAAGCTATATTCACAGAAAATAAAATACTATAGATGATCTTAAAGGATTAATAATGTACTTTGCCTGCAGTTATTTTTCGCTGGTTCATCAGGTGGTGCTCAGCTCCACCTGCCCCTAATGACCAACTGCTCCTGACCAGAGGTATTAATAATCATTTCCTGGGGAATTGCACCCCAGGAAATCCGGGCCGTTTTCCAATTCTTAGAGCGCCAGTGTGTACTCGCCTACGTCACGAGTAACTACTTGCAAGGTGTCCTCGCAAGTGCGGAAATGCAAATTTACGGGGACGCATCGAGCTCAACAAACAATTGGAACACGAGCGTACTCGGCATCACAGTTGTAAGAAGCACACGTAGTGGAGTTACAAAACATCACAAAACGTAACAAAAACCAATGGAAGGAGTGGTGGCTGCTGCCATGGCAGGTATGATGTACCGTGAAGCCGAGGAGGAAGCAGCACGACTGCGGAGGGAGAACCAGGAGAGATTAGACAGGGTGCGGAGGAGGAGGAGGAGGAGGAGGAGGAGGATGATGATGATGATGATGATGATGATGATGAGGGCCCTGATAGCTCACCTCTCTGGTTGGGCTGATGGCCTTAAAAACTTGGCTGATTTGTTCATGACATGTTAGGATGAGAACTTATTTGTACCTTTTCTATCAAATATGATGTTTGTAGTACAGTGTTAGTATTACTTCTCGCCCCCTGTCCTCCTATACTGCCTTTCTATTACTATTCATCTGATTGGACGTAAGCTAAGAATAAAAGGTGAACAGTAATTCCCCACTAATAACACAATTATTTTACTGTTTGTTTTACTGAATGTCTCTGATGTATTTTAAACGAAATAACCAGCATTCGACATACCTTCTCCTCATGTCTTCTATCATTAGGATGTACTGTATTCCACTTTGTGTACTATACATCCTAGTGAAGGACATAAATCATTAGTAGTAATCATTTCTCTTTAGAGTAAATCCAGAAATTCATACATGGCTGACACTGTGGAGCAAAGTAAGATATTGAGCATAAACAGAGCAAGTCAGAAGAACAAGGAAACTTTATTGAACAAACAACATTACTTACAAAAGTAAAAGCACAAATAAGTTAGAAAGTGAGAAACATGAACTTCAAAACAATGACATGTTTTTAAACTTTTCTAAAATTCTCTCTTTTATTTACCAGGAGCAGAGGCCCCTGCAGCGATATGCACAGGTTAATAACACTGTGCCTATCCTGGACCCTTTCTTCTCTGGAGGGGACGTGACACCAGCCTTCAGGGTTTCCAGGGAGAGCATCGTGAGGCTCACACAAATGCTGCCCCGGGAAAAAAACCCATGGATGGAGTCATGAGCTGGAGGTGCTTGTGACCATTTACTGGCTTGCCTGTGGCGCCTCCTATGGAGTCACAGCAGACGTCTTTTCTGTGCCACAAACAACAGTGTGGCGGATCATCCACAACACTGCTGACGATCTCATGACCATCTTTCATACTGTGATCCACTTTCCCAGACAGGAGGAGATGGAGGACATCGGAGCTGCTTTTGTCCGCCTGGCCGGCCATCAGGCATTCTGCCGTGCTGCTGGGGCCATTGATGGATGCCACGTACAAGTTGTTCCTCCTGCAGAGCCACAAAAGAAAAGTTATTACAACAGGAAACTTTTCCCCTCCATCATCCTGCAGGGCATTTGTGATGCCAAAGGGACATTTCTTGACGTGTACATTGGCAACCCGGGATCTGTGCATGATGCCCTTGTCCTGTGCAGATGCCCCATGTACCAGAATGCTCTGTACCCCAGCTGGGTACTTCCTGCTGGGTGATGGAGGGTATTCCTGCCTGCAGCGCCCAGTCTCCGTAATGACACCTTACCGCCAACCTGTTGCAAGTAAGAAAGCTTTAGCTTAATAATCCCAAACATGAACACTAACGATACACAACAACTTCTTACCATGATGACATCACAATATATCAAATGTTTTCCATGTGAATTTTGATTGACAGGCCAGGTTGAAGCCCGGTACAACACATACCACGCCAAAGGGAGAAATATAATAGAGCGCACCTTTGGAGTTTTGAAAACCCGTTGGCGCTCTATTTTCCTGAGAGCTCTGGAAATCGTCCTGACTTTGCACCGAAGGTGGTTGCTGCCTGCTGCATCCTCCACAACATCTGTGCTGCAGCAGCTGACATCATTGAGGCAGAGGATGGTCCAGCGATGGAGGATGGAAACGGCCCAGATGATGCTGAGGACGACCAGAGGGACCTGGCAGGAAGACGCATGCGAGCGAGACTCGCTGCCCAGCGGTCTGCTCCTGAAGGGCGACCTGCATGCGTCAGTGAGCATGACTACATCTAGACAGGAAGTAGTTGTAGTCATGCTCACTATTGTGAATGTATGTATATAGATGGAGATAGGGATAGATAGAGAGATAGATAGGTGTAAACATTATTGTTATTCATCTTTTACCATATTGTACTTCTTGTTTTCACAAATTAGAGCATATCACTGTAAATAATTGTATAGGGCTGTACAATATTGGATGTAACATGTTTTTTGTTTGTGTAATAATAAACACACAGTTGCATTGCAGAACAAATTGCTCGGGTGGATTTCGTCAATCATAATTTATTTACACGTTTTTCAAACAGAGCGAGATATCTCTCAGCTCTTTCCTCCGCTGCTTTCTCTCTCTCCTGTGCTCTCGCCATGTACTGCCTCTCCCTCTCCTCCTCTCTCTCCGCCTGCTCCTTCAGGACAGCATCGTTGTCCCTCCCTCGCCTCTGTACTCTGTGGCTGGCCGGGGCTTCGTCTGGGGTGGAAGAGGTAGAGGCTACAGTGCTGACAACGCCACCTGTAGTGGCAGTGAGGTTTGCAGCAACAACCAGGGGCGGAGTGATGGAGTGTTGCCCCCGGAGTGCAGCATCCATATCCCCATACCACTGCCAGGTGGCAGCGGTCACACTACCTGCCTCGACCCCTTTTCCCGTTGGCGGGTCCCTAAGCTCCTGAAAATAGTATCAAAATAATAATAGTACATATATTAATTAATACATTGAGAAGCTAAAGGTGCGTTTACACATAAACAAAGACAAGTTACAAAATGCACCGTCTCAATTCTTGACCCCAGATCACCATTTGCACCTAAATTTATGCTTCAGGTCAGAGGAGTCACGGACAGTTATCATGCGTTACAATTAATATCACGAAATGAAGACGAATCATGGCGGGCCATCATGCACGGACACCTACATGGTTCCGTGCCGTTGGGCATCGTCACTTTCTCTCATTAATCTGTCAGGAATGTTGCGAATTGGGAGAATATGAACATTATATTCGCAACTCTTAGTGCCACTGTGTATGCGCACCTTCAGTGTGTAAACATACTCACCCTGCTGAAGCTCACTTCTTTTCAGGGCCACTGCATCTGTTCCGTTGTCTGTGTTACGTGTCATATATGATTACCTTGTATTTGGCCTTCAAATTGTCCCACTTCTTCTTGGCCTGTTTGGCCGTCACGTCCGACCTGTCACAAACTCTCTGATACGGACATAAAAACAAAAAGACTTACACACTACCACTTCAAGTTATTTATACATGGATGAATATATATGCATGCAATAATTCAAGCATTCAAAAACAACACTCACTCCCATCCACATCTGGATGACTTCCTCTTCCCTGTGAAGAGGAACTCATTGTCAGTTCGCCACTGGATCAGGGCTTTGGTTTCCTCAGTTGTCCCTTGATTAAGATAGTACATGGTGTTAGTTTGAATCTACAGCATCCTCCAGTGTAATGAGTTGAAGACTTTTGCACAGTTAAGACAAAGCAATGTGGTCAGTAGTACCTTCACCTCTCATTTTAAGCATTAACGTCAAATGTAATAGCTTTGAACATGATCTTCCCCCTCAGCCGAGCAGATTTGCTTAGTAACTAATTTAAATTCACACAGACACCATTAAGTTTCACACAAAATACTTTATATCTCATGTTTGACCACTGTAGAAAAATCTCAGCCAGCCGTCTGGATGCACAATCTCCGAAAACGTTGGAACAAATGTTCTATTAAGTGTGATTTAAATATGTCGACCTCATTTCAACATTTTAAACAGCTATATTGGCGCGTAAAACACTCATAAAACTACACTCTGTTGAACAATGAAGCTTATATTTTACATTGTGTATTTTTGTTGTTTTAGGTTGATGTTATTCTCTTGTTGATATTGTTTGTGAACAAAAGCTTTCTCAGTTCTGCAGTGATACTTTTGTGCAGATTTCATTTTCCCTGCATATATTGAGTGAGTTCATAACAAGTCATTTCTATTTACCTACAAACTTTGTCCTGCATTTTATTATGGCCAAATCATTCAAAGATCATGAAAAAAGCTTTCATTTTATTTTCATTCAGATTTGCATATTGATGATGATTCACTTCATAAGTAATGGCACATTGTTCTCCCCGTACTTTAAAGTAGATGAGCTGCTTTTCTAAGTAAAAAGTATCTGCAATACTGGCCGTGTACTTCAAACACTCCTATTCCCTCCTCCTACTCCCCATGTCTCCAAAGCTGCTTCTTCATACTGAAACCTACTGGATATAGTGGGAACTGCAGGTCAGTATTGCTATTGCATCCATCCATCCACCCATAACAAAACCCATTTAATGCCAAAGATGTTGATCATTTTATTCTCAACTCATGATGATCATTCAGTAAGTCGTATTTTTCTATAAAATTATCCAGTCTGTTTACATATAATGTTTTAAAGTTGTTGTTTTTTTCTCAAACTGAGGAAACAAATTCTAGAATTTCAGATTATGTATTTGTCTACAGTTTTATAGCTTGGAACCACCTTGGTTATTTTCATCCTGTCAGGAAAAATAACTGTTAAAAGGGATCTATTGCATATATAAGTAATTGCTTAAGTATACGATCTATTACATCTTTCACACAAGACATATCAATTGTTAGAATCACTAGACTTTTAAACTTTCTGTGCACTTCTGAAACATCACTTTCAAAAACTCCATCTAGAAACATTGAAATACTGTTTTGAAATGTAAAACCAAACAGACAGTCTCATACATGAGGTTTAATTTCCTTTGTCATCTACTGAAACATGGTGTGACTGTGGTACTCAGTAGTGTAAATGTAATCAATGAGAGATTTGTACAATTCAGAAACTTTTCAATATAGAAATCTTAAAATATGAGTTACTTAAAGATTAAAGTCATTGAAAGAACTTAATGGTTTAAATCTCATTTAAAATGGTCTTTTTGCACAACTTGCTGTTTCTTAACAAGCTTAACAGCCTCATCTAATGTCTCAACACTCAACAGTGTGCTTTAAGAAAGTACCAGAAAACAATAAAGACCATGTCAGCAGTACATAGAAGGTTCTACATAGTATCATTCAACAGGCTTCCAGTAAGGATACTGTTATTGAAAACAGACACACTTCACAAACTACAGACCCACAATTCTCCCAAATCCTAGAAAAACTCTTCAACGACATACTAGATACATTCAGAGAAATAAAATCTAATTCATTAAATCTAGGTCAAACCAAAATCATGATATTTGGAAAATATGAAATAAATAAACAGGTAAAGGTTCAAGTAGAGGGTGTAGATAGAGAAAAGTTGATTGAAGACAAATTTCTAGAAAAATGTCAGGATGAGTACGAGCACATTACAACTCTACAAAGCTGATTTCCTTTGATCTGAGCGTCTCCATGGCTCCAGTGCTGATCTCCTATCAGATCAAAGGAGATCAGTGCCTTTTGCCATGGAGATGCTCAGATCCAAGATTTCCTCCGACTTTGATCTCCGTTGATCTCCATCCGGTGCCTCTCCCATCCACTTTGTGATGAAAGGCTCATTATTGTTCTTTTTCACAACCTTGGTGATGACGTCATCATTAGATTCAGGTATGCTGAAGCAGGCAGAGAACTAAAACATGCAGGACACCAGCACTCTCTGACCCAGTTTGGACACCCTGTCTTAAACCATCAAGAGACAGCTTAGTTTTATCCTACTGATGACGTGTTGCTGCAATAGTCATCTTGCTCAGTTTCAAGTTTTTTCCCACAGACAACAGAGCACTCTGTAACAGGATTTGACAGATAGTGACGGGGCGCGGCCAGCAGGGGGCAGCAGCGAGGCTGACTTGCTCTTTGACTGTGTGACTGTGGTGACCAAATCCAGGGGACGTATTACATTGGTTATTGATGTAGCTTAAAGAGGTGGAACAGATTAAACATTCAGATGAAACAATCAGCAAATAAAAGTCAAATGAAGAAAACGTACAAGGGCGTATTAGTCAATGATATCAGTGATTTCATGTGTTTGTTTTTTTTACTATTTCCAATAAAAACCACAGAAAGATTAAAACAGACAACAGATAGATATCATTACAAATGAGTCAGAAGAGAGGAATCCCTGGATAAACTAGTTATTGAGGTACAATCGGATGACTGGGAACTCATTTATAAAGGAAAAGACGCCCTGTCACTATGAGTGTACAATCAAACAATACAAGAGAAAGTGAAATATGGATCTGGACTCTGGGAGCAGTGGGCGGAGCTGAGGTTGCACCGTGAGAGAGAGAGAGAGAGAGAGAGAGAGAGAGAGAGAGAGAGAGAGAGAGAGAGAGTGTGTGTGCACCAAGAGAGAGACTGAGACAGAGACTGAGTTTTACACTCGGACTTGGACTTGGAGTGGAGTGGATTAGACTGGAGGCCCAGGCACATGACCACCTCAGCTTCCATTCAGAGCCCAGACCAGCTGTTCAGATTTGGACACTTGGAGATGAGAAGGGGGAGGCTCCATGATTCCTGTTCATGCAGAGGTTTTATTTCCCTTTGCTACTGAAGGCAACACACTCACTAGTCACCAGTCCACAGATGAAAACACAAAATCATATGTGTACACAGAAAGTCCAGTTAAGATGGAGACGGGTTGTGAATGACACAGATGCTACTGGTACAGTATGAGAGTCTGACTGCTTTCAAAAGGTCCAGTGATCATACAAGCGTATCAGTCACTCTCATACTTTCTCATGGTTCTATTGACAATGAGAAGCAACAACACAACACTACTGCTTGGACATGTTTGCTGGATCACATCATGGATGATGGATGATGGATGATGGATGGATGGATGATGGTTGTAATATACAGACATGACTTATGTTCACTCTGGAGGTGAGGACTGATGTTCCCTTCCACAGGGAGAAGCTGCTGGTAGCTCACTCTCTATGTTCCTCTGGAGGTGAGGGGGGAACTCCTGTTCTCACTTTCATTGTCACTTTAATTTGAAAAAAACATATATTCTATTTTCACCAAGATGTTAGTGAGTTAGTTTTACCAGTAAATGGCTGCTCCATCCTCACTTCTCCTATAACCAGGCCCAAACACACACACACACACACACACACACACACACACACACACACACACACACACACACACACACACACACACACACACACACACACACACACACACACACACACACACACACACAGCCGGGCCTCCTGGGGGTCGTTTGGAGGGTCATAATTTATTTACACATGTTATAGATAATATCAAAGTAAGTGGTGTATTAATCAATGATATCAGTGATTTCATGTCTGTTGGTTTTAGTTTTTTTTACTGTTTACAATAAAAACCACAGAAACATTAAAACAGACAACAGATAGATGTCAACACAAATGAGTCAGAACAGAGCAGTCCCTGGAAAAACTAGTTATTGAGGTACAATCAGATGACTGGGAACTCATTTATAAATACAAGAGAAAGTGAAATATAAAGATGTTTCATGGATGACAAAGGGCTTAAAAAATGCATCCAAGGAGAAGAATACATGACATAGAGAATCCGACAAATGATGAACGAAGGAGATGGAAAATAAATCCAAGAAATGTAAAACAAAGTTCACTCATAAGATGAGAAAATGTAAGAAGAATTCTTTTAAGGAACGTGAAGTTTAAATGTCATACTCAAGTCAAAATATTCCACATCAGATACATTTTTTTGTTGTTGGTTTTGTTGTTGTTGGTGGTTGTTGTTAGAATAAATAGTTTGAGACGAGGAAATCATTGCATGTTTCCCCTGAAGAGTTTTACTTTCATGATATGTACTTCAGTACGTGTTGCAGGTAAACAAACAGTAGTTTTTCCTACGTAGTGTAAAAAGAGTGAAAAATGAAATTACGACTCATTCATGTTAAATAAAAAATACTGGATAACAAAAGCCATTGGATTCATGTCAACATTTTACTTCCATTTCTTCAAAGTTCACATCTGCTCATACAAGATTTTTTACCTCACAAAAAGCAGCATTGTTAGAACTAATAATGAAATGTGCTTCTTTAACATTCATTATCAAGCAGGGACCTTTTGTCAGCCTCTGTGCAGTTCAACACAAATGGAAACCAAACTGATTGAAATCTTCTCATTTTGGTGACAAACCAGAAACTAAATGATTTCCTGAAGCGTCTCAACAGGGTTTAAATCAGCAAGTTGAATTCAAACTGGATGATACCTTGTGATTTTGGGCTCAAGCTGGACTTCCTGAACCAGATCTGTTGTAGCTCCATTCCCATCTCCACCTGTCCACATGTCCAAGTGTCCTTCAGCAAGACACTGAACCCCAAACTGCTCCCAGTGGATGGACTGAGTGCCTTGCATGGTCGCCGCCTCCATTGGTGTGTGAATGAATGGGTGAATGTGATCAACAGTGTAAAGCACTTTGGGGACTGCTAAAGGCCTCTGCATACTCCCATAAGAACAAGAAGAAAAGTTCAGAGGTGACGTCAGCCAGCTGCTGAACAAAATGCTTGTTCAGCAGGAGAGTTCATACTCTCACCCCCTCACAGCTGACACTTCTGTAAAACGTTTTAACTTTTCAACTGCAGCTTATTTCTCACTTCAAGCGTTTTCACAAATACATTTCTCTGAAGTGTTTCAGTAAGAAAAGAGAACGTTTGTGTCCAGGACATGATGTTGGTCTGGTTGGAACTGACAGCCCGGACGGTTGGTACTGCTGAACAAAATGTCTCTGGCCAGAAGGAGCTGGCTGAAGAAAATGACATCATTTAGTTCGGCAAGACTCTGGAGTGCCGAACTTTCTTCTTGTTCTTATGGAGGATGAATCGGCTTTTATACGGTGGAAAAGCACTATATAAATGAAATCCATCCACACATCTCATAGAGTCTTTCATGATTTCATCTCTTTATGGTTTTTCATGTGTCGCCGCAATTTACTACTCCCACATTTCAAAAGAATACGGCTTCTGACCTGTGTGTATTCTCTTGTGTATCTTCAAATCATTTGATCCACTGAAACTTTTCCCGCATGTTTCACAAGAATACGGCTTCTCACCTGTGTGTATTCTCTTGTGTATCTTCAAATCATTTGATCCACTGAAAATTTTCCCGCATGTTTCACAAGAATACGGCTTCTCACCTGTGTGAGTTCGCTTGTGAGTCATTACATCTCTCTGTTGAGCAAAACGTTTTTCACATGTTTCACAAGAAAATGGTTTCTCACCTGTGAGAGTTCTCTTCTGCACCAATAAACCATCCTGTCCGGTGTAACTTTTAACAAAGATTTCACCACTTTTCTTCTTATCATTGAGAGTTGTTAAATTCTGACGTAATTTACGTTTTTTCTCGACAATATTTCCACATGTTTCCTCTTAAAGAAGCTTTTCACATTCAGCCTGCTTCTCTGACACAGGGAACTTGTCCACACAGTCACTCTGAAACATGCTTCTTCTTTTCATCTCTGCATTTCTAGTTGATTCTGACTCAACATGTTTTTTCACATAGTGGACTTTAGAGTCATGAGAGAAGAACTGCTCAGTGTCTGGTACTTCTTCTGGTTCACTCAGGGAACTTTGCTCCTCAATAGAAGGAACCCTAAAGGAATCACCTTCAAACTTCAGTAGAAGCCGCTCTCCTTCCTTGCTGGTACCGAGTTCCTGGTGCTCCTCAATCTGTGGAGGTTCTGGTTCTTCTGGCTCCCCTTTGATCCATGGAGGTTCTGGTTCCTTTTTGATCTGTGGAGGATCTGGTTCTACTGGTTCCTTTTTGATCTGTTGAGGTTCTGGTTCTTGTTCCTCTTTGATCTGTGGAGGTCCTGGTTCTTCAGGTTCCTCTTTGATCTGTTGAGGTTCTGGTTCTTCTTGTTCCTCTTTGATCTGTAGAGGTTCTGGTTCTTCTGGTTCCTCTTTGCTCTTTGGAGGTTCTGGTTCCTCTTTGATCTGTCTAGGTTCTGGTTCTTCTGGTTCCTCTTTGCTCTGTGGAGGCTCTGGTTCCTCTTTGATCTGTGAAGGTTCTGGTTCTTCCTGCTCCAGACTGGAGTTTGTTTCCAGTTTAAAGAACTGCTCTTCCCTACAGCCACGGTGCAGTTGGAGCTCTGGAGAGACAAAAAAGTACAAAATAAAAGTTACATTACTTCTACAGTTCCCGCTTTAAAATGACTCAGACTAGTAATTTGATTTCAATAAAATCACCAGAGGCAATTATGGCATTAAAGGCAGATCTTATAAATCACATCTGGCAGGACCTTTTTGTAGACGATACTAATTGTTAGAGAAATCTGGTTTTGTCTCATAAATAATGATGTGTAATTTTGCAGTCTGTGTTCTAGGATGACCCGTGTCAGCACTTTTGGAACCCCTGTGCTACTTTTGCTGACCTTCAATGCAGACTCAAAACAATTCAGCCTTTAAGAAGGAGCTGTCTGACTTCAGAGTAAGAATAACTCTTGGACAATCATGCAAAGGTTCTACTGTGACTTTGTCTCTTCTTGCAAGAATAATGTAATAAAATTCTCTTATAGGAAGAATTGAAACAATCCGGATGAATGTTTTACCAAGGCAGCCATTTTTTTTCCAATCCTCACCAATTCAGCTCCCAAAAGAAACATTTAAAAGATAATAGACAAACTGATATCAAAATGTATTTGGAGAAATAAAAAGCCAAGAGTAAGGTATACACTATTACAGTGCCCGAAAGAAAAAGGTTTGAATTTACCTAACGTAAAAAAATATTATTGGGCAGCACAATTAAGAATCATAAATAAGTATGAGGAGACAGGATGGAGGGATATGGAACAAATCTCATGCCTGAACGTAATATTAGAAAGTTTACCCTTTTTATTACAAAAAAAACTAATGAATGAATTAAAGATAAAAAACAAATGTGTTAAAGGAACAATGAAAATATGAGCAGTAATAAAAAAGACAATGAAAATGTCTAGTTCAATCTGCAGGGCTACTAAAATCGGAAAGAATTTAGATTTTATAACTTCAACCATAAATGGGGGATTTCATCGGAGGGAATCCAAATGGCTGCTCTATATTGGACGGCTTTTCAAAAAGGGAAAATATGAAACCATTTGAGCAGCTTAAAAATGAATTTGACCTGCCAACACAAGACTTTGATCAATTCTTACAAATTAGAAGCCGTCTTCTAAAACACAAAGGATGGGAATTCTTAGGTAAAGAACCAAATGAAGTAGAGAAAGTACTAATGACCAAGCTGGAGAAGAAGAAGAAAGTCATTTCAAAGCTTTAGAAAGCAGCTGAACAAGACAACAACATGAACTTTAAATAGAAATGGGAAACTGAAAGAAAGAAGATTTGGGGGGAATCATTTAAAGAAGGACATCAAATGTTTAGGAGCATTATATCGAAAGAATGTGAATGGAAATTAAAAACACAAGATTTTCTGGTCCCACTAAATATGTCAAAATATAGTAAAACATCTGATAAATGCTGGAGGGGTTGTGGTCCAGTAGGAGACTAGAGACATATATTCTGGGACCGTCCCAAACTCAGAGAATATTGGAAAAATATACAGAAAGAGATCAAAACAATCTTGGATGAAAACATTTATTTAGACCTGAAATGATTTTTATTGGGTTTTTTACCCAAAAATGTCTCAACAAAGAATCAAAAAATGATTAGAACATCACTTATTAATCAAATATAAAAGACTGGAGTGTGCTGGCTGGAACCAAACCCCCCCTGCATAAAGCAATGGTGGGACAGAATCCAAGATGTGCTGAATATGGAAGAAGGAAGAGCAAGGTTCAAAAACAAAGGGAAGGAATGTGAAGACCTGTGGTCTCCCTATATACAAAGGAGGATTCAAACAGAATCACCCCACAAGGGACTTAGTTCATTATTTACAAACCACTCTCATTAACATCTACTGGTTTGTTTGTTTTGATTTGAATTAACATATCTAACTAAGGTATTTACTTGTTGTGTTTGCATTAAGCAGATTTGTTTTAGTATCATTTCATTACATTATTTAGAAATTTAAGAAGCGGGTGTCTGGACACATAGTGAAAGGGGGAGAAGAATAAAGAGGTATAAAGGGAGACATACATTCTAGGAAGGAGACGGAGGGCATCCATCTTTCTCTTTCTTTTTCCTTCTCTTGATTGGATGGAAGGTTTTTTAACAGACCTTCAGTACGGCTGTTTGTATGGAGGGACGGCTGTTTAAAGTAGGAATGGAAAAGAGAAGTTTCATTTATCAATAATCTATTTATTTATGTTTTCATTTACTTAATGACAAAAGACTATATTAATAGGAGGAAAAGAGGAGGAAGAGAAGGGAAGGTCCCACATTTGTTGACGTTTTCATTTAGTTGTTTGGTTCTTTTTGTTTTTATGTCCTTCTAAACGGATATTGGAAATGTATTTGTAAGATAAGAACACTGCATGTACCATACTCATGTCCTTATTTGAAAAAATCAATAAAAAAAGGAAGTGCAACAGATCTTTTTAAACATCTTAGATGTTCATATTTCTAAAAATGTAGTTGCTGAAGTGTTTTAACTTGATAATCCTCCCATGTTGTCATTTCCAGCCTCACTGTTCCAGAGACAAGAGGTTTACATTCTTCCAGGCGCTTTTGCCTCCATGTTGGTTTCACTGATACTCAGAGACAATCGTCTTTTAATATGGAAACATGGAGCCAGGAAGTGTCTGCATCCTGAGGCTGGAGGCTGGAGGCTTGAGCCCGCCTTTGGAGAGAGGAGGGACTATTCTCTGCTGTGATTGGACTGGAGAGGACAGGATGTGACCAAACACAGGAAGTTGCCAACAATGTAAAACCACTGAAATCAGAAATGATTAAGAAAAATAACTTGAAGCAAGTTTGACTTATTTTCTCTTATTTTGTATTACTGGTGTTCAGGGTAACTTTATGGGACTTTTTAAGGGAAAGGCAAAAATAAGCCTTTTATTTTTTAACATAGTGTCAAAACATTTCAGTACTATAAACTGAAAGCACCAAATTTTAAGTTTTGCACTGTAAATTAAATAAACCATTCATTCATTAAAAAATGTGGGACTCAAGCAGTGAAACTGAAAACTTCCATTCAAATGTCGTAAACCTCCTCCAGTCGTTCTGTTATTGCTCGATGTGAATCTTTAGCTGCTGGATTAACAAGGACTGTTTAGGAGGAACTTTTTCTAGGTGGTATATTCACTCATCTTCTCATAACACTGTGTCAACAGTTTACCATGCTTCCTGAGATGGAGTGATAATGAGACGTCCTGCTTTTAAATGTTCTCAGGAAATCTTCAAAAAACATCAATGTTCACACAATGAAAAACCGTCGTACAAAAACCTCCCTCAGTCAGACTGAACAGAAACTGACTGCTGCACACTGATACACTTCACTGAACACACACACACACACACACACACACACACACACACACACACACACACACACACACACACACACACACACACACACACACACACACACACACACACACACACACACACACTTTAGAAATCGCTAACATAAACTGAACTTATGAATTTATTTATTGAGATCAGATGTTTCTTCACCAGAGGCGGTGGTGTTTCAACATGTAAATACTTGGTGGTGAGATTTTATTTGATGTGCATGGAAATATCAAAGTGATTGGGATGAAATTGGTGAGTGTTTTAGCCACTAAATTCACTCCTGATCTTGATGCAGAGACACTGTCAGCCCATTTAAAGTATAGACTTGGCCGTGATGTAATTTGTCAGCGTATTGACACTGCAAGCAACAGGTACAGCTCATTTAGACGAGGATACAAAATAGAGCAGTCAAACCTCAGTTGATAACCTTAAGCCACTCCACACACCTTGTAGTCAGTGTTAACATCAGACAGAAGAGAGTATTTCAAGATAAAGTCAAACTCTGCAGACCTGAGATCATATGAAATCAACTGGCATCAATTCAAAATGTATGATAAACAGAAGAGAGGTTGACATGCAGGAAATAAAAATCTGTTTTTTTGTTGATATTTTAGTCTAATTATGACAAACTGAAGGCAGCATGTAAAGAAGATGGATGGAATGTATATATTGAATAATCTCCTAGTTTGAGGCACATCACAACATCCTGGTCTTTTTGTGAGTTGCCAAATTGTCTGTATATTCATCCTCTTTCATTTTGATAACTTTTTCTGAACGAGACACCAAAGATAAAGTCATGATCGTGTTTTTGATTGAGTTTATAGTACTGTGCTAATATTTAGTATGCAAAACAATATATTTAATGAACTAGACCTTTCATGACTGGACAAAGAACCAGCCAGTGTCATGATCTTGCTCAGTCATGAATTCTTGCATCAATGCTACAATGGGAATCCCTAACCAGCCCAAGATTTATGGGAATAGAGGACAAAACTCATCTTCCATATCATGAGTCCTGGTCAACTGTAGAGTGGAGATTCTAAAACTGAAAGGGGTTCGATCAACTGACCTCATTTCTTGGGTCCCTGATGTTGAACAGTATAGTTCTGTACTTGTTTCGAAAAATGTCCAACATCTCCATCTCAATGCTTGCGACAAGTTTGGCAGCTTCACTCTCTAACATCTTCAAATCCTCACACTCACACACCCTTAAATGAAAAGAGTTAGTGAACAAATAGTGACATCAACACTCAACCTTTGACTGCCGCTCACATTTAACTGCCAAGAGTTTCATGTGACTATTGTAAAATAAATGATGGTGAAAGTCAAATGTTTATGCAAATGTGGGTCAGGATACTCCGATAATCATACATATAATGAAATTGCAACTTAAATTTGACTGGTGACTGGAATTGAGGGTCATGAATTTCAAATGCATCTCATCTCCTGTTGCATATTATGACTTGATTGTAAATTTCTATTGCGTGTATGCCAATATCTTTTTGGAAGAAACACCTTAAATTACACTATGGAGATAATCAAAAGGTAACAGGCTGTGGGTTTCATACAAGTGTGTAAAGTTATTCTCACCTTTCAAACAGGATGTGTGTGAGAGAGCGTTGGATGCTCTGCCTGAGCAGGGGATTAGGCTGACAGGGCCTGGAGGAGGGCGGGCTGGGTGCTGGTGATGCAGGCAGTTACTGAGTTCCATTCCATGTTAAAGCTGAGGAAGGCTTCTGGGATGATGTTGAGACTGCGGGATTGCCAAACGGAGACTCCATTTTCTTTGCCGTGCAGTCTTAAGAGAGGTGGCTCAAGAGGTGCGAAGTCTCGTGATCGGGGTTAATGGCACTTGTAGTCTATTGACAGAAAAGACACAAGACAGAGTTCTTTCGTAGATTATGGTTTTTCAACACGTCCCTAATACATTTGAGGTAGGTCAAACATTGAGTAAAGAGCCTCTCCTTTGATCTTCTTTGATCTCATTTGCTCTCCTTTGCTCTGCTTTGATAAAATGTTCACTCCTTTGCTCCCCTTTGCTCTCCTTTGCTCTCATTTGCTCTCCTTTGATCTCTGAGTGCTATATAACTCAAAAGTACCTTTGTTAATGCCACATGCATTTGCAAAACAGAGCTAAACGAGAGGAGGATATCTTGTCTATTGGAGCACAAGAAAAGTTCTATAAGCTTAGACTCAACGTATTGATTGACTTAACTATGAGAACAGAAGTCAGCAGCACCGATATCATGACTCGAAGAGATAAGTAACATTGTGTCCAGGACTCTGCGATCTCATTATGTCACCTAATGTGCTCCATGCTTGACAGTCACAATAGAAAATGGCTGTTTGGTGATCAGATGCTCAGTTTGATAATGAGAAGAAACAAAAGGCTGAGGCCAATGAGAGAAAATCTGTTTTCGTGTTTAATCTCGGGCTTTATTGGAACCGTCACCATTTCCATTATTTTGGGGAAAATTATATATTTAACAACCCTTCTCATTTTTTCCTCAATTTGTAGATTACCTTAGTGTTACCTAAGATTTTTTTTTAAATCTCATGAGTGCTCAATGCTTATGTTAGGACAGCCCAATGTTTTAATTCATGACTGTGACTACAGGCTTAGGAATTCAGAACCATACTTCCACCTCAGGGAACGTGGAGAAAACAATTAATCGTTGCCAAATAACAACTGAAACCTTGCAAACAGGAAAAGGGAATTGTCAAAGAAGAGGACGATTCAGTTGAAATTTTTAATCATTAAGAGCCAAAAATGCAAAACCGATTTCGAGTACATGCGTCCAAATAATTGGTCAAACCAAGAGAATGTATATGAAAGTGTCAGGCTTCATTATCCCTCAGCTTATCCTTTGCAAATCAAAGCAGCTAACTTGAATTCATTAGAAATCTCTATGTTTTGTTCTTGAGGATTAATGTTTTTCTTTTTTTAGCATATTCAAGCCCCAGGTCTGACAGGGCCCAGAGAGACCGTCCTGGACAGCGTTCCAGGCTCATTGATGGCGATGGAGATGCCATCATGAGTAACAGCTCTCAAAACGTCCAGCAGAAACAGTAAGTGTTGGAAGATTCCCTTGTGATTTCAATTCAATACTCTACTTCCTGGTATGAGGTGAAAAGCCTTCTTTAAAATATGTATGAAAGTATTCAATGAGGATCTGGTTAAACCTCTTGGCAGCTGGTGGTGCAAGAGGTGCAGCTGTTGGTTTGAACAGAAGAAAGTAGAACATCACTGACTAGTTATTGTTCTTGTAAAATAAAGCCCCTCATCTCTAATGAAAGTGTGATTTGAACTCATTTGTCACAATACAGTTATTGTTCTTTAGGTTTTTTTATAGAAATGGTGCATTTGAATGACTGTAATTGTATTAGATTTGGAAGGAATTAAGACTTTTTCTTTGAAATCACTTTATTCATCAAAAACAATCTCCATTGAATTTGTCACTTAATACTTTGTAGAAAGAGTTTGTATTATTTTGGTGTGTCATTCATACTCTTGAGCTAAATGTTGTGTAATGACATGACGTGGGAAATGTGTGTTATTGGAACAGTTCCCAGTTTCAAGAAAAGGACGAGGAAACTGGAGATATAATTACATTGACTTTTCTTCAAGACATCAGATGTCTGATGGCATGTTCAGAGAAACTTTTACTTTGTGACAAAGTCTTTGAATACAGCCTCAATTTAAAAAGATCCTGATATTTAGTATTTTGCCTTTGGTTTCTTTGAGTCCAGGATGTACTTCATAAATGGCAACCAGCCATGTCACCATGGTTACTGTTCAAAGAAAAGTGTCTTTTGTCTCTAAATAGGTCACCTAATGATTAAACCCCTGAGGTATCTTCAGCCTTAAAGTCTCACTTTATTGCAGTGTGAATATCTACACAACTACTATTGTTTTAGTTGTCCATAAATCATTTTTAAAACTTCCAAAAACCCTGATTATCCTTCTTGTATATAAACAGTTGCTGTCATTTGTGATTTGACTAACAACAATTTCATCTTGTTTGAACTCATTTGTGTTTGTGTCATTGCTCTGCACCATGATAACAAGACCAGTTAGAATTCCTTTACACCTCACCATCTCTTACAAGTTTCATCACAGGTTATGACAAACATTTTTTTGCTTCACTTTTTGATTCTAGATTTCCAAAAGGAGAACCTTTCTACCAAGGTTTTCTTTGCTTACTTGCTGACTGAAGACATGTATAACTTATTTTCCTTTAACAAACGCTAAGCAAACCAAAAGCTGTCGATTTAAATGTGAAATTAACCCTGAGCTCAAGAAAGGATAAGTATATGCTTTTCTGTAGATGTTTTTCTGGATCAGATGCTAAGAACTCACTAGAAAACAATCTAATACTCCTCCCTTGAACACAGACCAAAGCCCCGTTTACATGACAAGTGTGATAACAAGTGAAAACTCAGAGTTTTCCCGTTTTTGTTTCAGAAAAGTTTCACATTTACACAACATCGTTCTGAAAACGACGTCCCTTTACTTCATTCAACATTCATGTTGGGCCGTTAGTGGCTGCTATTATTTTTCTAATGAAACGACACACATTCACAGATAAGTATGGTTTCCCCCCTTGTACACGGCAATGGAGTACAAAGCGTTTTTGAAATCTTCAACCTTGGAAGCCATCTTCAAAAAGTTGTGTTTTCAGTGGCTTCGAGCGCCGTTGTCGTGTAATCGGACACCTGAAACGCAACAAAAGCTTGAAGTCTATTTGAGGAAAAGCATCAGTTGGTCACATTGCATGTCAAGAGCTCTGAAGCAGCTGAAACTGTGAAAAGCGGTTCTACACTTGACTTGTCGTCTTGGCTTCTAGGTTTTAAGGTGAATTCTCTTTGTCTTCTGGAGCGACCCATATGCAAGACGAGCGCAGAAAGGTGCTGGCCGAAGAGGCTGAAGAGGCAAGGTGGGAGGAGGTGGAGCTGCCGGAGGCGGAGGAGGAGGAGGAGGAGGCAGCACCCACCGACATTGTAAGGTGAGTTTGAATATAAGTGCAACAAATTTCCCTTTTCAATATGATTATATGAAGGATTTTGTTGGGGTTTTTTGGTACTTTAATGCATCACAAAATCCTGAAGCTGCAGTTTGGCCTCTAGTTTCTCTATATTGAACTCACTGCTATGAATCCCTTTTTATTGAAATGACTGAGCTGTATCATGAGTGCCTGATCTGTCTTTGTTTGGTTCTTCCAGGTGAAAATACACCTGAACCCCGGCTCTCCCGGCTCATTTCTGCGGTCCGACCTGAAGCCTGACGACTTGGAGCATCTGAAGGTGAGTTTGACAAAGTATGGAAATATTCTACTGTGACTGAATGTTCAGGAAAAACTCTCAGATCCCACAAAGACGTTTTGACTTTCAGCTAACAGATTTCATTTGGTTTGTCTGTTGATGAAAGTAAAGAAAAGTAAATGAAACAATAAACGATGACAAAGTACCGTATTTTCACGACTATAAGGCGCACATAAAAGTCTTAGATTTTCTTCAAAATGTGCGGCGCGCCCTATGGTGCAGTGCGCCCTATGTGTGTGTTGTTGTAAAGCGGACGTAGTAGGGAACACCATGAGAACGTTAAAGGGGGAAGTGTGGGCGTGGATTGTATATAAATGAACGGGTATGTGCGTTATGCAGAACATCGTTGTTTTAACAACCCTGAAAATGGCGAAGAGACACGCTTATGAAGCACAGTTTAAACTGAAGGCCATCAGCTACGCGGAGGAACATGGAAATCGAGCAGCCGCGAGAGAATTTAAGATTAATGAATCGATGGTTCGCAAGTGGAGGAAGCTGGAAAACGAGCTCCGACAGGTGAAGAAGACGCAGCTGAGTTTCCGCGGACATAAGGCGAGGTGGCCCGAGTTGGAGGAAAGACTCGAGCAGTGGATCATCGCACAAAGAACGAGTGGGAGAAGCGTTTCGACGGTCACCATTCGACTAAAAGCAGTAACGCCAGCAGAAGAAATGAAAATTGAACATTTCCAAGGAGGTCCGTCTTGGTGCTTTCGTTTCATGAAACGGTGCCATTTTTCCATCCGGGCCAGAACTACGGTAACGCAGCAACTTCCAGCGGATTATAATGAAAAGCTGGCCATCTTCCGCTCCTACTGCAGCAAACACATCGCCGACAAACACATCCAGCCCAGCCACATCACTAACATGGACGAGGTGCCGCTAACTTTCGACATCCCGGTGAGTCACACTGTGGAGAAGAAGGGGACCGGCACGGTAGCGATACGCACAACGGGGCACGAAAAGTCTTCTTTTACTGTTGTGCTTAGCTGCCATGCTAATGGACAGAAACTGCCGCCTATGGTGATTTTTAAGAGAAAGACTTTGCCTAAAGAGAAGTTTCCATCAGGAGTCATCATTAAGGCAAATCAAAAGGGCTGGATGGATGAGGAAATGATGAAAGAGTGGCTGAGGGAGGTGTATGTAAGGAGAACAGGTGGTTTTTTCCACGCATCACCATCGCTGTTGATCTGTGACTCTATGCGTGCCCATCTCACAGCCGATGTGAAAAACCAAGTGAAGCAAATGAACTCTGAGCTTGCTGTCATTCCGGGAGGCCTGACAAAGGAACTCCAACCGCTGGACATCGGTGTGAACCGGCCGTTCAAAGTAAGGCTGCGAGCGGCGTGGGAGCGATGGATGACCGATGGAGACCACAGTTTCACTAAGAGTGGAAGGCAGCGCCGGGCGAGTTACGCCACAATTTGCAAATGGATTGTAGATGCTTGGGCTAGCGTGTCTGCTGGCACTGTTGTTCGAGCTTTCGCAAAAGCCGGCATCATTTCCAAGGAGCCGCACGGCACGGAAAGTGACTCTGACAGTGACTCTGACAGTGAAGAAAATGAACCTGGTATGTTTGATGGAGATTCAGCGCAGCTGTTCAATTCAGAAACAGAGGATGAGGAGTTCGATGGGTTTGATTGATGACGATTACAGGTAAAAAAAATGTTAGTACTTTGTAATCAATACTTAAATAAAGCACAACCAAACTCAGTTTTGCTCCCGCTCTATTTTTAAATACGCACACTTGTATGCTTGTGTGTGTGTGTTGTTGTAATGCGGACACCATGAGAACGTTAAAGGGGGGAAGTGTGGGCATGGAACCCGCGCCCTATGAGCAGGTGCGCCTTATGTGTGTGTTAAATGCAGTAATGGCACACATAACTGAGACTGCGCCTTTTAGTACGGTGCGCCTTTTGGTCGTGAAAATACGGTATTTGTCATGGCTCCATCATGTTGCTGCTCTAAAAGGAGAGGACAGCGTCCTAATGTCCCATCTGCAAACTTCTTCCATTTCCTCTCAATACTTTCTATAAGTACGCTACATTAAATACATAAATAAATGAAATAATTTTTAATTTAATAAATTAAAAATGAAAGCAATGATTCTTCACAGTCATGTAAATGTATATTTGCGTGGTTTTCTTCAGAAAACACTTCGCTGTCACATAGACTTGTTTAGGCTGACGGGTCAGACTTGCCCCTCACAATATGGCGGCCGCTCTGACGTATGGGAGCGGTGGGCGGACACAGGCTGCGTGGCGTCTAGTGTATATGTCTATGCTGACACCTGCTCCACTACAGACATAATATAGATCAGGCCTCAATTACTTCCCCCCGAGGGCCAAAATCAGAGCAGCATGCCAAACCAAGGGCCGGAACCATCGCAGGTTTTTTGCACGATGTCAGTAAAAGTTGTTTTATTTGCAAATTTTAGCTGATGTTACCATTATTACTATTATTATTGTTGTTATCATTATTATTATAGTAATAGTAGTCAAGGTGGTTGTAGTATAATTTAAGCCTGGGATTTTAAAAACTTGTTTTGAGGGTCACATAAAAAAGCACTCTTGAAAAAAGTAAGTGTAAAACCAGCTATCTAATTATTTACACAGAGAGAGAGAGACAGAGATCCAGGGAGAGATGTTCAGTTTGTTACTGTTTAAATTCCATAATTGTTGTTTCAGTGCTGCTTTGGTTTCTGTTCTTATTTCATCCATTTATTGTTTTTAATTGTGATCTGTTGCATTTGAAGTATAAAAACTGCTATATAAATGAACCTGTTATTACAATTGTTGTAATTTCTGTTATAAACACCAGTTAGATGCCAAATAAACAAAAACGAATGAATTCACTCACCAATCAGTGAGAAAAGTGATGGGATGAAGAAATCCCTCTGATGTATGTTGCATCAGAAAGTCTGTTTCTTTTAGTCAGAGATCAGAGGTGAAGAACACTCCTCCACTAAATCCTCCACTCTTCTTGTCGCAGTATTATCTGACACTTACCAAAATCATTTTCCATCATTCCAGCCACATTCCTGACGTTCTTAATGTGACCTAATGCATCTGAAGATAGTTCTGAAATGGGCCTGACACTCCTGATATTCCTGGAACTTCTTTTTGGCTCCAATGAATCTTCAAGAAGATCAAGAATCACCTGTATTGGTGAAGTTTGTAACTGAGAGTGTGGATTAGTAGTGAAAGCAGCAGAAGGAGACTTGAACTTTGATTCTTTTCATCATAAAGGTATTTATTCTGGCAACACGAGTATCTATCTGGAATGCAAAGGCTTTTTATACTGCATCTCTGCATGATGACCTGGTTTTTGTCGCCATAAAAAGTGATTGAGGGGTGGATTGACTCAGACCAGCACTAGTGAAGGCCGAGGTCTGAAATGCAAGGCTGCCACTGTTACAATCTAATCCAACCATTTATAGGACATGCAAATACGTTTCAACTTCCAGCTTTTATTGAAAGATATAAATAAGGATGTGAGGATATAAACACTCTCATATAATATTTTTACATTCATCCATCTTCTAAACCGCTTTGCCATGATGATTTTATTGTTGTAAAAAAGTCATGAAAGACCAAAGATTGAGGTGAAAACTGTCTTTATTTTGTCAAAGCTTGAAGAAAATGATGATGAAAGAAGATGAATATTGATGAAGTCAGTTTGCTTTGATGATAGAAGAAAGTGAAAGAGGGTGAATGACAGAGGTGAGATCAGTGTGAGAGTAAAAGCAGTGTGAGAGTCCCAGTGAGTCCGGTCAGGACTGGGAACACTGGTCTCTCCTCAGTGTCTCTCTGAGGGGAGTCTGGGAGCCCCGGGTGGCCTCACAGGTCACAGAGCCCACCTTCCTCCACTGGTCTGCAGGGAGCCTCAGGGTGCTGCTCCAGCTGTAGAGGCCGTCCTTCTGCAGCACCCCGGGGCTCCTGCTCTCCTCCCAGCTGCTGCTGCTGCTGCTGCTGCTGCTGTCCTCCACCTTCCAGCTCAGACTCCAGTCTGAGGGGAAGCCCTCGTTGGCCAGGCACATGAGCGTGGCCTTCCCCTGCTGCAGCTCCTCTCTGGAGGGGGGCAGCACCGTCAGGGTGGGGCGGGTATCACCTAGGAGACACCAATCAAGTTAGAGGACAGGGAGCACCCAGCTGTCAATCAACCAGCACACACCTGGACAGCTTTAGTGGGAGACAGCTGATTTGGTCCTGGAAGAAGTTGCTGTCAGAGGCTTTTTCTGCTCCAGCAGTCACTCACTCACACATTGTTTCACTTCCCTTTAAGAAGCCTCTCATGCACATCAGCACAGAGAGAATCATCCAACACTTTGACCTGAAATACCTCAAACTACACAGGAAGGAACACAAGCTGATGTCTCAACGTTTACTCCTCATTTGCATCAACGTTATCAGAAAGTTTACACTTTACAACTCATGACTGGAAACTTTAACATGAACTTCAAATCTAAATTAATATTTTCAATTATTAGGAGCTAAATTTGAAAAAAAAAAACAGTGAAAATTATATCAAGAGGTTTTCATCATTTTACAACATTTATCATCAGTATTTCTATTTTACTGTAAAATAACAATATTAATAATACATTTTAAAGCCATCAGGCTCTAACTGAGCACATTTAAAGACTGACAATATCTTTGGTTTTGTCATTTAATCCTAATGAGATTTTAATCCGGTGTAAATTTAAAACTAATAACTTTTCTCTGTGATCAAATTAAAGTGAAACAGAGCTGAGCTAAACTACATGAAATCAATGGAGATTAAAACTTGATCACTACAATAATTATTAAGAAAAAAAAAACATCTTTCTAATCTCAAATCATTCAAAACAAGGTTTAATGTAGGAATTTGAATTATTTAGTTGAAAGAATTAAAAGGAGAATAAACTTACTTCCAACATCCAGTCTGGTTCCTCCACCGAACGTGTACCACAGTGATACAAACTCATTGAGCCGCTGTACAAAAACCTCTGACTGTAGAGAGACGCCACTCTCTGATTCTGAAACCAACAAACTCACCAAAACAACTTTTACCACCTGATCCTAACGGAACACAAGAGAACAGTTCTTTCATCTGCAATGTCTACTTGAAATACATATATTTATAGAGATTGTTTTAAAGATCATTTTCTATTTTTTTCTATTATGTCTATTGGAATTTATTCCTGAAGGGATTTAACAGCAAAATTAGAAAATAAAAAGTAAAAACTACAGACGTATCTTTAATTATTCAGTTTAATTCCTTAATATTCTTATAAAAGTTTGAATCCAGAGTGAAAGTGAGAGATGAAAGTGATCCAGGTCCCTGTTGGAGTCAGTCAGAACATTTCCATAGAACCACTTTGCATCAGCAGCACCATGCTCCAGTGCTCTGGGAGAGTTTATAGTCCTGACAGTTGAAGACTGGATGACTGACAGCCGTCCTTCATGACAACAGAAGACAGAGAAATCCTCCTCATCAGAAACATGAGTGTGATCTGCGTCCTCATCTGGACTCTCCTCTGCTGCTGCTTCACAGGTAAAGTCCAGAGAATCAAACTCCTCTCCTCTGTCAACATCCGTCCCTCTGAAATGAAGCCCACAAAACCATGAGGCTGCTTGATGTTTCTGTCTGTGTTTCCTCAGAGTCCAGAGGCCAGGTCACAGTGACTCAGCCTGCAGCAGTCAGCTCTGCTCTGGGAGCCTCCGTCACCATCACATGTAGGACCAGTCAGAATGTTTATGTTTATAGTGCTTATCACCTTTTAGCCTGGTACCAACAGAGAGATGGACAACCTCCTAAAAGGCTCATTTACTGGGCCAGCTCCAGAGATTCAGGGACTCCAGATCGTTTTACAGGCAGTGGATCAAACTCTGACTTCACTCTGACCATCAGTGGAGTTCAAGCTGAAGATGCTGCAGTTTATTACTGTCAGAGTGCTCATTCCATCAACAGTCAGAGGGTGTTCACACAGTGAAAAACCGTCGTACAAAAACCTCCCTCAGTCAGACTGAACAGAAACTGACTGCTGCACACTGATACACTTCACTGAACACACACACACACACACACACACACACACACACACACACACACACACACACACACACACACACACACACACACACACACACACACACACACACACACACACACATTAGAAATCTCTAACATAAACTGAACTAATGAATTTATTTATTGAGATCAGATGTTTCTTCACCAGAGGCGGTGGTGTTTCAACATGTAAATACTTGGTGGTGAGATTTTATTTCAGGTCTACTGAGCGCAGAGTTCAACACCACTTAATACCAAACTAAAGTTTGTGCAGAAGTTTTTAGCTCCAACATCTTCATGACAACCATATACTGTAGGATCCCATCTTGTGAAAAGGTTTAACACGGGGAATAGCCTCTGATTAAATCATTTAATAAACTAAACTGTGTCTCGGTGGGGAGTTGAACACGGGCCTACTGATTGCAAGGAAAGAATTCCTCCACTAGACGAGCAGCATATTGATTTACAAGTGAGATTCTTACACAGATTTTATTATGACCTTACACTCACTTTACCTCCAGTTTCTCCTCTAAAGTCAGAGTTTTACATTTATACACCAGTAAATAATCAACCTCATTCATTTGGATTCTTAACTGTTAGCTCTCGCGGCGCATAAGCTGGCGTCACAACTCACTCTGGTTCTGTCAAGCAGTGCCTCCATTGACGCCAGCCAATCAGCTCTGAGCTTCTAAATCATCCTGGAGCAGGGCTTCGGGCTGCAAGCCCCACTCTCCATAAAGATCATGTGATCTGAATGAATGTACCACAGCCTGAGCATGAACACTTACATCTGACTGCATGAAATACAAACTGCATTGAGAGAGAGGAGCTGGTCCAACTCATGCAACCATCAGTGTGGATCAGGAGAAAACTCAGCCTGAAGCAGCAAGAGGAGACCAAGAACCAGGAAGTTCAATCCTCACACACAAATATGCAACTCAGGAGGAAGCTATATTCACAGAAAATAAAATACTATAGATGATCTTAAAGGATTAATAATGTACTTTGCCTGCAGTTATTTTTCACTGGTTCATCAGGTGGTGCTCCTATGGAGGGCTGACTGTGCCAAAATTAAATAATGAAATAAACCATTCAATAATTAATTAAATGTGTCATTAATTAATTTAAATTGGAATTAAATACATAAATGTGTCATTAAATGTGTCATCCATGAATTAAAATTAATTCATTTTATGTAAAAACATCTATAATTATTCCATGATGTATTTAATTATTTCATGGTCCGGTGTTGCACGGCTTCATGAATTAATTTTATCTTGTTAAACTCGTCCATCAAACTCAGTGGGCGGGGCTAACACTGATCGAGTCAAACACATTGCTGTGTTCTGAAGAGTTTCTGAACAAACAGGACATCTCTGCCTCACCTTTAACTGACCATTGCATAATAACATTATCCTTGGTACTTCCAAAGAATAGTCCCAGCATAAAGTTGATTTAAAAATGTAATAATACACTGTTGGATAGCACTGTATTTTGTAAGGAAGTAAAACAGCTGATTTTAGAGCTTGAGCCCTTGGAAATGTTTTCTATTAGTAAATGGGAGAGTTTCAAATTTAAAGTAAATGAATTTGGGATTAAAATCAGTAAAAATATCATTGAAAGAAACAAACAAAAACAGCAAAACATCGTCCTTTAATTAAACAGTCTGGGTAAAAAGAATGTTCTATCAAGAGAAGACTCAATAGAATTAAACAAGCTTCAATCTGAATTAGACCAATTATTCATTGGCGAAAGAAACTCATCCTATTTCTTTGGTCTAGAGAGACATAGACAGTTAAAAAAGAAAATAAATAAACTAAATATCAATGGACACAATACAGAAGACCAAAGTCTGAATATCAAACATATTACAAAGTGTTATGGAAATCTTGTTTTGTCTCATAAAGAATGATGTGTAATGTTCAGTCTGTGTTGAAGGATGACCTGTGTCAGCACTGTTCAAACATCTCTGCTGCTTTTGGTGTCCTTCATGCAGACTCAAAACAATTTCAGCCTTTAGGGGGCGCTGTCTGACTTCAGAGTGAGACAAACTCCTGGACAATCATGCAGAGGTTGGACTGTGACTTTGTCTCTTCTTGCAAGAATAATGTAATAAAATGGTCTTAAACTTTCTCAAATCGCTCTCAGTCTGATTCCTGTGTTTTCTGTCTCCATGAGGTTTTCTTACGAGGAAAATTCTCCTGACATGAAGAAAAGACATAAAAAGGAACGACTGATCTTTGCCACAGAGTCTCTGGACAATTCTGGGAAAATGGGACAAGTGATAGAAAGTGCCTGGAGGATATATAATCAAATAATAAAGTTATTGCTGCACATGGTATTTTTTTTAGGGACCAAGCCTGAAAGACCAGGACCCTATTGTATTTCATATGTTTTTCTTATTATTGTTTTTTTCCCACTCCTGACGCGGCTTTGAACCACATTTTGACCCATTAAACACGATCAAATGTTGATCAAATTTGGTACGCTCATCAAGACTGACAAAAAAATTAAGGAAATGTAAAAAATAACCCCCAGAGTGCCAGAATGTGCTCTCTAGCGCCACCTAGAAACACTAAAATGGCCACCACGGCCCGTAGGAATGTCATCTGGAGATCAAACCAAAACACAATTGTTTGTCTCATCAGGACCTAAAAATCACCTGATACCCCAACCTAGATTCAACAGGAAGTTTGGAATTTTGCCTTCCAAAGTAAGATTTTCATCCAAAAAAGGCCCTCACGCAAATGCTATTACCTCTGAGGGAAAATAAATGTTACACCCTAAACACGCTCAAATGCTCACCAAATTTGGCACACTCATCAAGACTGGCGAAAAATATAGGAAAATGTAAACAATAACCCCCAGAGTGCCAAAATGTGCTCTCTAGTGCCACCTAGAAACACTAAAACGGCCACAATGTCGTAGAGAGATCAAACCAAAACTCAATTGTTGGTCTCATCAGGATCTAAAAATCACCTGATACCCCAGACCTAAATCCAACAGGAAGTCCGCCTTTCAGAACAAGATAAACGCTATCTCCTCTGAGGGCGAATATCGTATCGGCTCCAAAACACTATTAAACGACAGAGGAGACTCTCCTGCTCAATAATTCAGTTCAACTTTGTCATTCGTCGAGCGGTTTCATGTTTATTAGCTGTCAAAGTTCCGAACACCGATTCCCGCCTCCTTCCTCCTCCTCCTCCCTCCTCCTCATCCCTCCTCCTCCTCATCCCTCCTCCTCCCTCCTCCACCTCCCTCCTCCTCCTCCTCCCTCCTCCTCCTCCCTCCTCATCCCTCCTCCCGCCTCCTCCCTCCTGTCTCCTCCCTCCTCCTCCTCCTCCTCCTCCCTCATCCTCCTCCTCTCATTCAAATACATGGGAAAACCAAAATGTCTCTTCAAAAACAGCCGTGACAGATCACTCCAAACAAGTGGCCACTGTGGCTAAACTATGACTGTGATAAACAAAATGAGCAGATCAGAAGCACGTCAAGAACCTGCCGAGCAAGACATTGCAACGCTTGTTGGGAAAATATCATAAAAAAATACTTTTTTGACAAGAGAGAACAATGCTGTCATTTTTTTTGGTTCCAGCGATTTCAAGCGACATTTATAAATGAGTCAGATGGAGCAAAATCGTGTGTCTGCATCAAACTGCGCCTCCTAGTGTCTAAAGTTTACGTCTGTCTGCTTCCAAACCCACACAGACTGAAAGACAGCACATTTTCCTCTCAAGAAATGATAATTTTATGAGTTTTTTTCCAAAATATGTGGATAAAATCCGTCCTCTCGCCCACTGTGATGACATCACTAACTGCAGGTGGTCAGAACACTGTTGCTTCATTCACACCAGGATTACACAATACCAGGAAAGTCCTTGTTTATGAGCTAACCTGCTATCATGTGCTACATAAACAAGCTACCATGCTAATCTGTGGTTTGTGGATGAGCTAACATGTTATTGTGTGCTACAATAAGTCTGTTTGTTTCTCTTGTTTGTTATTTTTGCACATGTTCATAAATAAACAAATAAATAAATCATAAAAGACAAAACTCTTTGTATCAAAGTCATTACCCTTTGTGACATGTTTGTTTGTGTGAGACATCCTTTGATCTTTCGATTCCTTATGAGTTCACCTGAGAAATCAAAGATTGATGAGAGATCCTGAATGCTCACTGACACTATTTACAAGGCTTTACCACTGCACCGCCTGTCCAGATCCTTTGGTACGTTTATTATTTACTGATTTACATCAATACTGTGAGCTGAATGAAAAAAGTACAACATTTATTGAACTTCCACGACTCAGAATTGCTAATGCATCATATAATCCTAAAGAAGACTAAAGATTATCAGTGTTTAACTACTGGTATTTATTTACCCGGTGAGGTAGTTGTAGTCTGTTGTTGAACTATTTATCTATTCATCTATTTATTTATTTGCGCTGCTTTTTCTATGCAAACTTTTACGTAATTCCCCCCCAGGGACAAATAATCTTTATTTGATTGATTGATTAAATTAAGTTGTAACATCTCTGCAGATGTGTTGTTGATGCAATGTTAAGGTTTAGTGGTGATGTTTGTTGGTTCCGATTCTTAACGCGATTCGTGACATGTTACCATCAACACTGGTACTGAACACACATGATGTAAGTTTTGGTTGGATTAAAATCAATTGTGACTTTATTACTTATCGCTGTGATCAGAAATCAGAGTAAAAAGTAACTGATTACTACGGTGGCCTGGAAGTGCAAAACGCTGCAAACTACAGAAAACACTTCCCAATTCAAAAAACACTTCTTAATAGAGAAAACCATAGACATAATAAAGAGTAGACGCCTCGGCGACTGGGGAGGGACGCGTCAACAGCTCCGCCATCTTGAACCGGTGGTGGTGGCGGCAGGGGTGAATGAACATCGACGATGGAAAGAGGTTTCCTAAATCTCTAAGTAGAATTATAAGTTGAATTTTAAACTGATTTCCAAACTGTTTGATTTTTTAAAAACGTCATACATGTAGCGACTTTGTTTAGTGTGTGTTAATGTGCAGTATACACTTTGTTTAGTGGGTGTTAATGTGCAGTATACACTTTGTTTAGTGTGTGTTAATGTGCAGTACACACTTTGTTTAGTGGGTGTTAATGTGCAGTATACACTTTGTTTAGTGTGTGTTATTGTGTAGTACACACTTTGTTTACTGTGTGTTAATGTGCAATATACACTTTGTTTAGTGTATTAATGTGCAGTATACACTTTGTTTAGTGTGTGTTAATGTACAGTACACACTTTGTTTGTGTGCATTGATGTGCAGTATACACTTTGTTTAGTGTGTGTTAATGTGCAGTACACACTTTGTTTACTGTGTTAATGTGCAGTACACACTCTGTTTAGTGCATTGATGTGCAGTATACACTTTGTTTAGTGTGTGTTAATGTACAGTACACACTTTGTTTGTGTGCATTGATGTGCAGTACACACTTTGTTTGTGTGCATTGATGTGCAGTACACACTTTGTTTAGTGAGTGTTAATGTGCAGTACACACTTTGTTTACTGTGTTAATGTGTTGTACTGGGCTGTCATTCATGTGAAATTGATTGACAATGTTGTATAATTCCTGTGAAGTGGGTTCAGTCAATAAATTGTGAATTTCTTCAGATAGACAGACGTCTTAAAGGAGACATATCATGCTTTTAAATCCTTCCTTTTTACATATAAATCATACAGTTGTGGTCTATATAAAGCGGAACTGCAATGCTTGGGTCTGAATTCCTCATTATTAGAGCTCCACAGGCCCCTTTTCTACCCCTTTTCTGATGTGCTTCTGAGAGCAACTCGTTTTGGGGCGGTCTCTTCAAATGCAAATGAGACACTTCATACCCCGCCTCCTCTCCAGGTTGCAGAGGTGACACTCGGTTCAACTCCACCCTGTTCGGCCATCTTTGTAGTTTGAAAGAACAGATACAATTATCTAGCGGCACAGAAACTTTATATTCACACATTATTTACAAAATGTCAACAAGGGAAGATTTGTCCATCCAGCCATACATGTTGGAGCCAGAGTCGGACCCGGCGGAGCGAGATGAAAATGACGATGATGCACCTGCAGAACAACGTCTTCATATGGATGTAACGCAATGGTGTGTCACTATATTTACACTAAATTAAATCACGTAGGCCATATCATAGGATCATAGGATCTAAAACGAGCACACAGCGCTAACATATGAAGACGGTGCAACTGCTAATGCTAACAAAACAATGACAGGGACGTCTTATCATCACACTTTTTAGCGTTATATACAGCTTACCGAAGTGCTCTGTTCGTCGTCTCCATAGATAGAAGGAACTGACCGCTCAATCAGACCAAGTCTTTCGGCAAATCCTTCTTTATACTGGCGGAGGTTGCTGAAGCAGTCGTCCTTGAAGTGCTTCGCGCACACAAAAATGACCTTACCCACAGATGTGGGTACATTTCTGTGAAAAATAAAACTCAACCAGGCACTTCGAAAAGGTTCTGATGCTGGGAGACGGTGTAACGAAGCTTGTGGGTTACTACATCCAACAACCGAACATTTCCACTTATCCTCTCGTAACTTCGGCATCCTTGAGGTTGGACTACAAAATCGCAGCGAGAAACAAAAATGGCGGATTGCTCGAAGTGTTGGGCCTGGAGTCGATGTCCTAATCTGGCAGTTCTGCTGCGAATACTGTGACGTCATTGTTCAAAAAACGTCATAGAGAATAGAAAAATCGAAACAGATTGCAAAATATGACCAAAACAGAATATAAAGATATCAACGGAGCACCTGAAGAGACTACTTTGAACTTTTCTGTACTTCTAAACACTCTAAATATACAACAAAATGCATTTAAGAGCTAAAAAAGTGGATTTAGCATGATATGTCCCCTTTAATGTATCGTGGATGAAATTTCCAGAGATATACTGAGTAGAATCGCTGTATTGTGATAATACTGTTATCTTGGCCAAATAGGTTACTGGCTATACTCAGCCGTAGTAATGGTTATAATAATAATAATATCAATAATGTTATAAGAATCCAGTATCTATAATACAATAATAAAAACTCTAATAATAATAAACAGCATTAGATAATTATAATAAGGTAATATAATAATATAGCAATAATAATAGTCCAATGAGAATACCAATTAATATAAAATAAAATAATAATATGAGAATACAATAATTATAAGAATAGCAATAACAAAAATACTGTAGTAGTACAATTATACAATAATAATTGTCAAATGCAATGTATAGCCATGCACATCTGAACGTTTTCTGGGTTTCTTTTGTTCTCTCTCTCTCTCTCTCTCTCTCTCTCTCTCTCTCTCTCTCTCTCTATATATATATATATATATCTAGGTCTAGCTTGAAGTCCGTGATTGTTGTGGTTGTTAGGTGACGTTTAGGACCACGGTGGGGGAGGAGGGGGGCGATTACGTCATCTTTTTTTCCACGGATGATCGTCTTTGCTGAGCGTACTCCGCCGCATGTTTACTTTTTAGATGTCTTATCAAATTATTTGTGTTAAACGAAGTAGTGGGGCTCCACCTCTCGGGACTGTGGCGAAGCAAATAGTCCAACTGGCCGCTGGACTGGTTTGGTTGTCAACCTTAAAATACCTCCAGACTGCTGACATTTTATCCACTCAATGGTTTTAGACTGCTAACCTCAGTTTACGGCAGGTTGCAAACGGGGCTCGCTTTACGGCAGCTGACGGGAAAATATATATATTTTTTAAATTAGATCGGCGGGGCGATCGGCTGGATTTGCCGATTCCCGATCATTTACAAATCAGCAATATCGGCCCCGATCCGATATCTAGCGATCTGATCGGGACATCCCTACTTTAAACCAAAGTGTCTATGCTGTCCTCACAACACGTGACAGTGTGTTGCTAGACAGCCAGCGAACCATCAAAGAAAACACTGTGCACAAGGCTTGCTTTTCTTGTTTTAGTGATTTCTAGTGTGTGTGTGTGTGTAAATATGTGAAAGTGTGTGAAAGTGTGGTTACTGTAAACATACAGAAAAAAGAACAATTACTGTCTATACATGCATGGAAAACACACTGAATTCGATATACACATGTAACACAACAGTCACTACAACAACCGATGCATTTTGAACTATACATGACCCACAGATACTTACAAAGACGAAAATTTCCCTAGGCTCAAGTGTTAAGAGCGACACAGCGTGTTCCTGTGAAGTTTCAGCCACGTTTCTGTAGTACTGCTAGCTTACCTTCACCGAGAGACAAAACAGCAAAGATCGTAGAGCGAGAGGAACACTCACTCTGCTACAACAAAAAACGATCCTCTACGGAGAGGATGAAGATGTGTCACTACATTAACTATTTAACTATAGCACACTTTTTAACAACCTTAGAAACTTCAGGACCATATAATGTCTTTAACCTAAAGACATGACAGTGTCCCTCTCATTTTCTTTCTAATTAATTTGGCACTTTTCTTGACAAAAGGCCAAACAAGTTGATCGTCACACTGATGGATTAATATCTCATCTATTGATCAACTGATTGATGGAAAACAATCTTTAGATTCTTGTAAGTGCTGAGCTCTCAGCAGATTCTTTGACCTTTGGTAGTAAGTTCATTTTAAACTGTTGAATCTCTGTTGATTCTTTGACTTGGATGTGCAGCAGCACCGACTCCAAAGCACATTTTGTAGACGTCCTTGTAAAGCTTCACTTCCTCTCTTCCTGTTGTCCTTCTGTCACACATCAGCCCTGACACTGCCTCACTTCTTCAACCTCTCTGTGGACTGTCCATCCCTCTGGACGCTTGACCTCAGAGCCTCACCACCTCTGCTCTGAGCTTCTTCTCCTGTCTCTTCTCTCACATGTTCTGTCTTTTCTCTGCTGTGCAGACCTCCACCTCTCCTTTCCTCAGACCATTATGAAAAAAGGAAACGTCCTGGATACCATCAATGAAGTCACCATCATCCATGTCTTCACCTTCCTCATCCCCTGTGTCAGACCGGCTGCTGGACTTCTGGACTGACCCCTCCTGACTCACCCTCTTAGAAGCATGAAGTGTCTGTGGGGAGTCATTCTTTACTCCCACAAATCTTCCTGCTGCTTCAGCCACAAACTTAATAACATCTGACCTTGATTTCTGCTGAACCGTATGGCTGTTAACGCCAGCGTTTCCACTCATTTAGTTTTAGATGTGATAAAATTATTCCCAATTCTTTGATTTTCCATGTACGGACGATGATTCTGGACACATTAAAGATGCATTAACGTTTTGTAAATGACGTCTTTAAAGTCAAAATCCTGATTTTATTTATTTTACTTTAATATAATATTCTCAGAATAAAGTCAAACTTCAGACTTTTTAATTCTCCAAGGAGAAACTCACCACTTTGATAACTTTTCATCTGGTGAATACAACTATGTACATGAGTCATTGTTTTATCAGCATTATCAAATGTCATTGTCATTGTTAATGCTCTCATTGCTGCACTGTTTAGCGCTCTCGCTTGACAGAAGGTTGTGGGTTCAAATCCAGCTGGAGGTGTTTGTGGAATTTCCTTGTGTTTCCTCAGGGTTCTCTGGTTTCCTCCCACATTCCTAAAAACTGCATGTAATGTTAATGCTAAATGAAGTGTCTGTGTGTGTCCTGTGGAAGACTGATGACCTGTCCTTTCTCTTTTCAAACGTATTTTCATTGACGTCCATAAGACGTCCAGACAAGACGTGAAAACAACGTCCAAGAAAGACGTCTAAAAAACGTTCATTCTGGCTCGTCTGAGGACGTCTTCTGGATGTCAAATATTGACGTCTATATGATGTCCAGAAAAGACATCCAGACAACGTCCAAGAAAGACGTCTAAAAAACTTTCATTCTGGCCCCTCTGCAACTGCAACGTGAAATAAGTGTCGGTCACGCTGCTGCTTCAACCAATCAGGTTTTGATATTGATGCTCTTTTTGTTTTTTAATTGATTCATTTTATTTTATTTTATTTCATTTTTTACTTTATTGCCCAAATGGGGGAACATCCAAACAGAGCAAACAAACATCAAACAACAAAAACAAACAATTTTAACAGACGATGCTCACAAATAATACATTAGTATAATCTTAAGCTCCATGGTATGAACTTATAAAGATAACTATAACAAATACAAATAAGGATGACATTATTTATTTTAAAAGAAAAGTATAATTAAAAAAAAAGAAAACACAAAAGGGACGAGGGAAGCAGAGGGTCTCATTATTCTTTTTGGAATAATTCTTTAATTAACTCAATAGTTTTAATGCTTTATTTTGGTGTTTATGTTACTTAGTGTTTTAATGTGTTTCTTTAAATTCAATATAAAACTGAACATAATCTGGGTTTACCTTTGCTAATCTGCATTTGCGAATGTGAAATTTTCCAACTAGAATTATTAAATCAACTATAAATTCTGTGTCTTTATTTTTGTAATTAAAATATGCAATTACACTTTTACAATCAATTTGAGCATGATTTTAGTTTTACACAGTATATAATTCTCAATTTGAATCCATAAGTTATTTGAATAGGAACAGTAAAACAATTAATGACTTAATGATTCATTTTCGCCGTTACAAAAGGTAATTATTTTTCACTTTCTAAAAATTTGGATAAGTTTACATTTGTTAAATATATGTTGTGCAAAATATTAATATGTACTTGCTTAATTTGATTGACAATACAAAATTTGTATGGCAATAACCAAGCTCTCTGCCAATCAATGTCTGTTAAGATAAAAATCCCAAAAGATTTTCCTCTGGGACTTATTCTCCTTTTCTCAGAAAAACTGTTTCTTTTATGTTTATTACTTCAGTTATGATTCAAAATGTCTAAACCTTTAATAAACAGCAGGTTTGATCCTCAGAACTTCTTGATATTGTAGGTGACTCTTCATCAGGTGAAGTAACCCAGTGCCGATGGCTTTTATGACACAAATAGATATTGGTGACTCAGGACCCGCCAGCAGGCCTCGGGTGACGTCAGCGTATTCAAGCCCTCTGATTGGCTCGTCAGAGAGTTCACTCTCCAGCGCCAGCTGACTGCATCTGGAGCGAGCTGCATTAACAATATTATAGTTGTGTTTGTTTAATAGTGGTTTTGTCAACCTACAATGGCTAAAGGAGAAGATAAAGAGATGTGGTAGCAGATTTATTGTCAAAACACTTTTCAAGTGGAACTTTTCCTAGAGGTCATTGAACGCACCGCAGGGCTCCAAGCACACAGAGGTCCGGTACAATTTACTTGTGCTCACTACAAGTTCCATGGAAGGATTCAGGATGATGTTATTCGCCATTATATTATTTTCAAACCACGAAAAACAAACGTTTGTCACCGTCCACGGCCCCCAGAAATTCTGGGAATAACAGCGGATTTTTTTATGAAGCTGAAACAGAAGGAGACTTGAACTTTGATTCTTTTCATCCATAAAGGTTTTTATTCTGGCGGCACGAGTATCTATCTGTGATGCAAAGGCTTTTTATACTGCATCTCTGCATGATGACCTGGTTTTTGTAGCCATAAAAAAGTGATTGAGGGGTGGATTGACTCAGACCAGCACTAGTGAAGGCCGAGGTCTGAAATGCAAGGCTGCCACTGTTACAATCTAATCCAACCATTTATAGGACATGCAAATACGTTTCAACTTCCAGCTTTTATTGAAAGATATAAATAAGGATGTGAGGATATAAACACTCTCATATAATATTTTTACATTCATCCATCTTTGCCATGATTATTTTATTGTTGTAAAAAAGTCATGAAAGACCAAAGATTGAGGTGAAAACTGTCTTTATTTTGTCAAAGCTTGAAGAAAATGATGATGAAAGAAGATGAATATTGATGAAGTCAGTTTGCTTTGATGATAGAAGAAAGTGAAAGAGGGTGAATGACAGAGGTGAGATCAGTGTGAGAGTAAAAGCAGTGTGAGAGTCCCAGTGAGTCCGGTCAGGACTGGGAACACTGGTCTCTCCTCAGTGTCTCTCTGAGGGGAGTCTGGGAGCCCCGGGTGGCCTCACAGGTCACTGAGCCCACCTTCCTCCACTGGTCTGCAGGGAGCCTCAGGGTGCTGCTCCAGCTGTAGAGGCCGTCCTTCTGCAGCACCCCGGGGCTCCTGCTCTCCTCCCAGCTGCTGCTGCTGCTGCTGCTGCTGTCCTCCACCTTCCAGCTCAGACTCCAGTCTGAGGGGAAGCCCTCGTTGGCCAGGCACATGAGCGTGGCCTTCCCCTGCTGCAGCTCCTCTCTGGAGGGGGGCAGCACCGTCAGGGTGGGGCGGGTATCACCTAGGAGACACCAATCAAATTAGAGGACAGGGAGCACCCAGCTGTCAATCAACCAGCACACACCTGGACAGCTTTAGTGGGAGACAGCTGATTTGGTCCTGGAAGAAGTTGCTGTCAGAGGCTTTTCCTGCTCCAGCAGTCACTCACTCACACATTGTTTCACTTCCCTTTAAGAAGCCTCTCATGCACATCAGCACAGAGAGAATCATCCAACACTTTGACCTGAAATACCTCAAACTACACAGGAAGGAACACAAGCTGATGTCTCAACGTTTACTCTTCATTTGCATCAACGTGATCAGAAAGTTTACACTTTACAACTTATGACTGGAAACTTTAACATGAACTTCAAATCTAAATTAATATTTTCAATTATTAGGAGCAAAATGTGAAAAAAACAGTAAATAAAGATAACTTCTCAGGAGGATTTGATTATTCTACATTTATCATCAGTATTTCTATTTTACTGTAAAATAACAATATTAATAATACATTTTAAAGTAAGAAGAGAAACAGAATTGGGAAACATTCTATAGAACCAAGAATAAATCCAGCTGTGATGAAGAGACACTCAATAAAACAAGAAGAATAAAACCTGCACACATTCCAACACAAACACATTTCAAACAGTGGACATGTCAACTAAAACTCAGCCCAAAGACAGACCAGTGCACCAGAAATGTCCCTAAATACACAGGTCAGTGTAAAAACAGCTTCAACATGAGACTGGTAGAGTTAAAACAGTGTGTTCCACAGCCATCAGGCTCTAACTGAGCACATTTAAAGACTGACAATATCTTTGGTTTTGTCATTTAATCCTTATGAGATTTTAATCCGGTGTAAATTTAAAACTAATAACTTTTCTCTGTGATCAAATTAAAGTGAAACAGAGCTGAGCTAAACTACATGAAATCAATGGAGATTAAAACTTGATCACTACAATAATTATTAAGAAAAAAAACATCTTTCTAATCTCAAATCATTCAAAACAAGGTTTAATGTAGGAATTTGAATTATTTAGTTGAAAGAATTAAAAGGAGAATAAACTTACTTCCAACATCCAGTCTGGTTCCTCCACCGAACGTGTAACACAGTGATACAAACTCATTGAGCCGCTGTACAAAAACCTCTGACTGTAGAGAGACGCCACTCTCTGATTCTGAAACCAACAAACTCACCAAAACAACTTTTACCACCTGATCCTAACGGAACACAAGAGAACAGTTCTTTCATCTGCAATGTCTACTTGAAATACATATATTTATAGGGATTGTTTTAAAGATTATTTTATATTTATTCAATAATATCTTTTGGAATTTATTCCTAAATAGATTTGGCAGCAAAAATATGACATTTTTAAAAAGTAAAAACTACAGACATATCTTTAATTATTCAGTTTAATTCCTTAATATTCTTATAAAAGTTTGAATCCAGAGTGAAAGTGAGAGATGAAAGTGATCCAGGTCCCTGTTGGAGTCAGTCAGAACATTTCCATAGAGCCACTTTGCATCAGCAGCACCATGCTCCAGTGCTCTGGGAGAGTTTATAGTCCTGACAGTTGAAGACTGGATGACTGACAGCCGTCCTTCATGACAACAGAAGACAGAGAAATCCTCCTCATCAGAAACATGAGTGTGATCTGCGTCCTCATCTGGACTCTCCTCTGCTGCTGCTTCACAGGTAAAGTCCAGAGAATCAAACTCCTCTCCTCTGTCAACATCCGTCCCTCTGAAATGAAGCCCACAAAACCATGAGGCTGCTTGATGTTTCTGTCTGTGTTTCCTCAGAGTCCAGAGGTCAGGTCACAGTGACTCAGCCTGCAGCAGTCAGCTCTGCTCTGGGAGCCTCCATCACCATCACATGTAGGACCAGTCAGAAAGTTTATTATAGTTCTGGTGAGCACCGTTTAGCCTGGTACCAACAGAGAGATGGACAACCTCCTAAAAGGCTCATTTACTGGGCCAGCTCCAGAGATTCAGGGACTCCAGATCGTTTTACAGGCAGTGGATCAAACTCTGACTTCACTCTGACCATCAGTGGAATTCAAGCTGAAGATGCTGCAGTTTATTACTGTCAGAGTGATCATTACATCAACAGTCAGTGGGTGTTCACACAGTGAAAAACCGTCGTACAAAAACCTCCCTCAGTCAGACTGAACAGAAACTGACTGCTGCACACTGATACACTTCACTGAACACACACACACACACACACACACACACACACACACACACACACACACACACACACACACACACACACACATTAGAAATCTCTAACATAAACTGAACTAATGAATTTATTTATTCAGATCAGATGTTTCTTCACCAGAGGCGGTGGTGTTTCAACATGTAAATACTTGGTGGTGAGATTTTATTTCAGGTCTACTGAGCGCAGAGTTCAACACCACTTCATACCAAACTAAAGTTTGTGCAGAAGCTTTTAGCTCCAACATCTTCATGACAACCATATACTGTAGGATCCCATCTTGTGAAAAGGTTTAACACGGGGAATAGCCTCTGATTAAATCATTTAATAAACTAAACTGTGTCTCGGTGGGGAGTTGAACACGGGCCTACTGATTGCAAGGAAAGAATTCCTCCACTAGACGAGCAGCATATTGATTTACAAGTGAGATTCTTACACAGATTTTATTATGACCTTACACTCACTTTACCTCCAGTTTCTCCTCTAAAGTCAGAGTTTTACATTTATACACCAGTAAATAATCAACCTCATTCATTTGGATTCTTAACTGTTAGCTCTCGCGGCGCATAAGCTGGCGTCACAACTCACTCAGTTACCTTGAAAAAGTAATCCAATTACTGATTACTAGTTATTCCTTGAAAAAGTAACTTAGTTACCTTACTGATTACTTGTTTTTAAAAGTAACTAAGTTAGATTACAAGTAATCTTATAGTTACTTTCAGCAGCTGCCAACAACATGCCCCCCTCAATCTCAACATAAAAATGACAACTGGTTTTACCAGAAACTGAGTTCTGATCACTGCCTGACCTCCTGCTGATACAGATTTAACCTTTGACCTTCATTCTTTGTTGTATTTATATCTGACTCATGGTTTTATTATCAGATTTTTACTATTACTGGTATTTATTAGTACATAGTTTAGTCTATTGTTGCACTATTTATCTGTTTTCAATAGAGCAATAGTATTTATTTGTTTGCACAACCTGCTCTATGCAACATTTTAATGACAGAGTAACGTGTTATTAATTAATGCGTTACCGGCATGACTGTGGCTATGTCCCGCTGGTCTTCCCTCCCCCTCTCTCTAACTGGTAACTTGGTAAAGATGGTGATTCTCCCTAAATTTCTTTATTTGTTCCAACACATTCCAATTTTTATAAGAAAATCTTTTTTTTTAACAGATCAGACAATAATATAATGTTTGTGGTTGAACCAGACTCCTTGCATCAAAAAATTATTCTACAACTTCCCAAAAAGCGGGACGGTCTTGCACGACGTAACATCATACAATACTATTGGTCATGCAATATTAATAAGCTCTGTCATTGGCTGGACAATGAAGCCGACACAGATCCTTCATGGGCTCAAATAGAACGGCGATCTTCAAGGTTCTCTCTCCAGTCCCTCCTCACTTCTCGTCTCCCTGTTAACATTCATAACATCTAACAGAACCCTGTTGTCAACAATTCTTTGAAAATCTGGCTGCAGTTCCGTAAATATTAAAGCTTGAATAACCCCTCAATTTAAGAACTGATTCTTAAAAACCATCTATTTCCGCCCTCCCTATCCCTATCTGCACAGATCCTCCATGTACCAGCAAGTATTAGTACCAGCTGGGTGATGGAGGAAGTGCTATATCTACTAGTTACTTTCTGCTGGCTGATGGAGGAAGTGCTATATCTACCAGGTACTTTCTGCTGGGTGATGGAGGAAGTACTGTATCTACCAGGTACTTTCTGCTGGGTGATGGAGGAAGTACTGTACCCATGCCTGCAGCACACAGTTGTTATTATATCACTGTACTGGCAACCTGCTTTATCTCAATAATCACAGTCATGAACACGAAGGAAAAAATAAATTCTGATTCATGATTACATCAAAATATATCAAATGTTTTCCATGTGAATTTTAACTGACAGGCAGGTTGAAACCCAACAGACACCAGGTCAAACCTGCTGGTGTTCCATCTTTCTGAGAGCCTGGAGAGACGTCCTCTTGTTGCTGCCTGTCTGTGTGGCATCGGGTGACATCATGGAGGTGGTGGAGGAAGTTCCAGGGATGATGATGGAGACGACCAAGTGACACTGAGGACGCCCAGAGGGACCTGGCAGGAAGTGATGTGCGAGCCAGACTGTCCAGCTGTCTGCTGCTGAAGAACGACCTGCAGGCCTCAGAGAGGAGAACTACATCTAGACAGGAAGCTCTCCTCATGTAGTCATGTTCTCTAGTCATGTGTAAATATATGTAGATAGATGGATAAAGACAGAGAGATCAACAGACTGTAAATGATTGTATATGACTGTAAAATATAGAACTGAACATTTCTCTGTTTCATTTGATAAACAATGTAATGTTGCTTTAAAGAAGAAATTGTCTGGGGTGAATTTCAACAATCATGAGGTCTATGAGGAGGACATAAAACAAAAAGAATGACACACTACCAATTAAGTAAGTTATTAACACATGTATGAATAAAGTATATACATGTAATAATTCAAGCATCAAAAACAATCCTCACTCCCATCCTCATCTGGAGGAGTTCCTCTTCTCCACTGGACCAGGCTTCAGGTTCCTCAGTAGTCCTGGATTCAAATAGTGCATGGTGTTAGTTTGAATCCACAGCATCCTCCAGTAACCAGTAGATTCTCCAGTAGAACCAGTAGAACCTCCAGTATGATGGGTAGAACTCTTTAGTGCAATTGAGACAAAACACTATGGCCAGTAGAACCTTCACCTCTCAGTCAAGTTAAAAAGTTTTAAACATGATCTTTCCCCTCAGCAGCAAATATAAATGTAGATGAACACTGTTAGATTTACACTAAAACAATTATATCTCATGTTTAACCACAGTAGAGAACCACAGCCAGCCTCGTCTCAGTCTGGATCCACAATCTCCGAAAACCTCAGAACAAATGTTTAAGTAAGCGTGATCTTGAAATATCAACCTCATAACAACATTTTATAACAACTATAGTCTGGCCTAAAACACTCTTAAACCTACACTCTGTTAAACAATGACGCTAATATTTCAGATCTTTTACGCACCGTTGTGTGTTTCCCCCTCTCCCATCTCCTCCGTCATCTCTTGCCAAATGCATTATGGGTAAATTGGCTTCCCAAGACTGAACAGGTCTGTTTCGATGCATCCTCGATAAAGTTTGCGGAGCGAGGATACATCCGGGTATTCCATGTGTACTCGTTGAGAAACGGCCTAAGAATTGGAACAGTACTTGGTCTCCCACTGATGACGTTTAACAGGTACACGAGAGCACAAGTATGGAGGAGTATGGGTACTGGAAAACGGCCTGTGTGTTTGGAGGAGAGAGAACGAGCGGCCGGTTCTGTTTAATGATAAAGCGGCTTTGCAGACAAGTTACTCATCCTGCTGGACGCTACAATATTAATGCACAGTGACTTGGAGAAGTAACTTTAATCTGATTACTGGTTTGGAAATAACAACGCGTTAGATTACTTGTCTAACCAGCATCACTGGTGGTCATGGTAGTAGAGTCACTAATAAAAGTAAAAACAAGCGATTGGCAGCACGTCGTCACTGCTGTAAACAGTGTGGCAGCCACAGAGAGATCAGTCACTGCAGAGGTGGAGAAGAAGAGTCTGATCTGAAGGTGGAGGCCCGAGGAGAGTGACCTCATGGGGGCAGCACCTGAGCACACTGCTGGACACCATAACAGCCCTCATGGTTGTGACGGCCAGCGTGTATTTCTGGTGGAGACCACAGCGGACCGATAAAGTTCACTTTTATCTGTTTATTAAATGTATGAATGAAATACTTGAACAGGGACTTGTAAAAAGGCTCAGTGGACTTTGTGTTGTATCCTTAGTCACTGGAGAGTTGGAGGCGGAGGGTGACGTGGAGGTCGTCTGTCTCCAGCAGCAGAGCGTCCAGAGCGCATGGCGGTGCAGCGCATCCACAGTGCAGCTTCATGCACGACTGTCACCGTGCTATTTATATGCGTTCTTAGCAATGGGACCGGTTGTTAAACACCTTGTCACAATTGATAATCAGTCAGTTCTATCCACCGCTCTGGATCATTTCAAGATGAACGTTTGTCATATGAACCTCGTGCTGCTGATTCAGTAGTAATGGCTCATTAAAGGAACATCTATAACACTGAAGCTCGGCTGTTTATGATCACCTGGATCTATAAGTCTGACATTTGAAGACAGTAAATGTATGAGATGAATCTGGCTTCAATTCTCCACCTCACAATCGGCACCGCCAGTTTCCCCGTCTCCAAAATGTGTGTGCGCAAGCTTCAAAGTCGGCGTACCGGTACGCACATTCTCCCGCAGAGCTTATTTCTTTAAATCACAAACTTTGCGTGGGAAGTGGCGTACGCATCTTTTAGGACCTGTTTTGTCCGTCAGTAACCTTTATAAATGTCCAAACTACCTTCCTCCACTGCTCTACCCACCACCCGAGTCTCAGTTTGACTCACTGCTCTCTCTCGACCCTGCACAGAAACGCTCCATCTAGGTGATCTACAACTCCATTGACTCCCTCAACTCCAACCAGATGACCAAACTGAAACAGACTTGGGAGGAGGAAATAAGAACGTCAATATCAGACAGCCGATGGGACCAAATTCATGTGTGAGTTCACTCATCCTCAATATGTGCTCGGCACGGCTTCTTTCAATGCAAGGTTCTCCTTAGAGTGCACTACAGAACTGCTGGACCGGCACAAATGTACCCAGGCACCAGTGGCAGTTGTAATAGATGTAAACAGTCACCTGTCAACCAAACACACATGCTCTGGTCCTGTTCAAATATCACTGGCTTCTGGCAGCAGATTGTTGATCCCCTTGCTACAGTACTTGAGATGGAGCTTTTCCCTGAACCTTGCACTGCACTGTTTGGGTCGCCCCCAATTACAACAGCTAATCTACCTGTGACAAAACGCTGCGTAATCGCCTGTCAACACTACTGGCCCCAGGCCTTGTTCAAATGGAAACATGCTCTCCTCCTACACACAACAACTGACTAAAGGAGGTCCTAAATCACATTAAACTTGAAAAGATTCCATTTTCACTCACAAACTCAAGTTCTGTTTTCAATGAAACCTGGCAACCCTTTATAAAACCCCTATCCAATACTACTATGAACCAGGAACTAACGAGATGCCTCCCCTCCACTCCCCCGTCTATTTTCTGTAGGTCTCCTTCTGTTGTTTTCTTTACTTTATTCTCATACTTAACTATTTACGTCTTAGTTTTCCAATCCAATTCTGTTTTTCATTTAACTATTTGTGTTCCTTATGTAGTTGTGTCTCGAATGAAGTTTTAATTAAAGGGTGGGAAGGGACAACGGACAGTCATGGACTTTAGTTCAGCTGTAGAAGCAGATTGAGCTCAATTGATTCAATATTGATACTGTGATTATTTTTCTTGTCCCCATCATGCATTACGTTGAATGACCCTCTTACTTTTCAACCCATCTGTTTATACACATTTTTCTTTTGTTGTAAAAGGAAAAGTGAAAAAGCTAAAAAAAAAAAAAGATTTAAAAACAATAAATAAAAGACAGCAGGTCCAAGCAGCAATCTCCTGAGCTGGACCAAGACACCATCCGGCCGGGGAAATGAAGCAGGAGCAGAAAAAAAGAAAAACACAAACCAGAAGAAGACAAATGTTCTTCTCTCCTGCTGGTTCCTGTCAGGACTCTTGCTGTGGCATTATGAATCAGTGGAAGACTTTCAGCAGTTATTCAGACACCCTGATATTAGGGAGTTACAATAGTTACTCTGGAGGGAACAAATGTGTGGATTAGTTTCTCAGCTTCATTCTGAGTCAACATGTTCCTGATACTAGAAATATTAAGCAGGTGACAAAAGGCAGTCCTGCAGATTTGTTTAATGTGGAGCTGAAGGATCAGTCCTGGTCCAAAGTAACTCCAGGTTCCTCACAGTGGTACTGGAGGTCAAAGTAATACCATCCAGTGTTACTATATGTTCAGATCATTTCTCTCTCAGATGATTTGGGACAACTATAATAACTTGTGTTTAATCTGAGTTCAGAAGCAGAAAATGATCATTCATCCAGACTCTTGTGTCTCTAAGAGAAGCTTCTAGTTTGACAAGTTGATCAGTATCATCTGGTTTCATAGAGAAATCGATTGGTGGATCATCTGCATAGTAATGGAAGTTAATGGAGAGTTTTCTGATCATCCCTGCTCCCTCCTGCTCATCCTCTACATCCTCCTTCTTGGCAATATCATCAGTAAACATCATCTTCATTCCCACTGCTACGCCGACAACATCCAGATCTACATTTCAACCAAATCTGTCACCCCAACAACCTGCTCCACCCTCACCAACTGCCTCAGTGAAATAAAAACATGGATAAAACATGAAACATGAACTAAACTACGACAAATTGTACATGATAATCATGAGACCCAAATCCCTCACAAAACACATGGACAACTTCACCCTGACCACTGGAAACTCCACCCTGTCTCCGTCACCTCACACCTGTAATCTGAGAGTTATTCTCCACATCAAGCTCACCTTTGAACAACACATCAACCAGATCACTCGGACCGCCTTCTTTCACCTCAAAAACACGGCCCACCTTCACAACTCACTCTCCTCCTCTGCTGCTGAAACCCTCATCCACTCATTCATCACTTCCTGAATCCACGACTGCAACAACTTTCTCCTCGGCTCATCTTCAAAAGTCCTCAATAAACTTTGGTGTATCTAGAACTCTGCTGCTCGTCTGCTCACCCACTGCAACTCCTGTGAACACATCACCCCCGTCCTCCTGAACCTCCACTGGCTCCCTGTCCTCCAAAACATATCACTAACATCTCTGTCTGTCTGTCTGTCTGTCTGTCTGTCTGTCTGTCTGTCTGTCTGTCTGTCTCTCTCTCTCTCTCTCTCTCTCTCTCTCTCTCTCTCTCTCTCATCATTTTCTCACCTTCTATCCACATATGTTTTTTCTTTCTCTCAGTAAAAGTACCTGGATATGACTGTGTTGAATTTGGTGAAATATAAATAAAGTTCAATTGAAGTAGAACATGGACCTTTCTGATTAATAACAGATGTTTTTTAATACTTATATTCTAATTCTGCTAAATCTTCAGACTAAATCAAAGCATCTCTAAAGGAGGAGATTTTATTTGTTTCAGGTGGAAATAAGTCGTGCAAAGATGTACAATTTAAAGATTTCTCTTGAGTTTTATTTTGAACTCAAAACTTTTTTTTAGGTTTCTTATAAATGCAAATTACCTGAAATATCACTCTCCATGTAATCTACTTTAGTCCACATCTACGTCTCCTAATATCTTCTGTAGTAAACAAAGAGTTTAAATGTTTAATCAGAACAGTCTGGATGTTCACTGTAATTCATCAGAGTATTTATTAACCTGATATCAACAGGAAGAGACAGAAGCTCCAACATTGCTCATTAACTAAAGTAACAATTCATAAAATCAACCTGTATGCTGATGATGTTGTTTTTGTATCTTGGAATATTCTCTCAAAATGCCAAAATGCCCAAAATGGCAATTCTGGGACTTGATCACACTTAATCTAAATAATGTAAACTGTCAAAGTTATCTGAACTTGTATTTAACCACATTTGCTCATGATGAATGAAGAGCACAGCTTCCTCTGACTGACTGTGTGTTTTGAGTCTGTTTCACATAAAAGTAATTCAGCAACAAGAGGTGGAATCCTGAGAGTATCTATCAAGTCAAATTTCTGCTCCAAAGAAGGAGTTATGATGATTTTATTGCTGTAAAAAAGTCATGAAAAACCAAAGATTGAGGTGAAAACTGTCTTTATTTTGTCAAAGCTTGAAGAAAATGATGATGAAAGAAGATGAATATTGATGAAGTCAGTTTGCTTTGATGATAGAAGAAGGTGAAAAAGGGTGAATGACAGAGGTGAGATCAGTGTGAGAGTAAAAGCAGTGTGAGAGTCCCAGTGAGTCCGGTCAGGACTGGGAACACTGGTCTCTCCTCAGTGTCTCTCTGAGGGGAGTCTGGGAGCCCCGGGTGGCCTCACAGGTCACAGAGCCCACCTTCCTCCACTGGTCTGCAGGGAGCCTCAGGGTGCTGCTCCAGCTGTAGAGGCCGTCCTTCTGCAGCACCCCGGGGCTCCTGCTCTCCTCCCAGCTGCTGCTGCTGCTGCTGCTGCTGCTGCTGCTGTCCTCCACCTTCCAGCTCAGACTCCAGTCTGAGGGGAAGCCCTCGTTGGCCAGGCACATGAGCGTGGCCTTCCCCTGCTGCAGCTCCTCTCTGGAGGGGGGCAGCACCGTCAGGGTGGGGCGGGTATCACCTAGGAGACACCAATCAAATTAGAGGACAGGGAGCACCCAGCTGTCAATCAACCAGCACACACCTGGACAGCTTTAGTGGGAGACAGCTGATTTGGTCCTGGAAGAAGTTGCTGTCAGAGGCTTTTTCTGCTCCAGCAGTCACTCACTCACACATTGTTTCACTTCCCTTTAAGAAGCCTCTCATGCACATCAGCACAGAGAGAATCATCCAACACTTTGACCTGAAATACCTCAAACTACACAGGAAGGAACACAAGCTGATGTCTCAACGTTTACTCTTCATTTGCATCAACGTTATCAGAAAGTTTACACTTTACAACTTATGACTGGAAACTTTAACATGAACTTCAAATCTAAATTAATATTTTCAATTATTAGGAGCAAAATATGAAATACACAGGAAATAAAGATAACTTCTTTGGAGGATTTGATAAATTTACAACATTTATCATCAGTATTTCTATTTTACTGTAAAATAACAATATTAATGATGCATTTTAAAGTAAGAAGAGAAACAGAATTGGGAAACATTCTATAGAACCAAGAATAAATCCAGCTGTGATGAAGAGACACTCAATAAAACAAGAAGAATAAAACCTGCACACATTCCAACACAAACACATTTCAAACAGTGGACATGTCAACTAAAACTCAGCCCAAAGACAGACCAGTGCACCAGAAATGTCCCTAAATACACAGGTCAGTGTAAAAACAGCTTCAACATGAGACTGGTAGAGTTAAAACAGTGTGTTCCACAGCCATCAGGCTCTAACTGAGCACATTTAAAGACTGACAATATCTTTGGTTTTGTCATTTAATCCTAATGAGATTTTAATCCGGTGTAAATTTAAAACTAATAACTTTTCTCTGTGATCAAATTAAAGTGAAACAGAGCTGAGCTAAACTACATGAAATCAATGGAGATTAAAACTTGATCACTACAATAATTATTAAGAAAGAAAAACATCTTTCTAATCTCAAATCATTCAAAACAAGGTTTAATGTATGAATTTGAATTATTTAGTTGAAAGTATTAAAGGAGAATAAACTTACTTCCAACATCCAGTCTGGTTCCTCCACCGAACGTGTACCACAGTGATACAAACTCATTGAGCCGCTGTACAAAAACCTCTGACTGTAGAGAGACGCCACTCTCTGATTCTGAAACCAACAAACTCACCAAAACAACTTTTACCACCTGATCCTAACGGAACACAAGAGAACAGTTCTTTCATCTGCAATGTCTACTTGAAATACATATATTTATAGAAATTGTTTTAAAGATTATTTTATGTTTTTTCTATTGTGTCTATTGGAATTTATTCCTGAAGGGATTTAACAGCAAAAACAGTAAATTAAATTTGAAAACTACAGACACATCTTTAATTATTCAGTTTAATTCCTTAATATTCTCATGAAAGTTTGAATCCAGAGTGAAACTGAGAGATGAAAGTGATCCAGGTCCCTGTTGGAGTCAGTCAGAACATTTCCATAGAGCCACTTTGCATCAGCAGCACCATGCTCCAGTGCTCTGGGAGAGTTTATAGTCCTGACAGTTGAAGACTGGATGACTGACAGCCGTCCTTCATGACAACAGAAGACAGAGAAATCCTCCTCATCAGAAACATGAGTGTGATCTGCGTCCTCATCTGGACTCTCCTCTGCTGCTGCTTCACAGGTAAAGTCCAGAGAATCAAACTCCTCTCCTCTGTCAACATCCGTCCCTCTGAAATGAAGCCCACAAAACCATGAGGCTGCTTGATGTTTCTGTCTGTGTTTCCTCAGAGTCCAGAGGCCAGGTCACAGTGACTCAGTCTGCAGCAGTCAGCTCTGCTCCGGGAGCCTCCGTCACCATCACATGTAGGACCAGTCAGGATGTTTACGGCTCTAACTATTTAGCCTGGTACCAACAGAGAGATGGACAACCTCCTAAATTGCTCATTTACTGGGCCAACCGTCGAGAATCAGGGACTCCAGATCGTTTTACAGGCAGTGGATCAAACTCTGACTTCACTCTGACCATCAGTGGAGTTCAAGCTGAAGATGCTGCAGTTTATTACTGTCAGAGTTATCATTACATCAACAGTCAAGATGTGTTCACACAGTGAAAAACCGTCGTACAAAAACCTCCCTCAGTCAGACTGAACAGAAACTGACTGCTGCACACTGATACACTTCACTGAACACACACACACACACACACACACACACAGGTCTACTGAGCGCAGAGTTCAACACCACTTAATACCAAACTAAAGTTTGTGCAGAAGTTTTGAGCTCCAACATCTTCATGACAACCATATACTGTAGGATCCCATCTTGTGAAAAGGTTTAACACGGGGAATAGCCTCTGATTAAATCATTTAATAAACTAAACTGTGTCTCGGTGGGGAGTTGAACACGGGCCTACTGATTGCAAGGAAAGAATTCCTCCACTAGACGAGCAGCATATTGATTTACAAGTGAGATTCTTACACAGATTTTATTATGACCTTACACTCACTTTACCTCCAGTTTCTCCTCTAAAGTCAGAGTTTTACATTTATACACCAGTAAATAATCAACCTCATTCATTTGGATTCTTAACTGTTAGCTCTCGCGGCGCATAAGCTGGCGTCACAACTCACTCAGTTACCTTGAAAAAGTAATCCAATTACTGATTACTAGTTATTCCTTGAAAAAGTAACTTAGTTACCTTACTGATTACTTGTTTTTAAAAGTAACTAAGTTAGATTACAAGTAATCTTATAGTTACTTTCAGCAGCTGCCAACAACATGCCCCCCTCAATCTCAACATAAAAAGGACAACTGGTTTTACCAGAAACTGAGTTCTGATCACTGCCTGGCCTCCTGCTGATCCAGATTTAACCTTTGACCTTCATTCTTTGTTGTATTTATATCCGACTCATGGTTTTATTATCAGATTTTTACTATTACTGGTATTTATTAGTACATAGTTTAGTCTATTGTTGCACTATTTATCTGTTTTCAATAGAGCAATAGTATTTATTTGTTTGCACAACCTGCTCTATGCAACATTTTAATGACAGAGTAACGTGTTATTAATTAATGCGTTACCGGCATGACTGTGGCTATGTCCCGCTGGTCTTCCCTCCCCCTCTCTCTAACTGGTAACTTGGTAAAGATGGTGATTCTCCCTAAATTTCTTTATTTGTTCCAACACATTCCAATTTTTATAAGAAAATCTTTTTTTTTAACAGATCAGACAATAATATAATGTTTGTGGTTGAACCAGACTCCTTGCATCAAAAAATTATTCTACAACTTCCCAAAAAGCGGGACGGTCTTGCACGACGTAACATCATACAATACTATTGGTCATGCAATATTAATAAGCTCTGTCATTGGCTGGACAATGAAGCCGACACAGATCCTTCATGGGCTCAAATAGAACGGCGATCTTCAAGGTTCTCTCTCCAGTCCCTCCTCACTTCTCGTCTCCCTGTTAACATTCATAACATCTAACAGAACCCTGTTGTCAACAATTCTTTGAAAATCTGGCTGCAGTTCCGTAAATATTAAAGCTTGAATAACCCCTCAATTTAAGAACTGATTGTTAAAAACCATCTATTTCCGCCCTCCCTATCAAATCCTGCATTTTAAATCTGGCAAAACAAGGGCCTGGGGCCTCATTTATAAAACACTGCGTAGGATTCCTACTAAAAATGTTGGTGCGCTCTAAAGCTGAAAATGTCGTGCGCCCAAACAAATTCAGATTGGTGAAACCGTGCGTACTGCACTTTCCTGTTATAGATCACAGTCCACCTGGAAGGTCCCACAGTTGATGTCCCGCCCTCAACACGTCCACTTTTAACCATAAATGGTCGATGCAAAGTGTCTCGTCAATATCTTTGCATCTCAATCGGCCCGTTGATCGCCGGCATTTGACGCTAAATCCTGAGAGAAAAGAAGAAGAAAAGGAATTTTACAGAGAGAGAAATAGTCATGGAGGAGGTGGAGGTCAGGAAAATTATATTATTTGGTGGTCACCAGTGTTGCCACAGTTACCTTGCAAAAGTAATTAGATTACTGATTACTAGTCACTCGCCTAAAAAGTAATTTAGTTACTTCATTGATTACTTGTTTTTAAAAGGAACTAAATTGGATTACAAGTAACTTTTTAGTTACTTTCAACAGTTGCCGACACCGCCCCACGTCTCTAAATAAAAAGGACAACTGGTTTGGCCACAAAGTGAGTTCTGATCACTGCCTGGCCTCCTGCTGATCCAGATTTAACCTTTGACCTTCATTCTTTGTATTTATATCTGACTCATTTTGTAATGATCAGATTTTTACAATTACTGGTATTTATTTACCCAGTTGTAGTCTGTTGTTGACCTTTTAATTACCCCCCTTGAGGAGAAATTAAGTCTTTCATTGATTGATTGATTGAAAAAGAAAAAAATGACAAAAAGAGTTCAACATCTCTGCAGTTGTGTTATTGTGGCAATGATATGGTTTAGTGTTGACATTTCTTGGTTTCCGTTGTTTCGTGTCACCTGAATGCACCGTTAGAGCGAGTTGGTCTGTGATAAGATAAGATATAAGATAAGATATCCCTTTATTTTTCTCGCATGTGGAGAAATTTGTAGTGGTACAGCAGGATAGTACAGAGAAAGAAGCACACATAGCAGGAACTAAAAAACAAAAAAAAAAGCAGATAAAAATACAATATAATAGAAAAATATGCACACGGTGCCTATAAGTGTGGACATGTACAGAATATGGGGGTGGATGTATTTTACATAGTCAATACGTTCTTATAGATTATTATAGTTATAGCACCACTTCTTGTCCAGTTGGAGTGGAGTGATATTGTCCGGTGGTGGTGTGCAGTGGTCTACTGGGAGCAGGCTTGGTTGAAGAGTCTGACTGCAGCAGGGAGGAAGGACCGGCGGAGTCTCTCCTTCAGACATCGCGGGTGGAGAAGCCTGTCACTGAAGGAGCTGCCCAGTGATGTGACGGTACCATGTCGGGGGTGGGAGACGGTCTCCATCAGGGATGAGAGCTTCTTCAACATCCTCCTGTCTCCCACCACCTCCACAGGGTCCAGGACAGAGCTGGCCTTCCTCACCAGTTTGTTCAGCTTGTTCCTGTCTGCAGCCGGAGTGCTGCTGCTCTAGCAGACCACTCCATAGAAGATGGCTGATGCCACCACTGAGTCATAAAAGGTCCTCAGGAGCGCCCCCTGCACTCCAAAGGACCTGATTCTCCGCAGCAGATGGAGTCTGCTCTGGCCCTTATTGTAGAGAGCTTGTGTGTTGTCAGACCAGTCCAGTTTATTGTTCAGGTGAACACCCAGGTACTTATAAGAGTCCACTATCTCAATGTCCTTTCCCTGAATGTTCACCGGTGTGGGGGGAGTGGGTCTCGGCCTGCGGAAGTCCACCACCAGCTCTTTGGTTTTACCCGCATTGATCAGGAGGTGGTTCCGCTGGCACCAGTCCACAAAGTCCAGGTTGAGTTCTCTGTACTCCACCTCGTCGTCGTTGGTGATGAGGCCGACGAAGGCGGAGTCATCAGAGAACTTCTGCAGGTGACAGGTGGATGTGTTGTGGGAGAAGTCTGCAGTGTAGAGGGTGAAGAGGAAGGGAGCCAGGACCGTCCCCTGTGGAGCCCCCATACTGCAGATGACCAGATCAGACACACAGTCCCGTGTCCTCACAAACGGTGGCCGGTTGGTCAGGTAGTCCAGGAGCCAGGATGTGAGGTGCGGGTCGACTCCAGTGTGCTGCAGCTTGTCCCCCAGAAGCGTGGGCTGGATGGTGTTGAAAGCACTGGAGAAATCATAGAACATGATCCTCACAGTGCTCCCAGCCCTCTCCAGGTGAGAGAGAGATCTCTCCATGAGGTAGAGGATGGCGTCCTCCACCCGGATGCCTGGCGGGTAGGCGAACTGCAGCTGGTCCATCGATGAGCTCACCAGGGGGCGCAGATGGAGAAGGACCAACCTCTCCAAGGTCTTCATCAGGTGTGATGTCAGCGCCACCGGCCTGAAGTGGTTGAAGTCCTTGGGGCGGGAGATCTTCGGCACCGGTACCACACAGGTCGTCTTCCAGAGCTGTGGTACTCTCCCCAGTTGAAGGCTCAGATTGAACATGTGCCCCATGACCCCACTGAGCTGGTCTGCACAGGTTCTGAGGAGTCTGGAGCTGATGCCATCCGGACCGGTTGCCTTCCTGACCTTTAGCCTCCTCAGCTCTCTGTTTACCTGGGCTGTTGTGAAGGACAGGCTGGAGCAGGGGGGCTGTGTGTTGGTAGTTGTGGGAGTGAGGGTGTGGCTGACACTGGGGGAAGCAGAGAGCATCGTGCAGGGGGGTGGGATGGGGGTGGGGACAGCTGGTGGTGGTGATTGCAGTGGGATGGAATGGGTCGGGGGAGGGGTGGATGTCTGTTCAAATCTGTTGAAGAAAATGTTCAGATCATTCACCCACTCCTGGTCCCAAACCAGCTCGATGTTGGAGTCCTTGTGACCCGAGATCGCTTTCAGGTCCTTCCAGACTCCGCTGACATTCCGCTGCTGCAGCTGTTCCTCCATCTTCCTCCTGTAGCTGCTTTTCCCCTCCCTGATCTTCCTCCTTAGCTCTCTCTGCACAGTCCTCATCTCCTCCCTGTCTTTTGTTTCAAAGGCCCTCCTTTTGTCCTTGAGGAGGGTCCTTATCTCAGGAGTGATCCACGGTTTGCTGTTGGCAAAACAGCGTATGGTCTTGGTGGGAACCGTGTAATCCACACAGAAGTTTATGTAGTCTGTTATGCAGTTTGTGAGGCCGTCGATGTCCTCCCCGTGGTCCTCATAGAACACTTCCCATGCAGTTGTCTCAAAACAGTCTTTGAGAGCCTCTTCTGCCTCATCGGACCAGATTTTAATGGTGCGGGTCACAGCTGGTTGTCTGTGTACCAGAGGTTTGTACACAGGCAGGAGGTGCACAAGGTTGTGATCTGATCGGCCAAGGGGAGGTATTAGTGTTGATCAGTACTTGGGTGTTAAGATGGATTGTTAAGTTTCAGTTTCTATTCTCTTCTCTGTGGCTCTGCACGCCATAGACATTTACACTAGACGCCTCACTGACTGGCAGGAACATACCTTAGTGCATCCGCCATCTTGTGAGGGGCATTTGTCAGGACTTCAGCAACAATACAGCATCACTGTTCTGCTTTTGGTTGTACAAACAGACAAAATCAGGACAATGGACTGCGTGGGATTACCTCCCACAGGTAGGAAAAACATATTTTTTGTTGTTGTCGTTGTGTTTAGCTCATATAACATTAACTTGGGACATAGATGAGCTGGAGCCGTGGGAAATGCTCTCTATTCCCTGGCTTAAGCTCGCCCTCAAACAACAACAATATCAACGTCTATTGGGTTCATCTAACGGAGGCTATTTTAGTTGCAGTGTGTAGAATATTACATTTCAAGAGAAATGAGTTGCTCAGAACCAGTCAGTGTACTGTTCCCCGCCTGTTCCAGCAGGAGAACCTCAGCCTGATCCCAGTAGGAAGTTCTGTCTGGCTGTGCTCAAACAGCTGTGAGCAACATGTCACACTTCACTCCTTTTAGACATACTGACATGTACACAAACATTATTATTATATATATTGATTAGGATAGCAGATCAATTGATTGCACATTGCACAAGCAGTGAATTAATGTGATAACACAGGACTCTGAACATATAAATCTTTATTTTTCACTAGAACCACTCCTATGCACTGCCCACATGTCCTGATGCTTTGACAGCCAGACTCAGTGAAGCCATGGCCGAGGTGGAGAGTCTGAGGAGAGAGAAGAGGAATGAAAAGATGGAGAACGGAGGGCAAAGAGCACAGTGGGGGGTCTTCTGGAGGAACTGAGAGCGAAAAATCTAATAGATGAAGAGCTGAAAGAGAAAATGTCATATAATATGTAATAATAGATAAATGTGTAACAATAAATAAATATGTAATAGGTAAATATGTAACAATTATTTTCTATGTAATATTAAAGGCAACTATGTAAAAATAAATGAAAGTATAATAGGTAAATATTTTATTGTGTGTAAATATGTTTAAAAAAATCTAAATTTGTTCCACAAAAAAGTTCAAACTTGTGCCCAAATGTACATGTTCATTGTACATAAAAGTCACATTGTGTGTAAATAAACTCTTTTACATATATTTGTCATGGCTCCATCATGTTGCTGCTCTAAAAGGAGAGGACAGCGTCCCAATGTCCCATCTGCAAACTTCTTCCATTTCCTCTCAATACTTCCTATAAGTACGCTACATTAAATAAATAAATGAAATAATTTTTAATTTAATAAATGAAAAATGAAAGCAATGATTCTTCACAGTCATGTAAATGTATATTTGCGTGGTTTTCTTCAGAAAACACTTCGCTGTCACATAGACTTGTTTAGGCTGACGGGTCAGACTTGCCCCTCACAAGATGGCGGCCGCTCTGACGTATGGGAGCGGTGGGCGGACACAGGCTGCGTGGCGTCTAGTGTATATGTCTATGCTGACACCTGCTCCACTACAGACATAATATAGATCAGGCCTCAATTACTTCCCCCCGAGGGCCAAAATCAGAGCAGCATGCCAAACCAAGGGCCGGAACCATCGCAGGTTTTCTGCACGATGTCAGTAAAAGTTGTTTTATTTGCAAATGTTAGCTGATGTTACCATTATTACTATTATTATTGTTGTTATCATTATTATTATAGTAATAGTAGTCAAGTTGGTTGTAGTAATAATTTAAGCCTGGGATTTTAAAAAATGTTTTGAGGGTCACATAAAAAAGCACTCTTGAAAAAAGTAAGTGTAAAACCAGCTATCTAATTATTTACACAGAGAGAGAGAGACAGAGATCCAGGGAGAGATGTTCAGTTTGTTACTGTTTAAATTCCATAATTGTTGTTTCAGTGCTGCTTTGGTTTCTGTTCTTATTTCATCCATTTATTGTTTTTAATTGTGATCTGTTGCATTTGAAGTATAAAAACTGCTATATAAATGAACCTGTTATTACAATTGTTGTAATTTCTGTTATAAACACCAGTTAGATGCCAAATAAACAAAAACGAATGAATTCACTCACCAATCAGTGAGAAAAGTGATGGGATGAAGAAATCCCTCTGATGTATGTTGCATCAGAAAGTCTGTTTCTTTAAGTCAGAGATCAGAGGTGAAGAACACTACTCCACTAAATCCTCCACTCTTCTTGTCGCAGTATTATCTGACACTTACCAAAATCATTTTCCATCATTCCAGCCACATTCCTGACGTTCTTAATGTGACCTAATGCATCTGAAGATAGTTCTGAAATGGGCCTGACACTCCTGATATTCCTGGAACTTCTTTTTGGCTCCAATGAATCTTCAAGAAGATCAAGAATCACCTGTATTGGTGAAGTTTGTAACTGAGAGTGTGGATTAGTAGTGAAAGCAGCAGAAGGAGACTTGAACTTTGATTCTTTTCATCATAAAGGTATTTATTCTGGCAACACGAGTATCTATCTGTGATGCAAAGGCTTTTTATACAGCATCTCTGCATGATGACCTGGTTTTTGTAGCCATAAAAAGTGATTGAGGGGTGGATTGACTCAGACCAGCACTAGTGAAGGCCGAGGTCTGAAATGCAAGGCTGCCACTGTTACAATCTAATCCTACCATTTATAGGACATGCAAATACGTTTCAACTTCCAGCTTTTATTGAAAGATATAAATAAGGATGTGAGGATATAAACACTCTCATATACTATTTTTCCATTCATCCATCTTCTAAACCGCTTTGCCATGATTATTTCATTGTTGTAAAAAAGTCATGAAAGACCAAAGATTGAGGTGAAAACTGTCTTTATTTTGTCAAAGCTTGAAGAAAATGATGATGAAAGAAGATGAATATTGATGAAGTCAGTTTGCTTTGATGATAGAAGAAAGTGAAAGAGGGTGAATGACAGAGGTGAGATCAGTGTGAGAGTAAAAGCAGTGTGAGAGTCCCAGTGAGTCCGGTCAGGACTGGGAACACTGGTCTCTCCTCAGTGTCTCTCTGAGGGGAGTCTGGGAGCCCCGGGTGGCCTCACAGGTCACAGAGCCCACCTTCCTCCACTGGTCTGCAGGGAGCCTCAGGGTGCTGCTCCAGCTGTAGTGGCCGTCCTTCTGCAGCACCCCGGGGCTCCTGCTCTCCTCCCAGCTGCTGCTGCTGCTGCTGCTGCTGCTGTCCTCCACCTTCCAGCTCAGACTCCAGTCTGAGGGGAAGCCCTCGTTGGCCAGGCACATGAGCGTGGCCTTCCCCTGCTGCAGCTCCTCTCTGGAGGGGGGCAGCACCATCAGGGTGGGGCGGGTATCACCTAGGAGACACCAATCAAATTAGAGGACAGGGAGCACCCAGCTGTCAATCAACCAGCACACACCTGGACAGCTTTAGTGGGAGACAGCTGATTTGGTCCTGGAAGAAGTTGCTGTCAGAGGCTTTTTCTGCTCCAGCAGTCACTCACTCACACATTGTTTCACTTCCCTTTAAGAAGCCTCTCATGCACATCAGCACAGAGAGAATCATCCAACACTTTGACCTGAAATACCTCAAACTACACAGGAAGGAACACAAGCTGATGTCTCAACGTTTACTCTTCATTTGCATCAACGTTATCAGAAAGTTTACACTTTACAACTTATGACTGGAAACTTTAACATGAACTTCAAATCTAAATTAATATTTTCAATTATTAGGAGCTAAATTTGAAAAAAAAACTGTGAAAATTATATCAAGAGGTTTTCATAATTCATAAAAACATTTATCATCAGTATTTCTATTTTACTGTAAAATAACAATATTAATGATGCATTTTAAAGTAAGAAGAGAAACAGAATTGGGAAACATTCTATAGAACCAAGAATAAATCCAGCTGTGATGAAGAGACACTCAATAAAACAAGAAGAATAAAACCTGCACACATTCCAACACAAACACATTTCAAACAGTGGACATGTCAACTAAAACTCAGCCCAAAGACAGACCAGTGCACCAGAAATGTCCCTAAATACACAGGTCAGTGTAAAAACAGCTTCAACATGAGACTGGTAGAGTTAAAACAGTGTGTTCCACAGCCATCAGGCTCTAACTGAGCACATTTAAAGACTGACAATATCTTTGGTTTTGTCATTTAATCCTTATGAGATTTTAATCCGGTGTAAATTTAAAACTAATAACTTTTCTCTGTGATCAAATTAAAGTGAAACAGAGCTGAGCTAAACTACATGAAATCAATGGAGATTAAAACTTGATCACTACAATAATTATTAAGAAAAAAAAACATCTTTCTAATCTCAAATCATTCAAAACAAGGTTTAATGTAGGAATTTGAATTATTTAGTTGAAAGTATTAAAGGAGAATAAACTTACTTCCAACATCCAGTCTGGTTCCTCCACCGAACGTGTACCACAGTGATACAAACTCATTGAGCCGCTGTACAAAAACCTCTGACTGTAGAGAGACGCCACTCTCTGATTCTGAAACCAACAAACTCACCAAAACAACTTTTACCACCTGATCCTAACGGAACACAAGAGAACAGTTCTTTCATCTGCAATGTCTACTTGAAATACATATATTTATAGAGATTGTTTTAAAGATCATTTTCTATTTTTTCTATTATGTCTATTGGAATTTATTCCTGAAGGGATTTAACAGCAAAATTAGAAATTAAAATAAAAAAACTACAGACGTATCTTAAATTATTCAGTTTAATTCCTTAATAACTCATAAAAGTTTGAATCCAGAGTGAAAGTGAGAGATGAAAGTGATCCAGGTCCCTGTTGGAGTCAGTCAGAACATTTCCATAGAGCCACTTTGCATCAGCAGCACCATGCTCCAGTGCTCTGGGAGAGTTTATAGTCCTGACAGTTGAAGACTGGATGACTGACAGCCGTCCTTCATGACAACAGAAGACAGAGAAATCCTCCTCATCAGAAACATGAGTGTGATCTGCGTCCTCATCTGGACTCTCCTCTGCTGCTGCTTCACAGGTAAAGTCCAGAGAATCAAACTCCTCTCCTCTGTCAACATCCGTCCCTCTGAAATGAAGCCCACAAAACCATGAGGCTGCTTGATGTTTCTGTCTGTGTTTCCTCAGAGTCCAGAGGCCAGGTCACAGTGACTCAGCCTGCAGCAGTCAGCTCTGCTCTGGGAGCCTCCGTCACCATCACATGTAGGACCAGTCAGACAGCTTGGAGCTGTGGCAGTGCTAATTGTTTAGCCTGGTACCAACAGAGAGATGGACAACCTCCGAAATTGCTCATTTACTACACCAACACTCGAGAATCAGGGACTCCAGATCGTTTTACAGGCAGTGGATCAAACTCTGACTTCACTCTGACCATCAGTGGAGTTCAAGCTGAAGATGCTGCAGTTTATTACTGTCAGAGTGAACATTACATCAACAGTCAGTATGTGTTCACACAGTGAAAAACTGTCGTACAAAAACCTCCCTCAGTCAGACTGAACAGAAACTGACTGCTGCACACTGATACACTTCACTGAACACACACACACACACACACACACACACACACACACACACACACACACACACACACACACACACACACACACACACACACACACACACACACACACACACACACACACACAGGTCTACTGAGCGCAGAGTTCAACACCACTTAATACCAAACTAAAGTTTGTGCAGAAGCTTTTAGCTCCAACATCTTCATGACAACCATATACTGTAGGATCCCATCTTGTGAAAAGGTTTAACACGGGGAATAGCCTCTGATTAAATCATTTAATAAACTAAACTGTGTCTCGGTGGGGAGTTGAACACGGGCCTACTGATTGCAAGGAAAGAATTCCTCCACTAGACGAGCAGCATATTGATTTACAAGTGAGATTCTTACACAGATTTTATTATGACCTTACACTCACTTTACCTCCAGTTTCTCCTCTAAAGTCAGAGTTTTACATTTATACACCAGTAAATAATCAACCTCATTCATTTGGATTCTTAACTGTTAGCTCTCGCGGCGCATAAGCTGGCGTCACAACTCACTCAGTTACCTTGAAAAAGTAATCCAATTACTGATTACTAGTTATTCCTTGAAAAAGTAACTTAGTTACCTTACTGATTACTTGTTTTTAAAAGTAACTAAGTTAGATTACAAGTAATCTTATAGTTACTTTCAGCAGCTGCCAACAACATGCCCCCCTCAATCTCAACATAAAAATGACAACTGGTTTTACCAGAAACTGAGTTCTGATCACTGCCTGGCCTCCTGCTGATCCAGATTTAACCTTTGACCTTCATTCTTTGTTGTATTTATATCTGACTCATGGTTTTATTATCAGATTTTTACTATTACTGGTATTTATTAGTACATAGTTTAGTCTATTGTTGCACTATTTATCTGTTTTAAATAGAGCAATAGTATTTATTTGTTTGCACAACCTGCTCTATGCAACATTTTAATGACAGAGTAACGTGTTATTAATTAATGCGTTACCGGCATGACTGTGGCTATGTCCCGCTGGTCTTCCCTCCCCCTCTCTCTAACTGGTAACTTGGTAAAGATGGTGATTCTCCCTAAATTTCTTTATTTGTTCCAACACATTCCAATTTTTATAAGAAAATCTTTTTTTTAACAGATCAGACAATAATATAATGTTTGTGGTTGAACCAGACTCCTTGCATCAAAAAAATTATTCTACAACTTCCCAAAAAGCGGGACGGTCTTGCACGACGTAACATCATACAATACTATTGGTCATGCAATATTAATAAGCTCTGTCATTGGCTGGACAATGAAGCCGACACAGATCCTTCATGGGCTCAAATAGAACGGCGATCTTCAAGGTTCTCTCTCCAGTCCCTCCTCACTTCTCGTCTCCCTGTTAACATTCATAACATCTAACAGAACCCTGTTGTCAACAATTCTTTGAAAATCTGGCTGCAGTTCCGTAAATATTAAAGCTTGAATTACCCCTCAATTTAAGAACTGATTGTTAAAAACCATCTATTTCCGCCCTCCCTATCAAATCCTGCATTTTAAATCTGGCAAAACAAGGGCCTGGGGCCTCATTTATAAAACACTGCGTAGGATTCCTACTAAAAATGTTGGTGCGCTCTAAAGCTGAAAATGGCGTGCGCCCAAACAAATTCAAATTGGTGAAACCGTGCGTACTGCACTTTCCTGTTATAGATCACAGTCCACCTGGAAGGTCCCACAGTTGATGTCCCGCCCTCAACACGTCCACTTTCAACCATAAATGGTCGATGCAAAGTGTCTCGTCAATATCTTTGCATCTCAATCGGCCCGTTGATCGCCGGCATTTGACGCTAAATCCTGAGAGAAAAGAAAAGAAAAGGAATTTTACAGAGAAAGAAATAGTCATGGAGGAGGTGGAGGTCAGGAAAATTATATTAGTTGGTGGTCACCAGTGTTGCCACAGTTACCTTGCAAAAGTAATTAGATTACTGATTACTAGTCACTCGCCTAAAAAGTAATTTAGTTACTTCATTGATTACTTGTTTTTAAAAGTAACTAAATTGGATTACAAGTAACTTTTTAGTTACTTTCAACAGTTGCCGACACCGCCCCACGTCTCTAAATAAAAAGGACAACTGGTTTGGCCACAAAGTGAGTTCTGATCACTGCCTGGCCTCCTGCTGATCCAGATTTAACCTTTGACCTTCATTCTTTGTATTTATATCTGACTCATTTTGTAATGATCAGATTTTTACCATTACTGGTATTTATTGACCCAGTTGTAGTCTGTTGTTGACCTTTTAATTACCCCCCTTGAGGAGAAATCAAGTCTTTCATTGATTGATTGATTAAAAAAGAAAAAAATGTCAAAAGAGTTCAACATCTCTGCAGTTGTGTTCTTGTGGCAATGATATGGTTTAGTGTTGACATTTCTTAGTTTCCGTTGTTTCGTGTCACCTGAATGCACCGTTAGAGCGAGTTGGTCTGTGATTGGCTGAGAGTGGAGAAGGGGGCGGGTCAGGTCAGACTGCATGCGCTGCATGTGTCTGTGGCCGTTTCCCAATTCTTAGAGCGCCAGTGTGTACTCGCTTACGTCATGAGTAACTACTTGCAGCGTCCTCGGAAGTGCGGAAATGCAAATTTACGAGGACGCATCGGCGTTAATGGAGAATTGGAACACGAGTACTTCATGACGCTGTGGCTGTCATGGCTGGATGATGGACCCTGAAGCTGAGGAGGAGGAGGAGGAGGAGGAGGAGGAGGAGGAGGAACCTGTTTCCTCTCTGGTTCAGCAGGAAGGTGATTTGTACCTGATATTTTATATGATGATCTATATTTTAGAACATTATTGTAAAATAGTACCTTTTCTGTCACATACATGCGGTGTATGTTACAGTGTATTGTACCGTGTATAGTACTGTGTTTAGTACCGTGTACAGTACTGTATAAAGTACAGTGTATAGTTCCGTGTATAGTACAGTGTTACTATTACTTCTACCTCCTATACAGCCTTTATTTTACTCTTCATCTCCTTGGAGTTCAGTAACAACAAAAGCAGCTGATCAGAAATGTCCTACTAATACAAACAATTATTTTACTGTTTTAATGAAGATCCTTGATGTTTATTAAATAATTAACCAGCTTTTCTTCCCTGCTGCTTGTTGTCATCCTTCTGGTCATGTCATTAATATGTACTGTATTACATTTGTCTAATATACATCCTACAGTTAATCACTCCAATCATTAGTTGTAACAACTTCTCTTTAGAATAAATACATAAATGGTTTATACTGTGTGAGAGTAAATACATAAATACACACATGGCTTACACTATCGAGCAAAGAAATATATCAAGCAGAAGATAAAGGAACATTTATTTAATAAACTTCAGCGGAACCTACAACAGTAAAAACACAAGTTAGAAACATTATGTACACAGAAAAATGACATTGTTTTTAAAAATTCTAAAGTTCTTTCTTTTATTTCCCAGGAACCCCTGCAGTGATACACAGGTCAATAATGTTCCTATCCTGGAACCTTTCTCTCCTGGAGGTGTCGTGACTCCAGCTTCAGGGTTTCCAGGAGCATCGTTATGTTGATACTGATGTTCCTGCTGGTCATCAGGCATTCTGCTGTACTGCTGGTTGATGGTGTCACCTTCTAATTCTTCCTCCTGCTGGTCATCAGGCATTCTGCTGTACTGCTGATTGATGGTGTCACCTTCTAATTCTTCCTCCTGCTGGTCATCAGGCATTCTGCTGTACTGCTGATTGATGGTGTCACCTTCTAATTCTTCCTCCTGCTGGGGCCGTTGATGGAGCCACGTTCTAATTCCTCCTCCTGCAGAGCCACAACACATCTGTTACCTAAACAACAAACTTTTCCCCTCTATCATAGTGGAGTTATTTGTCATACCAAAGGAGGTTTATTGAAAGTTGAATTGTGTTCATTTTGTCGTTCTAAACCTCATATATTATAGACTCTTTTTTAATGACACCGGTCACCTGATAAAGACCGACATGTCATCACAACCAGATGAAGCTCTGAGGAAGACTACAGATGCAGCTGAAACATGCCAGCAAGGTAGAATCTTTCCTGCATCTACTTGTTGTTAAAAAAGACTCTGTAATATATGAGGTTTATTGATGTGTACATTGGCAACTGGGGATCTGTGCAGGATGCTCTTGTCCTGCACAGATCCTCCATGTACCAGAAAGTACTGGTACCAGCTGGGTGATGGAGGAAGTGATATATCTACTAGTTACTTTCTGCTGGCTGATGGAGGAAGTACTATATCTACCAGGTACTTTCTGCTGGCTGATGGAGGAAGTACTATATCTACCAGGTACTTTCTGCTGGCTGATGGAGGAAGTACTATATCTACCAGGTACTTTCTGCTGGCTGATGGAGGAAGTACTGTACCCATGCCTGCAGCACACAGTTGTTATTATATCACTGTACTGGCAACCTGCTTTATCTCAATATTCACAGTCATGAACACGAAGGAAAAAATAAATTCTGATTCATGATTACATCAAAATATATCAAATGTTTTCCATGTGAATTTTAACTGACAGGCAGGTTGAAACCCAACAGACACCAGGCCAAACCTGCTGGTGCTCCATCTTTCTGAGAGCCTGGAGAGACGTCCTCTTGTTGCTGCCTGTCTGTGTGGCATCTGGTGACATCATGGAGGTGGTGGAGGAAGTTCCAGGGATGATGATGGAGACGACCAAGTGACACTGAGGACGCCCAGAGGGACCTGGCAGGAAGTGATCTGCAAGCGAGACTGTCCAGCTGCCTGCTGCTGAAGAACGACCTGCAGGCCTCAGAGAGGAGAACTACATCTAGACAGGAAGCTCTCCTCATGTAGTCATGTTCTCTAGTCATGTGTAAATATATGTAGATAGATGGATAAAGACAGAGAGATCAACAGACTGTAAATGATTGTTTATGACTGTAAAATATAGAACTGAACATTTCTCTGTTTCATTTGATAAACAATGTAATGTTGCTTTAAAGAAGAAATTGTCTGGGGTGAATTTCAACAATTATGAGGTCTATGAGGAGGACATAAAACAAAACGAATGACACACTACCAATTCAGTAAGTTATTAACACATGTATGAATAAAGTATATACATGTAATAATTCAAGCATCAAAAACAATCCTCACTCCCATCCTCATCTGGAGGAGTTCCTCTTCTCCACTGGACCAGGCTTCAGGTTCCTCAGTAGTCCTGGGTTCAAATAGTGCATGGTGTTAGTTTGAATCCACAGCATCCTTCAGTAACCAGTAGATTCTCCAGTAGAACCAGTAGAACCTCCAGTAGAACCAGTGGAACCAGTAGAACCTCCAGTATGATGGGTAGAAATCTTTAGTGCAATTGAGACAAAACACTATGGCCAGTAGAACCTTCACCTCTCAGTCAAGTTAAAAAGTTTTAAACATGATCTTTCCCCTCAGCAGCAAATATAAATGTAGATGAACACTGTTAGATTTACACTAAAACAATTATATCTCATGTTTAACCACAGTAGAGAACCACAGCCAGCCTCGTCTCAGTCTGGATCCACAATCTCCGAAAACCTCAGAACAAATGTTTAAGTAAGCGTGATCTTGAAATATCAACCTCATAACAACATTTTATAACAACTATAGTCTGGCCTAAAACACTCTTAAAACTACACTCTGTTAAACAATGACGCTAATATTTCAGATCTTTTACGCACCGTTGTGTGTTTCCCTCCTCTGCGATCTCCTCCGTCATCTCTTGCCAAATGCATTATGGGTAAATTGGCTTCCCAAGACTGAACAGGTCTGTTTCGATGCATCCTCGATAAAGTTTGCGGAGCGAGGATACATCCGGGTATTCCATGTGTACTCGTTGAGAAACGGCCTAAGAATTGGAACAGTACTTGGTCTCCCACTGATGACGTTTAACAGGTACACGAGAGCACAAGTATGGAGGAGTATGGGTACTAGAAAACGGCCTGTGTGTTTGGAGGAGAGAGAACGAGCAGCCGGTTCTGTTTAATGATAAAGCGGCTTTACAGACAAGTTACTCGTCCTGCTGGACGCTACAATATTAATGCACAGTGACTTGGAGAAGTAACTTTAATCTGATTACTGGTTTGGAAATAACAACGCGTTAGATTACTTGTCTAACCAGCATCACTGGTGGTCATGGTAGTAGAGTCACTAATAAAAGTAAAAACAAGCGATTGGCAGCGCGTCGTCACTGCTGTAAACAGTGTGGCAGCCACAGAGAGATCAGTGACTGCAGAGGTGGAGAAGAAGAGTCTGATCTGAAGGTGGAGGCCAGAGGAGAGTGACCTCATGGGGGCAGCACCTGAGCACACTGCTGGACACCATAACAGCCCTCATGGTTGTGACGGCCAGCGTGTCTTTCTGGTGGAGACCACAGCGGACCGATAAAGTTCACTTTTATCTGTTGATTAAATGTATGAATGAAATACTTGAACAGGGACTTGTAAAAAGGCTCAGTGGACTTTGTGTTGTATCCTCAGTCACTGGAGAGTTGGAGGCGGAGGGTGACGTGGAGGTCGTCTGTCTCCAGCAGCAGAGCGTCCAGAGCGCATGGCGGTGCAGCGCATCCACAGTGCAGCTTCATGCACGACTGTCACCGTGCTATTTATATGCGTTCTTAGCAATGGGACCGGTTGTTAAACACCTTGTCACAATTGATAATCAGTCAGTTCTATCCACCGCTCTGGATCATTTCAAGATGAAAGTTTGTCATATGAACCTCGTGCTGCTGATTCAGTAGTAATGGCTCATTAAAGGAACATCTATAACACTGAAGCTCGGCTGTTTATGATCACCTGGATCTATAAGTCTGACATTTGAAGACATTAAATGTATGAGATGAATCTGGCTTCAATTCTCCACCTCACAATCGGCGCCGCCAGTTTCCACCGTCTCAAAAATGTGTGTGCGCAAGGTTCAAAGTTGCCGTACCGGTACGCACATTCTCCTGCAGAGCTTATTTCTTTAAATCACAAACTTTGCGTGGGAAGTGGCGTACGCATCTTTCAGGACCTGTTTTGTCCGTCAGCAACCTTTATAAATGAGGCCCCTGATCTTTATAAAGAAACGATTTACTGATTTTATGGAGCTTTCAATCAGGCTTGAACTACCTCACTCTCACTTCTTAATTTTTCTATTAACCAGGCACTTTGTCCAAACCACCTTCCTCCACTGCTCTACCCACCACCCGAGTCTCAGATTGACTCACTGCTCTCTCTTGACCCTTCACAGAAACGCTCCATCTAGGTGATCTACAACTCCATTGACTCCCTCAACTCCAACCAGATGACCAAACTGAAACAGACTTGGGAGGAGGAAATAAGAACGTCAATATCAGACAGCCGATGGGACCAAATTCATGTGCGAGTTCACTCATCCTCAATATGTGCTCGGCACGGCTTCTTTCAATGCAAGGTTCTCCTTAGAGTGCACTACAGAACTGCTGGACCGGCACAAATGTACCCAGGCACCAGTGGCAGTTGTAATAGATGTAAACAGTCACCTGTCAACCAAACACACATGCTCTGGTCCTGTTCAAATCTCACTGGCTTCTGGCTGCAGATTGTTGATCCCCTTGCTACAGTGCTTGAGATGGAGCTTTTCCCTGAACCTTGCACTGCACTGTTTGGGTCGCCCCCAATTACAACAGCTAATCTACCTGTGATTTTTCATTTAACTATTTGTGTTCCTTATGTAGTTGTGTCTCGAATGACGTTTTAATTAAAGGGTGGGAAGGGACAACGGACAGTCATGGACTTTAGTTCAGCTGTAGAAGCAGATTGAGCTCAATTGATTCAATATTGATACTGTGATTATTTTTCTTGTCCCCATCATGCATTACGTTGAATGACCCTCTTACTTTTCAACCCATCTGTTTATGCACATTTTTCTTTTGTTGTAAAAGGAAACGTGAAAATGCTAAAAAAAAAAAAAAAAAGATTTAAAAACAATAAATAAAAGACAGCAGGTCCAAGCAGCAATCTCCTGAGCTGGACCAAGACACCATCCGGCCGGGGAAATGAAGCAGGAGCAGAAAAAAAGAAAAACACAAACCAGAAGAAGACAAATGTTCTTCTCTCCTGCTGGTTCCTGTCAGGACTCTTGCTGTGGCATTATGAATCAGTGGAAGACTTTCAGCAGTTATTCAGACACCCTGATATTAGGGAGTTACAATAGTTACTCTGGAGGGAACAAATGTGTGGATTAGTTTCTCAGCTTCATTCTGAGTCAACATGTTCCTGATATTAGAAATATTAAGCAGGTGACAAAAGGCAGTCCTGCAGATTTGTTTAATGTGGAGCTGAAGGATCAGTCCTGGTCCAAAGTAACTCCAGGTTCCTCACAGTGGTACTGGAGGTCAAAGTAATACCATCCAGTGTTACTATATGTTCAGATCATTTCTCTCTCAGATGATTTGGGACAACTATAATAACTTGTGTTTAATCTGAGTTCAGAAGCAGAAAATGATCATTCATCCAGACTCTTGTGTCTCTAGGAGAAGCTTCTAGTTTGACAAGTTGATCAGTATCATCTGGTTTCATAGAGAAATCGATTGGTGGATCATCTGCATAGTAATGGAAGTTAATGGAGAGTTTTCTGATCATCCCTGCTCCCTCCTGCTCATCCTCTACATCCTCCTTCTTGGCAATATCATCAGTAAACATCATCTTCATTTCCACTGCTACGCCGACAACATCCAGATCTACATTTCAACCAAATCTGTCACCCCAACAACCTGCTCCACCCTCACCAACTGCCTCAGTGAAATAAAAACATGGATAAAACATGAAACATGAACTAAACTACGACAAATTGTACATGATAATCATGAGACCAAAATCCCTCACAAAACACATGGACAACTTCACCCTGACCACTGGAAACTCCACCCTGTCTCCGTCACCTCACACCTGTAATCTGAGAGTTATTCTCCACATCAAGCTCACCTTTGAACAACACATCAACCAGATCACTCGGACCGCCTTCTTTCACCTCAAAAACACGGCCCACCTTCACAACTCACTCTCCTCCTCTGCTGCTGAAACCCTCATCCACTCATTCATCACATCCTGAATCCACGACTGCAACAACTTTCTCCTCGGCTCATCTTCAAAAGTCCTCAATAAACTTTGGTGTATCTAGAACTCTGCTGCTCGTCTGCTCACCCACTGCAACTCCTGTGAACACATCACCCCCGTCCTCCTGAACCTCCACTGGCTCCCTGTCCTCCAAAACATATCACTAACATCTCTGTCTGTCTGTCTGTCTGTCTGTCTGTCTGTCTGTCTGTCTGTCTGTCTGTCTGTCTGTCTGTCTGTCTGTCTCTCTCTCTCTCTCTCTCTCTCTCTCTCTCTCTCTCTCTCTCTCTCTCTCTCTCTCTCATCATTTTCTCACCTTCTATCCACATATGTTTTTCTTTCTCTCAGTAAAAGTACCTGGATATGACTGTGTTGAATTTGGTGAAATATACACTCTAAGAAATGTTGGGTTATGTTTCAACCCAACAGCTGAGTTAAGACTGTTGGGTAGTTTAATTGGGTTGTTTTCATTAAGTTGGGTAATCTAAGAACCCAACTTGCTGGGTTATTGTCATTGGTAGTTGGGTTATTAGCTGTTGGGTTGTAATTTCCATTATACTGTGTTGGGTTATTTCGGACTACCCAACATGTTGGGTTGACGATCGCGCATGCGCGACCAACAGTAACGTTCCTCCCAGGTTACACCCACTCATTCGACCACCAGTTGCGAGCAGTGCCCGGATGCTGGATCGGAAAAATCTCGCTACACCAAGACATACTGAGACTCAGCTCTTTACAAATCAAGGTTTGTTACGTGTGCACTATTGTTTCACCACATTGTTTAATTTATATGAATAATATGTATATAAAGCTTATTGTAGTAACCGTGTATGTTGGTCATACGAATGGTTCAACGTAATATGAGCGTGTGTAGCAGTGATTGTGAGCTACATAGATACATGGAAGCCTTTGCGGCCAGGGCTTTAGGGAATATGAGGTTTAGATGTGAGTTAATGACGCCCCAATGAGCAACGTTACCATCTATTGGTAAGTCAGCAAGCTGTTAGCTAATGTTATTAGCATGCACAAACTCCATTTCATTAAACGTAGCAAGTTAGCATGTTAGCCTGGGCGCTACGTAGCAGTTTCAAAGTAACTCGAGTATATTTGTTTTAAAGTTAGGAGGACAACGTGAGGTTTTTCATCAATTTGGCTTCCATATATAACAACGTAGCTAGCCAGTCCGCGCTGTATTAGCCAGCTTGAGTTTGCCGAGGCGGAACCGGTAACTTTCTAATTTGCTCAAGTCTAAAAGTAGTTTAAAACCGTAGAGAAGTTAATTGTTACGACAGTGAAAATACCTCTGATTTAACGTTACTGAATGAGTTATTTATGATACGTTTGTTTAATTTTAATTCTTTGTGTTGGTTTTGCAGTTTGCTTCTCCCACCTCATGGAGGATTTTGTGAGATCCAAATTCATTGAGTGGCAGCTTCCCGGGATCATTGACATCTTTAGTGGTAAGTCAATTGAAGTTGTTTCAATGTCACATTATTTTATTGGTACTAACTTGGTAGCCACTACTATTATAAATAAATTGACATACTATTGTAATATAATGACATATTATTTAAATGACCTTGTTTCTCAATTTGTCTCCATCTTTTAGATTGCGCAGGACTTTGCTATCCTTCATGGTGAGGCTGCCCCGAAGCTGTTTGAGAAGTGGGTTCAAGTGGGAAAGTATTCATACTCCTTGAACTTATACGCCCCTTGTCATGTAGCAACCACAAACTTAAATACTTTTTATTGGGGTTTTCAGTGATCGACAAACACAAGGTAACACACATTTGAGAAGTGAAACAAAAATGATATGATACTCAGTCCTCTGATACAGAGGGGGCTAAAATACTTTGTTGAATCACCTTTCACTGCAGTTACTGCTAAACATATTCAGGGGTGTGTCTCTACCAGCTTTGCACATCTACACACTGCATTTTTTGTCCATTCTTCTTAGCAAAACAAAACATCTGTGAACTGCCACCACCATGTTTCACACGGTGGATGATGTGTCCAGGTTCATGGTGGCAGCATCGTGTTGCGGGGGGCTTTTCTTCAGCAGGGACAGGGAAGCGGCTCAGAGTTGATGGGAGGATGGATGGAGCTAAATATGAAGCCTGAATCCTACTGAGGATCTTTGGCAAGATTTGAAAACTGCTGTTCACAGATGCTCTCCAATCTGACAACTGGAGCTGTTGTGCAAAGAAGAATGGACAAAAAATGCAGTGTGTAGATGTGCAAAGCTGGTAGAGACACACCTCAGATTACTTTTAGCTGTAACTGCAGTGAAATGTGGTTCAAAGTATTTAGCCCCCTCTGTATTAGAGGACTGAGTATGATGTATCATTTTTGTTCCACTACTCAAATGTGTGTTACCTTGTGTTTGTCGATCACTGAAAACCCCAATGAAAAATATTTGTCTTTGTGAACAGACAAAAATGCAGTGTGTAGATTTGCAAAGCTGGAGGCACACCCCAGAAGACTTTAGATGTAACTAAAGGAAGGGGGTTCAACAAAGTTTGGTAGGAATGGGTTGAAAGAGCTTGAGTTGTGAGCTAATGATACTTGCTTTGCCCAAGTAGCGATACTTACCTTATCTATTTTATTTCTCATCATAGGTCGGAACCAACATGGTGGAATACCTCGAGCAGGCAAAAACGACGAGATGATGCCCCCATGTCCTCCTGCTGGAGAGCGGGACGCACTACTCGCAGGCATTTTCTGTGATCTCGGGGAGGACAATTGAGGCCGAAACAGCCCTTGCAGCAGTGGATATTTGTTTTAAAAGTTTTTATGTTTTTGACTTGCACTACCCAAAAGAGTGCACGCCAACATGGCAATTCCTCCAAAGCGTGGTGTTTGAACTGGAGGGAACCGTTTCACCAGCAGTTGGCTTCCTCAGGAGCCAGCTTCTATCACTGGCCTCCAGTTAGGCCAGGACACCGTTTCGTCTGTAGATATCGTCCTACAATTGTTTGTAGATATTGTTGTTCTGAAAAGATTGTCATTGTTCCCTGTTTTTTTTAAAATTACAATTACAGGAATTTTGTTCATTAAAATATTTTTGTGTTCTGTAAATTGTGATAAATAATTGTTCAGAATTTTTTTTTGCAAAATTGTTCATATGTTTAGTATCTAAAAGTTTGTGTAAATCACTGTTCCCTGTTTTTTAATAAAGTTTGTTAATTTAAATATTTTGTATTTGGTGAATTTTGAATTGTAATAAATATTTATTCTTAATTTTTTGTGTCAGAGTATATTTAATCAATAAATAGACAACAATATTATATAATTACAATAGAATATTAATAACTAGAAATGAGCCTATGGTTGGGTTATATAAACAACCCAACTGATTGAGTAGAAAGAACCCAACCGTATAGTCAAATTGAGCCTATGGTTGGGTTATATAAACAACCCAACTGATTGAGTAGAAAGAACCCAACCGTGTAGTCAAATTGAGCCTATGGTTGGGTTATATAAACAACCCAACTGTTGGTTTAAAGAGGCCAACCCAACTTGTTGGGTCAAAATAACCCAGCATGTGTTCTGTCCAATAGTTAACCAGTGTTGGGTTAAAAAATAACCCAGGTTGGGTTATTTTTAACCCAACATTTTTAAGAGTGTATCTCCTCTGAGGGCGAATATCGTATCGGCTCCAAAACACTATTAAACGACAGAGGAGACTCTCCTGCTCAATAATTCAGTTCAACTTTGTCATTCGTCGAGCAGTTTCATGTTTATTAGCTGTCAAAGTTCCGAACACCGATTCCCGCCTCCTCCCTCCTCCTCCTCCCTCCTCCTCATCCCTCCTCCTCCTCATCCCTCCTCCTCCCTCCTCCACCTCCCTCCTCCTCCTCCTCCTCCCTCCTCCTCCTCATCCCTCCTCCTCCCTCCTCCTCCTCATCCCTCCTCCTCCCTCCTCCACCTCCTCCTTCCTCCTCCTCCTCCTCATCCCTCCTCCTCCCTCCTCCACCTCCTCCTCCTCCCTCCTCATCCCTCCTCCTCCCTCCTCCTCCTCCTCCTCCCTCCTCCTCCCTCCTCCTCCTCCTCCTCCTCCTCCCTCCTCCTCATCCCTCCTCCTCCTCCTCCCTCCTCCACCTCCCTCCTCCTCCTCCTCCCTCCTCCACCTCCCTCCTCCTCCTCCTCCCTCCTCCTCCTCCCTCCTCCTCCTCCTCTCATTCAAATACATGGGAAAACCAAAATGTCTCTTCAAAAACAGCCTTGACAGATCACTCTGAACAAGTGGCCACTGTGGCTAAACTATGACTGTGATAAACAAAACGAGCAGATCAGAAGCACGACAAGAACCTGCCGAGCAAGACGTTGTAACGCATGTGGGGAAAATATCATAAAAAAATACCTTTTTGACGAGAGAGAACAATGCTGTCATTTTTTTGGTTCCAGCGATTTCAAGAGACATTTATAAATGAGTCAGATGGAGCAAAATCATGTCTCTGCATCAAACTGCGCCTCCTAGTGTCTAAAGTTTACGTCTGTCTGCTTCCAAACCCACACAGACTGAAAGACAACACATTTTCCTCTCAAGAAATGATAATTTTATGAAAATATTTGCCCGAAAACTGTGGATTCTGAGTTTTTTTTCCAAAATATGTGGATAAAATCCGTCCTCTCACCCACTGTGATGACATCACTAACTGCAGGTGGTCAGAACGCTGTTGCTTCATTCACACCAGGATTACACAATACCAGGAAAGTCCTTGTTTATGAGCTAACCTGCTATCATGTGCTACATAAACAAGCTACCATGCTAATCTGTGGTTTGTGGATGAGCTAACATGTTATTGTGTCCTACAATAAGTCTGTTTGTTTCTCTTGTTTGTTATTTTTGCACATGTTCATAAATAAACAAATAAATAAATCATAAAAGACAAAACTCTTTGTATCAAAGTCATTACCCTTTGTGACATGTTTGTTTGTGTGAGACATCCTTTGATCTTTCGATTCCTTATGAGTTCACCTGAGAAATCAAAGATTGACTGAGAGATCCTGAATGCTCACTGACACTATTTACGAGGCTTTACCACTGCACCGCCTGTCCAGATCCTTTGGTACGTTTATTATTTAATGATTTACATCAATACTGTGAGCTGAATGAAAAAAGTACAACATTTATTGAACTTCCACGACTCAGAATTGCTAATGCATCATATAATCCTAAAGAAGACTAAAGATTATCAGTGTTTAACTACTGGTATTTATTTACCCGGTGACGTAGTTGTAGTCTGTTGTTGAACTATTTATCTATTCATCTATTTATTTATTTGCGCTGCTTTTTCTATGCAACCTTTTACGTAATTACCCCCCAGGGACAAATAATCTTTATTTGATTGATTGATTAAATTAAGTTGTAACATCTCTGCAGATGTGTTGTTGATGCAATGTTAAGGTTTAGTGGTGATGTTTGTTGGTTCCGATTCTTAACGCGATTCGTGACATGTTACCATCAACACTGGTACTGAACACACATGATGTAAGTTTTGGTCTGATTAAAATCAATTGTGACTTTATTACAGATCGCTGTGATCAGAAATCAGAGTAAAAAGTAACTGATTACTACGGTGGCCTGGAAGTGCAAAACGCTGCAAACTACAGAAAACACTTCCCAATCCAAAAAACACTTCCTAATTGAGAAAACCATAGACTGGGGAGGGACACGTCAACAGCACCGCCATCTTGAACCGGTGGTGGTGGCGGCAGGGGTGAATGAACATCGACGATGGAAAGAGGTTTCCTAAATCTCTAAGTAGAATTATAAGTTGAATTTTAAACTGATTTCCAAACTGTTTGATTTTTTAAAAACGTCATACATGTAGCTACTTTGTTTAGTGTGTGTTAATGTGCAGTACACACTTTGTTTGTGTGTTAATGTGCAGTACACACTTTGTTTGTGTGTTAATGTGCAGTACACACTTTGTTTAGTGTGTTAATGTGCAGTACACACTTTGTTTAGTGAGTGTTAATGTGCAGTACACACTTTGTTTAGTGTGTGTTAATGTGCAGTACACACTTTGTTTGTGTGTTAATGTGCAGTACACACTTTGTTTAGTGTGTTAATGTGCAGTACACACTTTGTTTAGTGAGTGTTAATGTGCAGTACACACTTTGTTTGTGTTAATGTGCAGTACACACTTTGTTTAGTGTGTGTTAATGTGCAGTATACACTTTGTTTAGTGTGTGTTAATGTGCAGTACACACTTTGTTTAGTGTGTTAATGTGCAGTATACACTTTGTTTAGTGTGTTAATGTGCAGTACACACTTTGTTTAGTGAGTGTTAATGTGCAGTACACACTTTGTTTAGTGTGTGTTATTGTGCAGTACACACTTTGTTTGTGTGCATTGATGTGCAGTATACACTTTGTTTAGTGTGTTTAGTGTGCAGTACACACTTTGTTTAGTGTGTGTTAGTGTGCAGTACACACTTTGTTCACTGTGTATTAATGTGCAGTACACACTTTGTTTACTGTGTGTTAATGTGCAGTATGCACTTTGTTTAGTGTGTTGATGTGCAGTATACACTTTGTTTAGTGTGTGTTAATGTGCAGTACACACTTTGTTTACTGTGTGTTAATGTGCAGTATGCACTTTGTTTAGTGTGTTGATGTGCAGTACACACTTTGTTTACTGTGTTAATGTGTTGTACTGGGCTGTTATTCATGTGAAATTGATTGACAATGTTGTATAATTCCTCTGAAATGGGTTCAGTCAATAAATTGTGAATTTCTTCAGATAGACAGACGTCTTAAAGTATCGTGGATGAAATTTCCAGAGATATACTGAGTAGAATCGCTGTATTGTGATAATACTGTTATCGTGGGCAAATAGGTTACCGGCTATACTCAGCCGTAGTAATGGTTATAATAATAATATCAATAATGATCGAAGAATCCAGTATCTATAATACAATAATAAAATCTATAATAATAATAAACAATAATAATACTGTAGTAGTACAATTATACAATAATAATTGTCAAATGCAATGTATAGCCATGCACATCTGAACGTTTTCTGGGTTTCTTTTGTTCTCTCTCTCTCTCTCTCTCTCTCTCTCTATATATATATATAATATAATAATAATAATATATAATATATATATATATATATATATATCTCGGTCTATGGCCCCGCTCCGCCTGCTTCTAGCTTATGCAGCTCGACAAGAGCTTGAAGTCCGTGATTGTTGTGGTTGTTAGGTGACGTTTAGGACCACGGTGGGGGGAGGAGGGGGGCGATTACGTCATCTTTTTTTCCACGGATGATCGTCTTTGCTGAGCGTACTCCGCCGCATGTTTACTTTTTAGATGTCTTATCAAATTAGTTGTGTTAAACGAAGTAGTGGGGCTCCACCTCTCGGGACTGTGGCGAAGCAAATAGTCCAACTGGCCGCTGGACTGGTTTGGTTGTCAACCTTAAAATACCTCCAGACTGCTGACATTTTATCCACTCAATGGTTTTAGACTGCTAACCTCAGTTTACGGCAGGTTGCAAACGGGGCTCGCTTTACGGCAGCTGACGGGAAAATGTTTTTGTTTTTTTAAATTAGATCGGCGGGGCGATCGGCTGGATTTGCCGATTCCCGATCATTTACAAATCACCAATATCGGCCCCGATCCGATATCTAGCGATCTGATCGGGACATCCCTACTTTAAACCAAAGTGTCTATGCTGTCCTCACAACACGTGACAGTGTGTTGCTAGACAGCCAGCGAACCATCAAAGAAAACACTGTGCACAAGGCTTGCTTTTCTTGTTTTAGTGATTTCTAGTGTGTGTGTGTGTGTAAATATGTGAAAGTGTGTGAAAGTGTGGTTACTGTAAACATACAGAAAAAAGAACAATTACTGTCTATACATGCATGGAAAACACACTGAATTCGATATACACATGTAACACAACAGTCACTACAACAACCGATGCATTTTGAACTATACATGACCCACAGATACTTACAAAGACGAAAATTTCCCTAGGCTCAAGTGTTAAGAGCGACACAGCGTGTTCCTGTGAAGTTTCAGCCACGTTTCTGTAGTACTGCTAGCTTACCTTCACCGAGAGACAAAACAGCAAAGATCGTAGAGCGAGAGGAACACTCACTCTGCTACAACAAAAAACGATCCTCTACGGAGAAGATGAAGATGTGTCACTACATTAACTATTTAACTATAGCACACTTTTTAACAACCTTAGAAACTTCAGGACCATATAATGTCTTTAACCTAAAGACATGACAGTGTCCCTCTCATTTTCTTTCTAGTTAATTTGGCACTTTTCTTGACAAAAGGCCAAACAAGTTGATCGTCACACTGATGGATTAATATCTCATCTATTGATCAACTGATTGATGGAAAACAATCTTTAGATTCTTGTAAGTGCTGAGCTCTCAGCAGATTCTTTGACCTTTGGTAGTAAGTTCATTTTAAACTGTTGAATCTCTGTTGATTCTTTGACTTGGATGTGCAGCAGCACCGACTCCAAAGCACATTTTGTAGACGTCCTTGTAAAGCTTCACTTCCTCTCTTCCTGTTGTCCTTCTGTCACACATCAGCCCTGACACTGCCTCACTTCTTCAACCTCTCTGTGGACTGTCCATCCCTCTGGACGCTTGACCTCAGAGCCTCACCACCTCTGCTCTGAGCTTCTTCTCCTGTCTCTTCTCTCACATGTTCTGTCTTTTCTCTGCTGTGCAGACCTCCACCTCTCCTTTCCTCAGACCATTATGAAAAAAGGAAACGTCCTGGATACCATCAATGAAGTCACCATCATCCATGTCTTCACCTTCCTCATCCCCTGTGTCAGACCGGCTGCTGGACTTCTGGACTGACCCCTCCTGACTCACCCTCTTAGAAGCATGAAGTGTCTGTGGGGAGTCATTCTTTACTCCCACAAATCTTCCTGCTGCTTCAGCCACAAACTTAATAACATCTGACCTTGATTTCTGCTGAACCGTATGGCTGTTAACGCCAGCGTTTCCACTCATTTAGTTTTAGATGTGATACAATTATTCTCAATTCTTTGATTTTCCATGTACGGACGATGATTCTGGACACATTAAAGATGCATTAACGTTTTGTAAATGACGTCTTTAAAGTCAAAATCCTGATTTTATTTATTTTACTTTAATATAATATTTTCAGAATAAAGTCAAACTTCAGACTTTTTAAGTCTCCAAGGAGAAACTCACCACTTTGATAACTTTTCATCTGGTGAATACAACTATGTACATGAGTCAATGTTTTATCAGCATTATCAAATGTCATTGTCATTGTTAATGCTCTCATTGCTGCACTGTTTAGCACTCTCGCTTGACAGAAGGTTGTGGGTTCAAATCCAGCTGGAGGTGTTTGTGGAATTTCCTTGTGTTTCCTCAGGGTTCTCTGGTTTCCTCCCACATTCCTAAAAACTGCATGTAATGTTAATGCTAAATGAAGTGTCTGTGTGTGTCCTGTGGAAGACTGATGACCTGTCCTTTTTCTTTTGAAACGTATTTTCATGGACGTCCATAAGACGTCCAGACAAGACGTGAAAACAACGTCCAAGAAAGACGTCTAAAAAACGTTCATTCTGGCTCGTCTGAGGACGTCTTCTGGATGTCAAATATTGACGTCTATATGATGTCCAGAAAAGACATCCAGACAACGTCCAAGAAAGACGTCTAAAAAACTTTCATTCTGGCCCCTCTGCAACTGCAACGTGAAATAAGTGTCGGTCACGCTGCTGCTTCAACCAATCAGGTTTTGATATTGATGCTCTTTTTGTTTTTTAATTGATTCATTTTATTTTATTTTATTTCATTTTTTACTTTATTGCCCAAATGGGGGAACATCCAAACAGAGCAAACAAACATCAAACAACAAAAACAAACAATTTTAACAGACGATGCTCACAAATAATACATTAGTATAATCTTAAGCTCCATGGTATGAACTTATAAAGATAACTATAACAAATACAAATAAGGATGACATTATTTATTTTAAAAGAAAAGTATAATTAAAAAAAAAGAAAACACAAAAGGGACGAGGGAAGCAGAGGGTCTCATTATTCTTTTTGGAATAATTCTTTAAATAACTCAATAATTTTATTACTTTTTTCTGTGTTTATGTTACTTAGTGTTTTAATGTGTTTCTTTAAATTCAATATAAAACTGAACATAATCTAGGTTTACCTTTGCTAATCTGCATTTGCGAATGGGAAATTTTCCAACTAGAATTATTAAATTAATTATAAATTCTATGTCTATATTTTTGTAATTAAAATATGCAATTACACTTTTACAATCAATTTGAGCATGATTTTAGTTTTACATAGTGTATAATTCTCAGTCCATAAGGTAGTTGAATAGGAACAGTAAAACAATTAATGACTTAATGATTTGGGATTAATGAGTTTTTTTTCACTTTCTAAAAATTTGGATAAGTTTATATTTGTTAAATATATGTTGTGCAAAATATTGATATGTACTTGCTTAATTTTATTGACAATACAAAATCTGTATGGCAATAACCAAGCTCTCTGCCAATCAATGTCTGTTAAGATAAAAATCCCAAAAGATTTTCCTCTGGGACTTATTCTCCTTTTCTCATAAAAACAGTTTCTTTTATGTTTATTACTTCAGTTTTGATTCAAAATGTCTCAACCTTTAATAAACAGCAGGTTTTATGACACAAATAGATATTGGTGACTCAGGACCCGCCAGCAGGCCTCGGGTGACGTCAGCGTATTCAAGCCCTCCGATTGGCTCGTCAGAGAGTTCACTCTCCAGCGCCAGCCGACTGCATCTGGAGCGAGCTGCATTAACAATATTATAGTTGTGTTTGTTTAATAGTGGTTTTGTACACCGACAATGGCTAAAGGAGAAGATAAAGAGATGTGGTAGCAGATTTATTGTCAAAACACTTTTCAAGTGGGACTTTTCCTAGAGGTCATTGGGGCTACAAGCACACAGAGGTCCGGTACAATTTACTTGTGCTCACTACAACTTCCATGGCAGGATTCAGGATTATGTTATTCGCCATTATATTATTTTCAAACCATGAAAAACGTTTGTCACCGTCCACGGCCCCCAGGAATTCTGGGAATAACAGCGGCTTTTTTTATGAAGCTGAAACAGAAGGAGACTTGAACTTTGATTCTTTTCATCCATAAAGGTATTTATTCTGGCAACACGAGTATCTATCTGTGATGCAAAGGCTTTTTATACTGCATCTCTGCATGATGACCTGGTTTTTGTAGCCATAAAAAAGTGATTGAGGGGTGGATTGACTCAGACCAGCACTAGTGAAGGCCGAGGTCTGAAATGCAAGGCTGCCACTGTTACAATCTAATCCAACCATTTATAGGACATGCAAATACGTTTCAACTTCCAGCTTTTATTGAAAGATATAAATAAGGATGTGAGGATATAAACACTCTCATATAATATTTTTACATTCATCCATCTTTGCCATGATGATTTTATTGTTGTAAAAAAGTCATGAAAGACCAAAGATTGAGGTGAAAACTGTCTTTATTTTGTCAAAGCTTGAAGAAAATGATGATGAAAGAAGATGAATATTGATGAAGTCAGTTTGCTTTGATGATAGAAGAAAGTGAAAGAGGGTGAATGACAGAGGTGAGATCAGTGTGAGAGTAAAAGCAGTGTGAGAGTCCCAGTGAGTCCGGTCAGGACTGGGAACACTGGTCTCTCCTCAGTGTCTCTCTGAGGGGAGTCTGGGAGCCCCGGGTGGCCTCACAGGTCACAGAGCCCACCTTCCTCCACTGGTCTGCAGGGAGCCTCAGGGTGCTGCTCCAGCTGTAGTGGCCGTCCTTCTGCAGCACCCCGGGGCTCCTGCTCTCCTCCCAGCTGCTGCTGCTGCTGCTGCTGCTGCTGTCCTCCACCTTCCAGCTCAGACTCCAGTCTGAGGGGAAGCCCTCGTTGGCCAGGCACATGAGCGTGGCCTTCCCCTGCTGCAGCTCCTCTCTGGAGGGGGGCAGCACCGTCAGGGTGGGGCGGGTATCACCTAGGAGACACCAATCAAATTAGAGGACAGGGAGCACCCAGCTGTCAATCAACCAGCACACACCTGGACAGCTTTAGTGGGAGACAGCTGATTTGGTCCTGGAAGAAGTTGCTGTCAGAGGCTTTTTCTGCTCCAGCAGTCACTCACTCACACATTGTTTCACTTCCCTTTAAGAAGCCTCTCATGCACATCAGCACAGAGAGAATCATCCAACACTTTGACCTGAAATACCTCAAACTACACAGGAAGGAACACAAGCTGAGGTCTCAACGTTTACTCTTCATTTGCATCAACGCTATCAGAAAGTTTACACTTTACAACTTATGACTGGAAACTTTAACATGAACTTCAAATCTAAATTAATATTTTCAATTATTTAGAGCAAAATGTGAAATAAACAGTGAAAATTATATCAAGAGGTTTTAATAATTTCACAACATGTATCATCAGTATTTCTATTTTACTGTAAAATAACAATATTAATGATGCATTTTAAAGTAAGAAGAGAAACAGAATTGGGAAACATTCTATAGAACCAAGAATAAATCCAGCTGTGATGAAGAGACACTCAATAAAACAAGAAGAATAAAACCTGCACACATTCCAACATAAACACATTTCAAACAGTGGACATGTCAACTAAAACTCAGCCCAAAGACAGACCAGTGCACCAGAAATGTCCCTAAATACACAGGTCAGTGTAAAAACAGCTTCAACATGAGACTGGTAGAGTTAAAACAGTGTGTTCCACAGCCATCAGGCTCTAACTGAGCACATTTAAAGACTGACAATAGCTTTGGTTTTGTCATTTAATCCTTATGAGATTTTAATCCGGTGTAAATTTAAAACTAATAACTTTTCTCTGTGATCAAATTAAAGTGAAACAGAGCTGAGCTAAACTACATGAAATCAATGGAGATTAAAACTTGATCACTACAATAATTATTAAGAAAAAAAAACATCTTTCTAATCTCAAATCATTCAAAACAAGGTTTAATGTCTGAATTTGAATTATTTAGTTGAAAGTATTAAAGGAGAATAAACTTACTTCCAACATCCAGTCTGGTTCCTCCACCGAACGTGTACCACAGTGATACAAACTCATTGAGCCGCTGTACAAAAACCTCTGACTGTAGAGAGACGCCACTCTCTGATTCTGAAACCAACAAACTCTCCAAAACAACTTTTACCACCTGATCCTAACGGAACACAAGAGAACAGTTCTTTCATCTGCAATGTCTACTTGAAATACATATATTTATAGAGATTGTTTTAAAGATTATTTTCTATTTTTTCTATTATGTCTATTGGAATTTATTCCTGAAGGGATTTAACAGCAAAATTAGAAAATGTAAAAAAATAAATGTAAATGTAAAACTACAGACCTATCTTTAATTATTCAGTTTAATTCCTTAATATTCTTATAAAAGTTTGAATCCAGAGTGAAACTGAGAGATGAAAGTGATCCAGGTCCCTGTTGGAGTCAGTCAGAACATTTCCATAGAGCCACTTTGCATCAGCAGCACCATGCTCCAGTGCTCTGGGAGAGTTTATAGTCCTGACAGTTGAAGACTGGATGACTGACAGCCGTCCTTCATGACAACAGAAGACAGAGAAATCCTCCTCATCAGAAACATGAGTGTGATCTGCGTCCTCATCTGGACTCTCCTCTGCTGCTGCTTCACAGGTAAAGTCCAGAGAATCAAACTCCTCTCCTCTGTCAACATCCGTCCCTCTGAAATGAAGCCCACAAAACCATGAGGCTGCTTGATGTTTCTGTCTGTGTTTCCTCAGAGTCCAGAGGCCAGGTCACAGTGACTCAGCCTGCAGCAGTCAGCTCTGCTCTGGGAGCCTCCGTCACCATCACATGTAGGAACAGTCAGAAAGTTTATTATAATGGTGCTTATCACGCTTTAGCCTGGTACCAACAGAGAGATGGACAACCTCCTAAAAGGCTCATTTACTACACCAGCTCTCGAGCATCAGGGACTCCAGGTCGTTTTACAGGCAGTGGATCAAACTCTGACTTCACTCTGACCATCAGTGGAGTTCAAGCTGAAGATGCTGCAGTTTATTACTGTCAGAGTGCTCATTACATCAACAGTCAGAGTGTGTTCACACAGTGAAAAACCGTCGTACAAAAACCTCCCTCAGTCAGACTGAACAGAAACTGACTGCTGCACACTGATACACTTCACTGAACACACACACACACACACACACACACACACACACACACACACACACACACACACACACACACACACACACACACACACACACACACACACACACACACACACACACACACACACACACACACACACACACACACACACACACATTAGAAATCTCTAACATAAACTGAACTAATGAATTTATTTATTGAGATCAGATGTTTCTTCACCAGAGGCGGTGGTGTTTCAACATGTAAATACTTGGTGGTGAGATTTTATTTCAGGTCTACTGAGCGCAGAGTTCAACACCACTTAATACCAAACTAATGTTTGTGCAGAAGTTTTGAGCTCCAACATCTTTATGACAACCATATACTGTAGGATCCCATCTTGTGAAAAGGTTTAACACGGGGAATAGCCTCTGATTAAATCATTTAATAAACTAAACTGTGTCTCGGTGGGGAGTTGAACACGGGCCTACTGATTGCAAGGAAAGAATTCCTCCACTCGACGAGCAGCATATTGATTTACAAGTGAGATTCTTACACAGATTTTATTATGACCTTACACTCACTTTACCTCCAGTTTCTCCTCTAAAGTCAGAGTTTTACATTTATACACCAGTAAATAATCAACCTCATTCATTTGGATTCTTAACTGTTAGCTCTCGCGGCGCATAAGCTGGCGTCACAACTCACTCTGGTTCTGTCAAGCAGTGCCTCCATTGACGCCAGCCAATCAGCTCTGAGCTTCTAAATCATCCTGGAGCAGGGCTTCGGGCTGCAAGCCCCACTCTCCATAAAGATCATGTGATCTGAATGAACGTACCACAGCCTGAGCATGAACACTTACATTTGACTGCATGAAATACAAACTGCATTGAGAGAGAGGAGCTAGTCCAACTCATGCAACCATCAGTGTGGATCAGGAGAAAACTCAGCCTGAAGCAGCAAGAGGAGACCAAGAACCAGGAAGTTCAATCCTCACACACAAATATGCAACTCAGGAGGAAGCTATATTCACAGAAAATAAAATACTATAGATGATCTTAAAGGATTAATAATGTACTTTGCCTGCAGTTATTTTTCACTGGTTCATCAGGTGGTGCTCCTATGGAGGGCTGACTGTGCCAAAATAAAAAATGAAATAAACCATTCAATAATTAATTAAATGTGTCATTAATTGATTAAAATTGGAATTAAATACATAAATGTGTCATTAAATGTGTCATTAATGAATTAAAATTAATTAATTTTATGTAAAAACATCTATAATTATTCCATGATGTATTTAATTATTTCATGGTCCGGTGTTGCACGGCTTCATGAATTAATTTTATCTTGTTAAACTCGTCCATCAAACTCAGTGGGCGGGGCTAACACTGATCGAGTCAAACACATTGCTGTGTTCTGAAGAGTTTCTGAACAAACAGGACATCTCTGCCTCACCTTTAACTGACCATTGCATAATAACATTATCCTTGGTACTTCCAAAGAATAGTCCCAGCATAAATTTGATTTTGAAATGTAATAATACACTGTTGGATAGCACTGTATTTTGTAAGGAAGTAAAACAGCTGATTTTAGAGCTTGAGCCCTTGGAAATGTTTTCTATTAGTAAATGGGAGAGTTTCAAATTTAAAGTAAATGAACTTGGGATTAAAATCAGTAAAAATATCATTAGAAGAAACAAACAAAAACAGCAAAACATCGTCCTTTAATTAAACAGTCTGGGTAAAAAGAATGTTCTATCAAGAGAAGACTCAATAGAATTAAACAAGCTTCAATCTGAATTAGACCAATTATTCATTGGAGAGAGAAACTCATCCTATTTCTTTGGCCTAGAGAGACATAGACAGTTAAAAAAGAAAATAAATAAACTAAATATCAATGGACACAATACAGAAGACCAAAGTCTGATTATCAAACATATTACAAAGTGTTATGGAAATCTTGTTTTGTCTCATAAAGAATGATGTGTAATGTTCAGTCTGTGTTGAAGGATGACCTGTGTCAGCACTGTTCAAACATCTCTGCTGCTTTTGGTGTCCTTCATGCAGACTCAAAACAATTTAAGCCTTTAGGGGGCGCTGTCTGACTTCAGAGTGAGACAAACTCCTGGACAATCATGCAGAGGTTGGACTGTGACTTTGTCTCTTCTTGCAAGAATAATGTAATAAAATGGTCTTAAACTTTCTCAAATCGCTCTCAGTCTGATTCCTGTGTTTTCTGTCTCCATGAGGTTTTCTTACGAGGAAAATTCTCCTGACATGAAGAAAAGACATAAAAAGGAACGACTGATCTTTGCCACAGAGTCTCTGGACAATTCTGGGAAAATGGGACAAGTGGGAGAAAGTGGCTGGAGGATATATAATCAAATAATAAAGTTATTGCTGCACATGGTATTTTTTTTAGGGACCAAGCCTGAAAGACCAGGACCCTATTGTATTTCATGTTTCTTCTTATTGTTTTTTCCCACTCCTGATGCGGCTTTGAGCCACATTTTGACCCATTAAACACGATCAAATGTTGATAAAATTTGGTACGCTCATCAAGACTGAAAAAAAAATTAAGGAAATGTAAAAAATAACCCCCAGAGTGCCAGAATGTGCTCTCTAGCGCCACCTAGAAACACTAAAATGGCCACCACGGCCCGTAGGAATGTCATCTGGAGATCAAACCAAAACTCAATTGTTTGTCTCATCAAGACCTAAAAATCACCTGATACCCCAACCTAAATTCAACAGGAAGTTTGCAATTTGCCTTCCAAACTAAGATTTTCACCCAAAGAAGGCCCTCACGCAAATGCTATTACCTCTGAGGGAGAATAAATGTTACACCCTAAACACGCTCAAATGCTCACCAAATTTGGCACACTCATCAAGACTGGGGAAAAATATAGGAAAATGTAAAAAATAACCCCCAGAGTGCCAAAATGTGCTCTCTAGTGCCACCTAGAAACACTAAAACGGCCACAATGTCGTAGAGAGATCAAACCAAAACTCAATTGTTGGTCTCATCAGGATCTAAAAATCACCTGATACCCCGGACCTAAATCCAACAGGAAGTCCGCCTTTCAGAACAAGATAAACGCTATCTCCTCTGAGGGCGAATATCGTATCGGCTCCAAAACACTATTAAACGACAGAGGAGACTCTCCTGCTCAATAATTCAGTTCAACTTTATCATTCGTCGAGCGGTTTCATGTTTATTAGCTGTCAAAGTTCCGAACACCGATTCCCGCCTCCTCCCTCCTCCTCCTCCTCTCATTCAAATACATGGGAAAACCAAAATGACTCTTCAAAAACAGCCGTGACAGAACACTCCAAACAAGTGGCCACTGTGGCTAAACTATGACTGTGATAAACAAAACGAGCAGATCAGAAGCACGACAAGAACCTGCCGAGCAAGACGTTGTAACGCATGTGGGGAAAATATCATAAAAAAATACCTTTTTGACGAGAGAGAACAATGCTGTCATTTTTTTGGTTCCAGCGATTTCAAGAGACATTTATAAATGAGTCAGATGGAGCAAAATCGTGTGTCTGCATCAAACTGCGCCTCCTAGTGTCTAAAGTTTACGTCTGTCTGCTTCCAAACCCACACAGACTGAAAGACAACACATTTTCCTCTCAAGAAATGATAATTTTATGAGTTTTTTTCCAAAATATGTGGATAAAATCCGTCCTCTCACCCACTGTGATGACATCACTAACTGCAGGTGGTCAGAACACTGTTGCTTCATTCACACCAGGATTACACAATATCAGGAAAGTCCTTGTTTATGAGCTAACCTGCTATCATGTGCTACATAAACAAGCTACCATGCTAATCTGTGGTTTGTGGATGAGCTAACATGTTATTGTGTGCTACAATAAGTCTGTTTGTTTCTCTTGTTTGTTATTTTTGCACATGTTCATAAATAAACAAATAAATAAATCATAAAAGACAAAACTCTTTGTATCAAAGTCATTACCCTTTGTGACATGTAGTTTGTGTGAGACATCCTTTGATCTTTCGATTCCTTATGAGTTCACCTGAGAAATCAAAGATTGACTGAGAGATCCTGAATGCTCACTGACACTATTTACAAGGCTTTACCACTGCACCGCCTGTCCAGATCCTTTGGTACGTTTATTATTTAATGATTTACATCATTACTGTGAGCTGAATGAAAAAAGTACAACATTTATTGAACTTACACGACTCAGAATTGCTAATGCATCATATAATCCTTAAGAAGACTAAAGATTATCAGTGTTTAACTACTGGTATTTATTTACCCGGTGACGTAGTTGTAGTCTGTTGTTGAACTATTTATCTATTCATCTATTTATTTATTTGCGCTGCTTTTTCTATGCAACCTTTTACGTAATTACCCCCCAGGGACAAATAATCTTTATTTGATTGATTGATTAAATTAAGTTGTAACATCTCTGCAGATGTGTTGTTGATGCAATGTTAAGGTTTAGTGGTGATGTTTGTTGGTTCCGATTCTTAACGCGATTCGTGACATGTTACCATCAACACTGGTACTGAACACACATGATGTAAGTTTTGGTCGGATTAAAATCAATTGTGACTTTATTACAGATCGCTGTGATCAGAAATCAGAGTAAAAAGTAACTGATTACTACGGTGGCCTGGAAGTGCAAAACGCTGCAAACTACAGAAAACACTTCCCAATCCAAAAAACACTTCCTAATTAAGAAAACACTTCCCAATTCAAAACACACTCCTTAATAGAGAAAACCATAGACTGGGGAGGGACACATCAACAGCTCCGCCATCTTGAACCGGTGGTGGTGGCGGCAGGGGTGAATGAACATCGACGATGGAAAGAGGTTTCCTAAATCTCTAAGTAGAATTATAAGTTGAATTTTAAACTGATTTCCAAACTGTTTGACTTTTTAAAAACGTCATACATGTAGCGACTTTGTTTAGTGAGTGTTAATGTGCAGTACACACTCTGTTTAGTGTGTGTTAATGTGCAGTACACACTTTGTTTAGTGTGTGTTAAGGTGCAGTACACACTTTGTTTAGTGTGTTAATGTGCAGTACACACTTTGTTTAGTGAGTGTTAATATGCAGTATACACTTTGTTTAGTGTGTGTTAATGTGCAGTACACACTTTGTTTAGTGAGTGTTAATATGCAGTATACACTTTGTTTAGTGTGTGTTAATGTGTAGTACAAACTTTGTTTACTGTGTGTTAATGTGCAGTACACACTTTGTTTAGTGTGTTAATGTGCAGTACACACTTTGTTTAGTGTGTTAATGTGCAGTACACACTTTGTTTAGTGAGTGTTAATGTGCAGTATACACTTTGTTTAGTATGTGTTATTGTGTAGTACAAACTTTGTTTACTGTGTGTTAATGTGCAGTACACACTTTGTTTAGTGTGTTAATGTGCAGTACACACTTTGTTTAGTGAGTGTTAATGTGCAGTATACACTTTGTTTAGTATGTGTTAATGTGCAGTATACACTTTGTTTAGTATGTGTTATTGTGTAGTACAAACTTTGTTTACTGTGTGTTAATGTGCAGTACACACTTTGTTTAGTGTGTTAATGTGCAGTACACACTTTGTTTAGTGTGTGTTAATGTACAGTACACACTTTGTTTGTGTGCATTGATGTGCAGTACACACTTTGTTTACTGTGTGTTAATGTGCAGTACACACTTTGTTTACTGTGTTAATGTGTTGTACTGGGCTGTCATTCATGTGAAATTGATTGACAATGTTGTATAATTCCTGTGAAGTGGGTTCAGTCAATAAATTGTGAATTTCTTCAGATAGACAGACGTCTTAAAGGAGACATATCATGCTTTTAAATCCTTCCTTTTTACATATAAATCATACAGTTGTGGTCTATATAAAGCGGAACTGCAATGCTTGGGTCTGAATTCCTCATTATTAGAGCTCCACAGGCCCCTTTTCTACCCCTTTTCTGATGTGCTTCTGAGAGCAACTCGTTTTGGGGCGGTCTCTTCAAATGCAAATGAGACACTTCATACCCCGCCTCCTCTCCAGGTTGCAGAGGTGACACTCGGTTCAACGCCACCCTGTTCGGCCATCTTTGTAGTTTGATAGAACAGATACAATTATCTAGCGGCGCAGAAACTTTATATTCACACATTATTTACAAAATGTCAACAAGGGAAGATTTGTCCATCCAGCCATACATGTTGGAGCCAGAGTCGGACCCGGCGGAGCGAGATGAAAATGACGATGATGCACCTGCAGAACAACGTCTTCATATGGATGTAACGCAATGGTGTGTCACTATATTTACACTAAATTAAATCACGTAGGCCATATCATAGGATCATAGGATCTAAAACGAGCGCACAGCGCTAACATATGAAGACGGTGCAACTGCTAATGCTAACAAAACAATGACAGGGACGTCTTATCATCACACTTTTTAGCGTTATATACAGCTTACCGAAGTGCTCTGTTCGTCGTCTCCATAGATAGAAGGAACTGACCGCTCAATCAGACCAAGTCTTTCGGCAAATCCTTCTTTATACTGGCGGAGGTTGCTGAAGCAGTCGTCCTTGAAGTGCTTCGCGCACACAAAAATGACCTTACCCACAGATGTGGGTACATTTCTGTGAAAAATAAAACTCAACCAGGCACTTCGAAAAGGTTCTGATGCTGGGAGACGGTGTAACGAAGCTTGTGGGTTACTACATCCAACAACCGAACATTTCCACTTATCCTCTCGTAACTTCAGCATCCTTGAGGTTGGACTACAAAATCGCAGCGAGAAACAAAAATGGCGGATTGCTCGAAGTGTTGGGCCTGGAGTCGATGTCCTAATCTGGCAGTTCTGCTGCGAATACTGTGACGTCATTGTTCAAAAAACGTAATAGAGAATAGAAAAATCGAAACAGATTGCAAAATATGACCAAAACAGAATATAAAGATATCAACGGAGCACCTGAAGAGACTACTTTGAACTTTTCTGTACTTCTAAACACTCTAAATATAAAACAAAATGCATTTAAGGGCTAAAAAAGTGGATTTAGCATGATATGTCCCCTTTAATGTATCGTGGATGAAATTTCCAGAGATATACTGAGTAGAATCGCTGTATTGTGATAATACTGTTATCTTGGCCAAATAGGTTACTGGCTATACTCAGCCGTAGTAATGGTTATAAAAATAATATCAATAATGATATAAGAATCCAGTATCTATAATAAAATAATAAAAACTCTAATAATAATAAACAGCATTAGATAATTATAATAAGGTAATATAATAATATAGCAATAATAATAGTCCAATGAGAATACCAATAAATATAAAATAAAATAATAATATGAGAATACAATAATTATAAGAATAGCAATAACAAAAATACTGTAGTAGTACAATTATACAATAATAATTGTCAAATGCAATGTATAGCCATGCACATCTGAACGTTTTCTGGGTTTCTTTTTTTCTCTCTCTCTCTCTCTCTCTCTCTCTCTCTCTCTCTCTCTCTCTCTATATATATATATATATATATCTAGGTCTAGCTTGAAGTCCGTGATTGTTGTGGTTGTTAGGTGACGTTTAGGACCACGGTGGGGGGAGGAGGGGGGCGATTACGTCATCTTTTTTTCCACGGATGATCGTCTTTGCTGAGCGTACTCCGCCGCATGTTTACTTTTTAGATGTCTTATCAAATTAGTTGTGTTAAACGAAGTAGTGGGGCTCCACCTCTCGGGACTGTGGCGAAGCAAATAGTCCAACTGGCCGCTGGACTGGTTTGGTTGTCAACCTTAAAATACCTCCAGACTGCTGACATTTTATCCACTCAATGGTTTTAGACTGCTAACCTCAGTTTACGGCAGGTTGCAAACGGGGCTCGCTTTACGGCAGCTGACGGGAAAATATATATATTTTTTAAATTAGATCGGCGGGGCGATCGGCTGGATTTCCTGATTCCCGATTATTTACAAATCAGTAATATCGGCCGCGATCCGATAACTACCGATCTGATCGGGACATCCCTACTTTAAACCAAAGTGTCCCTCTCATTTTCTTTCTAGTTAATTTGGCACTTTTCTTGACAAAAGGCCAAACAAGTTGATCGTCACACTGATGGATTAATATCTCATCTATTGATCAAGTGATTGATGGAAAACAATCTTTAGATTCTTGTAAGTGCTGAGCTCTCAGCAGATTCTTTGACCTTTGGTAGTAAGTTCATTTTAAACGGTTGAATCTCTGTTGATTCTTTGACTTGGATGTGCAGCAGCACCGACTCCAAAGCACATTTTGTAGACGTCCTTGTAAAGCTTCACTTCCTCTCTTCCTGTTGTCCTTCTGTCACACATCAGCCCTGACACTGCCTCACTTCTTCAACCTCTCTGTGGACTGTCCATCCCTCTGGACGCTTGACCTCAGAGCCTCACCACCTCTGCTCTGAGCTTCTTCTCCTGTCTCTTCTCTCACATGTTCTGTCTTTTCTCTGCTGTGCAGACCTCCACCTCTCCTTTCCTCAGACCATTATGAAAAAAGGAAACGTCCTGGATACCATCAATGAAGTCACCATCATCCATGTCTTCACCTTCCTCATCCCCTGTGTCAGACCGGCTGCTGGACTTCTGGACTGACCCCTCCTGACTCACCCTCTTAGAAGCATGAAGTGTCTGTGGGGAGTCATTCTTTACTCCCACAAATCTTCCTGCTGCTTCAGCCACAAACTTAATAACATCTGACCTTGATTTCTGCTGAACCGTATGGCTGTTAACGCCAGCGTTTCCACTCATTTAGTTTTAGATGTGATAAAATTATTCTCAATTCTTTGATTTTCCATGTACGGACGATGATTCTGGACACATTAAAGATGCATTAACGTTTTGTAAATGACGTCTTTAAAGTCAAAATCCTGATTTTATTTATTTTACTTTAATATAATATTTTCAGAATAAAGTCAAACTTCAGACTTTTTAAGTCTCCAAGGAGAAACTCACCACTTTGATAACTTTTCATCTGGTGAATACAACTATGTACATGAGTCAATGTTTTATCAGCATTATCAAATGTCATTGTCATTGTTAATGCTCTCATTGCTGCACTGTTTAGCGCTCTCGCTTGACAGAAGGTTGTGGGTTCAAATCCAGCTGGAGCTGTTTGTGGAATTTCCTTGTGTTTCCTCAGGGTTCTCTGGTTTCCTCCCACATTCCAAAAAACTGCATGTAATGTTAATGCTAAATGAAGTGTCTGTGTGTGTCCTGTGGAAGACTGATGACCTGTCCTTTTTCTTTTGAAACGTATTTTCATGGACGTCCATAAGACGTCCAGACAAGACTTGAAAACAACGTCCAAGAAAGACGTCTAAAAAACGTTCATTCTGGCTCGTCTGAGGACGTCTTCTGGATGTCAAATATTGACGTCTATATGATGTCCAGAAAAGACATCCAGACAACGTCCAAGAAAGACGTCTAAAAAACTTTCATTCTGGCCCCTCTGCAACTGCAACGTGAAATAAGTGTCGATCACGCTGCTGCTTCAACCAATCAGGTTTTGATATTGATGCTCTTTTTGTTTTTTAATTGATTCATTTTATTTTATTTTATTTCATTTTTTACTTTATTGCCCAAATGGGGGAACATCCAAACAGAGCAAACAAACATCAAACAACAAAAACAAACAATTTTAACAGACGATGCTCACAAATAATACATTAGTATAATCTTAAGCTCCATGGTATGAACTTATAAAGATAACTATAACAAATACAAATAAGGATGACATTATTTATTTTAAAAGAAAAGTATAATTAAAAAAAAAGAAAACACAAAAGGGACGAGGGAAGCAGAGGGTCTCATTATTCTTTTTGGAATAATTCTTTAAATAACTCAATAATTTTATTACTTTTTTCTGTGTTTATGTTACTTAGTGTTTTAATGTGTTCTTTAAATTCAATATAAAACTGAACATAATCTAGGTTTACCTTTGCTAATCTGCATTTGCGAATGGGAAATTTTCCAACTAGAATTATTAAATTAATTATAAATTCTATGTCTATATTTTTGTAATTAAAATATGCAATTACACTTTTACAATCAATTTGAGCATGATTTTAGTTTTACATAGTGTATAATTCTCAGTCCATAAGGTATTTGAATAGGAACAGTAAAACAATTAATGATTAATGATTTGGGATTAATGAGTTTTTTTTCACTTTCTAAAAATTTGGATAAGTTTATATTTGTTAAATATATGTTGTGCAAAATATTGATATGTACTTGCTTAATTTTATTGACAATACAAAATCTGTATGGCAATAACCAAGCTCTCTGCCAATCAATGTCTGTTAAGATAAAAATCCCAAAAGATTTTCCTCTGGGACTTATTCTCCTTTTCTCATAAAAACAGTTTCTTTTATGTTTATTACTTCAGTTTTGATTCAAAATGTCTCAACCTTTAATAAACAGCAGGTTTTATGACACAAATAGATATTGGTGACTCAGGACCTGCCAGCAGGCCTCGGGTGACGTCAGCGTATTCAAGCCCTCCGATTGGCTCGTCAGAGAGTTCACTCTCCAGCGCCAGCCGACTGCATCTGGAGCGAGCTGCATTAACAATATTATAGTTGTGTTTGTTTAATAGTGGTTTTGTACACCGACAATGGCTAAAGGAGAAGATAAAGAGATTTGGTAGCAGATTTATTGTCAAAACACTTTTCAAGTGGGACTTTTCCTAGAGGTCATTGGGGCTCCAAGCACACAGAGGTCCGGTACAATTTACTTGTGCTCACTACAACTTCCATGGCAGGATTCAGGATTATGTGATTCGCCATTATATTATTTTCAAACCACGAAAAACGTTTGTCACCGTCCACGGCCCCCAGGAATTCTGGGAATAACAGCGGCTTTTTTTATTTAGCTGAAACAGAAGGAGACTTGAACTTTGATTCTTTTCATCCATAAAGGTATTTATTCTGGTGGCACGAGTATCTATCTGTGATGCAAAGGCTTTTTATACTGCATCTCTGCATGATGACCTGGTTTTTGTAGCCATAAAAAGTGATTGAGGGGTGGATTGACTCAGACCAGCACTAGTGAAGGCCGAGGTCTGAAATGCAAGGCTGCCACTGTTACAATCTAATCCTACCATTTATAGGACATGCAAATACATTTCAACTTCCAGCTTTTATTGAAAGATATAAATAAGGATGTGAGGATATAAACACTCTCATATAATATTTTTACATTCATCCATCTTTGCCATGATGATTTTATTGTTGTAAAAAAGTCATGAAAGACCAAAGATTGAGGTGAAAACTGTCTTTATTTTGTCAAAGCTTGAAGAAAATGATGATGAAAGAAGATGAATATTGATGAAGTCAGTTTGCTTTGATGATAGAAGAAAGTGAAAGAGGGTGAATGACAGAGGTGAGATCAGTGTGAGAGTAAAAGCAGTGTGAGAGTCCCAGTGAGTCCGGTCAGGACTGGGAACACTGGTCTCTCCTCAGTGTCTCTCTGAGGGGAGTCTGGGAGCCCCGGGTGGCCTCACAGGTCACAGAGCCCACCTTCCTCCACTGGTCTGCAGGGAGCCTCAGGGTGCTGCTCCAGCTGTAGAGGCCGTCCTTCTGCAGCACCCCGGGGCTCCTGCTCTCCTCCCAGCTGCTGCTGCTGCTGCTGCTGCTGCTGCTGCTGTCCTCCACCTTCCAGCTCAGACTCCAGTCTGAGGGGAAGCCCTCGTTGGCCAGGCACATGAGCGTGGCCTTCCCCTGCTGCAGCTCCTCTCTGGAGGGGGGCAGCACCGTCAGGGTGGGGCGGGTATCACCTAGGAGACACCAATCAAATTAGAGGACAGGGAGCACCCAGCTGTCAATCAACCAGCACACACCTGGACAGCTTTAGTGGGAGACAGCTGATTTGGTCCTGGAAGAAGTTGCTGTCAGAGGCTTTTCCTGCTCCAGCAGTCACTCACTCACACATTGTTTCACTTCCCTTTAAGAAGCCTCTCATGCACATCAGCACAGAGAGAATCATCCAACACTTTGACCTGAAATACCTCAAACTACACAGGAAGGAACACAAGCTGATGTCTCAACGTTTACTCTTCATTTGCATCAACGTTATCAGAAAGTTTACACTTTACAACTTATGACTGGAAACTTTAACATGAACTTCAAATCTAAATTAATATTTTCAATTATTAGGAGCAAAATGTGAAAAAAACAGTAAATAAAGATAACTTCTCAGGAGGATTTTATTATTCTACATTTATCATCAGTATTTCTATTTTACTGTAAAATAACAATATTAATAATACATTTTAAAGTAAGAAGAGAAACAGAATTGGGAAACATTCTATAGAACCAAGAATAAATCCAGCTGTGATGAAGAGACACTCAATAAAACAAGAAGAATAAAACCTGCACACATTCCAACACAAACACATTTCAAACAGTGGACATGTCAACTAAAACTCAGCCCAAAGACAGACCAGTGCACCAGAAATGTCCCTAAATACACAGGTCAGTGTAAAAACAGCTTCAACATGAGACTGGTAGAGTTAAAACAGTGTGTTCCACAGCCATCAGGCTCTAACTGAGCACATTTAAAGACTGACAATATCTTTGGTTTTGTCATTTAATCCTAATGAGATTTTAATCCGGTGTAAATTTAAAACTAATAACTTTTCTCTGTGATCAAATTAAAGTGAAACCGAGCTGAGCTAAACTACATGAAATCAATGGAGATTAAAACTTGATCACTACAATAATTATTAAGAATAAAAAACATCTTTCTAATCTCAAATCATTCAAAACAAGGTTTAATGTATGAATTTGAATTATTTAGTTGAAAGTATTAAAGGAGAATAAACTTACTTCCAACATCCAGTCTGGTTCCTCCACCGAACGTGTACCACAGTGATACAAACTCATTGAGCCGCTGTACAAAAACCTCTGACTGTAGAGAGACGCCACTCTCTGATTCTGAAACCAACAAACTCACCAAAACAACTTTTACCACCTGATCCTAACGGAACACAAGAGAACAGTTCTTTCATCTGCAATGTCTACTTGAAATACATATATTTATAGAAATTGTTTTAAAGATTATTTTCTATTTTTTTCTATTATGTCTATTTGAATTTATTCCTGAAGGGATTTAACAGCAAAAATAGAAATTTAAATTAGAAAACTACAGACATATCTTTAAATATTCTGTGTATTTTCTTACTATTGTCATAACACTACAGGATTCATTTATGGAAATCTAAAATTAATTTAATTTCAGAATAAATTAATTATCGAGTGATTAAAATATCAAGACTCAGAAATATTTTCTAAAATACTCTTTGAAACTTCTTCATGAAAAACCTCCTGATATTCTCATAAAAGTTTGAATCCAGAGTGAAAGTGAGAGATGAAAGTGATCCAGGTCCCTGTTGGAGTCAGTCAGAACATTTCCATAGAGCCACTTTGCATCAGCAGCACCATGCTCCAGTGCTCTGGGAGAGTTTATAGTCCTGACAGTTGAAGACTGGATGACTGACAGCCGTCCTTCATGACAACAGAAGACAGAGAAATCCTCCTCATCAGAAACATGAGTGTGATCTGCGTCCTCATCTGGACTCTCCTCTGCTGCTGCTTCACAGGTAAAGTCCAGAGAATCAAACTCCTCTCCTCTGTCAACATCCGTCCCTCTGAAATGAAGCCCACAAAACCATGAGGCTGCTTGATGTTTCTGTCTGTGTTTCCTCAGAGTCCAGAGGCCAGGTCACAGTGACTCAGCCTGCAGCAGTCAGCTCTGCTCTGGGAGCCTCCGTCACCATCACATGTAGGACCAGTCAGAATGTTTATGTTTATGATGATGGTGATCAGGCTTTAGCCTGGTACCAACAGAGAGATGGACAACCTCCTAAATTGCTCTTTTACTGGACCAACACTCGAGCATCAGGGACTCCAGATCGTTTTACAGGCAGTGGATCAAACTCTGACTTCACTCTGACCATCAGTGGAGTTCAAGCTGAAGATGCTGCAGTTTATTACTGTCAGAGTCGTCATGACATCAACAGTCAGTTGGTGTTCACACAGTGAAAAACCGTCGTACAAAAACCTCCCTCAGTCAGACTGAACAGAAACTGACTGCTGCACACTGATACACTTCACTGAACACACACACACACACACACACACACACACACACACACACACACACACACACACACACACACACACACACACACACACACACACACACACACAGGTCTACTGAGCGCAGAGTTCAACACCACTTCATACCAAACTAAAGTTTGTGCAGAAGTTTTTAGCTCCAACATCTTTATGACAACCATATACTGTAGGATCCCATCTTGTGAAAAGGTTTAACACGGGGAATAGCCTCTGATTAAATCATTTAATAAACTAAACTGTGTCTCGGTGGGGAGTTGAACACGGGCCTACTGATTGCAAGGAAAGAATTCCTCCACTAGACGAGCAGCATATTGATCTACAAGTGAGATTCTTACACAGATTTTATTATGACCTTACACTCACTTTACCTCCAGTTTCTCCTCTAAAGTCAGAGTTTTACATTTATACACCAGTAAATAATCAACCTCATTCATTTGGATTCTTAACTGTTAGCTCTCGCGGCGCATAAGCTGGCGTCACAACTCACTCAGTTACCTTGAAAAAGTAATCCAATTACTGATTACTAGTTATTCCTTGAAAAAGTAACTTAGTTACCTTACTGATTACTTGTTTTTAAAAGTAACTAAGTTAGATTACAAGTAATCTTATAGTTACTTTCAGCAGCTGCCAACAACATGCCCCCCTCAATCTCAACATAAAAAGGACAACTGGTTTTACCAGAAACTGAGTTCTGATCACTGCCTGGCCTCCTGCTGATACAGATTTAACCTTTGACCTTCATTCTTTGTTGTATTTATATCTGACTCATGGTTTTATTATCAGATTTTTACTATTACTGGTATTTATTAGTACATAGTTTAGTCTATTGTTGCACTATTTATCTGTTTTAAATAGAGCAATAGTATTTATTTGTTTGCACAACCTGCTCTATGCAACATTTTAATGACAGAGTAACGTGTTATTAATTAATGCGTTACCGGCATGACTGTGGCTATGTCCCGCTGGTCTTCCCTCCCCCTCTCTCTAACTGGTAACTTGGTAAAGATGGTGATTCTCCCTAAATTTCTTTATTTGTTCCAACACATTCCAATTTTTATAAGAAAATCTTTTTTTTTAACAGATCAGACAATAATATAATGTTTGTGGTTGAACCAGACTCCTTGCATCAAAAAATTATTCTACAACTTCCCAAAAAGCGAGACGGTCTTGCACGACGTAACATCATACAATACTATTGGTCATGCAATATTAATAAGCTCTGTCATTGGCTGGACAATGAAGCCGACACAGATCCTTCATGGGCTCAAATAGAACGGCGATCTTCAAGGTTCTCTCTCCAGTCCCTCCTCACTTCTCGTCTCCCTGGTAACATTCATAACATCTAACAGAACCCTGTTGTCAACAATTCCTTGAAAATCTGGCTGCAGTTCCGTAAATATTAAAGCTTGAATAACCCCTCAATTTAAGAACTGATTCTTAAAAACCATCTATTTCCGCCCTCCCTATCAAATCCTGCATTTTAAATCTGGCAAAACAAGGGCCTGGGGCCTCATTTATAAAACACTGCGTAGGATTCCTACTAAAAATGTTGGTGCGCTCTAAAGCTGAAAATGTTGTGCGCCCAAACAAATTCAGATTGGTGAAACCGTGCGTACTGCACTTTCCTGTTATAGATCACAGTCCACCTGGAAGGTCCCACAGTTGATGTCCCGCCCTCAACACGTCCACTTTTAACCATAGATGGTCGATGCAAAGTGTCTCGTCAATATCTTTGCATCTCAATCAGCCCGTTGATCGCCGGCATTTGACGCTAAATCCTGAGAGAAAAGAAGAAGAAAAGGAATTTTACAGAGAGAGAAATAGTCATGGAGGAGGTGGAGGTCAGGAAAATTATATTAGTTGGTGGGCACCAGTGTTGCCACAGTTACCTTGCAAAAGTAATCAGATTACTGATTACTAGTCACTCGCCTAAAAAGTAATTTAGTTACTTCATTGATTACTTGTTTTTAAAAGGAACTATATTGGATTACAAGTAACTTTTTAGTTACTTTCAACAGTTGCCGACACCGCCCCACGTCTCTAAATAAAAAGGACAACTGGTTTGGCCACAAAGTGAGTTCTGATCACTGCCTGGCCTCCTGCTGATCCAGATTTAACCTTTGACCTTCATTCTTTGTATTTATATCTGACTCATTTTGTAATGATCAGATTTTTACCATTACTGGTATTTATTTACCCAGTTGTAGTCTGTTGTTGACCTTTTAATTACCCCCCTTGAGGAGAAATTAAGTCTTTTATTGATTGATTGATTGAAAAAGAAAAAAATGACAAAAAGAGTTCAACATCTCTGCAGTTGTGTTCTTGTGGCAATAATATGGTTTAGTGTTGACATTTCTTAGTTTCCGTTGTTTCGTGTCACCTGAACGCACCGTTAGAGCGAGTTGGTCTGTGATTGGCTGAGAGTGGAGAAGGGGGCGGGTCAGGTTGGACTGCATGCGCTGCATGTGTCTGTGGCCGTTTCCCAATTCTTAGAGCGCCAGTGTGTACTCGCTTACGTCACGAGTAACTACTTGCAGCGTCCTCGGAAGTGCGGAAATGCAAATTTACGAGGACGCATCGGCGTTAATGGAGAATTGGAACACGAGTACTTCATGACGCTGTGGCTGTCATGGCTGGATGATGGACCCTGAAGCTGAGGAGGAGGAGGAGGAGGAGGAGGAGGAGGAGGAGGAGGAACCTGTTTCCTCTCTGGTTCAGCAGGAAGGTGATTTGTACCTGATATTTTATATGATGATCTAAATTTTAGAACATTATTGTGAAATAGTACCTTTTCTGTCACATACATGCGGTGTATGTTACAGTGTATTGTACCGTGTATAGTACTGTGTTTAGTACCGTGTACAGTACTGTATAAAGTACAGTGTATAGTTCCGTGTATAGTACAGTGTTACTATTACTTCTACCTCCTATACAGCCTTTATTTTACTCTTCATCTCCTTGGAGTTCAGTAACAACAAAAGCAGCTGATCAGAAATGTCCTACTAATACAAACAATTATTTTACTGTTTTAATGAAGATCCTTGATGTTTATTAAATAATTAACCAGCTTTTCTTACCTGCTGCTTGTTGTCATCCTTCTGGTCATGTCATTAATATGTACTGTATTACATTTGTCTAATATACATCCTACAGTTAATCACTCCAATCATTAGCTGTAACAACTTCTCTTTAGAATAAATACATAAATGGTTTATACTGTGTGAGAGTAAATACATAAATACACACATGGCATACACTATTGAGCAAAGAAAGATATCAAGCAGAAGATAAAGGAACATTTATTTAATAAACTTCAGCGGAACCTACAACAGTAAAAACACAAGTTAGAAACATTATGTACACAGAAAAAAGACATTGTTTTTAAAAATTCTAAAGTTCTTTCTTTTATTTCCCAGGAACCCCTGCAGTGATACACAGGTCAATAATGTTCCTATCCTGGAACCTTTCTCTCCTGGAGGTGTCGTGACTCCAGCTTCAGGGTTTCCAGGAGCATCGTTATGTTGATACTGATGTTCCTGCTGGTCATCAGGTATTCTGCTGTACTGCTGATTGATGGTGTCACCTTCTAATTCTTCCTACTGCTGGTCATCAGGTATTCTGCTGTACTGCTGATTGATGGTGTCACCTTCTAATTCTTCCTCCTCCTGGTCATCAGGTATTCTGCTGTACTGCTGGTTGATGGTGTCACCTTCTAATTCTTCCTCCTGCTGGGGCCGTTGATGGAGCCACATTCTAATTCCTCCTCCTGCAGAGCCACAACACATCTGTTACCTAAACAACAAACCTTTCCCCTCTATCATAGTGGAGTTATTTGTCATACCAAAGGAGGTTTATTGAAAGTTGAATTGTGTTCATTTTGTCGTTCTAAACCTCATATATTATAGACTCTTTTTTAATGACACCGGTCACCTGATAAAGACCGACATGTCATCACAACCAGATGAAGCTCTGAGGAAGACTACTGATGCAGCTGAAACATGCCAGCAAGGTAGAATCTTTCCTGCATCTACCTGTTGTTAAAAAAGACTCTGTAATATATGAGGTTTATTGACGTGTACATTGGCAACTGGGGATCTGTGCAGGATGCTCTTGTCCTGCACAGATCCTCCATGTACCAGCAAGTACTGGTACCAGCTGGGTGATGGAGGAAGTGCTATATCTACTAGTTACTTTCTGCTGGCTGATGGAGGAAGTACTATATCTACCAGGTACTTTCTGCTGGCTGATGGAGGAAGTACTATATCTACCAGGTACTTTCTGCTGGGTGATGGAGGAAGTACTGTATCTACCAGGTACTTTCTGCTGGGTGATGGAGGAAGTACTGTACCCATGCCTGCAGCACACAGTTGTTATTATATCACTGTACTGGCAACCTGCTTTATCTCAATATTCACAGTCATGAACACGAAGGAAAAAATAAATTCTGATTCATGATTACATCAAAATATATCAAATGTTTTCCATGTGAATTTTAACTGACAGACAGGTTGAAACCCAACAGACACCAGGTCAAACCTGCTGGTGCTCCATCTTTCTGAGAGCCTGGAGAGACGTCCTCTTGTTGCTGCCTGTCTGTGTGGCATCAGGTGACATCATGGAGGTGGTGGAGGAAGTTCCAGGGATGATGATGGAGACGACCAAGTGACCCTGAGGACGCCCAGAGGGACCTGGCAGGAAGTGATCTGCGAGCGAGACTGTTCAGCTGCCTGCTGCTGAAGAACGACCTGCAGGCCTCAGAGAGGAGAACTACATCTAGACAGGAAGCTCTCCTCATGTACTCATGTTCTCTAGTCATGTGTAAATATATGTAGATAGATGGATAAAGACAGAGAGATCAACAGACTGTAAATGATTGTTTATGACTGTAAAATATAGAACTGAACATTTCTCTGTTTCATTTGATAAACAATGTAATGTTGCTTTAAAGAATAAATTGTCTGGGGTGAATTTCAACAATTATGAGGTCTATGAGGAGGACATAAAACAAAAAGAATGACACACTACCAATTCAGTAAGTTATTAACACATGTATGAATAAAGTATATACATGTAATAATTCAAGCATCAAAAACAATCCTCACTCCCATCCTCATCTGGAGGAGTTCCTCTTCTCCACTGGACCAGGCTTCAGGTTCCTCAGTAGTCCTGGATTCAAATAGTGCATGGTGTTAGTTTGAATCCACAGCATCCTTCAGTAACCAGTAGATTCTCCAGTAGAACCAGTAGAACCTCCAGTAGAACCAGTGGAACCAGTAGAACCTCCAGTATGATGGGTAGAAATCTTTAGTGCAATTGAGACAAAACACTATGGCCAGTAGAACCTTCACCTCTCAGTCAAGGTAAATAGTTTTAAACATAATCTTTCCCCTCAGCAGCAAATATAAATGTAGATGAACACTGTTAGATTTACACTAAAACAATTATATCTCATGTTTAACCACAGTAGAGAACCACAGCCAGCCTCATCTCAGTCTGGATCCACAATCTCCGAAAACCTCAGAACAAATGTTTAAGTAAGCGTGATCTTGAAATATCAACCTCATAACAACATTTTATAACAACTATAGTCTGGCCTAAAACACTCTTAAAACTGCACTCTGTTAAACAATGACGCTAATATTTCAGATCTTTTACGCACTGTTGTGTGTTTCCCCTTCTCCGATCTCCTCCGTCATCTCTTGCCAAATGCATTATGGGTAAATTGGCTTCCCAAGACTGAACAGGTCTGTTTCGATGAATCCTCGATAAAGTTGGCGGAGCGAGGATACATCCGGGTATTCCATGTGTACTCGGTGAGAAACGGCCTAAGAATAGAAACAGTACTTGGTCTCCCACTGATGACGTTTAACAGGTACACGAGAGCACAAGTATGGAGGAGTATGGGTATTGGAAAACGGCCTGTGTGTTTGGAGGAGAGAGAACGAGCGGCCGGTTCTGTTTAATGATAAAGCGGCTTTGCAGACAAGTTACTCGTCCTGCTGGACGCTACAATATTAATGCACAGTGACTTGGAGAAGTAACTTTAATCTGATTACTGGTTTGGAAATAACAACGCGTTAGATTACTTGTCTAACCAGCATCACTGGTGGTCATGGTAGTAGAGTCACTAATAAAAAGTAAAAACAAGCGATTGGCAGCACGTCGTCACTGCTGTAAACAGTGTGGCAGCCACAGAGAGATCAGTCACTGCAGAGGTGGAGAAGAAGAGTCTGATCTGAAGGTGGAGGCCCGAGGAGAGTGACCTCATGGGGGCAGCACCTGAGCACACTGCTGGACACCATAACAGCCCTCATGGTTGTGACGGCCAGCGTGTCTTTCTGGTGGAGACCACAGCGGACCGATAAAGTTCACTTTTATCTGTTGATTAAATGTATGAAGGAAATACTTGAACAGGGACTTGTAAAAAGGCTCAGTGGACTTTGTGTTGTATCCTCAGTCACTGGAGAGTTGGAGGCGGAGGGTGACGTGGAGGTCGTCTGTCTCCAGCAGCAGAGCGTCCAGAGCGCATGGCGGTGCAGCGCATCCACAGTGCAGCTTCATGCACGACTGTCACCGTACTATTTATATGTGTTCTTAGCAATGGGACCGGTTGTTAAACACCTTGTCACAATTGATAATCAGTCAGTTCTATCCACCGCTCTGGATCATTTGAAGATGAACGTTTGTCATATGAACCTCGTGCTGCTGATTCAGTAGTAATGGCTCATTAAAGGAACATCTATAACACTGAAGCTCAGCTGTTTATGATCACCTGGATCTATAAGTCTGACATTTGAAGACATTAAATGTATGAGATGAATCTGGCTTCAATTCTCCACCTCACAATCGGCACCGCCAGTTTCCACCGTCTCCAAAATGTGTGTGCGCAAGGTTCAAAGTTGCCGTACCGGTACGCACATTCTCCCGCAGAGCTTATTTTTTTAGATCACAAACTTTGCGTGGGAAGTGGCATACGCATCTTTCAGGACCTGTTTTGTCCGTCAGCAACCTTTATAAATGAGGCCCCTGATCTTTATAAAGAAACTATTTACTGATTTTATGGAGCTTTCAATCAGGCTTGAACTACCTCACTCTCACTTCTTAATTTTTCTATTAACCAGGCACTTTGTCCAAACCACCTTCCTCCACTGCTCTACCCACCACCCGAGTCTCAGATTGACTCACTGCTCTCTCTCGACCCTGCACAGAAACGCTCCATCTAGGTGATCTACAACTCCATTGACTCCCTCAACTCCAACCAGATGACCAAACTGAAACAGACTTGGGAGGAGGAAATAAGAACGTCAATATCAGACAGCCGATGGGACCAACTTCATGTGCGAGTTCACTCATCCTCAATATGTGCTCGGCACGGCTTCTTTCAATGCAAGGTTCTCCTTAGAGTGCACTACAGAACTGCTGGACCGGCACAAATGTACCCAGGCACCAGTGGCAGTTGTAATAGATGTAAACAGTCACCTGTCAACCAAACACACATGCTCTGGTCCTGTTCAAATCTCACTGGCTTCTGGCAGCAGATTGTTGATCCCCTTGCTACAGTGCTTGAGATGGAGCTTTTCCCTGAACCTTGCACTGCACTGTTTGGGTCGCCCCCAATTACAACAGCTAATCTACCTGTGATTTTTCATTTAACTATTTGTGTTCCTTATGTAGTTGTGTCTCGAATGACGTTTTAATTAAAGGGTGGGAAGGGACAACGGACAGTCATGGACTTTAGTTCAGCTGTAGAAGCAGATTGAGCTCAATTGATTCAATATTGATACTGTGATTATTTTTCTTGTCCCCATCATGCATTACGTTGAATGACCCTCTTACTTTTCAACCCATCTGTTTATGCACATTTTTTCTTTTGTTGTAAAAAGAAAAGTGAAAATGCTAAAGAAAAAAAAAAAAGATTTAAAAACAATAAATAAAAGACAGCAGGTCCAAGCAGCAATCTCCTGAGCTGGACCAAGACACCATCCGGCCGGGGAAATGAAGCAGGAGCAGAAAAAAAGAAAAACACAAACCAGAAGAAGACAAATGTTCTTCTCTCCTGCTGGTTCCTGTCAGGACTCTTGCTGTGGCATTATGAATCAGTGGAAGACTTTCAGCAGTTATTCAGACACCCTGATATTAGGGAGTTACAATAGTTACTCTGGAGGGAACAAATGTGTGGATTAGTTTCTCAGCTTCATTCTGAGTCAACATGTTCCTGATACTAGAAATATTAAGCAGGTGACAAAAGGCAGTCCTGCAGATTTGTTTAATGTGGAGCTGAAGGATCAGTCCTGGTCCAAAGTAACTCCAGGTTCCTCACAGTGGTACTGGAGGTCAAAGTAATACCATCCAGTGTTACTATATGTTCAGATCATTTCTCTCTCAGATGATTTGGGACAACTATAATAACTTGTGTTTAATCTGAGTTCAGAAGCAGAAAATGATCATTCATCCAGACTCTTGTGTCTCTAAGAGAAGCTTCTAGTTTGACAAGTTGATCAGTATCATCTGGTTTCATAGAGAAATCCATTGGTGGATCATCTGCATAGTAATGGAAGTTAATGGAGAGTTTTCTGATCATCCCTGCTCCCTCCTGCTCATCCTCTACATCCTCCTTCTTGGCAATATCATCAGTAAACATCATCTTCATTCCCACTGCTACGCCGACAACATCCAGATCTACATTTCAACCAAATCTGTCACCCCAACAACCTGCTCCACCCTCACCAACTGCCTCAGTGAAATAAAAACATGGATAAAACATGAAACATGAACTAAACTACGACAAATTGTACATGATAATCATGAGACCTAAATCCCTCACAAAACACATGGACAACTTCACCCTGACCACTGGAAACTCCACCCTGTCTCCGTCACCTCACACCTGTAATCTGAGAGTTATTCTCCACATCAAGCTCACCTTTGAACAACACATCAACCAGATCACTCGGACCGCCTTCTTTCACCTCAAAAACACGGCCCACCTTCACAACTCACTCTCCTCCTCTGCTGCTGAAACCCTCATCCACTCATTCATCACATCCTGAATCCACGACTGCAACAACCTTCTCCTCGGCTCATCTTCAAAAGTCCTCAATAAACTTTGGTGTATCTAGAACTCTGCTGCTCGTCTGCTCACCCACTGCAACTCCTGTGAACACATCACCCCCGTCCTCCTGAACCTCCACTGGCTCCCTGTCCTCCAAAACATATCACTAACATCTCTGTCTGTCTGTCTGTCTGTCTGTCTGTCTGTCTGTCTGTCTGTCTGTCTGTCTGTCTGTCTGTCTGTCTGTCTCTCTCTCTCTCTCTCTCTCTCTCTCTCTCTCTCTCTCTCTCTCTCTCTCTCTCATCATTTTCTCACCTTCTATCCACATATGTTTTTCTTTCTCTCAGTAAAAGTACCTGGATATGACTGTGTTGAATTCGGCTCCAAAACACTATTAAACGACAGAGGAGACTCTCCTGCTCAATAATTCAGTTCAACTTTGTCATTCGTCGAGCAGTTTCATGTTTATTAGCTGTCAAAGTTCCGAACACCGATTCCCGCCTCCTCCCTCCTCCTCCTCCTCCTCCTCCTCCCTCCTCCTCATCCCTCCTCCTCCTCATCCCTCCACCTCCCTCCTCCTCCTAGTCCCTCCTCCTCCTCATCCCTCCTCCTCCCTCCTCCTCCTCATCCCTCCTCCTCCTCATCCCTCCTCCTCCCTCCTCCACCTCCTCCCTCCTCCTCCTCATCCCTCCTCCTCCCTCCTCCACCTCCTCCTCCTCCCTCCTCATCCCTCCTCCTCCCTCCTCCTCCTCCTCCCTCCTCCTCCCTCCTCCTCCTCCTCCTCCCTCCTCCACCTCCCTCCTCCTCCTCCTCCCTCCTCCTCATCCCTCCTCCTCCTCATCCCTCCACCTCCCTCCTCCTCCTAGTCCCTCCTCCTCCTCATCCCTCCTCCTCCCTCCTCCTCCTCCTCCCTCCTCCACCTCCTCCCTCCTCCTCCTCATCCCTCCTCCTCCCTCCTCCACCTCCTCCTCCTCCCTCCTCATCCCTCCTCCTCCCTCCTCCTCCTCCTCCCTCCTCCTCCCTCCTCCTCCTCCTCCTCCCTCCTCCACCTCCCTCCTCCTCCTCCTCCCTCCTCCTCCTCCCTCCTCCTCCTCCTCTCATTCAAATACATGGGAAAACCAAAATGTCTCTTCAAAAACAGCCGTGACAGATCACTCTGAACAAGTGGCCACTGTGGCTAAACTATGACTGTGATAAACAAAACGAGCAGATCAGAAGCACGACAAGAACCTGCCGAGCAAGACGTTGCAACGCTTGTGGGGAAAATATCATAAAAAAATACCTTTTTGACGAGAGAGAACAATGCTGTCATTTTTTTGGTTCCAGCGATTTCAAGAGACATTTATAAATGAGTCAGATGGAGCAAAATCGTGTGTCTGCATCAAACTGTGCCTCCTAGTGTCTAAAGTTTACGTCTGTCTGCTTCCAAACCCACACAGACTGAAAGACAACACATTTTCCTCTCAAGAAATGATAATTTTATGAAAATATTTGCCCGAAAACTGTGGATTCTGAGTTTTTTTCCAAAATATGTGGATAAAATCCGTCCTCTCACCCACTGTGATGACGTCACTAACTGCAGGTGGTCAGAACACTGTTGCTTCATTCACACCAGGATTACACAATACCAGGAAAGTCCTTGTTTATGAGCTAACCTGCTATCATGTGCTACATAAACAAGCTACCATGCTAATCTGTGGTTTGTGGATGAGCTAACATGTTATTGTGTGCTACAATAAGTCTGTTTGTTTCTCTTGTTTGTTATTTTGGCACATGTTCATAAATAAACAAATAAATAAATCATAAAAGACAAAACTCTTTGTATCAAAGTCATTACCCTTTGTGACATGTTTGTTTGTGTGAGACATCCTTTGATCTTTCGATTCCTTATGAGTTCACCTGAGAAATCAAAGATTGATGAGAGATCCTGAATGCTCACTGACACTATTTACAAGGCTTTACCACTGCACCGCCTGTCCAGATCCTTTGGTACGTTTATTATTTAATGATTTACATCAGTACTGTGAGCTGAATGAAAAAAGTACATTTATTGAACTTACACGACTCAGAATTGCTAATGCATCATATAATCCTAAAGAAGACTAAAGATTATCAGTGTTTAACTACTGGTATTTATTTACCCGGTGACGTAGTTGTAGTCTGTTGTTGAACTATTTATCTATTCATCTATTTATTTATTTGCGCTGCTTTTTCTATGCAACCTTTTACGTAATTCCCCCCCAGGGACAAATAATCTTTATTTGATTGATTGATTAAATTAAGTTGTAACATCTCTGCAGATGTGTTGTTGATGCAATGTTAAGGTTTAGTGGTGATGTTTGTTGGTTCCGATTCTTAACGCAATTCGTGACATGTTACCATCAACACTGGTACTGAACACACATGATGTAAGTTTTGGTCTGATTAAAATCAATTGTGACTTTATTACAGATCGCTGTGATCAGAAATCAGAGTAAAAAGTAACTGATTACTACGGTGGCCTGGAAGTGCAAAACGCTGCAAACTACAGAAAACACTTCCCAATTCAAAAAACACTTCCTAATTAAGAAAACACTTCCCAATTCAAAAAACACTTCTTAATAGAGAAAACCATAGACATAATAAAGAGTAGACGCCTCGGCGACTGGGGAGGGACACGTCAACAGCTCCGCCATCTTGAACCGGTGGTGGTGGCGGCAGGGGTGAATGAACATCGACGATGGAAAGAGGTTTCCTAAATCTCTAAGTAGAATTATAAGTTGAATTTTAAACTGATTTCCAAACTGTTTGATTTTTTAAAAACGTCGTACATGTAGCTACTTTGTTAAGTGTGTGTTAATGTGCAGTACACACTTTGTTTGTGTGTTAATGTGCAGTACACACTTTGTTTAGTGTGTGTTAATGTGCAGTACACACTTTGTTTAGTGAGTGTTAATATGCAGTACACACTTTGTTTAGTGAGTGTTAATGTGCAGTACACACTTTGTTTGTGTTAATGTGCAGTACACACTTTGTTTAGTGTGTGTTAATGTGCAGTACACACTTTGTTTAGTGTGTGTTAATGTGCAGTACACACTTTGTTTAGTGAGTGTTAATGTGCAGTACACACTTTGTTTAGTGTGTGTTAATGTGCAGTACACACTTTGTTTGTGTGTTAATGTGCAGTACACACTTTGTTTAGTGTGTTAATGTGCAGTACACACTTTGTTTAGTGTGTGTTAATGTGCAGTACACACTTTGTTTAGTGTGTTAATGTGCAGTATACACTTTGTTTAGTGTGTTAATGTGCAGTACACACTTTGTTTAGTGAGTGTTAATGTGCAGTACACACTTTGTTTAGTGTGTGTTATTGTGCAGTACACACTTTGTTTGTGTGCATTGATGTGCAGTATACACTTTGTTTAGTGTATTAATGTGCAGTACACACTTTGTTTAGTGTGTTAATGTGCAGTACACACTTTGTTTCGTGTGTGTTATTTTGCAGTACACACTTTGTTTAGTGTGTGTTGATGTGCAGTATACACTTTGTTTAGTGTGTTTAGTGTGCAGTACACACTTTGTTTAGTGTGTGTTAGTGTGCAGTACACACTTTGTTTACTGTGTATTAATGTGCAGTACACACTTTGTTTACTGTGTATTAATGTGCAGTACACACTTTGTTTACTGTGTGTTAATGTGCAGTATGCACTTTGTTTAGTGTGTTGATGTGCAGTATACACTTTGTTTAGTGTGTGTTGATGTGCAGTATACACTTTGTTTAGTGAGTGTTAATGTGCAGTACACACTTTGTTTAGTGTGTGTTAATGTACAGTATACACTTTGTTTAGTGTGTGTTAAGGTGCAGTACACACTTTGTTTAGTGTGTTAATGTGCAGTACACACTTTGTTTAGTGTGTTAATGTGTTGTACTGGGCTGTTATTCATGTGAAATTGATTGGCAATGTTGTATAATTCCTCTGAAATGGGTTCAGTCAATAAATTGTGAATTTCTTCAGATAGACAGACGTCTTAAAGTATCGTGGATGAAATTTCCAGAGATATACTGAGTAGAATCGCTGTATTGTGATAATACTGTTATCGTGGGCAAATAGGTTACCGGCTATACTCAGCCGTAGTAATGGTTATAATAATAATATCAATAATGATCGAAGAATCCAGTATCTATAATACAATAATAAAAACTATAATAATAATAAACAATAATAATACTGTAGTAGTTACAATTATACAATAATAATTGTCAAATGCAATGTATAGCCATGCACATCTGAACGTTTTCTGGGTTTCTTTTGTTTTCTCTCTCTCTCTCTCTCTCTCTCTCTCTCTCTCTCTCTCTCTCTCTCTCTCTCTCTCTCTCTCTCTCTCTCTCTATATATATATATATAATATAATAATAATAATATATAATATATATATATATATATATATATCTCGGTCTATGGCCCCGCTCCGCCTGCTTCTAGCTTCTGCAGCTCGACCAGAGCTTGAAGTCCGTGATTGTTGTGGTTATTAGGTGACGTTTAGGACCACGGTGGGGGGAGGAGGGGGGCGATTACGTCATCTTTTTTTCCACGGATGATCGTCTTTGCTGAGCGTACTCCGCCGCATGTTTACTTTTTAGATTTCTTATCAAATTAGTTGTGTTAAACGAAGTAGTGGGGCTCCACCTCTCGGGACTGTGGCGAAGCAAATAGTCCAACTGGCCGCTGGACTGGTTTGGTTGTCAACCTTAAAATACCTCCAGACTGCTGACATTTTATCCACTCAATGGTTTTAGACTGCTAACCTCAGTTTACGGCAGGTTGCAAACGGGGCTCGCTTTACGGCAGCTGACGTGAAAATGTTTTTTTTTTTTTAAATTAGATCGGCGGGGCGATCGGCTGGATTTCCTGATTCCCGATTATTTACAAATCAGCAATATCGGCCCCGATCCGATATCTACCGATCTGATCGGGACATCCCTACTTAAAAGCAAAGTGTCCCTCTCATTTTCTTTCTAGTTAATTTGGCACTTTTCTTGACAAAAGGCCAAACAAGTTGATCGTCACACTGATGGATTAATATCTCATCTATTGATCAAGTGATTGATGGAAAACAATCTTTAGATTCTTGTAAGTGCTGAGCTCTCAGCAGATTCTTTGACCTTTGGTAGTAAGTTCATTTTAAACGGTTGCATCTCTGTTGATTCTTTGACTTGGATGTGCAGCAGCACCGACTCCAAAGCACATTTTGTAGACGTCCTTGTAAAGCTTCACTTCCTCTCTTCCTGTTGTCCTTCTGTCACACATCAGCCCTGACACTGCCTCACTTCTTCAACCTCTCTGTGGACTGTCCATCCCTCTGGACGCTTGACCTCAGAGCCTCACCACCTCTGCTCTGAGCTTCTTCTCCTGTCTCTTCTCTCACATGTTCTGTCTTTTCTCTGCTGTGCAGACCTCCACCTCTCCTTTCCTCAGACCATTATGAAAAAAGGAAACGTCCTGGATACCATCAATGAAGTCACCATCATCCATGTCTTCACCTTCCTCATCCCCTGTGTCGGACCGGCTGCTGGACTTCTGGACTGACCCCTCCTGACTCACCCTCTTAGAAGCAAGAAGTGTCTGTGGGGAGTCATTCTTTACTCCCACAAATCTTCCTGCTGCTTCAGCCACAAACTTAATAACATCTGACCTTGATTTCTGCTGAACCGTATGGCTGTTAACGCCAGCGTTTCCACTCATTTAGTTTTAGATGTGATAAAATTATTCTCAATTCTTTGATTTTCCATGTACGGACGATGATTCTGGACACATTAAAGATGCATTAACGTTTTGTAAATGACGTCTTTAAAGTCAAAATCCTGATTTTATTTATTTTACTTTAATATAATATTCTCAGAATAAAGTCAAACTTCAGACTTTTTAAGTCTCCAAGGAGAAACTCACCACTTTGATAACTTTTCATCTGGTGAATACAACTATGTACATGAGTCAATGTTTTATCAGCATTATCAAATGTCATTGTCATTGTTAATGCTCTCATTGCTGCACTGTTTAGCGCTCTCGCTTGACAGAAGGTTGTGGGTTCAAATCCAGCTGGAGGTGTTTGTGGAATTTCCTTGTGTTTCCTCAGGGTTCTCTGGTTTCCTCCCACATTCCTAAAAACTGCATGTAATGTTAATGCTAAATGAAGTGTCTGTGTGTGTCCTGTGGAAGACTGATGACCTGTCCTTTTTCTTTTGAAACGTATTTTCATGGACGTCCATAAGACGTCCAGACAAGACGTGAAAACAACATCCAAGAAAGACGTCTAAAAAACGTTCATTCTGGCTCGTCTGAGGACGTCTTCTGGATGTCAAATATTGACGTCTATATGATGTCCAGAAAAGACATCCAGACAACGTCCAAGAAAGACGTCTAAAAAACTTTCATTCTGGCCCCTCTGCAACTGCAACGTGAAATAAGTGTCGGTCACGCTGCTGCTTCAACCAATCAGGTTTTGATATTGATGCTCTTTTTGTTTTTTAATTGATTCATTTTATTTTATTTTATTTCATTTTTTACTTTATTGCCCAAATGGGGGAACATCTAAACAGAGCAAACAAACATCAAACAAAAAAAAACAAACAATTTTAACAGACGATGCTCACAAATAATACATTAGTATAATCTTAAGCTCCATGGTATGAACTTATAAAGATAACTATAACAAATACAAATAAGGATGACATTATTTATTTTAAAAGAAAAGTATAATTAAAAAAAAAGAAAACACAAAAGGGACGAGGGAAGCAGAGGGTCTCATTATTCTTTTTGGAATAATTCTTTAAATAACTCAATAATTTTATTACTTTTTTCTGTGTTTATGTTACTTAGTGTTTTAATGTGTTCTTTAAATTCAATATAAAACTGAACATAATCTAGGTTTACCTTTGCTAATCTGCATTTGCGAATGGGAAATTTTCCAACTAGAATTATTAAATTAATTATAAATTCTATGTCTATATTTTTGTAATTAAAATATGCAATTACACTTTTAAAATCAATTTGAGCATGATTTTAGTTTTACATAGTGTATAATTCTCAGTCCATAAGGTAGTTGAATAGGAACAGTAAAACAATTAATGATTAATGATTTGGGATTAATGAGTTTTTTTTCACTTTCTAAAAATTTGGATAAGTTTATATTTGTTAAATATATGTTGTGCAAAATATTGATATGTACTTGCTTAATTTTATTGACAATACAAAATTTGTATGGCAATAACCAAGCTCTCTGCCAATCAATGTCTGTTAAGATAAAAATCCAAAAAGATTTTCCTCTGGGACTTATTCTCCTTTTCTCATAAAAACAGTTTCTTTTATGTTTATTACTTCAGTTATGATTCAAAATGTCTAAACCTTTAATAAACAGCAGGTTTTATGACACTAATAGATATTGGTGACTCAGGACCCGCCAGCAGGCCTCGGGTGACGTCAGCATATTCAAGCCCTCTGATTGGCTCGTCAGAGAGTTCACTCTCCAGCGCCAGCCGACTGCATCTGGAGGGAGCTGCATTAACAATATTATAGTTGTGTTTGTTTAATAGTGGTTTTGTACACCGACAATGGCTAAAGGAGAAGATAAAGAGATTTGGTTGCAGATTTATTGTCAAAACACTTTTCAAGTGGGACTTTTCCTAGAGGTCATTGGGGCTACAAGCACACAGAGGTCCGGTACAATTTACTTGTGCTCACTACAGGTTCCATGGAAGGATTCAGGATTATGTTATTCGCCATTATATTATTTTCAAACCACGAAAAACAAACGTTTGTCACGGTCCACGGCCCCCAGGAATTCTGGGAATAACAGCGGCTTTTTTTATGAAGCTGAAACAGAAGGAGACTTGAACTTTGATTCTTTTCATCCATAAAGGTATTTATTCTGGTGGCACGAGTATCAATCTGTGATGCAAAGGCTTTTTATACTGCATCTCTGCATGATGACCTGGTTTTTGTAGCCATAAAAAAGTGATTGAGGGGTGGATTGACTCAGACCAGCACTAGTGAAGGCCGAGGTCTGAAATGCAAGGCTGCCACTGTTACAATCTAATCCTACCATTTATAGGACATGCAAATACGTTTCAACTTCCAGCTTTTATTGAAAGATATAAATAAGGATGTGAGGATATAAACACTCTCATATAATATTTTTACATTCATCCATCTTTGCCATGATTATTTTATTGTTGTAAAAAAGTCATGAAAGACCAAAGATTGAGGTGAAAACTGTCTTTATTTTGTCAAAGCTTGAAGAAAATGATGATGAAAGAAGATGAATATTGATGAAGTCAGTTTGCTTTGATGATAGAAGAAAGTGAAAGAGGGTGAATGACAGAGGTGAGATCAGTGTGAGAGTAAAAGCAGCGTGAGAGTCCCAGTGAGTCCGGTCAGGACTGGGAACACTGGTCTCTCCTCAGTGTCTCTCTGAGGGGAGTCTGGGAGCCCCGGGTGGCCTCACAGGTCACAGAGCCCACCTTCCTCCACTGGTCTGCAGGGAGCCTCAGGGTGCTGCTCCAGCTGTAGAGGCCGTCCTTCTGCAGCACCCCGGGGCTCCTGCTCTCCTCCCAGCTGCTGCTGCTGCTGCTGCTGCTGTCCTCCACCTTCCAGCTCAGACTCCAGTCTGAGGGGAAGCCCTCGTTGGCCAGGCACATGAGCGTGGCCTTCCCCTGCTGCAGCTCCTCTCTGGAGGGGGGCAGCACCGTCAGGGTGGGGCGGGTATCACCTAGGAGACACCAATCAAATTAGAGGACAGGGAGCACCCAGCTGTCAATCAACCAGCACACACCTGGACAGCTTTAGTGGGAGACAGCTGATTTGGTCCTGGAAGAAGTTGCTGTCAGAGGCTTTTTCTGCTCCAGCAGTCACTCACTCACACATTGTTTCACTTCCCTTTAAGAAGCCTCTCATGCACATCAGCACAGAGAGAATCATCCAACACTTTGACCTGAAATACCTCAAACTACACAGGAAGGAACACAAGCTGATGTCTCAACGTTTACTCTTCATTTGCATCAACGTTATCAGAAAGTTTACACTTTACAACTTATGACTGGAAACTTTAACATGAACTTCAAATCTAAATTAATATTTTCAATTATTTAGAGCAAAATGTGAAATAAAAGTGAAAATTATATCAAGAGGTTTTAATAATTTTACAACATGTATCATCTATATTTCTATTTTACTGTAAAATAACAATATTAATAATACATTTTAAAGTAAGAAGAGAAACAGAATTGGGAAACATTCTATAGAACCAAGAATAAATCCAGCTGTGATGAAGAGACACTCAATAAAACAAGAAGAATAAAACCTGCACACATTCCAACACAAACACATTTCAAACAGTGGACATGTCAACTAAAACTCAGCCCAAAGACAGACCAGTGCACCAGAAATGTCCCTAAATACACAGGTCAGTGTAAAAACAGCTTCAACATGAGACTGGTAGAGTTAAAACAGTGTGTTCCACAGCCATCAGGCTCTAACTGAGCACATTTAAAGACTGACAATAGTTTTGGTTTTGTCATTTAATCCTAATGAGATTTTAATCCGGTGTAAATTTAAAACTAATAACTTTTCTCTGTGATCAAATTAAAGTGAAACAGAGCTGAGCTAAACTACATGAAATCAATGGAGATTAAAACTTGATCACTACAATAATTATTAAGAAAAAAAAACATCTTTCTAATCTCAAATCATTCAAACCAAGGTTTAATGTATGAATTTGAATTATTTAGTTGAAAGTATTAAAAGGAGAATAAACTTACTTCCAACATCCAGTCTGGTTCCTCCACCGAACGTGTACCACAGTGATACAAACTCATTGAGCCGCTGTACAAAAACCTCTGACTGTAGAGAGACGCCACTCTCTGATTCTGAAACCAACAAACTCACCAAAACAACTTTTACCACCTGATCCTAACGGAACACAAGAGAACAGTTCTTTCATCTGCAATGTCTACTTGAAATACATATATTTATAGAGATTGTTTTAAAGATTATTTTCTATTTTTTTCTATTATGTCTATTGGAATTTATTCCTGAAGGGATTTAACAGCAAAAATAGAAATTTAAATTAGAAAACTACAGACATATCTTTAAATATTCTGTGTATTTTCTTACTATTGTCATAACACTACAGGATTCATTTATGGAAATCTAAAATTAATTTAATTTCAGAATAAATTAATTATCGAGTGATTAAAATATCAAGACTCAGAAATATTTTCTAAAATACTCTTTGAAACTTCTTCATGAAAAACCTCCTGATATTGTCATTAAAGTTTGAATCCAGAGTGAAAGTGAGAGATGAAAGTGATCCAGGTCCCTGTTGGAGTCAGTCAGAACATTTCCATAGAGCCACTTTGCATCAGCAGCACCATGCTCCAGTGCTCTGGGAGAGTTTATAGTCCTGACAGTTGAAGACTGGATGACTGACAGCCGTCCTTCATGACAACAGAAGACAGAGAAATCCTCCTCATCAGAAACATGAGTGTGATCTGCGTCCTCATCTGGACTCTCCTCTGCTGCTGCTTCACAGGTAAAGTCCAGAGAATCAAACTCCTCTCCTCTGTCAACATCCGTCCCTCTGAAATGAAGCCCACAAAACCATGAGGCTGCTTGATGTTTCTGTCTGTGTTTCCTCAGAGTCCAGAGGCCAGGTCACAGTGACTCAGCCTGCGGCAGTCAGCTCTGCTCTGGGAGCCTCCGTCACCATCACATGTAGGACCAGTCAGAATGTTTATTATAGTACTTATCACCATTTAGCCTGGTACCAACAGAGAGATGGACAACCTCCTAAAAGGCTCATTTACTTGACCAACCGTCGAGCATCAGGGACTCCAGATCGTTTTACAGGCAGTGGATCAAACTCTGACTTCACTCTGACCATCAGTGGAGTTCAAGCTGAAGATGCTGCAGTTTATTACTGTCAGAGTGAACATTACATCAACAGTCAGTGGGTGTTCACACAGTGAAAAACCGTCGTACAAAAACCTCCCTCAGTCAGACTGAACAGAAACTGACTGCTGCACACTGATACACTTCACTGAACACACACACACACACACACACACACACACACACACACACACACACACACACACACACACACACACACACACACACACACACACACACACACACACACACACACACACACACACACACACACACACACACTTTAGAAATCTCTAACATAAACTGAACTAATGAATTTATTTATTGAGATCAGATGTTTCTTCACCAGAGGCGGTGGTGTTTCAACATGTAAATACTTGGTGGTGAGATTTTATTTCAGGTCTACTGAGCGCAGAGTTCAACACCACTTAATACCAAACTAAAGTTTGTGCAGAAGTTTTTAGCTCCAACATCTTTATGACAACCATATACTGTAGGATCCCATCTTGTGAAAAGGTTTAACACGGGGAATAGCCTCTGATTAAATCATTTAATAAACTAAACTGTGTCTCGGTGGGGAGTTGAACACGGGCCTACTGATTGCAAGGAAAGAATTCCTCCACTAGACGAGCAGCATATTGATTTACAAGTGAGATTCTTACACAGATTTTATTATGACCTTACACTCACTTTACCTCCAGTTTCTCCTCTAAAGTCAGAGTTTTACATTTATACACCAGTAAATAATCAACCTCATTCATTTGGATTCTTAACTGTTAGCTCTCGCGGCGCATAAGCTGGCGTCACAACTCACTCTGGTTCTGTCAAGCAGTGCCTCCATTGACGCCAGCCAATCAGCTCTGAGCTTCTAAATCATCCTGGAGCAGGGCTTCGGGCTGCAAGCCCCACTCTCCATAAAAATCATGTGATCTGAATGAATGTACCACAGCCTGAGCATGAACACTTACATTTGACTGCATGAAATACAAACTGCATTGAGAGAGAGGAGCTGGTCCAACTCATGCAACCATCAGTGTGGATCAGGAGAAAACTCAGCCTGAAGCAGCAAGAGGAGACCAAGAACCAGGAAGTTCAATCCTCACACACAAATATGCAACTCAGGAGGAAGCTATATTCACAGAAAATAAAATACTATGGATGATCTTAAAGGATAAATAATGTACTTTACCTGCAGTTATTTTTCACTGGTTCATCAGGTTGTGCTCAGCTCCACCTGCCCCTAATGACCAACTGCTCCTGACCAGAGGTCATAATAATAATGTCCTGGGGAATTGCACCCCAGGAAATCCTATCTAAGGTCTTTTACTACATAAGGTAGTACTACATACTACATAAGGTCAAACAGGTCCAAAAATACCACGAGACAAGACCATTTCCAAATTAATTAAAAAATATTTTTGATTAAATTAATAGATAAAAAGAAATAGAACTGAACAAGGTCACACACCAGTCAAACATGTTCACACTAAAATGAGCAACTGGACAAGAAAGAGGGTGAGGTCAGGGCCGGAGCTCAGCATGCGGCAGGGCAACCGAATGAGACGGGAATCCTCAACTGAATCACCTGTGACACTGCAAATACTCACAGAATCATAGTAAGAGGGAGACGACTGTGAAGACTGCACCACCACTACGGAGGAAACTGCTGCAGTCAACCTACACCACCTGGAGACGAAGAAAACACAGGTTAATAATCTCCCTAAATTTCTTTATTTGTTCCAACACATTCAAATCTTTATAAGAAAATCTTTTTTTCGACAGTTACATCATACAATACTATTGGTCATGCAATATTAATAAGCTCTGTCATTGGCTGGACAATGAAGCCGACACAGATCCTTCATGGGCTCAAATAGAACGGCGATCTTCAAGGTTCTCTCTCCAGTCCCTCCTCACTTCTCGTCTCCCTGTTAACATTCATAACATCTAACAGAACCCTGTTGTCAACAATTCTTTGAAAATCTGGCTGCAGTTCCGTAAATATTAAAGCTTGAATTACCCCTCAATTTAAGAACTGATTGTTAAAAACCATCTATTTCCGCCCTCCCTATCAAATCCTGCATTTGAAATCTGGCAAAACAAGGGCCTGGGGCCTCATTTATAAAACACTGCGTAGGATTCCTACTAAAAATGTTGGTGCGCTCTAAAGCTGAAAATGGCGTGCGCCCAAACAAATTCAGATTGGTGAAACCGTGCGTACTGCACTTTCCTGTTATAGATCACAGTCCACCTGGAAGGTCCCACAGTTGATGTCCCGCCCTCAACACGTCCACTTTCAACCATAAATGGTCGATGCAAAGTGTCTCGTCAATATCTTTGCATCTCAATCGGCCCGTTGATCGCCGGCATTTGACGCTAAATCCTGAGAGAAAAGAAAAGAAAAGGAATTTTACAGAGAAAGAAATAGTCATGGAGGAGGTGGAGGTCAGGAAAATTATATTAGTTGGTGGTCACCAGTGTTGCCACAGTTACCTTGCAAAAGTAATCAGATTACTGATTACTAGTCACTCGCCTAAAAAGTAATTTAGTTACTTCATTGATTACTTGTTTTTAAAAGTAACTAAATTGGATTACAAGTAACTTTTTAGTTACTTTCAACAGTTGCCGACACCGCCCCACGTCTCTAAATAAAAAGTACAACTGGTTTGGCCACAAAGTGAGTTCTGATCACTGCCTGGCCTCCTGCTGATCCAGATTTAACCTTTGACCTTCATTCTTTGTATTTATATCTGACTCATTTTGTAAATATCAGATTTTTACCATTACTGGTATTTATTTACCCAGTTGTAGTCTGTTGTTGACCTTTTAATTACCCCCCTTGAGGAGAAATCAAGTCTTTCATTGATTGATTGATTGAAAAAGAAAAAAATGTCAAAAGAGTTCAACATCTCTGCAGTTGTGTTCTTGTGGCAATAATATGGTTTAGTGTTGACATTTCTTGGTTTCCGTTGTTTCGTGTTACCTGAACGCACAGTTAGAGCGAGTTGGTCTGTGATTGGCTGAGAGTGGAGAAGGGGGCGGGTCAGGTCAGACTGCATGCACTGCGTGTGTCTGTGGCCGTTTTCTAATTCTTAGAGCGCCAGTGTGTACTCGCCTACGTCACGAGTAACTACTTGCAGCGTCCTCGGAAGTGCGGAAATGCAAATTTACGAGGACGCATCGGCGTTAATGGAGAATCGGAACACGAGTACAGTACTGTATAAAGTACAGTGTATAGTTCCGTGTATAGTACAGTGTTACTATTACTTCTACCTCCTATACAGCCTTTATTTTACTCTTCATCTCCTTGGAGTTCAGTAACAACAAAAGCAGCTGATCAGAAATGTCCTACTAATACAAACAATTATTTTACTGTTTTAATGAAGATCCTTGATGTTTATTAAATAATTAACCAGCTTTTCTTACCTGCTGCTTGTTGTCATCCTTCTGGTCATGTCATTAATATGTACTGTATTACATTTGTCTAATATACATCCTACAGTTAATCACTCCAATCATTAGTTGTAACAACTTCTCTTTAGAATAAATACATAAATGGTTTATACTGTGTGAGAGTAAATACATAAATACACACATGGCTTACACTATCGAGCAAAGAAATATATCAAGCAGAAGATAAAGGAACATTTATTTAATAAACTTCAGTGGAACCTACAACAGTAAAAACACAAGTTAGAAACATTATGTACACAGAAAAATGACATTGTTTTTAAAAATTCTAAAGTTCTTTCTTTTTTTTCCCAGGAACCCCTGCAGTGATACACAGGTCCATAATGTTCCTATCCTGGAACTTTTCTTTCCTGGAGGTGTCGTGACTCCAGCTTCAGGGTTTCCTGGAGCATCGTTATGTTGATACTGATGTTCCTGCTGGTCATCAGGCATTCTGCTGTACTGCTGATTGATGGTGTCACCTTCTAATTCTTCCTCCTGCTGGTCATCAGGCATTCTGCTGTACTGCTGGTTGATGGTGTCACCTTCTAATTCTTCCTCCTGCTGGTCATCAGGCATTCTGCTGTACTGCTGATTGATGGTGTCACCTTCTAATTCTTCCTCCTGCTGGTCATCAGGCATTCTACTGTACTGCTGATTGATGGTGTCACCTTCTAATTCTTCCTCCTGCTGGGGCCGTTGATGGAGCCACGTTCTAATTCCTCCTCCTGCAGAGCCACAACACATCTGTTACCTAAACGACAAACTTTTCCCCTCTATCATAGTGGAGTTATTTGTCATACCACAGGAGGTTTATTGAAAGTTGAATTGTGTTCATTTTGTCGTTCTAAACCTCATATATTATAGACTCTTTTTTAATGACACTGGTCACCTGATAAAGACCGACATGTCATCACAACCAGATGAAGCTCTGAGGAAGACTACTGATGCAGCTGAAACATGCCAGCAAGGTAGAATCTTTCCTGCATCTACCTGTTGTTAAAAAAGACTCTGTAATATATGAGGTTTATTGACGTGTACATTGGCAACTGGGGATCTGTGCAGGATGCTCTTGTCCTGCACAGATCCTCCATGTACCAGCAAGTACTGGTACCAGCTGGGTGATGGAGGAAGTACTGTATCTACCAGGTACTTTCTGCTGGGTGATGGAGGAAGTACTGTATCTACCAGGTACTTTCTGCTGGGTGATGGAGGAAGTACTGTACCCATGCCTGCAGCACACAGTTATTATATCACTGTACTGGCAACCTGCTTTATCTCAATAATAACAGTCATGAACACGAAGGAAATAATAAATTCTGATTCATGATTACATCAAAATATATCAAATGTTTTCCATGTGAATTTTAACTGACAGGCAAGTTGAAACCCAACAGACACCAGGTCAAACCTGCTGGTGCTCCATCTTTCTGAGAGCCTGGAGAGACGTCCTCTTGTTGCTGCCTGTCTGTGTGGCATCAGGTGACAACATGGAGGTGGTGGAGGAAGGTCCAGGAAGGGAGGAGGAGGAAAGTCCAGGGAGGAGGAAGAGGAAGGTCCAGGGATGATGATGGAGACGACCAAGTGACACTGAGGACGCCCAGAGGGACCTGGCAGGAAGTGATGTGCGAGTGAGACTGTCCAGCTGTCTGCTGCTGAAGAACGACCTGCAGGCCTCAGAGAGGAGAACCACATCTAGACAGGAAGCTCTCCTCATGTAGTCATGTTCTCTAGTCATGTGTAAATATATGTAGATAGATGGATAAAGACAGAGAGATCAACAGACTGTAAATGATTGTATATGACTGTAAAATATAGAACTGAACATTTCTCTGTTTCATTTGATAAACAATGTAATGTTGCTTTAAAGAAGAAATTGTCTGGGGTGAATTTCAACAATCATGAGGTCTATGAGGAGGACATAAAACAAAAAGAATGACACACTACCAATTCAGTAAGTTATTAACACATGTATGAATAAAGTATATACATGTAATAATTCAAGCATCAAAAACAATCCTCACTCCCATCCTCATCTGGAGGAGTTCCTCTTCTCCACTGGACCAGGCTTCAGGTTCCTCAATAGTCCTGGGTTCAAATAGTGCATGGTGTTAGTTTGAATCCACAGCATCCTCCAGTGCCAGTAGATTCTCCAGTAGAACCAGTAGAACCTCCAGTATGATGGGTAGAAATCTTTAGTGCAATTGAGACAAAACACTATGGCCAGTAGAACCTTCACCTCTCAGTCAAGTTCAAAAGTTTTAAACATGATCTTTCCCCTCAGCAGCAAATAAAAATGTAGATGAACACTGTTAGATTTACACTAAAACAATTATATCTCATGTTTAACCACAGTAGAGAACCACAGCCAGCCTCGTCTCAGTCTGGATCCACAATCTCCGAAAACCTCAGAACAAATGTTTAAGTAAGCGTGATCTTGAAATATCAACCTCATAACAACATTTTATAACAACTATAGTCTGGCCTAAAACACTCTTAAAACTGCACTCTGTTAAACAATGACGCTAATATTTCAGATCTTTTACGCACCGTTGTGTGTTTCCCTCCTCTGCGATCTCCTCCGTCATCTCTTGCCAAATGCATTATGGGTAAATTGGCTTCCCAAGACTGAACAGGTCTGTTTCGATGAATCCTCGATAAAGTTGGCGGAGCGAGGATACATCCGGGTATTCCATGTGTACTCGGTGAGAAACGGCCTAAGAATAGAAACAGTACTTGGTCTGCCACTGATTACGTTTAACAGGTACACGAGAGCACAAGTATGGAGGAGTATGGGTATTGGAAAACGGCCTGTGTGTTTGGAGGAGAGAGAACGAGCGGCCGGTTCTGTTTAATGATAAAGCGGCTTTGCAGACAAGTTACTTGTCCTGCTGGACGCTACAATATTAATGCACAGTGACTTGGAGAAGTAACTTTAATCTGATTACTGGTTTGGAAATAACAACGCGTTAGATTACTTGTCTAACCAGCATCACTGGTGGTCATGGTAGTAGAGTCACTAATAAAAGTAAAAACAAGCGATTGGCAGCGCGTCGTCACTGCTGTAAACAGTGTGGCAGCCACAGAGAGATCAGTCACTGTAGAGGTGGAGAAGAAGAGTCTGATCTGAAGGTGGAGGCCAGAGGAGAGTGACCTCATGGGGGCAGCACCTGAGCACACTGCTGGACACCATAACAGCCCTCATGGTTGTGACGGCCAGCGTGTCTTTCTGGTGGAGACCACAGCGGACCGATAAAGTTCACTTTTATCTGTTGATTAAATGTATGAATGAAATACTTGAACAGGGACTTGTAAAAAGGCTCAGTGGACTTTGTGTTGTATCCTCAGTCACTGGAGAGTTGGAGGCGGAGGGTGACGTGGAGGTCGTCTGTCTCCAGCAGCAGAGCGTCCAGAGCGCATGGCGGTGCAGCGCATCCACAGTGCAGCTTCATGCACGACTGTCACCGTGCTATTTATATGCGTTCTTAGCAATGGGACCGGTTGTTAAACACCTTGTCACAATTGATAATCAGTCAGTTCTATCCACCGCTCTGGATCATTTGAAGATGAAAGTTTGTCATATGAACATCGTGCTGCTGATTCAGTAGTAATGGCTCATTAAAGGAACATCTATAACACTGAAGCTCGGCTGTTTATGATCACCTGGATCTATAAGTCTGACATTTGAAGACATTAAATGTATGAGATGAATCTGGCTTCAATTCTCCACCTACTCTCCACTACTGGCCCCAGGCCTTGTTCAAATGGAAACATGCTCTCCTCCTACACACAACAACTGACTAAAGGAGGTCCTAAATCACATTAAACTTGAAAAGATTCCATTTTCACTCACAAACTCAAGTTCTGTTTTCAATGAAACCTGGCAACCCTTTATAAAACCCCTGTCCAATACTACTATGAACCAGGAACTAACGAAATGCCTCCCCTCCACTCCCCCGTCTATTTTCTGTAGGTCTCCTTCTGTTGTTTTCTTTACTTTATTCTCATACTTAACTATTTACGTCTTAGTTTTCCAATCCAATTCTGTTTTTCATTTAACTATTTGTGTTCCTTATGTAGTTGTGTCTCGAATGAAGTTTTAATTAAAGGGTGGGAAGGGACAACGGACAGTCATGGACTTTAGTTCAGCTGTAGAAGCAGATTGAGCTCAATTGATTCAATATTGATACTGTGATTATTTTTCTTGTCCCCATCATGCATTACGTTGAATGACCCTCTTACTTTTCAACCCATCTGTTTATACACATTTTTCTTTTGTTGTAAAAGGAAAAGTGAAAAAGCTAAAAAAAAAAAAAGATTTAAAAACAATAAATAAAAGACAGCATGTCCAAGCAGCAATCTCCTGAGCTGGACCAAGACACCATCCGGCCGGGGAAATGAAGCAGGAGCAGAAAAAAAGAAAAACACAAACCAGAAGAAGACAAATGTTCTTCTCTCCTGCTGGTTCCTGTCAGGACTCTTGCTGTGGCATTATGAATCAGTGGAAGACTTTCAGCAGTTATTCAGACACCCTGATATTAGGGAGTTACAATAGTTACTCTGGAGGGAACAAATGTGTGGATTAGTTTCTCAGCTTCATTCTGAGTCAACATGTTCCTGATACTAGAAATATTAAGCAGGTGACAAAAGGCAGTCCTGCAGATTTGTTTAATGTGGAGCTGAAGGATCAGTCCTGGTCCAAAGTAACTCCAGGTTCCTCACAGTGGTACTGGAGGTCAAAGTAATACCATCCAGTGTTACTATATGTTCAGATCATTTCTCTCTCAGATGATTTGGGACAACTATAATAACTTGTGTTTAATCTGAGTTCAGAAGCAGAAAATGATCATTCATCCAGACTCTTGTGTCTCTAAGAGAAGCTTCTAGTTTGACAAGTTGATCAGTATCATCTGGTTTCATAGAGAAATCCATTGGTGGATCATCTGCATAGTAATGGAAGTTAATGGAGAGTTTTCTGATCATCCCTGCTCCCTCCTGCTCATCCTCTACATCCTCCTTCTTGGCAATATCATCAGTAAACATCATCTTCATTTCCACTGCTACGCCGACAACATCCAGATCTACATTTCAACCAAATCTGTCACCCCAACAACCTGCTCCACCCTCACCAACTGCCTCAGTGAAATAAAAACATGGATAAAACATGAAACATGAACTAAACTACGACAAATTGTACATGATAATCATGAGACCTAAATCCCTCACAAAACACATGGACAACTTCACCCTGACCACTGGAAACTCCACCCTGTCTCCGTCACCTCACACCTGTAATCTGAGAGTTATTCTCCACATCAAGCTCACCTTTGAACAACACATCAACCAGATCACTCGGACCGCCTTCTTTCACCTCAAAAACACGGCCCACCTTCACAACTCACTCTCCTCCTCTGCTGCTGAAACCCTCATCCACTCATTCATCACATCCTGAATCCACGACTGCAACAACATTCTCCTCGGCTCATCTTCAAAAGTCCTCAATAAACTTTGGTGTATCTAGAACTCTGCTGCTCGTCTGCTCACCCACTGCAACTCCTGTGAACACATCACCCCCGTCCTCCTGAACCTCCACTGGCTCCCTGTCCTCCAAAACATATCACTAACATCTCTGTCTGTCTGTCTGTCTGTCTGTCTGTCTGTCTGTCTGTCTGTCTGTCTGTCTGTCTCTCTCTCTCTCTCTCTCTCTCTCTCTCTCTCATCATTTTCTCACCTTCTATCCACATATGTTTTTCTTTCTCTCAGTAAAAGTACCTGGATATGACTGTGTTGAATTTGGTGAAATATAAATAAAGTTCAATTGAAGTAGAACATGGACCTTTCTGATTAATAACAGATGTTTTTTAATACTTATATTCTAATTCTGCTAAATCTTCAGACTAAATCAAAGCATCTCTAAAGGAGGAGATTTTATTTGTTTCAGGTGGAAATAAGTCGTGCAAAGATGTACAATTTAAAGATTTCTCTTGAGTTTTATTTTGAACTCAAAACTTTTTTTTAGGTTTCTTATAAATGCAAATTACCTGAAATATCACTCTCCATGTAATCTACTTTAGTCCACATCTACGTCTCCTAATATCTTCTGTAGTAAACAAAGAGTTTAAATGTTTAATCAGAACAGTCTGGATGTTCACTGTAATTCATCAGAGTATTTATTAACCTGATATCAACAGGAAGAGACAGAAGCTCCAACATTGCTCATTAACTAAAGTAACAATTCATAAAATCAACCTGTATGCTGATGATGTTGTTTTTGTATCTTGGAATATTCTCTCAAAATGCCAAAATGCCCAAAATGGCAATTCTGGGACTTGATCACACTTAATCTAAATAATGTAAACTGTCAAAGTTATCTGAACTTGTATTTAACCACATTTGCTCATGATGAATGAAGAGCACAGCTTCCTCTGACTGACTGTGTGTTTTGAGTCTGTTTCACATAAAATTGATTCAGCAACAAGAGGTGGAATCCTGAGAGTATCTATCAAGTCAAATTTCTGCTCCAAAGAAGGAGTTATGATGATTTTATTGCTGTAAAAAAGTCATGTAAGACCAAAGATTGAGGTGAAAACTGTCTTTATTTTGTCAAAGCTTGAAGAAAATGATGATGATGAAAGAAGATGAATATTGATGAAGTCAGTTTGCTTTGATGATAGAAGAAAGTGAAAGAGGGTGAATGACAGAGGTGAGATCAGTGTGAGAGTAAAAGCAGTGTGAGAGTCCCAGTGAGTCCGGTCAGGACTGGGAACACTGGTCTCTCCTCAGTGTCTCTCTGAGGGGAGTCTGGGAGCCCCGGGTGGCCTCACAGGTCACAGAGCCCACCTTCCTCCACTGGTCTGCAGGGAGCCTCAGGGTGCTGCTCCAGCTGTAGAGGCCGTCCTTCTGCAGCACCCCGGGGCTCCTGCTCTCCTCCCAGCTGCTGCTGCTGCTGCTGCTGCTGCTGTCCTCCACCTTCCAGCTCAGACTCCAGTCTGAGGGGAAGCCCTCGTTGGCCAGGCACATGAGCGTGGCCTTCCCCTGCTGCAGCTGCTCTCTGGAGGGGGGCAGCACCGTCAGGGTGGGGCGGGTATCACCTAGGAGACACCAATCAAATTAGAGGACAGGGAGCACCCAGCTGTCAATCAACCAGCACACACCTGGACAGCTTTAGTGGGAGACAGCTGATTTGGTCCTGGAAGAAGTTGCTGTCAGAGGCTTTTTCTGCTCCAGCAGTCACTCACTCACACATTGTTTCACTTCCCTTTAAGAAGCCTCTCATGCACATCAGCACAGAGAGAATCATCCAACACTTTGACCTGAAATACCTCAAACTACACAGGAAGGAACACAAGCTGATGTCTCAACGTTTACTCTTCATTTGCATCAACGTTATCAGAAAGTTTACACTTTACAACTTATGACTGGAAACTTTAACATGAACTTCAAATCTAAAATAATATTTTCAATTATTTAGAGCAAAATATGAAATACACAGGAAATAAAGATAACTTCTTTGGAGGATTTGATAAATTTACAACATTTATCATCAGTATTTCTATTTTACTGTAAAATAACAATATTAATAATACATTTTAAAGTAAGAAGAGAAACAGAATTGGGAAACATTCTATAGAACCAAGAATAAATCCAGCTGTGATGAAGAGACACTCAATAAAACAAGAAGAATAAAACCTGCACACATTCCAACACAAACACATTTCAAACAGTGGACATGTCAACTAAAACTCAGCCCAAAGACAGACCAGTGCACCAGAAATGTCCCTAAATACACAGGTCAGTGTAAAAACAGCTTCAACATGAGACTGGTAGAGTTAAAACAGTGTGTTCCACAGCCATCAGGCTCTAACTGAGCACATTTAAAGACTGACAATATCTTTGGTTTTGTCATTTAATCCTAATGAGATTTTAATCCGGTGTAAATTTAAAACTAATAACTTTTCTCTGTGATCAAATTAAAGTGAAACAGAGCTGAGCTAAACTACATGAAATCAATGGAGATTAAAACTTGATCACTACAATAATTATTAAGAAAAAAAAACATCTTTCTAATCTCAAATCATTCAAACCGAGGTTTAATGTATGAATTTGAATTATTTAGTTGAAAGTATTAAAGGAGAATAAACTTACTTCCAACATCCAGTCTGGTTCCTCCACCGAACGTGTACCACAGTGATACAAACTCATTGAGCCGCTGTACAAAAACCTCTGACTGTAGAGAGACGCCACTCTCTGATTCTGAAACCAACAAACTCACCAAAACAACTTTTACCACCTGATCCTAACGGAACACAAGAGAACAGTTCTTTCATCTGCAATGTCTACTTGAAATACATATATTTATAGAGATTGTTTTAAAGATTATTTTCAATTTATTCAATAATATCTTTTGGAATTTATTCCTAAATAGATTTGGCAGCAAAAATAGGAAATTTTTAAAAAGTAAAAACTACAGACGTATCTTTAATTATTCAGTTCAATTCCTTAATATTGTCATTAAAGTTTGAATCCAGAGTGAAACTGAGAGATGAAAGTGATCCAGGTCCCTGTTGGAGTCAGTCAGAACATTTCCATAGAGCCACTTTGCATCAGCAGCACCATGCTCCAGTGCTCTGGGAGAGTTTATAGTCCTGACAGTTGAAGACTGGATGACTGACAGCCGTCCTTCATGACAACAGAAGACAGAGAAATCCTCCTCATCAGAAACATGAGTGTGATCTGCGTCCTCATCTGGACTCTCCTCTGCTGCTGCTTCACAGGTAAAGTCCAGAGAATCAAACTCCTCTCCTCTGTCAACATCCGTCCCTCTGAAATGAAGCCCACAAAACCATGAGGCTGCTTGATGTTTCTGTCTGTGTTTCCTCAGAGTCCAGAGGCCAGGTCACAGTGACTCAGCCTGCGGCAGTCAGCTCTGCTCTGGGAGCCTCCGTCACCATCACATGTAGGACCAGTCAGAATGTTTATTATAGTGCTTATCACCATTTAGCCTGGTACCAACAGAGAGATGGACAACCTCCTAAAAGGCTCATTTACTGGGCCAGCTCTCGAGCATCAGGGACTCCAGGTCGTTTTACAGGCAGTGGATCAAACTCTGACTTCACTCTGACCATCAGTGGAGTTCAAGCTGAAGATGCTGCAGTTTATTACTGTCAGAGTTTTCATCTTATCAACAGTCAGTGGGTGTTCACACAGTGAAAAACCGTCGTACAAAAACCTCCCTCAGTCAGACTGAACAGAAACTGACTGCTGCACACTGATACACTTCACTGAACACACACACACACACACACACACACACACACACACACACACACACACACACACACACACACACACACACACACACACACACACACACACACACACACACACGCACGCACACACACACACACACACTCTAGAAATCTCTAACATAAACTGAACTAATGAATTTATTTATTGAGATCAGATGTTTCTTCACCAGAGGCGGTGGTGTTTCAACATGTAAATACTTGGTGGTGAGATTTTATTTGATGTGCATGGAAATATCAAAGTGATTGGGATGAAATTGGTGAGTGTTTTAGCCACTAAATTCACTCCTGATCTTGATGCAGAGACTCTGTCAGCCCATTTAAAGTATAGACTTGGCCGTGATGTAACTTGTCAGCGTATTGACACTGCAAGCAACAGGTACAGCTCATTTAGACCAGGATACAAAATAGAGCAGTCAAACCTCAGTTGATAACCTGAAGCCACTCCACACACCTTGTAGTCAGTGTTAACATCAGACAGAAGAGAATATTTCAAGATAAAGTCAAACTCTGCAGACCTGAGATCATATGAAATCAACTGGCATCAATTCAAAATGTATGATAAACAGAAGAGAGGTTGACATGCAGGAAATAAAAATCAGTTTTTTTGTTGATATTTTAGTCTAATTATGACAAACTGAAGGCAGCATGTAAAGAAGATGGATGGAATGTATATATTGAATAATCTCCTAGTTTGAGGCACATCACAACATCCTGGTGTTTTTGTGAGTCTGTATATTCATCCTCTTTCATTTTGATAACTTTTTCTGAACGATACACCAAAGATAAAGTCATGATCGTGTTTTCGATTGAGTTTATAGTACTGTGCTAATATTTAGTATGCAAAACAATATATTTAATGAACTAGACCTTTCATGACTGGCCAAAGAACCAGCCAGTGTCATGATCTTGCTCAGTCATGAATTCTTGCATCAATGCTACAATGGGAATCCCTAACCAGCCCAAGATTTATGGGAATAGAGGACAAAACTCATCTTCCATATCATGAGTCCTGGTCAACTGTAGAGTGGAGATTCTAAAACTGAAAGGGGTTCGATCAACTGACCTCATTTCTTGGGTCCCTGATGTTGAACAGTATAGTTCTGTACTTGTTGGTGTATTTGTTGTCGGTGTTTCGGAAAATGTCCAACATCTCCGTCTCAATGCTTGCGACAAGTTTGGCAGCTTCACTCTCTAACATCTTCAAATCCTCACACTCACACACCCTTAAATGAAAAGAGTTAGTGAACAAATAGTGACATCAACACTCAACCTTTGACTGCCGCCCACATTTAACTGCCAAGAGTTTCATGTGACTATTGTAAAATAAATGATGGTGAAAGTCAAATGTTTTTGCAAATGTGGGTCAGGATACTCCGATAATCATACATATAATGAAATTTTAACTTAAATTTTACTGGTGATTGGAATTGAGGGTCATGAATTTCAAATGCGTCTCATCTCGTGTTGCATATTATGACTTGATCGTAAAATTCTATTGTGTGTATGCCAATATCTTTTTGGAAGAAACAACTTAAATTACACCATGGAGATAATCAAAAGGTAACAGGCTGTGGGTTTCATACAAGTGTGTAAAGTTATTCTCACCTTTCAAACAGGATGTGTGTGAGAGAGCGTTGGATGATCTGCCTGAGCAGGCGATTAGGCTGACAGGGCCTGGAGGAGGGTGGGCTGGGTGCTGGTGATGCAGGCAGATACTGAGTTCCATTCCATGTTAAAGCTGAGGAAGGCTTCTGGGATGATGTTGAGACTGCGGGATGGCCAAACGGAGACTCCATTTTCTTTGTCGTGCAGTCTTAAGAGAGGTGGCTCAAGAGGTGCGAAGTCTCGTGATCGGGGTTAATGGCACTTGTAGTCTATTGACAGAAAAGACACAAGACAGAGTTCTTTCGTAGATTATGATTTTTCAACACGTCCCTAATACATTTGAGGTAGGTCAGACATTGAGTAAAGAGCCTCTCCTTTGATCTTCTTTGATCAAATGTTCACTCCTTTGCTCTCCCTTGATCTCCTTTGCTCTCCTTTGATCTCTGAGTGCTATATAACTCAAAAGTACCTTTGTTAATGCCAGATTCGTTTGCAAAACCGAGCTAGCGAGAGGAGGATATTTTGTCTATTGAAGCCCAAGAAAAGTTCTCCCTGCTTGGACTCAACGTATTAATTGACTTAACTGTGAGAACAGAAGTCAGCAGCACCGATATCATGACTCGAAGAGGTAAGTAACATTGTGTCCAGGACTCTGCAATCTCATTATGTCACCTAACGTGCTCCATGCTTGACATTCACAATAGAAAATGACTGTTTGGTGATCAGATGCTCAGTTTGATAATGAGAAGAAACAAAAGGCTGAGGCCAGTAAGAGAAAATCTGTTTTCGTGTTTAATCTTGGGCTTTATTGGAACCATCACCATTTCCATTATTTTGGGCGAAATGATGTATTTAACAACCCTTCTCATTTTTTCCTCCATTTGTAGATTACCTTAGTGCTAAGATTTTATTTTAAATCTCATGAGCGCTCAATGCCTATGTTAGGACAGCCCAATGTTTTAATTCCCGACTGTGACTACAGGCTTAGGAATTCAGAACCATACTTCCACCTCAGGGAACGTGTAAAAAATAAATTGCTGCCAAATAGCAGCTGAAACCTTGCAAACAGGAACGGTAATCGTCAAAGAAGAGGACGATTCAGTTGGAATTTTTAATTATTGAGAGCCAAAAATGCAAAACACACACACACACACACACACACACACACACACACACACACACACACACACACACACACACACACACACACACACACACACACACACACACACACACACACTGATAACTCCGATGTTAGAAGAGCCCCGCCTCAGGAAGTTCAATGTAATTGAACCTTTTCTCCAGGGCTCTTCTGCTCTCATCCACAAACAAATGTTGCTCAGTGATGCCCTCTACTGGGGGCCTGTTGTAGTTTAATTGTTATCATCACTTGTCGACATTTCGAGTCCTTGTTCAAGTTTCAACATTCATGCGTCCTGACGAGACAATAAAACATGAGCTGAGACCAAGAAGATCTTCTGAGATTCTTTTCCGTATCAAACCAGAACACACCAACACATCCAGACACTTTTCTCCTTTATTCTTTAAACCCCACAGCTGCTGTCGGCTGTATTGAAAGGAGCAGACTTTTTGTTTTTCAACATTTCTGTTTTAACTTTAGCCTGTCCTGTCTCATCCATCCTTCACTGTAGAATATTCACATCATCACATCAGTGACTTTTGTCTTGTTTCTCTCCAGAGAGTTCACAGCAACACTTGGTCACCAGAAGATGAGCTCCAGTGTGGAGCAGGAGGAACATGAAGCTCCACACATTAAAGAGGAGGAGGGTGGTGTAGAAGTGACTGATAGAAAGTGACCATTTCCACGACTCTGTGAGGGACTTGACCACCCAGCGACTAACTTCTTTACCCTGTCGGAACAAACTATTGTCCTGTACGAGGTGGAGATTGATCGTCAGCACAAACTGATGGAAATAATCTGGAAACCTCAAATGAAGTTACACAAGAGAGGAATGGAAAAGAAGAACAAGAAGAACCAGAACCCCCACAGATCAAAGAGGAACCAGAAGAACTAGAACCTCCACAGATTGAAGAAATAAAGCTTCGTTTTGAGGAAATGTGGTGAAATTGTCAGTTGAAAACATAAGTTATGTCAGAAGGTAAGATCTGTCTGATGGGAAGAAAAACCTTTGTGAAATCTGTGATCAAAGTTACAACCGACAGAGGAAGTTGTTGGTCCACATGAGAACTCACACAGGTGAGAAGCCGTATTCTTGTGAAACGTGTGGGAAGTTTCAATGATCGTAGTTTTACATCATGTGAAAACTTACAGAGATGAAGTCATGAAAGACTCTGAGAGATCTCATTCAGGATGTCCAGCTTGAGCCCAGAATCACAAGGTATCATCCAGTTGAAAGGAAACGTTGCTGTTTAAACACCGTCCACACTGTTTGTCACAAAAAATAGAAGGTTAAAATAAATCTGGTGTCCATTTGTGTTCCTAGAGAGAAGCTGACAAACAGTCCCCTGGTTGCATATTGAATCTTAGAGAAGCTTGTTTCATTCTTTAGTACGAACACGACGGCTTGTTTTGAAAATGTGACATTAAAAATCTTGTATGAACAGATGTGAACTTTGAAGAAATGGAAATAAAATGTGAATATGAATCCAGTGGGTTTTCTTATTCAGTGTTTGTTGTTTTTGTTTTAACTCACAGCCGATAGGTTGTTAAATGGTTTCAGAAAGATGCACCTACACTAGATAACTGGATTAAAGTTATCAAGGAGATTTGAGATGAAAAAACTGACTTTCTCACTACACCTGCAAAAGGAGTAGTACATTACAAAATGGACATACTTAATGGTATATTGTACTTTCAGATATGAGCTCACCCCCATTGCTTCCTCATCCCACACACACATTCATTACCTGTGTAAAGTGATGAAACACACTCAACCTGCTGTACAAAATAATCCCTTTTACCAAATCCCACAAGAATGTAAATTGCCTGGAGATATAGTGGAAAATAATGTCTGGTCACTGAGATGTACTGTGACACTGTTCTACTGCTCATGTTGCTCTATGTTCTGTGTCTATTAAAAAAACAACTAAAGTTAAACAACAGATAAAACTGAATTCAGCGTTGCACATGGTGAATCAAACCAGGAAGAATGAAAGAGTTTGCCCTCTGGTGGTGACTTTGTGTCACTACATTGTTGTGTAAAGTTACAAACATTAACGAGTTGATGGGTGAAGTTACGTTCACATTCTATTCCATTGTTCATTTTTATTCACTCACAGACATTTAGAGAAAATGCCCAGCCTATTTTAAAAGTAATGTCTTTTCAGCAATAGTTATGTTTTCTAAGAACAATAATTTATCTCATTTCTGACGGAATTAACCCTGAAATGAACGACAACGTGTAAATATGCACACATAAAAATGATTTGTTTTCCACAGTGATTCATCACTAGTGATGTTTTTCAGGATTATTTTGCAGTGGTAGGAAATCTAAACGTCTGAAGGGTCCTCGTCGCCGCCTGGTGGACAAAAGTAGAAACTACAAGAACATAGAAACTGTCATGGCGTCCTCCTCTCATATCAAGGTTGGCTCTGGTCACTGGTTAGTTTATATTTGATCAATAAAGGTGTTCAGCTAAACAATCACAGGATCAGGAAGTTGTTTGAACGTTTGTCGAAATGACCTTGACGCTTCTTTTAGATGCGGTAACTTAAAGGTATGAACTCTTTATAATCTCCTGAGCATTTAGAAAGCTTAATAAACTAAAAATCAAACTCAAGGAGTCAAATGATAAATGATACTCTTTGATCATTTGTGAAATCAACCTCAGAAAAATGTCCCAACCCCCTTTTGTTTCTGTTGAATGAAAATATGAAAGTAAATTAATACATGTGAGTTTTTTTTAACCAGTTCATGATTATTTACAATCACAATCAGAGAGAAACTGTTTATCCTCATGAATTGACTCTTGTTGATCGACTAGATATCCAATTTATTTTTCACAAACAATAAACTTAAAACCAAAGTGTCCCTCTCATTTCCTTTCTAGTTAATTTGGCACTTTTCAGAAAAAAGAAACAAAAAAGAACAATTACTGTCTATACATGCATGGAAAACACACTGAATTCGATATACACATGTAACACAACAGTCACTACAACAACCGATGCATTTTGAACTATACATGACCCACAGATACTTACAAAGACGAAAATTCCCCTAGGCTCAAGTGTTAAGAGCGACACAGCGTGTTCCTGTGAAGTTTCAGCCACGTTTCTGTAGTACTGCTAGCTTACCTTCACCGAGAGACAAAACAGCAAAGATCGTAGAGCGAGAGGAACACTCACTCTGCTACAACAAAAAACGATCCTCTACGGAGAAGATGAAGATGTGTCACTACATTAACTATTTAACTATAGCACACTTTTTAACAACCTTAGAAACTTCAGGACCATATAATGTCTTTAACCTAAACACATGACAGTGTCCCTCTCATTTTCTTTCTAGTTAATTTGGCACTTTTCTTGACAAAAGGCCAAACAAGTTGATCGTCACACTGATGGATTAATATCTCATCTATTGATCAACTGATTGATGGAAAACAATCTTTAGATTCTTGTAAGTGCTGAGCTCTCAGCAGATTCTTTGACCTTTGGTAGTAAGTTCATTTTAAACGGTTGAATCTCTGTTGATTCTTTGACTTGGATGTGCAGCAGCACCGACTCCAAAGCACATTTTGTAGACGTCCTCGTAAAGCTTCACTTCCTCTCTTCCTGTTGTCCTTCTGTCACACATCAGCCCTGACACTGCCTCACTTCTTCAACCTCTCTGTGGACTGTCCATCCCTCTGGACGCTTGACCTCAGAGCCTCACCACCTCTGCTCTGAGCTTCTTCTCCTGTCTCTTCTCTCACATGTTCTGTCTTTTCTCTGCTGTGCAGACCTCCACCTCTCCTTTCCTCAGACCATTATGAAAAAAGGAAACGTCCTGGATACCATCAATGAAGTCACCATCATCCATGTCTTCACCTTCCTCATCCCCTGTGTCAGACCGGCTGCTGGACTTCTGGACTGACCCCTCCTGACTCACCCTCTTAGAAGCATGAAGTGTCTGTGGGGAGTCATTCTTTACTCCCACAAATCTTCCTGCTGCTTCAGCCACAAACTTAATAACATCTGACCTTGATTTCTGCTGAACCGTATGGCTGTTAACGCCAGCGTTTCCACTCATTTAGTTTTAGATGTGATAAAATTATTCTCAATTCTTTGATTTTCCATGTACGGACGATGATTCTGGACACATTAAAGATGCATTAACGTTTTGTAAATGACGTCTTTAAAGTCAAAATCCTGATTTTATTTATTTTACTTTAATATAATATTCTCAGAATAAAGTCAAACTTCAGACTTTTTAAGTCTCCAAGGAGAAACTCACCACTTTGATAACTTTTCATCTGGTGAATACAACTATGTACATGAGTCAATGTTTTATCAGCATTATCAATTGTCATTGTCATTGTTAATGCTCTCATTGCTGCACTGTTTAGCGCTCTCGCTTGACAGAAGGTTGTGGGTTCAAATCCAGCTGGAGGTGTTTGTGGAATTTCCTTGTGTTTCCTCAGGGTTCTCTGGTTTCCTCCCACATTCCAAAAAACTGCATGTAATGTTAATGCTAAATGAAGTGTCTGTGTGTGTCCTGTGGAAGACTGATGTCCTGTCCTTTCTCTTTTGAAACGTATTTTCATTGACGTCCATAAGACGTCCAGACAAGACGTGAAAACAACGTCCAAGAAAGACGTCTAAAAAACGTTCATTCTGGCTCGTCTGAGGACGTCTTCTGGATGTCAAATATTGACGTCTATATGATGTCCAGAAAAGACATCCAGACAACGTCCAAGAAAGACGTCTAAAAAACTTTCATTCTGGCCCCTCTGCAACTGCAACGTGAAATAAGTGTCGATCACGCTGCTGCTTCAACCAATCAGGTTTTGATATTGATGCTCTTTTTTTTTTTAATTGATTCATTTTATTTTATTTTATTTCATTTTCTACTTTATTGCCCAAATGGGGGAACATCCAAACAGAGCAAACAAACATCAAACAACAAAAACAAACAATTTTAACAGACGATGCTCACAAATAATACATTAGTATAATCTTAAGCTCCATGGTATGAACTTATAAAGATAACTATAACAGATACAAATAAGGATGACATTATTTATTTTAAAAGAAAAGTATAATTAAAAAAAAAAAAAACACAAAAGAGACGAGGGAAGCAGAGGGTCTCATTATTCTTTTTGGAATAATTCTTTGTCGCGGGGTTCACCCAACAACCTTCCCAAACTGGGAAAACCGATGGCGTAGCCGTCAGCTGTGTTGTTGTTGTTTTTCTAATTTATTTTTCAGGCCTCTCCAAACCGTGAATCATACTATTTACAAAGTGCAAAATAAAATAAAAAATACCCAAATGTGAAAATAAACAAAAGCAAAGAAAACTCTATATACAAATCTGTACAGGTTATATACATATGAGTTCTTCCTCAACTTCAGGATACAACAATGAAGCTCCACCGATCAATACTTGCCACCACCTCTAACCAGAGTCCAACTCTCCCATCAGGCCCAGCACAGCCCGTTTTATCCGCTTAGCCCCTCCCACTGGGCGTAACCTTTCGCTGAAAAAAGTCATTGTTTTTCTTAAACACAAACCCTACAACATAAATAAATAGATTTTCCATCATTTACCTTGCCGTCCCACAATAACCCCTCAGTAAACTCGGCAATAAGTTTTAAAGGAAAGAAATAATAACATTGTTCACGTGACTGTGAAACCTTCCGGGCCCAAAAGCATTTAACCCGACTGGTGGTATGGCCCGGGTTTGCCAGTCACCCTGCAGGCGCGTCACTGCCGGCTGTCCTCCGCCACACTGGAAGGTGAGTGAAGGTGTGTGTGAATGTCTGAGAGAGAGAGAGAAATCATACTGCTACAAGTGTGAACCCTTGGTCACGATACTGACAACAGAGGAGGAGAAACTGGCTTGTATGTGAGTGCAGGTTATTGCAGAGTAGGTAAGTGAGTGTGTGTGTGTGTGTGTGTGTGTGTGTGTGTGTGTGTGTGTGTGTGTGTGTGTGTGTGTGTGTGTGTGTGTGTGTGTGTGTGTGTGTGTGTGTGTGTGTGTGTGTGCGTTACGCGGCGGGTGCGCCGCGATGATATGTGCTACGTCATCGCGCGTGATGGAGCCGCTCCATCACATTCTTTAAATAACTCAATAGTTTTATTGCTTTTTTTCTGTGTTTATGTTACTGAGTGTTTTAATGTGTTCTTTAAGTTCAATATAAAACTGAACATAATCTGGGTTTACCTTTGCTAATCTGCATTGTGAAATTGTGAAATTTTCCAACTAGAATTGTTAAATCAACTATAAATTCTATGTCTTTATTTTGTAATGAAAATATGCAATTACACTTTTACAATGAATTTGAGCATGATTTTAGTTTTACACACTATATAATTCCTCTCTCACTTATCCGGGTGGCAAACACCGTCACCCAGATCACATTGCACCGATTAAGAACCTTCCTGAAGGTGGTGTCTCACACCGGACACCACCTTCACGTGGGCTCACCACCTGCAGGAAGGTTCTTAATTGGTGCAATATTGTCAGGTCCAACCTCTGAACATTTATTAATTCTGCAAGGAAGAACACACACAAGTTTAAGATTGGTTTTTACTCGCGAGGAGTACGGACAGAGAGTGTTTCAGTTACAATCTCCAACTCGCTCTGAAAAACCTCTGCCGCCTCCTCTTCTTTTATTAGGGTTCCTCTTATCTGATTTCAAGGCACTTCCCATCTGCAGACCACATTCCTCCTAACCATAAAAGATCACAGTGGAGAAATACAAGTCGTATTAGATGAGAAAGACTGTTGGTACAATGAATGTGATAACCTTTCGTAAGATTATTCCAACAAATATGATCTGGGTGACGGTGCTCAGACTGACACCTCCACCACCCGGAAATGGATTAGAGGGAGAAAATGGATGATGGAAGATTCAAAATGTCTAAACCTTTAATAAACAGCAGGTTTTATCCTCAGAACTTCTTGATATTGTAGGTGACTCTTCATCAGGTGAAGTAACCCAGTGCCGATGGCTTTTATGACACAAATAGATATTGGTGACTCAGGACCCGCCAGCAGGCCTCGGGTGACGTCAGCGTATTCAAGCCCTCTGATTGGCTCGTCAGAGAGTTCACTCTCCAGCGCCAGCTGACTGCATCTGGAGCGAGCTGCATTAACAATATTATGTGTGTTTATTTAATAGTGGTTTTGTCAACCGACAATGGCTAAAGGAGAAGATAAAGAGATGTGGTTGCAGATTTATTGTCAAAACAATTTTCAAGATTGACGTTTCCTAGAGGTCATTGAACGCACCGCAGGCCTCCAAGCACACAGAGGTCCGGTACAATTTACTTGTGCTCACTACAAGTTCCATGGAAGGATTCAGGATTATGTGATTCGCCATTATATTATTTTCAAACCATGAAAAACGTTTGTCACCGTCCACGGCCCCCAGGAATTCTGGGAATAACAGCGGCTTTTTTTATGAAGCTGAAACAGAAGGAGACTTGAACTTTGATTCTTTTCATCATAAAGGTTTTTATTCTGGCAACACGAGTATCTATCTGTGATGCAAAGGCTTTTTATACTGCATCTCTGCATGATGACCTGGTTTTTGTAGCCATAAAAAAGTGATTGAGGGGTGGATTGACTCAGACCAGCACTAGTGAAGGCCGAGGTCTGAAATGCAAGGCTGCCACTGTTACAATCTAATCCAACCATTTATAGGACATGCAAATACGTTTCAACTTCCAGCTTTTAATGAAAGATATAAATAAGGATGTGAGGATATAAACACTCTCATATACTATTTTTCCATTCATCCATCTTCTAAACCGCTTTGCCATTATTATTTTATTGCTGTAAAAAAGTCATGAAAGACCAAAGATTGAGGTGAAAACTGTCTTTATTTTGTCAAAGCTTGAAGAAAATGATGATGAAAGAAGATGAATATTGATGAAGTCAGTTTGCTTTGATGATAGAAGAAAGTGAAAGAGGGTGAATGACAGAGGTGAGATCAGTGTGAGAGTAAAAGCAGTGTGAGAGTCCCAGTGAGTCCGGTCAGGACTGGGAACACTGGTCTCTCCTCAGTGTCTCTCTGAGGGGAGTCTGGGAGCCCCGGGTGGCCTCACAGGTCACAGAGCCCACCTTCCTCCACTGGTCTGCAGGGAGCCTCAGGGTGCTGCTCCAGCTGTAGAGGCCGTCCTTCTGCAGCACCCCGGGGCTCCTGCTCTCCTCCCAGCTGCTGCTGCTGCTGCTGCTGCTGCTGTCCTCCACCTTCCAGCTCAGACTCCAGTCTGAGGGGAAGCCCTCGTTGGCCAGGCACATGAGCGTGGCCTTCCCCTGCTGCAGCTCCTCTCTGGAGGGGGGCAGCACCGTCAGGGTGGGGCGGGTATCACCTAGGAGACACCAATCAAATTAGAGGACAGGGAGCACCCAGCTGTCAATCAACCAGCACACACCTGGACAGCTTTAGTGGGAGACAGCTGATTTGGTCCTGGAAGAAGTTGCTGTCAGAGGCTTTTTCTGCTCCAGCAGTCACTCACTCACACATTGTTTCACTTCCCTTTAAGAAGCCTCTCATGCACATCAGCACAGAGAGAATCATCCAACACTTTGACCTGAAATACCTCAAACTACACAGGAAGGAACACAAGCTGATGTCTCAACGTTTACTCTTCATTTGCATCAACGTTATCAGAAAGTTTACACTTTACAACTTATGACTGGAAACTTTAACATGAACTTCAAATCTAAAATAATATTTTCAATTATTTAGAGCAAAATATGAAATACACAGGAAATAAAGATAACTTCTTTGGAGGATTTGATAAATTTACAACATTTATCATCAGTATTTCTATTTTACTGTAAAATAACAATATTAATAATACATTTTAAAGTAAGAAGAGAAACAGAATTGGGAAACATTCTATAGAACCAAGAATAAATCCAGCTGTGATGAAGAGACACTCAATAAAACAAGAAGAATAAAACCTGCACACATTCCAACACAAACACATTTCAAACAGTGGACATGTCAACTAAAACTCAGCCCAAAGACAGACCAGTGCACCAGAAATGTCCCTAAATACACAGGTCAGTGTAAAAACAGCTTCAACATGAGACTGGTAGAGTTAAAACAGTGTGTTCCACAGCCATCAGGCTCTAACTGAGCACATTTAAAGACTGACAATATCTTTTGTTTTGTCATTTAATCCTAATGAGATTTTAATCCGGTGTAAATTTAAAACTAATAACTTTTCTCTGTGATGAAATTAAAGTGAAACAGAGCTGAGCTAAACTACATGAAATCAATGGAGATTAAAACTTGATCACTACAATAATTATTAAGAAAGAAAAACATCTTTCTAATCTCAAATCATTCAAAACAAGGTTTAATGTAGGAATTTGAATTATTTAGTTGAAAGTATTAAAGGAGAATAAACTTACTTCCAACATCCAGTCTGGTTCCTCCACCGAACGTGTACCACAGTGATACAAACTCATTGAGCCGCTGTACAAAAACCTCTGACTGTAGAGAGACGCCACTCTCTGATTCTGAAACCAACAAACTCACCAAAACAACTTTTACCACCTGATCCTAACGGAACACAAGAGAACAGTTCTTTCATCTGCAATGTCTACTTGAAATACATATATTTATAGAGATTGTTTTAAAGATTATTTTCAATTTATTCAATAATATCTTTTGGAATTTATTCCTAAATAGATTTGGCAGCAAAAATAGGAAATTTTTAAAAAGTAAAAACTACAGACGTATCTTTAATTATTCAGTTTAATTCCTTAATATTGTCATAAAAGTTTGAATCCAGAGTGAAAGTGAGAGATGAAAGTGATCCAGGTCCCTGTTGGAGTCAGTCAGAACATTTCCATAGAGCCACTTTGCATCAGCAGCACCATGCTCCAGTGCTCTGGGAGAGTTTATAGTCCTGACAGTTGAAGACTGGATGACTGACAGCCGTCCTTCATGACAACAGAAGACAGAGAAATCCTCCTCATCAGAAACATGAGTGTGATCTGCGTCCTCATCTGGACTCTCCTCTGCTGCTGCTTCACAGGTAAAGTCCAGAGAATCAAACTCCTCTCCTCTGTCAACATCCGTCCCTCTGAAATGAAGCCCACAAAACCATGAGGCTGCTTGATGTTTCTGTCTGTGTTTCCTCAGAGTCCAGAGGCCAGGTCACAGTGACTCAGCCTGCAGCAGTCAGCTCTGCTCTGGGAGCCTCCGTCACCATCACATGTAGGACCAGTCAGAATGTTGGTGTTTATAGCAGTAAGCACCTTTTAGCCTGGTACCAACAGAGAGATGGACAACCTCCTAAATTGCTCATTTACTACACCAACACTCGAGAATCAGGGACTCCAGATCGTTTTACAGGCAGTGGATCAAACTCTGACTTCACTCTGACCATCAGTGGAGTTCAAGCTGAAGATGCTGCAGTTTATTACTGTCAGAGTTATCATGACATCAACAGTCAAGATGTGTTCACACAGTGAAAAACCGTCGTACAAAAACCTCCCTCAGTCAGACTGAACAGAAACTGACTGCTGCACACTGATACACTTCACTGAACACACACACACACACACACACACACACACACACACACACACACACACACACACACACACACACACACACACACACACACACACACACACACACACACACACACACACACAGGTCTACTGAGCGCAGAGTTCAACACCACTTAATACCAAACTAAAGTTTGTGCAGAAGTTTTGAGCTCCAACATCTTTATGACAACCATATACTGTAGGATCCCATCTTGTGAAAAGGTTTAACACGGGGAATAGCCTCTGATTAAATCATTTAATAAACTAAACTGTGTCTCGGTGGGGAGTTGAACACGGGCCTACTGATTGCAAGGAAAGAATTCCTCCACTAGACGAGCAGCATATTGATCTACAAGTGAGATTCTTACACAGATTTTATTATGACCTTACACTCACTTTACCTCCAGTTTCTCCTCTGAAGTCAGAGTTTTACATTTATACACCAGTAAATAATCAACCTCATTCATTTGGATTCTTAACTGTTAGCTCTCGCGGCGCATAAGCTGGCGTCACAACTCACTCAGTTACCTTGAAAAAGTATTCCAATTACTGATTACTAGTTATTCCTTGAAAAAGTAACTTAGTTACCTTACTGATTACTTGTTTTTAAAAGTAACTAAGTTAGATTACAAGTAATCTTATAGTTACTTTCAGCAGCTGCCAACAACATGCCCCCCTCAATCTCAACATAAAAATGACAACTGGTTTTACCAGAAACTGAGTTCTGATCACTGCCTGGCCTCCTGCTGATCCAGATTTAACCTTTGACCTTCATTCTTTGTTGTATTTATATCTGACTCATGGTTTTATTATCAGATTTTTACTATTACTGGTATTTATTAGTACATAGTTTAGTCTATTGTTGCACTATTTATCTGTTTTAAATAGAGCAATAGTATTTATTTGTTTGCACAACCTGCTCTATGCAACATTTTAATGACAGAGTAACGTGTTATTAATTAATGCGTTACCGGCATGACTGTGGCTATGTCCCGCTGGTCTTCCCTCCCCCTCTCTCTAACTGGTAACTTGGTAAAGATGGTGATTCTCCCTAAATTTCTTTATTTGTTCCAACACATTCCAATTTTTATAAGAAAATCTTTTTTTTTAACAGATCAGACAATAATATAATGTTTGTGGTTGAACCAGACTCCTTGCATCAAAAAATTATTCTACAACTTCCCAAAAAGCGGGACGGTCTTGCACGACGTAACATCATACAATACTATTGGTCATGCAATATTAATAAGCTCTGTCATTGGCTGGACAATGAAGCCGACACAGATCCTTCATGGGCTCAAATAGAACGGCGATCATCAAGGTTCTCTCTCCAGTCCCTCCTCACTTCTCGTCTCCCTGTTAACATTCATAACATCTAACAGAACCCTGTTGTCAACAATTCCTTGAAAATCTGGCTGCAGTTCCGTAAATATTAAAGCTTGAATTACCCCTCAATTTAAGAACTGATTGTTAAAAACCATCTATTTCCGCCCTCCCTATCAAATCCTGCATTTTAAATCTGGCAAAACAAGGGCCTGGGGCCTCATTTATAAAACACTGCGTAGGATTCCTACTAAAAATGTTGGTGCGCTCTAAAGCTGAAAATGGCGTGCGCCCAAACAAATTCAGATTGGTGAAACCGTGCGTACTGCACTTTCCTGTTATAGATCACAGTCCACCTGGAAGGTCCCACAGTTGATGTCCCGCCCTCAACACGTCCACTTTTAACCATAAATGGTCGATGCAAAGTGTCTCGTCAATATCTTTGCATCTCAATCGGCCCGTTGATCGCCGGCATTTGACGCTAAATCCTGAGAGAAAAGAAGAAGAAAAGGAATTTTACAGAGAGAGAAATAGTCATGGAGGAGGTGGAGGTCAGGAAAATTATATTAGTTGGTGGTCACCAGTGTTGCCACAGTTACCTTGCAAAAGTAATTAGATTACTGATTACTAGTCACTCGCCTTAAAAAGTAATTTAGTTACTTCATTGATTACTTGTTTTTAAAAGTAACTAAATTGGATTACAAGTAACTTTTTAGTTACTTTCAACAGTTGCCGACACCGCCCCACGTCTCAAAATAAAAAGGACAACTGGTTTGGCCACAAAGTGAGTTCTGATCACTGCCTGGCCTCCTGCTGATCCAGATTTAACCTTTGACCTTCATTCTTTGTATTTATATCTGACTCATTTTGTAATGATCAGATTTTTACCATTACTGGTATTTATTTACCCAGTTGTAGTCTGTTGTTGACCTTTTAATTACCCCCCTTGAGGAGAAATTAAGTCTTTCATTGATTGATTGATTGATTGAAAAAGAAAAAAATGACAAAAAGAGTTCAACATCTCTGCAGTTGTGTTCTTGTGGCAATAATATGGTTTAGTGCTGACATTTCTTGGTTTCCGTTGTTTCGTGTCCCCTGAACGCACCGTTAGAGCGAGTTGGTCTGTGATTGGCTGAGAGTGGAGAAGGGGGCGGGTCAGGTCGGACTGCATGCACTGCGTGTGTCTGTGGCCATTTTCCAATTCTTAGAGCGCCAGTGTGTACTCGCCTACGTCATGAGTAACTACTTGCAGCGTCCTCGGAAGTGCGGAAATGCAAATTTACGAGGACGCATCGGCGTTAATGGAGAATCGGAACACGAGTACAGTACTGTATAAAGTACAGTGTATAGTTCTGTGTATAGTACAGTGTTACTATTACTTCTACCTCCTATACAGCCTTTATTTTACTCTTCATCTCCTTGGAGTTCAGTAACAACAAAAGCAGCTGATCAGAAATGTCCTACTAATACAAACAATTATTTTACTGTTTTAATGAAGATCCTTGATGTTTATTAAATAATTAACCAGCTTTTCTTACCTGCTGCTTGTTGTCATCCTTCTGGTCATGTCATTAATATGTACTGTATTACATTTGTCTAATATACATCCTACAGTTAATCACTCCAATCATTAGCTGTAACAATTTCTCTTTAGAATAAATACATAAATGGTTTATACTGTGTGAGAGTAAATACATAAATACACACATGGCTTACACTATCGAGCAAAGAAAGATATCAAGCAGAAGATAAAGGAACATTTATTTAATAAACTTCAGTGGAACCTACAACAGTAAAAACACAAGTTAGAAACATTATGTACACAGAAAAATGACATTGTTTTTAAAAATTCTAAAGTTCTTTCTTTTTTTTCCCAGGAACCCCTGCAGTGATACACAGGTCAATAATGTTCCTATCCTGGAACCTTTCTCTCCTGGAGGTGTCGTGACTCCAGCTTCAGGGTTTCCTGGAGCATCGTTATGTTGATACTGATGTTCCTGCTGGTCATCAGGTATTCTACTGTACTGCTGATTGATGGTGTCACCTTCTAATTCTTCCTCCTGCTGGTCATCAGGCATTCTACTGTACTGCTGATTGATGGTGTCACCTTCTAATTCTTCCTCCTGCTGGGGCCGTTGATGGAGCCACGTTCTAATTCCTCCTCCTGCAGAGCCACAACACAACTGTTACCTAAACAACAAACTTTTCCCCTCTATCATAGTGGAGTTATTTGTCATACCACAGGAGGTTTATTGAAAGTTGAATTGTGTTCATTTTGTCGTTCTAAACCTCATATATTATAGACTCTTTTTTAATGACACTGGTCACCTGATAAAGACCGACATGTCATCACAACCAGATGAAGCTCTGAGGAAGACTACAGATGCAGCTGAAACATGCCAGCAAGGTAGAATCTTTCCTGCATCTACCTGTTGTTAAAAAAGACTCTGTAATATATGAGGTTTATTGACGTGTACATTGGCAACTGGGGATCTGTGCAGGATGCTCTTGTCCTGCACAGATCCTCCATGTACCAGCAAGTACTGGTACCAGCTGGGTGATGGAGGAAGTGCTATATCTACCAGGTACTTTCTGCTGGGTGATGGAGGAAGTGCTATATCTACCAGGTACTTTCTGCTGGGTGATGGAGGAAGTACTGTATCTACCAGGTACTTTCTGCTGGGTGATGGAGGAAGTACTGTACCCATGCCTGCAGCACACAGTTATTATATCACTGTACTGGCAACCTGCTTTATCTCAATAATAACAGTCATGAACACGAAGGAAATAATAAATTCTGATTCATGATTACATCAAAATATATCAAATGTTTTCCATGTGAATTTTTACTGACAGGCAGGTTGAAACCCAACAGACACCAGGTCAAACCTGCTGGTGCTCCATCTTTCTGAGAGCCTGGAGAGACGTCCTCTTGTTGCTGCCTGTCTGTGTGGCATCGGGTGACATCATGGAGGTGGTGGAGGAAGGTCCAAGAAGGGAGGAGGAGGAAAGTCCAGGGAGGAGGAAGAGGAAGGTCCAGGGATGATGATGGAGACGACCAAGTGACACTGAGGACGCCCAGAGGGACCTGGCAGGAAGTGATGTGCGAGCCAGACTGTTCAGCTGCCTGCTGCTGAAGAACGACCTGCAGGCCTCAGAGAGGAGAACCACATCTAGACAGGAAGCTCTCCTCATGTAGTCATGTTCTCTAGTCATGTGTAAATATATGTAGATAGATGGATAAAGACAGAGAGATCAACAGACTGAAAATGATTGTATATGACTGTAAAATATAGAACTGAACATTTCTCTGTTTCATTTGATAAACAATGTAATGTTGCTTTAAAGAAGAAATTGTCTGGGGTGAATTTCAACAATCATGAGGTCTATGAGGAGGACATTAGACAAAAAGAATGACACACTACCAATTCAGTAAGTTATTAACACATGTATGAATAAAGTATATACATGTAATAATTCAAGCATCAAAAACAATCCTCACTCCCATCCTCATCTGGAGGAGTTCCTCTTCTCCACTGGACCAGGCTTCAGGTTCCTCAATAGTCCTGGGTTCAAATAGTGCATGGTGTTAGTTTGAATCCACAGCATCCTTCAGTAACCAGTAGATTCTCCAGTAGAACCAGTAGAACCTCCAGTATGATGGGTAGAAATCTTTAGTGCAATTGAGACAAAACACTATGGCCAGTAGAACCTTCACCTCTCAGTCAAGTTAAAAAGTTTTAAACATGATCTTTCCCCTCAGCAGCAAATAAAAATGTAGATGAACACTGTTAGATTTACACTAAAACAATTATATCTCATGTTTAACCACAGTAGAGAACCACAGCCGGCCTCATCTCAGTCTGGATCCACAATCTCCGAAAACCTCAGAACAAATGTTTAAGTAAGCGTGATCTTGAAATATCAACCTCATAACAACATTTTATAACAACTATAGTCTGGCCTAAAACACTCTTAAAACTACACTCTGTTAAACAATGACGCTAATATTTCAGATTTTTTACGCACCGTTGTGTGTTTCCCCCTCTGCGATCTCCTCCGTCATCTCTTGCCAAATGCATTATGGGTAAATTGGCTTCCCAAGACTGAACAGGTCTGTTTCGATGAATCCTCGCTAAAGTTTGCGGAGCGAGGATACATCCGGGTATTCCATGTGTACTCGGTGAGAAACGGCCTAAGAATAGAAACAGTACTTGGTCTCCCACTGATGACGTTTAACAGGTACACGAGAGCACAAGTATGGAGGAGTATGGGTATTGGAAAACGGCCTGTGTGTTTGGAGGAGAGAGAACGAGCGGCCGGTTCTGTTTAATGATAAAGCGGCTTTGCAGACAAGTTACTCATCCTGTTGGACGCTACAATATTAATGCACAGTGACTTGGAGAAGTAACTTTAATCTGATTACTGGTTTGGAAATAACAACGCGTTAGATTACTTGTCTAACCAGCATCACTGGTGGTCATGGTAGTAGAGTCACTAATAAAAGTAAAAACAAGCGATTGGCAGCACGTCGTCACTGCTGTAAACAGTGTGGCAGCCACAGAGAGATCAGTCACTGCAGAGGTGGAGAAGAAGAGTCTGATCTGAAGGTGGAGGCCCGAGGAGAGTGACCTCATGGGGGCAGCACCTGAGCACACTGCTGGACACCATAACAGCCCTCATGGTTGTGACGGCCAGCGTGTATTTCTGGTGGAGACCACAGCGGACCGATAAAGTTCACTTTTATCTGTTGATTAAATGTATGAATGAAATACTTGAACAGGGACTTGTAAAAAGGCTCAGTGGACTTTGTGTTGTATCCTCAGTCACTGGAGAGTTGGAGGCGGAGGGTGACGTGGAGGTCGTCTGTCTCCAGCAGCAGAGCGTCCAGAGCGCATGGCGGTACAGCGCATCCACAGTGCAGCTTCATGCACGACTGTCACCGTGCTATTTATATGCGTTCTTAGCAATGGGACCGGTTGTTAAACACCTTGTCACAATTGATAATCAGTCAGTTCTATCCACCGCTCTGGATCATTTGAAGATGAACGTTTGTCATATGAACCTCGTGCTGTTGATTCAGTAGCAATGGCTCATTAAAGGAACATCTATAACACTGAAGCTCGGCTGTTTATGATCACCTGGATCTATAAGTCTGACATTTGAAGACATTAAATGTATGAGATGAATCTGGCTTCAATTCTCCACCTCACAATCAGCACCGCCAGTTTCCCCGTCTCCAAAATGTGTGTGCGCAAGCTTCAAAGTTGCCGTACCGGTACGCACATTCTCCCGCAGAGCTTATTTTTTTAAATCACAAACTTTGCGTGGGAAGTGGCGTACGCATCTTTTAGGACCTGTTTTGTCCGTCAGCAACCTTTATAAATGAGGCCCCTGATCTTTATAAAGAAACTATTTACTGATTTTATGGAGCTTTCAATCAGGCTTGAACTACCTCACTCTCACTTCTTAATTTTTCTATTAACCAGGCACTTTGTCCAAACCACCTTCCTCCACTGCTCTACCCACCACCCGAGTCTCAGTTTGACTCACTGCTCTCTCTCGACCCTGCACAGAAACGCTCCATCTAGGTGATCTACAACTCCATTGACTCCCTCAACTCCAACCAGATGACCAAACTGAAACAGACTTGGGAGGAGGAAATAAGAACGTCAATATCAGACAGCCGATGGGACCAACTTCATGTGCGAGTTCACTCATCCTCAATATGTGCTCGGCACGGCTTCTTTCAATGCAAGGTTCTCCTTAGAGTGCACTACAGAACTGCTGGACCGGCACAAATGTACCCAGGCACCAGTGGCAGTTGTAATAGATGTAAACAGTCACCTGTCAACCAAACACACATGCTCTGGTCCTGTTCAAATCTCACTGGCTTCTGGCAGCAGATTGTTGATCCCCTTGCTACAGTGCTTGAGATGGAGCTTTTCCCTGAACCTTGCACTGCACTGTTTGGGTCGCCCCCAATTACAACAGCTAATCTACCTGTGACAAAACGCTGCGTAATCGCCTGTCAACACTACTGGCCCCAGGCCTTGTTCAAATGGAAACATGCTCTCCTCCTACACACAACAACTGACTAAAGGAGGTCCTAAATCACATTAAACTTGAAAAGATTCCATTTTCACTCACAAACTCAAGTTCTGTTTTCAATGAAACCTGGCAACCATTTATAAAACCCCTGTCCAATACTACTATGAACCAGGAACTAACGAGATGCCTCCCCTCCACTCCCTCGTCTATTTTCTGTAGGTCTCCTTCTGTTGTTTTCTTTAATTGTTTCTCATACTTAACTATTTACGTCTTAGTTTTCCAATCCAATTCTGTTTTTCATTTAACTATTTGTGTTCCTTATGTAGTTGTGTCTCGAATGACGTTTTAATTAAAGGGTGGGAAGGGACAACGGACAGTCATGGACTTTAGTTCAGCTGTAGAAGCAGATTGAGCTCAATTGATTCAATATTGATACTGTGATTATTTTTCTTGTCCCCATCATGCATTACGTTGAATGACCCTCTTACTTTTCAACCCATCTGTTTATGCACATTTTTCTTTTGTTGTAAAAAGAAAAGGGAAAATGCAAAAAAAAAAAAAAAGATTTAAAAACAATAAATAAAAGACAGCAGGTCCAAGCAGCAATCTCCTGAGCTGGACCAAGACACCATCCGGCCGGGGAAATGAAGCAGGAGCAGAAAAAAAGAAAAACACAAACCAGAAGAAGACAAATGTTCTTCTCTCCTGCTGGTTCCTGTCAGGACTCTTGCTGTGGCATTATGAATCAGTGGAAGACTTTCAGCAGTTATTCAGACACCCTGATATTAGGGAGTTACAATAGTTACTCTGGAGGGAACAAATGTGTGGATTAGTTTCTCAGCTTCATTCTGAGTCAACATGTTCCTGATATTAGAAATATTAAGCAGGTGACAAAAGGCAGTCCTGCAGATTTGTTTAATGTGGAGCTGAAGGATCAGTCCTGGTCCAAAGTAACTCCAGGTTCCTCACAGTGGTACTGGAGGTCAAAGTAATACCATCCAGTGTTACTATATGTTCAGATCATTTCTCTCTCAGATGATTTGGGACAACTATAATAACTTGTGTTTAATCTGAGTTCAGAAGCAGAAAATGATCATTCATCCAGACTCTTGTGTCTCTAAGAGAAGCTTCTAGTTTGACAAGTTGATCAGTATCATCTGGTTTCATAGAGAAATCCATTGGTGGATCATCTGCATAGTAATGGAAGTTAATGGAGAGTTTTCTGATCATCCCTGCTCCCTCCTGCTCATCCTCTACATCCTCCTTCTTGGCAACATCATCAGTAAACATCATCTTCATTTCCACTGCTACGCCGACAACATACAGGTCTACATTTCAACCAAATCTGTCACCCCAACAACCTGCTCCACCCTCACCAACTGCCTCAGTGAAATAAAAACATGGATACAACATGAAACATGAACTAAAGTACGACAAATTGTACATGATAATCATGAGACCCAAATCCCTCACAAAACACATTGACAACTTCACCCTGACCACTGGAAACTCCACCCTGTCTCCGTCACCTCACATCTGTAATCTGGGAGTTATTCTCCACATCAAGCTCACCTTTGAACAACACATCAACCAGATCACTCGGACCGCCTTCTTTCACCTCAAAAACACGGCCCACCTTCACAACTCACTCTCCTCCTCTGCTGCTGAAACCCTCATCCACTCATTCATCACATCCTGAATCCACGACTGCAACAACATTCTCCTCGGCTCATCTTCAAAAGTCCTCAATAAACTTTGGTGTATCTAGAACTCTGCTGCTCGTCTGCTCACCCACTGCAACTCCTGTGAACACATCACCCCCGTCCTCCTGAACCTCCACTGGCTCCCTGTCCTCCAAAATATATCACTAACATCTCTGTCTGTCTGTCTCTCTCTCTCTCTCTCTCTCTCTCTCTCTCTCTCTCTCTCTCTCATAATTTTCTCACCTTCTATCCACATATGTTTTTTCTTTCTCTCAGTAAAAGTACCTGGATATGACTGTGTTGAATTTGGTGAAATATAAATAAAGTTCAATTGAAGTAGAACATGGACCTTTCTGAATAATAACAGACGTTTTTTAATACTTATATTCTAATTCTGCTAAATCTTCAGACTAAATCAAAGCATCTCTAAAGGAGGAGATTTTATTTGTTTCAGGTGGAAATAAGTCGTGCAAAGATGTACAATTTAAAGATTTCTCTTGAGTTTCATTTTGAACTCAGAAGAATTTTAGGTTACTCACCAAATGAAAGTACCAGAAATATCACTCTACAGTTTTTCCTAATTGCTAAAACACAAAAGCCAATTCTCTAAACCAAATGACCAGTTCTCCAAACACATTTAATAAAAGTAGCCCCCATTTGCCAAAACCATAAACACATTTCACATGAAGACACAATTCACAAAACACAATCCTCCTTTTTTCACAAATCTAAACACATTTTGTCCTGCTAAAACACAAGTTGCAAAAAACTCTGCTCAAATTCTCAGATTAAAGCTCATTTGATGCAAAATGTTTGCCACAGTCAGCAAAATTTGAACACAATGAACACACCTGGCTTCATTCATTACAGTTTCTTTTTTGAAACTTTATTTTTATTTTATTTTTTCACAGGAATTAACAAGGTACAGAACCACTCTGTAAAGTCACACAGTTATGCATTTATACATCACAGTTATATTTCAATTATATATCACAGATAAAAACTACTGAACAACCTGAACAACAACAGTAACATTGGGGGAGGGGGGATCATGTGCATCACGAGTTACATCTGTATATTTCACAACATTCACAGGGAATAAAGTGTTCCAAGTTTAGGTTTAGTTGTCACCCCTATGTGTGAGGAACGTTTGCCATGGTGCCCAGAGAGCCTCACATATGTCCCTCTTCAGCCTTAAACTGTAGGTCATCTGTTCCATATGCTGTATATTTTTAACTATTTCGATCCACCGATTAAGGGTGGGTGGTTCCTTACAAAGCCAACGCCTTGTTATTGCCTTTTTGCTTGCAGCCATAAAAATCTGCAAAATGTATCTGACCTTTCTGGGTATTTCCAAATCTATCTTTCCCAGGTAGAAAGTCATAAAGGTAAATTCAAAATTGTTCCCCACAAAATGTGTAACTGTATTATGGATGTCATCCCAAAAGGGTCGAATAACTGGGCAGGCCCAAAATATATGTGTATGGTCTGCCATGTCGTTACCACATTCTCTCCAGCAGTTAGATTTTGCATTTGGCAGTCTAGATTTTTGTTTTGGGGTTATGAAAAACCTGATCAAGTTTTTCCATAAGAAATCTCTCCACCATTGTGAAGCTGAGGTTGAGATTTGAGTCCTGATCATATTCGTCCAATCCTCCTGACCGATGGAAATTCCCGATTCCTTCTCCCATTTTTCCCTCACATAATTTGTTGAGTGGCCTCTTAGTTCATTTAAATATCCGTACAGTTCTCCAATAATCTTTTTGAACAATTTGGTTTTATAGGCCCTAATGAACATTTGTGTGATACCCGTCATATTTGTAGGTAAAGATCCCTTAATATTTTTGTTAAAATAATGTCTGAGTTGAAGGTACCTATAAAAATCCTGTCGGCTAAGATCATATTTCTCTGACACAGATTTAAAATCTGGGAATTCCAAATCATTGAGCAGAAGACATAATGTAGTAACTCCCTGTTGCTCCCACTGTTTGACTCCTCCGTCTTGAGTGGCCAGTCTAAATTCTGGGTCGTAAATAGGCCATATTAATACCCGGATTTCGTTCTGCATATTAAGTTGTTTTACTAAGCTGGCCCAGGTGTCAAGTGAAAATCTCGTCCATTGGCTCTGTGTATCATGTTGCTTAGCAACCAATGGGCATCCTAGGAGACTCTGTAACGGTGTATCTAACAGAGACAGTTCCATGGTTTTTCATTTTGCCACATATTCTTGGTTGCACCAAAGCATCAGTGGTTTTATCTGTGCCGCTAGATAGTAATCTTTAAGGGTTGGTAAGGCCATCCCCCCTTTGTTTTTTGGCAGCTGCAGAGGTTTATATCTCACACGAGGATGTTTTCCATTCCAGATGAATCGGGATATCACCTTATCCCATTCTCTAAATTGTTTATCAGGAATGTGCACGGGGAGAGACTGAAACAGATAGAGCAGTCTGGGCAAGATGTTCATTTTTACTGTCATTATTCTGCTCCCAATATCTAGGGGTAGAGGAGTCCACCTGTCAAAATCATCTCTGATTTGTGTAGAGATCAGGTTGTAGTTTTTATTGTATAATTGAGATATGTCTTTTGTTAATTTAATCCCCAAATAATTGATAGATATTGATTCCCAGTTAAATTTATATTCATTTTTTAGTTCCAATGGTGGTGTGAAATTGAACACTAAGGCCTGTGTTTTGTTAATATTTAGAGTGTAGCCAGACATTGCTCCATACATCTGCAAAAGATCCATTAATTTAGGGATTCCCAACACAGGATTCTTTAGACTAATAAGAACATCGTCTGCGTACAGACATATCTTATATTCTGTGTCTTTTATAACAATTCCTTCTAATATTGGATCCTGTCTTATGGCTTGTGCAAGCGGTTCAATAAACAAGTTAAAGAGTCCAGGACTAGCTGGACAACCCTGGCGGCAACCTCGAAGCAGGCTTATTTTATCGGAAAGGTCCCCATTGACTTTTACCCTGGCTATTGGGTGTGTGTATTATGTTTTAATGTTATTTATGAATTTCTCATGAAAACCAAATTTTTCCATAACTTTATAAAGAAAATCCCATCCCACAGAGTCAAATGCTTTTTCTGCGTCTAAGCTGAGCAGGATAGCCCCAAATTTCCTTTTTTCTATATGTTCAATGATGTGGAGGGTTCTTCTGACATTGTCCTGGGTCTGCCTGCCTTGGATAAAGCCTGTTTGGTCCTCATCTATTAATAAGGGCATCATTTCCTCCATCCTTTTAGTTAAAATAGCAGCATATAATTTATAATCCTGGTTCAGGACACTGATCGGTCTGTATGCCCCACATTCTTGTAGGTCTTTTCCCTCTTTTGGTATAATTGAAATATTAGCCTCCCTCCATGACGGGGGAAGGATTCCCTCCTTCAAAGTATGGTTGAAGCTCTTATGCAGTATTGGCAATGAGTCCTCTTTTAGTGATTTATACCATTCCCCTGGAAATTTGTCCGTCCCTGGAGATTTACATGGTTTAAGGGCAGAAATAGCTTTGCTAAATTCATCAACTGATATTTCTTTAATTAACTTATCATTATGAATTTAACCGAGACAGGGCAGGTCTAACTGATCCAGAAATTTTTCAACTAATTCCCTAATTTTGTAAACTGTACTTTCTGAACGTTGTTTTCGCAGCCTCCAAGCAAGTATCCTTGTGGCTTTAGAGCCTGCCTCGTAGTGTTGTTGTTTTGTAAATCTGAGCTTTTTCTCTATTTCCTCACAATATATCTTGTCAAATTCTTGTTTTATAGGTCTAATTTGTAACAGTAGTTGTGGGTCCTTGTTTTTACTGTGTAGTTGTTCAAGATCCAAAAGGTTTTTTTGCAGGTCCACGAGTTTTCTGGCTTTTACTTTTTTAAGAAAAGCGGATTCTGATATAATTTTACCCCTTAAGACAGCTTTTGCTGCATCCCACAATATCACTGGATTCACATTTCCATTATCGTTATCTGCTAAGTATGTTTTTATCTCGCTCTTCATTTTTTCCTTGAATTAAGGGTTGTTTAGCATACTTAAGTTCAGTCTCCAAGTTGTTGTTTTAAGCCTCTAAGCATTATGTCTGCTTGAATAGTATGTGTATTCTCTATCTTGATTATGAAAGTCTCTCCAGACATCCATGAGACCTATATCCTGGACTCTTTTTTTAATCCATCTTTCAGTACAGGTGATCCTCCTTTTCGTATTAGATGTATCAAGTTTTTGATTTAAAATTACATTAAAGTCTCCTGCACAGATCATGACTCCTGCGGTTTGAAATTCAATAAAATCCAGTATTTTTTTATAGAATGACCTTTTACTGTCTGGGGGGGCATATACATTTAACAAGGTCACCTCCTTGTCTTCTAATCTTCCTTTCACTATAACAAATCTGCCTTCTCTGTCTTTAGTTTCTGACAAAAGCTCGAATTGAACAGAGTTGGGCAATAGAATAGCCACACCCCTTTTTCGTCCAGTTTTAAATGATGAATAATAGGTATGTCTAAAACCCATATTCTTTATTTTTTCATGTTCATGATTAGTTAGATGAGTTTCCTGCAGAAATATAATTTGTGCCTTTTCCTTTTTAACTTTAGATATAATTTTACTTCTCTTAATAGGACTCGTCAGGCCGTCCACATTAAGGGTGACAACTTTAAACTCTTTGTTATGCATTTATGAATGGAAGTTCTCTTATGTATGCATTCATGATCCCCAGAAACGAAGGAAAATAACTATGTACAAAAAACAAAGCCCAGAAAGAACAAAATAAACCATAATAGAACATTGTTTGGTCTTCCAACATTGAGGTGCTCCCTTCCACTCTTGTGTGCGGGATTAATCCCGCCGCTGTGTGGCGGGGCCCCCTAGGGTAACTTGACTGCGTGACTGTCATTTAGGCTGTGCACTGACCTTCACGTCTTCATATTATTAAAGTAAATCGTATTGGGCCAAATAAAATAAAACTAGTCTTTATACACTGTACCACTGCAGTGAGTGGCTTAGAACAGCTTTATTTTCGGGACATTTAAGTGGTTAGAAAAAAATTTAAGTAATATAAAAAACAACAACAACCGGTACTTGTTACTAAAATAGAAGTCAGCTTCAATGAGTTCAGCTTACTGTTGGCGTCCCGGCATACATAGCGCTACACTCAGGGATAGTCACCCCGAAATATCTACTTTAATAGAAGTGGGATGAGGTTATTTAGACGCCAGTTGGGTCCGTTTCAGCGGGGCAGGTAAATCCACGGAGTCACTCCTTGGTCCGGTGTTGGTCCTCTCCTCTGTCTCTGCGCCGCCCGTCCTTCACCTTCTCCCACCGGGGGTTCGGCCTCGTCGCTCCTCTCGGGTTGCCCTCAGTTCCCGGCGGTATCGTGAAGCCTTTGGATTTTAAATCCTGAGCGGCCTGGTCTGCGCTCTCGGAAGTGACTGTCCCCGACTCCAGGAATACACGCATCCGGGTCATCGGTGTGTGAAATCTGATGCCCGCCGCCTTCAAAGCCTTCTTGATTGGCAGGTATGCTTTACGTTTATCCATCACTCCGGTCGCATAGTCATGGTCAAAGTATATCCGCTTCCCTTCCACCGTCATGGGCTTTTTCCACGCCGCACTGATGATCTTTTCTTTTGTTGAATATTTCAGAAATCTTACAATAGTGGATCTGGGAGGGGCCGTGTCTGCAGGTTTAGGTCCAAGCGCACGGTGTGCACGCTCAATACCCGGGTCATTCATTACGGCGCTCTCATTCAGTTCCGTTTTCATAAGGTTTTCAATGAAATGGGCCATAGAGGTCCTCTCGGCGCCTTCTTTAATACCGTAAATTCGGATGTTGTTGCGGCGGGAGTGTCCTTCGAGCTCTGTTGTCCTTGATTTCAATTCGAGCTGAGTCAGGCGCAGCTCGTTTAGAGCCTCATCAACCTCCGTGCCGAGTGATTCCACCTCTTCAATGCGCCCCTCGGCCTCGTCCATTCGGCGTGACACGGTCTCTATTTTCCCCGCGGCCTCCTCCATCCTCCAGTTAATGTCTGCTCTCATCTCACCAAGCTGGTTCTTTACATCCTGTTGAAACTTAAACTGGAACTCCGATAGCTGTTTCGAAATCTTGTTTTCCAGTTCTGTCATTGCTTTGGTCATCGTCTCGCTTATGGTGTCCCGAACAAAAGCTAACGGGGCCGTGTCTGCTAGCGTAGCCGCGCCAGCGCTAGCTACATCCTCCACATCTGTGTCTCTCCTCTTGCTCCTCAACGCCATGTTGCGGCCCTTTTCGTCTCCCCCTGACATTGGAACGTGCCGAGGGACACTTAAACACAAAATCTCCTGATTTAAAGAGGGATAAGTGGAAGTCCAGTCTGGAGCCGAGCTCTTACGCAGCCATCTTCACCCACACATGACCGGAAGTCCCATTCATTACAGTTTCATACGATTGTTTTCACACTAAAATAAAAATTTCCACACAATTTGTGAAATTCTACTCCAAGGAGCAAATCACCTCCACAGATTTGCACAACATTACACACAATGTCTGCTTCACCCTTTTTGCAAAACAATACAAACAGTGATTTGTAAAACTTTACACATTTTCACACCTGAGACACAGATAAGGATTGTGAGGTTACTTCCTTGTCATTACAAAGCCCCAGATTGCCAATGACCACACAAATGAACAAATTGGATAATAATCACATCCACCAGGTGAGGAAGCACACATGTGCTGATTTGAAAACGCAGCACTCAGGTGAGCTATAAAAGGCAGCAGGTGAGTTCACCTGGCTTCAACAAAAATGGGAGGAGTGAGAGGAAGAAGAGTGAGAATGAGATGGGGAGCTCAAAGAGGAGATGAAGGAGGTAGAAGACTCAGTGTGGTCTTTGTATAATTGTGATTGTATTTTGAAAAAAAGAATCCGGTTTTCAAAATTGCGTGTAAACAATTGAAAAAAACTGTAAACATAACGACTCCAAACTGAAGACACTTGTTGTAAATGATGTGACTACACCTATCAGAGTGTACAATTTGCTGAAGGTTCAAACAAACACAATGGACGGAGGCAGAGTCAGAGGAAGAGGAGTTTGAGTGAGAGGAGGGAGAGGAGCAGGCCCAGGAGGGAGAGCAAGACAAACTCACACCAACAGTCATTGATCATATCATTGTCCACTATAATGACTGAAGCAGGACTAAGAGTCCGTCCAAACCTGAGTAGGTTCTCAGTGGCCACCATTATCCGGGCCTTCAGAGAACACAGCAGGTATTGTACTGTATTGCTGTGTTGCTCACTATAATAGATTTTTACAGTATAGTGGAGTACAACTGGTTTCATCTCAGTTGCTATATTGCAAAACAAGTCTATTGATGCTTCCACTGAATGCTTGTTTTTTTACAGTAGAGTACATACAAGTCAGTACTGCAATGCATGTTTGTTTCTCTAGAGTTGAAAGAATGTCACATGGAGGTGGGAGGGTGGCCATATTTACACCAGCACCCTCATTGTGGACATGGTACGGGAGAACAACACCATCAGACTCTGAGAAATGAGGGACAGAGTCATTGCTGACAATGTCAACTTTGAGAACACTGACAATGTCAGCTTGACCACAATAGACAGAGTTCTCCGGCGCCAAAGGGTGCGCATGTAGCAGGCTCATAGGGTACCCTTTGAGCGCAACTCTGATTGAATCAAAGACCTGCGTCACGAGTACGTGCAAGTGAGTATACATCCGTGTTCACATTACAGTGGGTGCACTTACTGTGTTGCTCAGTGGCCTACAGTACTACTGTACAATACCATGCTACTGTATTGACTGTTGTTCTGGACACTTTCACATTTTCACAGAGGATATTGTGGTTGGACATCGATGGCCAGACCTCATGAGTACATCTTCCTGGATGAGGTTGGGTTCACCCTCATGAAACGAAGGCAAAGAAGCCGTTACATCATTGGCTAAAGAGCTTTCGTTGAGGTTCCTGGCCAACGTAGTAACGTGGTAATGTCACTCTTTGTGCTGCCATGAGTTCAGAGGGGTTTGTCCACCGGCATGCTGTCCTTGGCTCATACAACACCCAACGTCTCCTCACCTTCCTGGAAGAGCTACAAGACATCCTCCTGGACCGCCAGCAACAGAATCGTGGGCCTGCAGATCATCCCATTTATGTTTCATTTGGAACAATTTTTTTTTCCATCGAACGAACCAGATTAGAGAAAGATTTAACATCAAGCAACAATTCCTCAATGTCTGTCTGCCACCCAACTCACCTTTCCTCTACCCCATAGAGGACTTTTTCTCATCATGGAGGTGGAAGGTGTATGACCGCCAACCTTGCACAACAGAGAACCTTCTCAGGGTTGTGGACCTGGCATGTGATGACCTGCCTGTGGAGGCCTTCCAAAGCTGGATCCGCCATGCCAAGGTGTTCTTCCCACGTTACCTGGCAAGGGACAATATTGCCTTTAATGTAGATGAAGTCCTGTGGCCCGACCCAGCGCAACGACGTGATGCCGCATAAAAATTGTGTGTCTGGCATGAATACTGAAAATAAAAAATATCACACCCTGAACATTGTTTTCAGTGAGTATTGTTGTGTGTAATGGATCCTCTGGAGTATTTGCATTGAGTTGTGATACAGTACAGTAGTGTACATACTGTATTTTCTGTAGATTTACATACTGTTCATATGAAACACACATCTATGAATGCCCAATACTCCACAGTGATATATTCTGAGAACAGATACTGTAAGGTTTCTAAAAATGTGCTTTGGCAGTTGTGAAAAAAAGAACATTCTCACACACTGAACATTGTGTTTTCAGTTGTTCTGTTGTAGTGCGTAATGATGTGTACAGTGTTTACATTTTTGCAGGCTTTGAGCAACTGTTTTGGCCTGAAAGTTTGAAATTAGAAGAGAGAAGGTGTGGTTTTGTTTATGTCACTATAGAAAAGTGTGTTGTGTTTTCAGTTTTGGGAAAATGGAGGAAAGTTTTGTGAAATGTGTTTTATCAATTGAGAAAAACTGTAATCTACATTACTCCACATCTACATCTCCTAATATCTTTTGTAGTAAACAAAGAGTTGAAATGTCTAATCAGAACAGTCTGGATGTTCACTGTAATTCATCAGAGTATTTATTAACCTGATATCAACTGGAAGAGACAGAAGCTCCAACGTTGCTCATTAACTGCAGTAACAATTCATAAAATCAACCTCTATGCTGATGATGTTGTTTAGTATCTTAGAAATTCTCTCAATCGACGAACCAAAGTCAAATCACCATTTTGAGACTTGATCACACTTCATATAAAAAATATAAACTGTCAAAGTAATCTCATTTTGTATTTAACCACATTTGTTCATGATGAATGATGAGCACAGCTTCCTCTGACTGACTGTGTGTTTTGAGTCTGTTTCACATGAAAGTAATTCAGCAACAAGAGGTGGAATCCTGAGAGTATCTATAAAGTCACATTTCTACTCCAAAGAAGGAGTTATGATGATTTTATTGCTGTAGAAAAGTCATGAAAGACCAAAGATTGAGGTGAAAACTGTCTTTATTTTGTCAAAGCTTGAAGAAAATGATGATGAAAGAAGATGAATATTGATGAAGTCAGTTTGCTTTGATGATAGAAGAAAGTGAAAGAGGGTGAATGACAGAGGTGAGATCAGTGTGAGAGTAAAAGCAGTGTGAGAGTCCCAGTGAGTCCGGTCAGGACTGGGAACACTGGTCTCTCCTCAGTGTCTCTCTGAGGGGAGTCTGGGAGCCCCGGGTGGCCTCACAGGTCACAGAGCCCACCTTCCTCCACTGGTCTGCAGGGAGCCTCAGGGTGCTGCTCCAGCTGTAGAGGCCGTCCTTCTGCAGCACCCCGGGGCTCCTGCTCTCCTCCCAGCTGCTGCTGCTGCTGCTGCTGCTGCTGTCCTCCACCTTCCAGCTCAGACTCCAGTCTGAGGGGAAGCCCTCGTTGGCCAGGCACATGAGCGTGGCCTTCCCCTGCTGCAGCTCCTCTCTGGAGGGGGGCAGCACCGTCAGGGTGGGGCGGGTATCACCTAGGAGACACCAATCAAATTAGAGGACAGGGAGCACCCAGCTGTCAATCAACCAGCACACACCTGGACAGCTTTAGTGGGAGACAGCTGATTTGGTCCTGGAAGAAGTTGCTGTCAGAGGCTTTTTCTGCTCCAGCAGTCACTCACTCACACATTGTTTCACTTCCCTTTAAGAAGCCTCTCATGCACATCAGCACAGAGAGAATCATCCAACACTTTGACCTGAAATACCTCAAACTACACAGGAAGGAACACAAGCTGATGTCTCAACGTTTACTCTTCATTTGCATCAACGTGATCAGAAAGTTTACACTTTACAACTTATGACTGGAAACTTTAACATGAACTTCAAATCTAAATTAATATTTTCAATGATTATTAGGAGCAAAATGTGAAAAAAACTGTTGAAATTATATCAAGAGGTTTTCATAGTTTTAAAACATTTCTCAGCAGTATTTCTATTTTACTGTAAAATAATATTAATTGTAAAGTATCAGCAGAAACAGAATTGTGAAACATTCTATAGAACCAAGAATAAATCCAGCTGTGATGAAGAGACACTCAATAAAACAAGAAGAATAAAACCTGCACACATTCCAACACAAACACATTTCAAACAGTGGACATGTCAACTAAAACTCAGCCCAAAGACAGACCAGTGCACCAGAAATGTCCCTAAATACACAGGTCAGTGTAAAAACAGCTTCAACATGAGACTGGTAGAGTTAAAACAGTGTGTTCCACAGCCATCAGGCTCTAACTGAGCACATTTAAAGACTGACAATATCTTTGGTTTTGTCATTTAATCCTAATGAGATTTTAATCCGGTGTAAATTTAAAACTAATAACTTTTCTCTGTGATCAAATTAAAGTGAAACAGAGCTGAGCTAAACTACATGAAATCAATGGAGATTAAAACTTGATCACTACAATAATTATTAAGAAAAAAAAACATCTTTCTAATCTCAAATCATTCAAAACAAGGTTTAATGTATGAATTTGAATTATTTAGTTGAAAGAATTAAAAGGAGAATAAACTTACTTCCAACATCCAGTCTGGTTCCTCCACCGAACGTGTACCACAGTGATACAAACTCATTGAGCCGCTGTACAAAAACCTCTGACTGTAGAGAGACGCCACTCTGATTCTGAAACCAACAAACTCACCAAAACAACTTTTACCACCTGATCCTAACGGAACACAAGAGAACAGTTCTTTCATCTGCAATGTCTACTTGAAATACATATATTTATAGAGATTGTTTTAAAGATTATTTTCTATTTATTTTATTATGTCTATTGGAATTTATTCCTGAATAGATTTGACAGCAAAAATAGAAAATTTAAAAAAATATAAAAACTACAGACATATCTTTAATTATTCAGTTTAATTCCTTAATATTGTCATAAAAGTTTGAATCCAGAGTGAAACAGAGATGAAAGTGATCCAGGTCCCTGTTGGAGTCAGTCAGAACATTTCCATAGAGCCACTTTGCATCAGCAGCACCATGCTCCAGTGCTCTGGGAGAGTTTATAGTCCTGACAGTTGAAGACTGGATGACTGACAGCCGTCCTTCATGACAACAGAAGACAGAGAAATCCTCCTCATCAGAAACATGAGTGTGATCTGCGTCCTCATCTGGACTCTCCTCTGCTGCTGCTTCACAGGTAAAGTCCAGAGAATCAAACTCCTCTCCTCTGTCAACATCCGTCCCTCTGAAATGAAGCCCACAAAACCATGAGGCTGCTTGATGTTTCTGTCTGTGTTTCCTCAGAGTCCAGAGGCCAGGTCACAGTGACTCAGCCTGCAGCAGTCAGCTCTGCTCCGGGAGCCTCCGTCACCATCACATGTAGGACCAGTCAGAAAGTTTATTATAATGGTGCTTATCACCTTTTAGCCTGGTACCAACAGAGAGATGGACAACCTCCTAAATTGCTCATTTACTGGACCAACACACGAGCATCAGGGACTCCAGATCGTTTTACAGGCAGTGGATCAAACTCTGACTTCACTCTGACCATCAGTGGAGTTCAAGCTGAAGATGCTGCAGTTTATTACTGTCAGAGTTTTCATGACATCAACAGTCAATATGTGATCACACAGTGAAAAACCGTCGTACAAAAACCTCCCTCAGTCAGACTGAACAGAAACTGACTGCTGCACACTGATACACTTCACTGAACACAAAGCAAATCATAAACTAACAAGATTATAAGTCTGTTACATTTATATTTAAAACTACATGGATAAACTGGTTCTTCAATCATTTTCTCAGTAATCACTGATTAAAACATGGCTGCCCACAGTTTTTCAGCTTATAAACTACTTAAAAGAAAATATACAATTCAAACATAATATAGACATAAGATCGTGTGTTCAGAGTGGAAAATGATTGTTTACGAGACCAAACGGCTCTGAGTTGGGAGTGGTTGGTATCAGCTTGTGATGACCTAAGTTACAGACGAACTGGAAATAATAGTGAAAAAGCACCAGTGTAATCTGGAGCCTGTAGATCATTTTGAATTGAGATTCCTTCACATTGTTGGTGGACTAACAGGCAGATGAGCTCAGCCACACATCACCATCAGCCTCCCAGAGCAATGTAAGATGACCAGCGCCCTCTGCTGGAGGCTACAGACCATTACAGAACCTGCTTCTCAGTTTTCTGGGCTCAGGGTCTTGCAGTACTAGAGAACTCACCTGGGTCCAACCTTTTTTTAAGAGGCAAAGCTGCAGAGAGTCGTCACTTACTAAGTCTCCTGTAGTGCAAATACTTTTTTCAGAGCATCAGGAAGATGTGCTGTCCTGAAGGCCTGGGGGTAAATCTGTACTGAAATGAACGGGTGTGGTTTGCAGTGTGTTGCTGCACCTCTGATCTGAAGATGGAGGTGAACAAGGTCATCAAAACAATATCTTAGAAACTCAAACATGACCCAGTTTAAAACTTGTATATACTCTATATGTACTTAGAGAAGACAAGTCAGTTTATTAAGAGTGCTGATTAAGGTTTACGAAGGATGAGATGTTTTAATATTGCAGACTTGTTCAGAGTGACGATCCTCACTACCAATCAGCAGACGTGTGGAAGAACCATGCTTCATGCTCACTGCCACAGACAAAGGAATTATTCACTTCATGTTAAATAACCAGGATGGACACAACAAGTGAAGGACATTGAATGTCCCACCTCTCACAATCAGGCACACTCAGAGGTGAGGCGGTTCACTGCTGCCTCAGCGTTTGTTTGGCTGCAGAACCAAACAGCCTTAAATGTGGGATCAAGCAGGGTGTCCATCGTCATGACACTCATGGTCTCAATGGGAGACAAAGACTCACTCAGCATCCTGGTCAGGTGGACACACAGCTGGAGGGCTTTGCATGCAGACTAGAGGACTGACTTTGGACCAGGACACTCTCTGCTCCTCTGAAAGTTCCATGGTGGCTGTATGAAAAGGAGAGAGCCCCCCCAGAGACTCTTTCACAGAGCGGTACTCCTCAGCAGAAAGTGGCGTGAGAGCCGTTCTCATTGACACCAGAGCAGCACCAACTGGCTCTCTCTCTCATCGTACAAGCGCTGCATCATGGTGGAGGTGCTGCTCCACCTGCTGTCCACCTCCTGCAGGAGCTTTAGTTGTGGTCTTGCCATGTGACTCTGCATTTGGCAGAGCTTCTCTTTTGGGACTGTGCTGGACTGGAAGCAGCCAACAATCTTTCTCGCCTTGCTCCTGATCCCCCCCAGCCCAGGTGTGTGATCCAGAGCTTTTTTTACAATTAGGTTGAAAACATGAGCGATGCACTTTGTGTGGCGCATCTTCAATATCCTAGAACATGAGATCATGTAGCTCCTGCATCAGTGACAAGACATCTGACCTTCTTTTGGATTCCCCACTCCTCCATCAGAGCCCTCGTCATCTCAGCAATGTTGTCTGCTGTGTGGGATTCTGGGAAATGTCCCACTCCCAGCAACACCGTGGACAGTGTGTTGTGTTCATAAATAAAATGACAAGTCATAATAATAGATAGCATAATAAATACATTTAACCTCCAAACCCAAACGCTTCCATTTTTATTTTCTCATTTAGATTTATTTTGCTTTTTGAGTTGATTAGAACCCGATGAGTGTAAAAACAAAGAATTATCTTTTAACATGTTGTAGTTTCTGAGAAAAATATTGTCCACATATGATGACGTTCGTTTTACATTTCAATAGAAAACAATAAAGTCACAATTGAGTAATGATACAGTGGGTCCAGTCCTCTCTGTCCAGCACCGTTTCCTCCTCATGCTCAAGCTGGGCTCCACTAGGTGTTAGTGGAGAGAACCTCCATCACACCCCACGTCCTTTCTTGGACTGTTCTTGATGGCTTGGTCCTGGTGTCTCTTCAGGGACATTGTTTGAGACATCAGCCTCATCCTGCTGTGTTGGACAGCACTGTCTGGGAGTGCATGATCTGACAATGATCTGATCTGGGCCCAGTTGTTCAATGCTCCATTCTCTGTATCTGTACATTTGTGTCTTCAGTCCTGAACACACATGATTTGAGTTTTGGTCTGACAAATATCACCGATCAATAACGAATGAATAAATCTGAAGAATTGAGTTTTTCCAGTCATGACCTGAGCCGACAGCGTGTGCCCAGTGACACCTGGAGCCGCCCAGCGTCTACCAGGTGTGAACCCGAGTCGTAGAGAGCTGAGGTGGGAAAAACTCCAGCCTGATAAGCAGAACCAGGCCAAGGGGGAATCAAAACTAATTCCTCAGAGTAATAATGGACGGCAACGTTTACTGGGAACCTGATCCAATTCAAAACTATCCAAATACTATTTAAAGCAAAGCACAACTTGCTGCCGTGCGACATTCAGAAAATGTTCAGTGAGAGAGAAAATAGTTACAACTTCAGGGGAAAATTACTGTTAAAAACTCATAAAAAGGTTCTTAATGGAATATATCCCTCTGCTGATTTCCTAAATAAACGTTTTGGATTTGAGAACAATAACTGCTCCTTTTGTAATAGACATTGAAACTGCAGACCGTATACTTTATGATTGTATGTACTCTAATGCATTTTGGGATGATTTACATCACTGTTATCTAAACGTGTACCAGCTCCTGATTTCAAATGTGAAAATATTTTATATGGTTTAATAATTAAGAATTCTTTGCATGACATGTCCATCAGAACCATTTTGATTTTAGCAAAGTTTGTTGTACACAAAAATAGAATTCTAAAATGTAAACCACATTTTTTTGTGTTTCGCAAAGAACTGTTTTCATTCTTTTCATCATTGAAACACATGAAGAAACACGAGCTGTGAAACTCCTCAACCCGGCAGAAGATGGAAAACTCAAGGACAACCCCGAGCTCCTGGGACATTCCCCAAGGACAGAAATCTTTCTTTCTCGATTGTATGTCTTTTTCCTTTCTTCTCTCATCTTTGTTATTATGGTCTACCTTCACACTTATTCTTTCTCTCTTTTTTCTATTCTTATTTTTATTGTTTGTATCTTTTATACAACTGTTAACCTCATGATTGTTAAAAATTATTTCTCCTAATTAAAAACAAAGCCGCCCTAAGGAGGCGGGGTTTAGCAGCAATCTGACCAATCACTGATTAACACCAGAGTGAGTGACATGACATTAAACCTATCAGCGTCATTTCATGTGAGACTTGGGGTGACTTTTGAATCGCTCCTGGCTCAGTGATTGGCTTAAAGTCACTTCTGGTTTGTTCTCACGTGATTCTAGAGACGTTGAGATGAAGACAACAAGCGGCGAGTCTCTGATTATTAACTGTCACATCTCTTGTAATTTACCGGTTTTAAAGAAGAAGTTTGTCTGAAAAGCTGCAGGTCAGGTTCAACTTTCTCCAGTTTAGTTATTTTTAAATGCACACAAACAGAAATGTGTTGAGGATTTTCCAAATGTGTCCAGGTTTGTTAATGTTTATAAGAGTTTAGATATGATCATATTTATTAATGACTGAAAATTTAAGAGCTTAAAAAAAGCCATTTATTTTTCGCTTCTTTTTTTGAGGTTTCTATCAAAACATTCTAAAATGATATAAAAGATGTATTGATGTGTTGTTTGAAAATATACCAGATATAGCTTTTGTTTTCCCTAAACTCAGACTAACTGTCATTTCAAGTAAATCAGCAACAAAACACATTGATTTTCTAAAAGGGACTAATGAAGCTACTGTTTGTTTTTGTTTAAAAGTATGTTAATAAAACAGTCTTAATAAGTGCTCTCTATTCACCAGCTGTTTAAAAGAACTATAATGTTTTATCACTGGGGGCCTCTCAGTCTAAAAAAGACAAGATTGTTGTAATGTGGTTTATAAACACACTTACTTAAATGAAGTCAACATTGGCTGAAATTGCAAAATAATGAAGAGCTTATCACCAGCCGCCACTGATATATAATCACTGTTATATTTGTTTTGTACATATTCATAAATAAATAAATATAAACAGACAAAACTCTTTGTATGTGAGTCACTACCCTTCTATCACTTGTGACATATCACTTCTGTTTTGTGAGAAATTCTTCGATCGTTCAGTTTGACTGCTCATGAGTTCACCTGAGAGGCTGTGAGGCTCCCGAGATCCTGAAAGATTTACTGAGAGATCCTGAATGCTCACTGAGACTATTCACAAGGCTTTACCACTGCACCACCTGACCTGATCCTTTGGTAAGTTTATTATTTAATGATTTACATCAATACTGTGAGCTGAATGGAAAAAGTACAACATTCAGTGAACTTGCTCGACTCAGGAATGGTAACGCATCATCATTTTCTAAAAAACAAAAGATTATCAGTGTTTAATTACTGTAGAAAGTGTAGCTCTCTTTCGTGTCTCACATTGGGAAGGACCTCATCAGAAGCTCCTATTGCATTCTGCCAGCCATTCTTGACTGGAATCAAGTGCATCAGTGTAAAGGGGGCGGAGTCTCTCCCCCTATGTCCTGCTGCAAGCTGGACTCAACAACTTCACACAACTTCACCACAGGCTTGATGCTACAGCTCCTACATTAGTCCATTGGGTGCTTAGTGTGGCTGAGTCCCAGTACGGCTGGTTTTAAGCCAGCTGACCAGAGGGTAACATCTGCCCAGCAATCTGGGAGTCAGGATTTCCTTACTTGTGTAACCCCGGTCCTCTGAGTAGCATCAGTGAGAATCTCACCAGACTACCCTCCTTGCTCGTTTTTTGAATGACTGACAGCGCCAGTGTCAAGCCCTCTTGTTGATGGAGAGACTCCGCCCCCTGGACACTGACACACTTGATTCCAGGCAATAATGGCTTTCAGAATGTAATAGGAGCTTCTAATTAGTTCACGCTGTAGGCGTTCCCAATGTGAGACACTCACTCAGACTATATGGAGGTTCCACTTTACAAGTGCTCAAACCTTTTTCGCCAATAATACCTCCATACATTTTCTTTGCCGTGCTGATGTGTAGTCTTGAGAGAGGCGGCTTAAGAAGGGCAAAGTCTTGTGATCGGGGTTAATGGCACTTGTCGTCTTTTGACAGAAAAGACCAGTGATGCCGGTAACGCGTTACTCTCATATGACCACTTTTTTCCGTAACGAGTAATCTAACGCGTTACTATTTCCAAACCAGTAATCAGATTAAAGTTACTTGTCCAAGTCACTGTGCATTAATATTGTAGCGTCCCGCAAGACGAGTTTCTTGTTTGCAAAGCGGCTTTATTATCAAACAGAACCGGGCTCCTTGTTCTCTCTCCTCCAAACGTACACAGACACAAGCAGTGCACGCAGTCTGACCTGGCCCGCCCCCTTCTCCACTCTCAGCCAATCAGTCTCACTAACAGTGTGGTCAGGTGACACAAAAGAATTGGAACCAACCATTGTCATCAGTAAACCTTAACACTGCAATAAGAATCAGCCATTACGAACATTGGAATTTTCATGCAAACTTTTAGGTTTTCATGTTTAAGATTTCCTTACACACTGGAACAAACTTCCCCCTGACATACTCACCATTACCGACTTTGGCCTCTTCAAATCCAGACTCAAACCCATTTATTCATACTGGCTTTTAATCCACAGTAATATGGAGACATTTTGTTTTATTTGGTTTAATTTGATTTTACTCTATTGTTGATATGTCTTTACTCTTTATGAATACATGTTGATTGATTGATTCTATTGAAATTACTACATCTATAAAAAGTACACAATGCTTCAAGCAATATTCATGTGTCTTTTTGAAAGTATGCTCCAACACTGTGTTGACTCCACAGATGCGACGCATCATATCCACTGTTGGATGGCCGCGAGACGACGTGTTAAAGGTCGGCTTAAATACTCAGAATTTCTTTGAGGAAAGACGGTCAAGGCAGCAGCCCCAGGGTTGGACATTAAAGGTACTATTTGCTGTCTCTCTTTTAACTCTGTTTGATTCGAGAAAGTTGCGTACTTTCTTATTTCTACTGTCTTCTAGAGCTGTCATTCCTCCCTTCAGGCACCAGGTGGAGCTACTCAGGGCCTGCACACCAGACTGGCTGATCTTTTGAAGGTTTGTAAAATTTCTTGTAAAACGTCTTTGTTTCTAAACAAGTTTAATTCTTTCACTAAATTGCCTTGACTTTATTTTTCTGTCCCTTCAAGGCCCCTGCTGGAACCCAAACAGAGGATGACCCAGCTGTGGAGTATGACCGGATGTGTTTCATTGATTTGGTGGATAAAATGCTCCGCCCGAATGGTTGGGAAAGGATCACACCTGCAGAGCTCCTTTCCCATCCATTCATTACAATGAGCCATCTCAATGTACGAGGCTTCAACAGATAGTAAGTGTGTGTACAAGTATTCAACATCATCGTGCAAAAGATACATGAAGTTGTTGAGCGTAATCATTGGTTATCTTCCAGTCTGGCATCTTCTATCAAAAACATGGAGGCCTGCGGCTTTTGGAGCTTTGGTGGAGGGGACAATGTGGAGCAGCCGTCCTCCAGCACAACGAGCTAAAAGCAACACCAAAATGTGACCGGTGAACATCCTCCCTCTGAGCTGAGCGGCCAGGAGCAGCCCTCAGTACAAGTCTGTTTCAGAGGACCAAAGAGATCGTCTAAGAAAAGACATTTGGACCGTTCAGAGTGTGACAGCAGGTATTTGTCTGAACTTTATCCCTCTGATAAATTATAGTATTTTAAACAAACAGACTGACATGTAATGAACCAAACAATTTTTTTTCTTCTTTTGAAAGATCACTGGGAATAAATGAGGACAAGCTCCAGCGCACCACCTATGTCTGTACCTTTAACCCCAGGAAAAAGACCAGATTTAACCATCCCACAAGAAAACACGTCGGTAAGACAAGCTCTTAGGAACATCTTTGAAAAATTAAATGACTTGAGCAGTTGGATGGGCTTTACTTAACAGATAGTTAAATAGATAGTGACACTGTTTAACCAGCATTGATTTACTCAAACAAAGTTTGGTTTTTTAGAATTTATTTTGTGGCAGAAAGAGGAAATATAAAGTTAAAGAGCAGTGGATGCCATCTTTCTCCAAGAAAAGGAGACTATAAATCAAAAAGCATGGAGGTAAGATCACCAGAACTAAATGAGGATGAAAAGCAGTGCGACAACGTCTGACTACACCTCTCTGACCCACTGCTTGTCTCTGAACCCACTGTGAAATACTACTCTTTTTTTACTATTTACTATATTCTTTTTTTTATGTATTAGTAGAAAAAGTATTAATAGAAGAAAAAAATAAGCATTAGATTTAACAATTTATGACATTTTAATGGATGATTGTTCTTTTTTCTTTATTGTACACCGTACATGAGTACCAGTTCATTTGAGTTTAAGAGCCCTACTTCAAACGATTACATCAGAAAATTGGCAAATATTACTGATTTTCAAAGTCTAAAGTCGACATGAGAGAGCTTCTTCAAAGTAACATGACAGTGCTGAACACAACTCCACCATCTGAGCTTCAGATGGGATTGAAACTGAATTATGGTTCCGTTTTTGAGCTTCAATGTGGGGGAAGTGAACTATCGTCATGTTAAGGAATTGTTTCTGAACACAAGTAAAACCATCTGAGAGGGTTACTTTTTCAATCTTTTCATGCCCTTTTAATTAAGACATTTGGAAAATCAAGATTACACATGGCTGTTGTGTCATGATTCCGGGGGGGGGGGGGGGGTTCTGACCCAAGATGCAGAACACACGAGACAGCGTTGGACAGATTTGAAAGTGAAAAAACTTAAAAGTTTATTGGGGGTTCCTTCAGCTCCCAGACTACCACCGCAGAGAAGCTTCTCCACGGTGCAGGATGGGAGAGGATGGCGAGGACCGGGAGTCCGCAGGGAAACAGGAACTGTTGCGAGCTCAGGGATCATCACCAGGGGGAATAACTCTGAAGAGAGAGCTGGCACAAACGACTATCCTCACAGGAGTACGGACTGGCGACGACCACTGGCAGCTCCAGGCTTTTAAGGGCGGAGCCGCTGATGAGCCACAGGTGAAACGAGTTATCCTCTCACACTCATGCGAGGGGGAGGAAGGAACACTGCACACAAAACAGAAAGACCACACCCACCAAAACAGACAGAACACAAAACTGCCAGGACCGGACCCACCGAACTCTGACATGTTGAGATATTCTCAGGTTAAACAGAGCTGATCATAACATCCACATCCTGGAGTTCATCAATACCGTTTATTTTAAAGTCTCTGGAAATCGTGAGGTTTCCAGGTGAAATATCTGTATTTAGATGCATAAAAAAACATTTTTTTGAAAAAGATAACATGACTATATGGATGATAATGAGACTGAACTGAAAGAGAGGTTTCACTGCTTGTGCAGCTTGTTGATACTCGATGTGACTGGAAACGTGTCTGAACTCACACAGCAACTCTTGAATGAGAACTTGGTGAGGCGCTTCGGCTCGGTTTGGTGGCAGAGTGGATTCTGGGTCGGGGCCACAGGCTCGCCGGCAGACGAGACGTGGGCCTGGATTAACAACGGGAAAAGGGGGAATTCAACGTAAGATTGTGCACACTCACACTTGGACATTTCGTTTCTACAAATAATTGTTCTGATTCAAGATAAATTTGTCTTTGATTTTTTTGCTTTTTGTTTCAACCAAAGACAATGGAGAAGTGGTCAGCCCAACCAAAGTGGAATTCAGAGAGGGAACTGTGGGACTTTTACTACAGTAATGATGGACTGAAGACGTTGTATAATGCAAACTGCCAGCAGCAGGTCTTCAACTGGATCTGTGAGATGGAGCGGAAGAGGACGTGAAGCCTCCATGAAAACCACTGTGTTATTACTTATTTTTCAGGTATATCAGCCCTTGGAACTTGGAAAGTTCCCAGTTGGAAAGTTCCCATTTCCCGGTTGGAAGTGTTCAATATACAAGCAACATTAGTAAACAATGAATACAGTCTTTGTTGTGTACTGACTTGATTCCTCCATGTATGTAAATGCTGCTGTTATCTAGTAAATGGTTGCATATGCTAAAATAAAGAGATCTGGTGGTTTTCCATCAAAGTAAAAAAATAAATAAAACAGGTTTATAACAGATTATTCTTGGGTTGAGTGAGATCACAGTAGTGGGTGTGAGCGATCAGAAACTTTCCAGTTTATCAAGCAGGACAGCATTAAAATGTATTTTAGCCCTTGGAGCACAGCCACTCATGATAATTCCAAATATGAATATAATTTTTTTTTAACTCTTCAAGCCTTTAACCATGACTGAATAACTGTTGTAGTAACTAAACGAATAAAAAGAACCTTTAAGATAAAAATCCTTGTCACTCATTATTGTTGAATTAAGTGGGAATCATGTTGTTTATGCGATCTCCCTTCAACTGACCTGCGTCCCCTGTGAATAATTAACACATGAACTTCAGTTTGTAAAAGTACACACTCTCCCAAACTCAAATACACACACAGGCAAAAGACCTGAGGAGGAAAAACAACAAAAACCTCCTCGGATGCAATCCTGGTAAACGAGTCCTCATCTTAACAGCAAACATGGACAACAGGAAAATATTCAATGGAGTTCCCAATGACACGTATGACAGACTGGAGTTTCAAGAGGAATCTGGTATGGATGAGCAGCCTGCCTCCGCAGAGCAGGAGAAGCAACACGGTCGGTGGCAGAGAGAAATCTCAACGCTCCTCCATGATGTCAAAGGATCTCTGCTGTAAAACTGAAGATCACTCTTCAGTTCTTAATGTTTCTTGACTTTGGGTCTCCGATTTTATAAATAGTCCTTCCAGAAAATATCAAAATGTGTAAATCAGTGTTATAGTAAATTAAAATGTCAAAGTCCTTTTACTTCAGGGGCCAGATGCAGCACAATTCAATCTGAAATAGGCAGAGCCGGTAAATAATAGCATTATGAAATATAAATAAATAACTGCAACCCAAAATCTGTGTATTTTACTCCAACAAAGTAATAACACAGTATTGAGTTCACATTTAATAAGCTATAACACATGACAAACCTGAAATTTGAATAAATTAACTGTAGTTTTTAACATTATGCCTCAGTTCTGCATGTCTTTTACAACGTACAGATGACAGTGAATTTTTTATGAAACTATTTACATCTTCAAATGCAGAAAATGTTTGTCCACATGTAGCTGGAAGTCAGATACATAGTTGGTTAGTTGATATCGTCATCAGAATAACTTGTTAAATTCTAGAAATTATCTTTAATATTGACACATTTCTACATCTGTGTCCACAGACATTTACACTAGATGCCTCACAACTGGCAGGAACATACGTCAGTGCGTCCGCCATCTTGTGAGGGGCATTTGTCAGGACTTCAGCAACGATACAGCATCACTGTTCTGCTTTTGGTTGTACAAACAGACAAAATAAGGACAATGGACTGCATAGGATTACCTCCCACAGGTCGGAAAAACACATTTTTTGTTGTTGTACACAAACATTATTATTATATATATTGATTAGGATAGCAGATCAATTGATTGCACGTTGCACAAGCAATGAATTAATGTGATAACACAGGACTCTGAACATATAAATCTTTATTTTTCACTAGAACCACTCCTATGCACTGCCCACATGTCCTGATGCTTTGACAGCCAGACTCAGTGAAGCCATGGCCGAGGTGGAGAGTCTGAGAAGAGAGAAGAGGAATGAAAAGATGGAGAACGAAGGGCAAAGAGCACAGTGGGGGGTCTTCTGGAGGAACTGAGAGGGAAAAATCTAATAAATGAAGAGCTGAAAGAGAAAATGTCATATAATATGTAATAATAGATAAATGTGTAACAATAAATAAATATGTAATAGGTAAATATGTAACAATTATTTTCGATGTAATATTAAAGGTAACTATGTAAAAATAAATGAAAGTATAATAAGTAAATATTTTATTGTGTGTAAATATGTTAAAAAAAAATCTAAATTTATTCCACAAAAAAGTTCTAACTTGTGCCCTAATGTACATGTTCATTGTACATAAAAGTCACATTGTGTGTAAATAAACTCTTTTCCATATATTTGTCATGGCTCCATCATGTTGCTGCTCTAAAAGGAGAGGACAGCGTCCCAATGTCCCATCTGCAAACTTCTTCCATTTCCTCTCAATACTTTCTATAAGTACGCTACATTAAATAAATAAATGAAATAATTTTTAATTTAATAAATGAAAAATGAAAGCAATGATTCTTCACAGTCATGTAAATGTATATTTGCGTGGTTTTCTTCAGAAAACACTTCGCTGTCACATAGACTTGTTTAGGCTGACGGGTCAGACTTGCCCCTCACAATATGGCGGCCGCTCTGACGTATGGGAGCGGTGGGCGGACACAGGCTGTGTGGCGTCTAGTGTATATGTCTATGCTGACACCTGCTCCACTACAGACATAATATAGATCAGGCCTCAATTACTTCCCCCCGAGGGCCAAAATCAGAGCAGCATGCCAAACCAAGGGCCGGAACCATCGCAGGTTTTTTGCACGATGTCAGTAAAAGTTGTTTTATTTGCAAATTTTAGCTGATGTTACCATTATTACTATTATTATTGTTGTTATCATTATTATTATAGTAATAGTAGTCAAGTTGGTTGTAGTAATAATTTAAGCCTGGGATTTTAAAAACTTGTTTTGAGGGTCACATAAAAAAGCACTCTTGAAAAAAGTAAGTGTAAAACCAGCTATCTAATTATTTACACAGAGAGAGAGAGACAGAGATCCAGGGAGGGATGTTCAGTTTGTTACTGTTTAAATTCCATAATTGTTGTTTCAGTGCTGCTTTGGTTTCTGTTCTTATTTCATCCATTTATTGTTTTTAATTGTGATCTGTTGCATTTGAAGTATAAAAACTGCTATATAAATGAACCTGTTATTACAATTGTTGTAATTTCTGTTATAAACACGAATTAGATGCCAAATAAACAAAAACGAATGAATTCACTCACCAATCAGTGAGAAAAGTGATGGGATGAAGAAATCCCTCTGATGTATGTTGCATCAGAAAGTCTGTTTCTTTAAGTCAGAGATCAGAGGTGAAGAACACTCCTCCACTAAATCCTCCACTCTTCTTGTCGCAGTATTATCTGACACTTACCAAAATCATTTTCCATCATTCCAGCCACATTCCTGACGTTCTTAATGTGACCTAATGCATCTGAAGATAGTTCTGAAATGGGCCTGACACTCCTGATATTCCTGGAACTTCTTTTTGGCTCCAGTGAATCTTCAAGAAGATCAAGAATCACCTGTATTGGTGAAGTTTGTAACTGAGAGTGTGGATTAGTAGTGAAAGCAGCAGAAGGAGACTTGAACTTTGATTCTTTTCATCCATAAAGGTATTTATTCTGGCAACACGAGTATCTATCTGTGATGCAAAGGCTTTTTATACTGCATCTCTGCATGATGACCTGGTTTTTGTAGCCATAAAAAAGTGATTGAGGGGTGGATTGACTCAGACCAGCACTAGTGAAGGCCGAGGTCTGAAATGCAAGGCTGCCACTGTTACAATCTAATCCTACCATTTATAGGACATGCAAATACGTTTCAACTTCCAGCTTTTATTGAAAGATATAAATAAGGATGTGAGGATATAAACACTCTCATATACTATTTTTCCATTCATCCATCTTCTAAACCGCTTTGCCATGATGATTTTATTGTTGTAAAAAAGTCATGAAAGACCAAAGATTGAGGTGAAAACTGTCTTTATTTTGTCAAAGCTTGAAGAAAATGATGATGAAAGAAGATGAATATTGATGAAGTGAGTTTGCTTTGATGATAGAAGAAAGTGAAAGAGGGTGAATGACAGAGGTGAGATCAGTGTGAGAGTAAAAGCAGTGTGAGAGTCCCAGTGAGTCCGGTCAGGACTGGGAACACTGGTCTCTCCTCAGTGTCTCTCTGAGGGGAGTCTGGGAGCCCCGGGTGGCCTCACAGGTCACAGAGCCCACCTTCCTCCACTGGTCTGCAGGGAGCCTCAGGGTGCTGCTCCAGCTGTAGAGGCCGTCCTTCTGCAGCACCCCGGGGCTCCTGCTCTCCTCCCAGCTGCTGCTGCTGCTGCTGCTGCTGCTGTCCTCCACCTTCCAGCTCAGACTCCAGTCTGAGGGGAAGCCCTCGTTGGCCAGGCACATGAGCGTGGCCTTCCCCTGCTGCAGCTCCTCTCTGGAGGGGGGCAGCACCGTCAGGGTGGGGCGGGTATCACCTAGGAGACACCAATCAAATTAGAGGACAGGGAGCACCCAGCTGTCAATCAACCAGCACACACCTGGACAGCTTTAGTGGGAGACAGCTGATCTGGTCCTGGAAGAAGTTGCTGTCAGAGGCTTTTTCTGCTCCAGCAGTCACTCACTCACACATTGTTTCACTTCCCTTTAAGAAGCCTCTCATGCACATCAGCACAGAGAGAATCATCCAACACTTTGACCTGAAATACCTCAAACTACACAGGAAGGAACACAAGCTGATGTCTCAACGTTTACTCTTCATTTGCATCAACGTTATCAGAAAGTTTACACTTTACAACTTATGACTGGAAACTTTAACATGAACTTCAAATCTAAATTAATATTTTCAATTATTAGGAGCTAAATTTGAAAAAAAAAACTGTGAAAATTATATCAAGAGGTTTTCATAATTTTATAACATTTATCATCAGTATTTCTATTTTACTGTAAAATAACAATATTAATGATGCATTTTAAAGTAAGAAGAGAAACAGAATTGGGAAACATTCTATAGAACCAAGAATAAATCCAGCTGTGATGAAGAGACACTCAATAAAACAAGAAGAATAAAACCTGCACACATTCCAACACAAACACATTTCAAACAGTGGACATGTCAACTAAAACTCAGCCCAAAGACAGACCAGTGCGCCAGAAATGTCCCTAAATACACAGGTCAGTGTAAAAACAGCTTCAACATGAGACTGGTAGAGTTAAAACAGTGTGTTCCACAGCCATCAGGCTCTAACTGAGCACATTTAAAGACTGACAATATCTTTGGTTTTGTCATTTAATCCTAATGAGATTTTAATCCGGTGTAAATTTAAAACTAATAACTTTTCTCTGTGATCAAATTAAAGTGAAACAGAGCTGAGCTAAACTACATGAAATCAATGGAGATTAAAACTTGATCACTACAATAATTATTAAGAAAAAAAACATCTTTCTAATCTCAAATCATTCAAAACAAGGTTTAATGTAGGAATTTAAATTATTTAGTTGAAAGAATTAAAAGGAGAATAAACTTACTTCCAACATCCAGTCTGGTTCCTCCACCGAACGTGTACCACAGTGATACAAACTCATTGAGCCGCTGTACAAAAACCTCTGACTGTAGAGAGACGCCACTCTCTGATTCTGAAACCAACAAACTCACCAAAACAACTTTTACCACCTGATCCTAACGGAACACAAGAGAACAGTTCTTTCATCTGCAATGTCTACTTGAAATACATATATTTATAGAGATTGTTTTAAAGATCATTTTATATTTATTCTATTATGTCTATTGGAATTTATTCCTGAAGGGATTTAACAGCAAAATTAGAAATTAAAATATAAAAACTACAGACGTATCTTAAATTATTCAGTTTAATTCCTTAATAACTCATAAAAGTTTGAATCCAGAGTGAAAGTGAGAGATGAAAGTGATCCAGGTCCCTGTTGGAGTCAGTCAGAACATTTCCATAGAGCCACTTTGCATCAGCAGCACCATGCTCCAGTGCTCTGGGAGAGTTTATAGTCCTGACAGTTGAAGACTGGATGACTGACAGCCGTCCTTCATGACAACAGAAGACAGAGAAATCCTCCTCATCAGAAACATGAGTGTGATCTGCGTCCTCATCTGGACTCTCCTCTGCTGCTGCTTCACAGGTAAAGTCCAGAGAATCAAACTCCTCTCCTCTGTCAACATCCGTCCCTCTGAAATGAAGCCCACAAAACCATGAGGCTGCTTGATGTTTCTGTCTGTGTTTCCTCAGAGTCCAGAGGCCAGGTCACAGTGACTCAGCCTGCAGCAGTCAGCTCTGCTCTGGGAGCCTCCGTCACCATCACATGTAGGACCAGTCAGAATGTTCGTGTTTATAGCAGTAAGCACCTTTTAGCCTGGTACCAACAGAGAGATGGACAACCTCCGAAATTGCTCATTTACTACACCAACACTCGAGAATCAGGGACTCCAGATCGTTTTACAGGCAGTGGATCAAACTCTGACTTCACTCTGACCATCAGTGGAGTTCAAGCTGAAGATGCTGCAGTTTATTACTGTCAGAGTGTTCATTACATCAACAGTCAGTGGGTGTTCACACAGTGAAAAACCGTCGTACAAAAACCTCCCTCAGTCAGACTGAACAGAAACTGACTGCTGCACACTGATACACTTCACTGAACACACACACACACACACACACACACACACACACACACACACACACACACACACACACACACACACACACACACACACACACAGGTCTACTGAGCGCAGAGTTCAACACCACTTCATACCAAACTAAAGTTTGTGCAGAAGTTTTGAGCTCCAACATCTTCATGACAACCATATCCTGTAGGATCCCATCTTGTGAAAAGGTTTAACACGGGGAATAGCCTCTGATTAAATCATTTAATAAACTAAACTGTGTCTCGGTGGGGAGTTGAACACGGGCCTACTGATTGCAAGGAAAGAATTCCTCCACTAGACGAGCAGCATATTGATTTACAAGTGAGATTCTTACACAGATTTTATTATGACCTTACACTCACTTTACCTCCAGTTTCTCCTCTAAAGTCAGAGTTTTACATTTATACACCAGTAAATAATCAACCTCATTCATTTGGATTCTTAACTGTTAGCTCTCGCGGCGCATAAGCTGGCGTCACAACTCACTCAGTTACCTTGAAAAAGTAATCCAATTACTGATTACTAGTTATTCCTTGAAAAAGTAACTTAGTTACCTTACTGATTACTTGTTTTTAAAAGTAACTAAGTTAGATTACAAGTAATCTTATAGTTACTTTCAGCAGCTGCCAACAACATGCCCCCCTCAATCTCAACATAAAAATGACAACTGGTTTTACCAGAAACTGAGTTCTGATCACTGCCTGGCCTCCTGCTGATCCAGATTTAACCTTTGACCTTCATTCTGTGTTGTATTTATATCTGACTCATGGTTTTATTATCAGATTTTTACTATTACTGGTATTTATTAGTACATAGTTTAGTCTATTGTTGCACTATTTATCTGTTTTCAATAGAGCAATAGTATTTATTTGTTTGCACAACGTGCTCTATGCAACATTTTAATGACAGAGTAACGTGTTATTAATTAATGCATTACCGGCATGACTGTGGCTATGTCCCGCTGGTCTTCCCTCCCCCTCTCTCTAACTGGTAACTTGGTAAAGATGGTGATTCTCCCTAAATTTCTTTATTTGTTCCAACACATTCCAATTTTTATAAGAAAATCTTTTTTTTAACAGATCAGACAATAATATAATGTTTGTGGTTGAACCAGACTCCTTGCATCAAAATAATTATTCTACAACTTCCCAAAAAGCGGGACGGTCTTGCACGACGTAACATCATACAATACTATTGGTCATGCAATATTAATAAGCTCTGTCATTGGCTGGACAATGAAGCCGACACAGATCCTTCATGGGCTCAAATAGAACGGCGATCTTCAAGGTTCTCTCTCCAGTCCCTCCTCACTTCTCGTCTCCCTGTTAACATTCATAACATCTAACAGAACCCTGTTGTCAACAATTCCTTGAAAATCTGGCTGCAGTTCCGTAAATATTAAAGCTTGAATAACCCCTCAATTTAAGAACTGATTGTTAAAAACCATCTATTTCCGCCCTCCCTATCACATCCTGCATTTTAAATCTGGCAAAACAAGGGCCTGGGGCCTCATTTATAAAACACTGCGTAGGATTCCTACTAAAAATGTTGGTGCACTCTAAAGCTGAAAATGGCGTGCGCCCAAACAAATTCAGATTGGTGAAACCGTGCGTACTGCACTTTCCTGTTATAGATCACAGTCCACCTGGAAGGTCCCACAGTTGATGTCCCGCCCTCAACACGTCCACTTTTAACCATAAATGGTCGATGCAAAGTGTCTCGTCAATATCTTTGCATCTCAATCGGCCCGTTGATCGCCGGCATTTGACGCTAAATCCTGAGAGAAAAGAAAAGAAAAGGAATTTTACAGAGAGAGAAATAGTCATGGAGGAGGTGGAGGTCAGGAAAATTATATTAGTTGGTGGTCACCAGTGTTGCCACAGTTACCTTGCAAAAGTAATTAGATTACTGATTACTAGTCACTCGCCTAAAAAGTAATTTAGTTACTTCATTGATTACTTGTTTTTAAAAGTAACTAAATTGGATTACAAGTAACTTTTTAGTTACTTTCAACAGTTGCCGACACCGCCCCACGTCTCTAAATAAAAAGGACAACTGGTTTGGCCACAAAGTGAGTTCTGATCACTGCCTGGCCTCCTGCTGATCCAGATTTAACCTTTGACCTTCATTCTTTGTATTTATATCTGACTCATTTTGTAATGATCAGATTTTTACCATTACTGGTATTTATTTACCCAGTTGTAGTCTGTTGTTGACCTTTTAATTACCCCCCTTGAGGAGAAATTAAGTCTTTCATTGATTGATTGATTGATTGAAAAAGAAAAAAATGTCAAAAGAGTTCAACATCTCTGCAGTTGTGTTCTTGTGGCAATGATATGGTTTAGTGTTGACATTTCTTGGTTTCCGTTGTTTCGTGTCACCTGAATGCACCGTTAGAGCGAGTTGGTCTGTGATTGGCTGAGAGTGGAGAAGGGGGCGGGTCAGGTCGGACTGCATGCGCTGCGTATGTCTGTGGCCGTTTCCCAATTCTTAGAGCGCCAGTGTGTACTCGCCTACGTCATGAGTAACTACTTGCAGCGTCCTCGGAAGTGCGGAAATGCAAATTTACGAGGACGCATCGGCGTTAATGGAGAATTGGAACACGAGTACTTCATGACGCTGTGGCTGTCATGGCTGGATGATGGACCCTGAAGCTGAGGAGGAGGAGGAGGAGGAGGAGGAGGAGGAGGAGGAAGAGGAGGAGGAGGAGGAGGAGGAGGAGGAGGAGGAGGAGGAGGAACCTGTTTCCTCTCTGGTTCAGCAGGAAGGTGATTTGTACCTGATATTTTATATGATGATCTAAATTTTAGAACATTATTGTAAAATAGTACCTTTTCTGTCACATACATGCGGTGTATGTTACAGTGTATTGTACCGTGTATAGTAGTGTGTTTAGTACCGTGTACAGTACTGTATAAAGTACAGTGTATAGTTCCGTGTATAGTACAGTGTTACTATTACTTCTACCTCCTATACAGCCTTTATTTTACTCTTCATCTCCTTGGAGTTCAGTAACAACAAAAGCAGCTGATCAGAAATGTCCTACTAATACAAACAATTATTTTACTGTTTTAATGAAGATCCTTGATGTTTATTAAATAATTAACCAGCTTTTCTTCCCTGCTGCTTGTTGTCATCCTTCTGGTCATGTCATTAATATGTACTGTATTACATTTGTCTAATATACATCCTACAGTTAATCAATCCAATCATTAGCTGTAACAACTTCTCTTTAGAATAAATACATAAATGGTTTATACTGTGTGAGAGTAAATACATAAATACACACATGGCTTACACTATCGAGCAAAGAAAGATATCAAGCAGAAGATAAAGGAACATTTATTTAATAAACTTCAGCGGAACCTACAACAGTAAAAACACAAGTTAGAAACATTATGTACATAGAAAAATGACATTGTTTTTAAAAATTCTAAAGTTCTTTCTTTTATTTCCCAGGAACCCCTGCAGTGATACACAGGTCAATAATGTTCCTATCCTGGAACCTTTCTCTCCTGGAGGTGTCGTGACTCCAGCTTCAGGGTTTCCAGGAGCATCGTTATGTTGATACTGATGCTCCTGCTGGTCATCAGGTATTCTACTGTACTGCTGGTTGATGGTGTCACCTTCTAATTCTTCCTCCTGCTGGTCATCAGGCATTCTACTGTACTGCTGGTTGATGGTGTCACCTTCTAATTCTTCCTCCTGCTGGTCATCAGGCATTCTACTGTACTGCTGATTGATGGTGTCACCTTCTAATTCTTCCTCCTGCTGGTCATCAGGCATTCTACTGTACTGCTGGTTGATGGTGTCACCTTCTAATTCTTCCTCCTGCTGGGGCCGTTGATGGAGCCACGTTCTAATTCCTCCTCCTGCAGAGCCACAACACATCTGTTACCTAAACAACAAACTTTTCCCCTCTATCATAGTGGAGTTATTTGTCATACCAAAGGAGGTTTATTGAAAGTTGAATTGTGTTCATTTTGTCGTTCTAAACCTCATATATTATAGACTCTTTTTTAATGACACCGGTCACCTGATAAAGACCGACATGTCATCACAACCAGATGAAGCTCTGAGGAAGACTACAGATGTAGCTGAAACATGCCAGCAAGGTAGAATCTTTCCTGCATCTACCTGTTGTTAAAAAAGACTCTGTAATATATGAGGTTTATTGACGTGTACATTGGCAACTGGGGATCTGTGCAGGATGCTTTTGTCCTGCACAGATCCTCCATGTACCAGCAAGTATTAGTACCAGCTGGGTGATGGAGGAAGTACTATATCTACCAGGTACTTTCTGCTGGCTGATGGAGGAAGTACTATATCTACCAGGTACTTTCTGCTGGGTGATGGAGGAAGTGCTATATCTACCAGGTACTTTCTGCTGGCTGATGGAGGAAGTACTGTACCCATGCCTGCAGCACACAGTTGTTATTATATCACTGTACTGGCAACCTGCTTTATCTCAATATTCACAGTCATGAACACGAAGGAAAAAATAAATTCTGATTCATGATTACATCAAAATATATCAAATGTTTTCCATGTGAATTTTAACTGACAGGCAGGTTGAAACCCAACAGACACCAGGTCAAACCTGCTGGTGCTCCATCTTTCTGAGAGCCTGGAGAGACGTCCTCTTGTTGCTGCCTGTCTGTGTGGCATCTGGTGACAACATGGAGGTGGTGGAGGAAGGTCCAGGAAGGGAGGAGGAGGAAAGTCCAGGGAGGAGGAAGAGGAAGTTCCAGGGATGATGATGGAGACGACCAAGTGACACTGAGGACGCCCAGAGGGACCTGGCAGGAAGTGATGTGCGAGCGAGACTGTCCAGCTGCCTGCTGCTGAAGAACGACCTGCAGGCCTCAGAGAGGAGAACTACATCTAGACAGGAAGCTCTCCTCATGTACTCATGTTCTCTAGTCATGTGTAAATATATGTAGATAGATGGATAAAGACAGAGAGATCAACAGACTGTAAATGATTGTTTATGACTGTAAAATATAGAACTGAACATTTCTCTGTTTCATTTGATAAACAATGTAATGTTGCTTTAAAGAAGAAATTGTCTGGGGTGAATTTCAACAATTATGAGGTCTATGAGGAGGACATAAAACAAAAAGAATGACACACTACCAATTCAGTAAGTTATTAACACATGTATGAATAAAGTATATACATGTAATAATTCAAGCATCAAAAACAATCCTCACTCCCATCCTCATCTGGAGGAGTTCCTCTTCTCCACTGGACCAGGCTTCAGGTTCCTCAGTAGTCCTGGATTCAAATAGTGCATGGTGTTAGTTTGAATCCACAGCATCCTCCAGTGCCAGTAGATTCTCCAGTAGAACCAGTAGAACCTCCAGTAGAACCAGTGGAACCAGTAGAACCTCCAGTATGATGGGTAGAAATCTTTAGTGCAATTGAGACAAAACACTATGGCCAGTAGAACCTTCACCTCTCAGTCAAGTTAAAAAGTTTTAAACATGATCTTTCCCCTCAGCAGCAAATATAAATGTAGATGAACACTGTTAGATTTACACTAAAACAATTATATCTCATGTTTAACCACAGTAGAGAACCACAGCCAGCCTCGTCTCAGTCTGGATCCACAATCTCCGAAAACCTCAGAACAAATGTTTAAGTAAGCGTGATCTTGAAATATCAACCTCATAACAACATTTTATAACAACTATAGTCTGGCCTAAAACACTCTTAAACCTACACTGTTAAACAATGACGCTAATATTTCAGATCTTTTACGCACCGTTGTGTGTTTCCCCCTCTGCGATCTCCTCCGTCATCTCTTGCCAAATGCATTATGGGTAAATTGGCTTCCCAAGACTGAACAGGTCTGTTTCGATGCATCCTCGATAAAGTTTGCGGAGCGAGGATATTCCATGTGTACTCGTTGAGAAACGGCCTAAGAATTGGAACAGTACTTGGTCTCCCACTGATTACGTTTAACAGGTACACGAGAGCACAAGTATGGAGGAGTATGGGTATTGGAAAACGGCCTGTGTGTTTGGAGGAGAGAGAACGAGCGGCCGGTTCTGTTTAATGATAAAGCGGCTTTGCAGACAAGTTACTCGTCCTGTTGGACGCTACAATATTAGTGCTACAATATTAATGCACAGTGACTTGGAGAAGTAACTTTAATCTGATTACTGGTTTGGAAATAACAACGCCTTAGATTACTTGTCTAACCAGCATCACTGGTGGTCATGGTAGTAGAGTCACTAATAAAAGTAAAAACAAGCGATTGGCAGCGCGTCGTCACTGCTGTAAACAGTGTGGCAGCCACAGAGAGATCAGTCACTGCAGAGGTGGAGAAGAAGAGTCTGATCTGAAGGTGGAGGCCCGAGGAGAGTGACCTCATGGGGGCAGCACCTGAGCACACTGCTGGACACCATAACAGCCCTCATGGTTGTGACGGCCAGCGTGTATTTCTGGTGGAGACCACAGCAGACCGATAAAGTTCACTTTTATCTGTTTATTAAATGTATGAATGAAATACTTGAACAGGGACTTGTAAAAAGGCTCAGTGGACTTTGTGTTGTATCCTCAGTCACTGGAGAGTTGGAGGCGGAGGGTGACGTGGAGGTCGTCTGTCTCCAGCAGCAGAGCGTCCAGAGCGCATGGCGGTGCAGCGCATCCACAGTGCAGCTTCATGCACGACTGTCACCGTGCTATTTATATGCGTTCTTAGCAATGGGACCGGTTGTTAAACACCTTGTCACAATTGATAATCAGTCAGTTCTATCCACCGCTCTGGATCATTTGACAATCAGCACCGCCAGTTTCCACCGTCTCCAAAATGTGTGTGCGCAAGGTTCAAAGTCGGCGTACCGGTACGCACATTCTCCCGCAGAGCTTATTTTTTTAAATCACAAACTTTGCGTGGGAAGTGGCGTACGCATCTTTCAGGACCTGTTTTGTCCGTCAGCAACCTTTATAAATGAGGCCCCTGATCTTTATAAAGAAACTATTTACTGATTTTATGGAGCTTTCAGGCTTGAACTGCCTCACTCTCACTTCTTAATTTTTCTATTAACCAGGCACTTTGTCCAAACCACCTTCCTCCACTGCTCTACCCACCACCCGAGTCTCAGATTGACTCACTGCTCTCTCTCGACCCTTCACAGAAACGCTCCATCTAGGTGATCTACAACTCCATTGACTCCCTCAACTCCAACCAGATGACCAAACTGAAACAGACTTGGGAGGAGGAAATAAGAACGTCAATATCAGACAGCCGATGGGACCAACTTCATGTGCGAGTTCACTCATCCTCAATATGTGCTCGGCACGGCTTCTTTCAATGCAAGGTTCTCCTTAGAGTGCACTACAGAACTGCTGGACCGGCACAAATGTACCCAGGCACCAGTGGCAGTTGTAATAGATGTAAACAGTCACCTGTCAACCAAACACACATGCTCTGGTCCTGTTCAAATCTCACTGGCTTCTGGCTGCAGATTGTTGATCCCCTTGCTACAGTGCTTGAGATGGAGCTTTTCCCTGAACCTTGCACTGCACTGTTTGGGTCGCCCCCAATTACAACAGCTAATCTACCTGTGACAAAACGCTGCGTAATCGCCTGTCAACACTACTGGCCCCAGGCCTTGTTCAAATGGAAACATGCTCTCCTCCTACATACAACTGACTAAAGGAGGTCCTAAATCACATTAAACTTGAAAAGATTCCATTTTCACTCACAAACTCAAGTTCTGTTTTCTATGAAACCTGGCAACCCTTTATAAAACCCCTATCCAATACTACTATGAACCAGGAACTAACGAGATGCCTCCCCTCCACTCCCCCGTCTATTTTCTGTAGGTCTCCTTCTGTTGTTTTCTTTACTTTATTCTCATACTTAACTATTTACGTCTTAGTTTTCCAATCCAATTCTGTTTTTCATTTAACTATTTGTGTTCCTTATGTAGTTGTGTCTTGAATGAAGTTTTAATTAAAGGGTGGGAAGGGACAACGGACAGTCATGGACTTTAGTTCAGCTGTAGAAGCAGATTGAGCTCAATTGATTCAATATTGATACTGTGATTATTTTTCTTGTCCCCATCATGCATTACGTTGAATGACCCTCTTACTTTTCAACCCATCTATTTATACACATTTTTCTTTTGTTGTAAAAGGAAAAGTGAAAAAGCTAAAAAAAAAAAAGATTTAAAAACAATAAATAAAAGACAGCATGTCCAAGCAGCAATCTCCTGAGCTGGACCAAGACACCATCCGGCCGGGGAAATGAAGCAGGAGCAGAAAAAAAGAAAAACACAAACCAGAAGAAGACAAATGTTCTTCTCTCCTGCTGGTTCCTGTCAGGACTCTTGCTGTGGCATTATGAATCAGTGGAAGACTTTCAGCAGTTATTCAGACACCCTGATATTAGGGAGTTACAATAGTTACTCTGGAGGGAACAAATGTGTGGATTAGTTTCTCAGCTTCATTCTGAGTCAACATGTTCCTGATATTAGAAATATTAAGCAGGTGACAAAAGGCAGTCCTGCAGATTTGTTTAATGTGGAGCTGAAGGATCAGTCCTGGTCCAAAGTAACTCCAGGTTCCTCACAGTGGTACTGGAGGTCAAAGTAATACCATCCAGTGTTACTATATGTTCAGATCATTTCTCTCTCAGATGATTTGGGACAACTATAATAACTTGTGTTTAATCTGAGTTCAGAAGCAGAAAATGATCATTCATCCAGACTCTTGTGTCTCTAAGAGAAGCTTGTAGTTTGACAAGTTGATCAGTATCATCTGGTTTCATAGAGAAATCGATTGGTGGATCATCTGCATAGTAATGGAAGTTAATGGAGAGTTTTCTGATCATCCCTGCTCCCTCCTGCTCATCCTCTACATCCTCCTTCTTGGCAACATCATCAGTAAACATCATCTTCATTTCCACTGCTACGCCGACAACATCCAGATCTACATTTCAACCAAATCTGTCACCCCAACAACCTGCTCCACCCTCACCAACTGCCTCAGTGAAATAAAAACATGGATAAAACATGAAACATGAACTAAACTACGACAAATTGTACATGATAATCATGAGACCTAAATCCCTCACAAAACACATGGACAACTTCACCCTGACCACTGGAAACTCCACCCTGTCTCCGTCACCTCACACCTGTAATCTGAGAGTTATTCTCCACATCAAGCTCACCTTTGAACAACACATCAACCAGATCACTCGGACCGCCTTCTTTCACCTCAAAAACACGGCCCACCTTCACAACTCACTCTCCTCCTCTGCTGCTGAAACCCTCATCCACTCATTCATCACATCCTGAATCCACGACTGCAACAACATTCTCCTCGGCTCATCTTCAAAAGTCCTCAATAAACTTTGGTGTATCTAGAACTCTGCTGCTCGTCTGCTCACCCACTGCAACTCCTGTGAACACGTCACCCCCGTCCTCCTGAACCTCCACTGGCTCCCTGTCCTCCAAAACATATCACTAACATCTCTGTCTGTCTGTCTGTCTGTCTGTCTGTCTGTCTGTCTGTCTCTCTCTCTCTCTCTCTCTCTCTCTCATCATTTTCTCACCTTCTATCCACATATGTTTTTCTTTCTCTCAGTAAAAGTACCTGGATATGACTGTGTTGAATTTGGTGAAATATACACTCTAAGAATTGTTGGGTTATTTTTCAACCCAACAGCTGAGTTAAGACTGTTGGGTAGTTTAATTGGGTTGTTTTCATTAAGTTGGGTAATCTAAGAACCCAACTTGCTGGGTTATTGTCATTGGTAGTTGGGTTATTAGCTGTTGGGTTGTAATTTCCATTATACTGTGTTGGGTTATTTCGGACTACCCAACATGTTGGGTTGACGATCGCGCATGCGCGACCAACAGTAACGTTCCTCCCAGGTGACACCCACTCATTCGACCACCAGTTGCGAGCAGTGCCCGGATGCTGGATCGGAAAAATCTTGCTACACCAAGACATACTGAGACTCAGCTCTTTACAAATCAAGGTTTGTTACGTGTGCACTATTGTTTCACCACATTGTTTAATTTATATGAATAATATGTATATAAAGCTTATTGTAGTAACCGTGTATGTGGGTCATACGAATGGTTCAACGTAATATGAGCGTGTGTAGCAGTGATTGTGAGCTACATAGATACACGGAAGCCTTTGCGGCCAGGGCTTTAGGGAATATGAGGTTTAGATGTGAGTTAATGACGCCCCAATGAGCAACTTTACCATCTATTGGTAAGTCAGCAAGCTGTTAGCTAACGTTATTAGCATGCACAAACTCCATTTCATTAAACGTAGCAAGTTAGCATGTTAGCCTGGGCGCTACGTAGCAGTTTCGAAGTAACTCGAGTATATTTGTTTTAAAGTTAGGAGGACAACGTGAGGTTTTTCATCAATTTGGCTTCCATATATAACAACGTAGCTAGCCAGTCCGCGCCGTATTAGCCAGCTTGAGTTTGCCGAGGCGGAACCGGTAACTTTCTAATTTGCTCAAGTCTAAAAGTAGTTTAAAACCGTAGAGAAGTTAATTGTTACGACAGTGAAAATACCTCTGATTTAACGTTACTGAATGAGTTATTTATGATACGTTTGTTTAATTTTAATTCTTTGTGTTGGTTTTGCAGTTTGCTTCTCCCACCTCATGGAGGATTTTGTGAGATCCAAATTCATTGAGTGGCAGCTTCCCGGGCTCATTGACATCTTTAGTGGTAAGTCAATTGAAGTTGTTTCAATGTCACATTATTTTATTGGTACTAACTTGGTAGCCACTACTATTATAAATAAATTGACATACTATTGTAATATAATGACATATTATTTAAATGACCTTGTTTCTCAATTTGTCTCCATCTTTTAGATTGCGCAGGACTTTGCTATCCTTCATGGTGAGGCTGCCCCGAAGCTGTTTGAGAAGTGGGTTCAAGTGGGAAAGTATTCATACTCCTTGAACTTATACGCCCCTTGTCATGTAGCAACCACAAACTTAAATACTTTTTATTGGGGTTTTCAGTGATCGACAAACACAAGGTAACACACATTTGAGAAGTGAAACAAAAATGATATGATACTCAGTCCTCTGATACAGAGGGGGCTAAAATACTTTGTTGAATCACCTTTCACTGCAGTTACTGCTAAACATATTCAGGGGTGTGTCTCTACCAGCTTTGCACATCTACACACTGCATTTTTTGTCCATTCTTCTTAGCAAAACAAAACATCTGTGAACTGCCACCACCATGTTTCACACGGTGGATGATGTGTCCAGGTTCATGGTGGCAGCATCGTGTTGCGGGGGGCTTTTCTTCAGCAGGGACAGGGAAGCGGCTCAGAGTTGATGGGAGGATGGATGGAGCTAAATATGAAGCCTGAATCCTACTGAGGATCTTTGGCAAGATTTGAAAACTGCTGTTCACAGATGCTCTCCAATCTGACAACTGGAGCTGTTGTGCAAAGAAGAATGGACAAAAAATGCAGTGTGTAGATGTGCAAAGCTGGTAGAGACACACCTCAGAATACTTTTAGCTGTAACTGCAGTGAAATGTGGTTCAAAGTATTTAGCCCCCTCTGTATTAGAGGACTGAGTATGATGTATCATTTTTGTTCCACTACTCAAATGTGTGTTACCTTGTGTTTGTCGATCACTGAAAACCCCAATGAAAAATATTTGTCTTTGTGAACAGACAAAAATGCAGTGTGTAGATTTGCAAAGCTGGAGGCACACCCCAGAAGACTTTAGATGTAACTAAAGGAAGGGGGTTCAACAAAGTTTGGTAGGAATGGGTTGAAAGAGCTCGAGTTGTGAGCTAATGATACTTGCTTTGCCCCAGTAGAGATACTTACCTTATCTATTTTATTTCTCATCATAGGTCGGAACCAACATGGTGGAATACCTCGAGCAGGCAAAAACGACGAGATGATGCCCCCATGTCCTCCTGCTGGAGAGCGGGACGCACTACTCGCAGGCATTTTCTGTGATCTCGGGGAGGACAATTGAGGCCGAAACAGCCCTTGCAGCAGTGGATATTTGTTTTAAAAGTTTTTATGTTTTTGACTTGCACTACCCAAAAGAGTGCACGCCAACATGGCAATTCCTCCAAAGCGTGGTGTTTGAACTGGAGGGAACCGTTTCACCAGCAGTTGGCTTCCTCAGGAGCCAGCTTCTATCACTGGCCTCCAGTTAGGCCAGGACACCGTTTCGTCTGTAGATATCATCCTACAATTGTTTGTAGATACTGTTGTTCTGAAAAGATTGTCATTGTTCCCTGTTTTTTTTAAAATTACAATTACAGGAATTTTGTTCATTAAAATATTTTTGTGTTCTGTAAATTGTGATAAATAATTGTTCAGAATTTTTTTGGGCAAAATTGTTCATATGTTTAGTATCTAAAAGTTTGTGTAAATCACTGTTCCCTGTTTTTTAATAAAGTTTGTTAATTTAAATATTTTGTATTTGGTGAATTTTGAATTGTAATAAATATTTATTCTTAATTTTTTGTGTCAGAGTATATTTAATCAATAAATAGACAACAATATTATATAATTACAATAGAATATTAATAACTAGAAATGAGCCTATGATTGGGTTATATAAACAACCCAACTGATTGAGTAGAAAGAACCCAACCGTATAGTCAAATTGAGCCTATGGTTGGGTTATATAAACAACCCAACTGATTGAGTAGAAAGAACCCAACAGTGTAGTCAAATTGAGCCTATGGTTGGGTTATATAAACAACCCAACTGTTGGTTTAAAGAGGCCAACCCAACTTGTTGGGTCAAAATAACCCAGCATGTGTTCTGTCCAATAGTTAACCAGTGTTGGGTTAAAAAATAACCCAGGTTGGGTTATTTTTAGGAGTGTATCTCCTCTGAGGGCGAATATCGTATCGGCTCCAAAACACTATTAAACGACAGAGGAGACTCTCCTGCTCAATAATTCAGTTCAACTTTGTCATTCGTCGAGCAGTTTCATGTTTATTAGCTGTCAAAGTTCCGAACACCGATTCCCGCCTCCTCCCTCCTCCTCCTCCCTCCTCCCTCCTCCTCATCCCTCCTCCTCATCCCTCCTCCTCCTCCCTCCTCCTCATCCCTCCTCCTCCTCATCCCTCCTCCTCCCTCCTCCACCTCCCTCCTCCTCCACCTCCCTCCTCCTCCTCATCCCTCCTCCTCCTCCTCCCTCCTCCACCTCCTCCCTCCTCCTCCTCCTCCCTCCTCCTCCTCATCCCTCCTCCTCCCTCCTCCACCTCCTCCTCCTCCCTCCTCATCCCTCCTCCTCCCTCCTCCTCCTCCTCCTCCCTCCTCCTCCCTCCTCCTCCCTCCTCCTCCTCCTCCTCCCTCCTCCTCCTCCTCCCTCCTCCACCTCCCTCCTCCTCCTCCTCCCTCCTCCACCTCCCTCCTCCTCCTCCTCTCATTCAAATACATGGGAAAACCAAAATGTCTCTTCAAAAACAGCCGTGACAGATCACTCTGAACAAGTGGCCACTGTGGCTAAACTATGACTGTGATAAACAAAACGAGCAGATCAGAAGCACGACAAGAACCTGCCGAGCAAGACGTTGCAACGCTTGTGGGGAAAATATCATAAAAAAATACCTTTTTGACGAGAGAGAACAATGCTGTCATTTTTTTGGTTCCAGCGATTTCAAGAGACATTTATAAATGAGTCAGATGGAGCAAAATCATGTGTCTGCATCAAACTGCGCCTCCTAGTGTCTAAAGTTTACGTCTGTCTGCTTCCAAACCCACACAGACTGAAAGACAACACATTTTCCTCTCAAGAAATGATAATTTTATGAAAATATTTGCCCGAAAACTGTGGATTCTGAGTTTTTTTCCAAAATATGTGGATAAAATCCGTCCTCTCACCCACTGTGATGACATCACTAACTGCAGGTGGTCAGAACACTGTTGCTTCATTCACACCAGGATTACACAATACCAGGAAAGTCCTTGTTTATGAGCTAACCTGCTATCATGTGCTACATAAACAAGCTACCATGCTAATCTGTGGTTTGTGGATGAGCTAACATGTTATTGTGTCCTACAATAAGTCTGTTTGTTTCTCTGGTTTGTTATTTTTGCACATGTTCATAAATAAACAAATAAATAAATCATAAAAGACAAAACTCTTTGTATCAAAGTCATTACCCTTTGTGACATGTTTGTTTGTGTGAGACATCCTTTGATCTTTCGATTCCTTATGAGTTCACCTGAGAAATCAAAGATTGACTGAGAGATCCTGAATGCTCACTGACACTATTTACAAGGCTTTACCACTGCACCGCCTGTCCAGATCCTTTGGTACGTTTATTATTTAATGATTTACATCAATACTGTGAGCTGAATGAAAAAAGTACAACATTTATTGAACTTCCACGACTCAGCATTGCAAATACATCATATAATCCTAAAGAAGACTAAAGATTATCAGTGTTTAACTACTGGTATTTATTTACCCGGTGACGTAGTTGTAGTCTGTTGTTGAACTATTTATCTATTCATCTATTTATTTATTTGCGCTGCTTTTTCTATGCAACCTTTTACGTAATTACCCCCCAGGGACAAATAATCTTTATTTGATTGATTGATTAAATTAAGTTGTAATATCTCTGCAGATGTGTTGTTGTTGCAATGTTAAGGTTTAGTGGTGATGTTTGTTGGTTCTGATTCTTAACGCGATTCGTGACATGTTACCATCAACACTGGTACTGAACACACATGATGTAAGTTTTGGTCTGATTAAAATCAATTGTGACTTTATTACAGATCGCTGTGATCAGAAATCAGAGTAAAAAGTAACTGATTACTACGGTGGCCTGGAAGTGCAAAACACTGCAAACTACAGAAAACACTTCCCAATTCAAAAAACACTTCCTAATTAAGAAAACACTTCCCAATTCAAAACACACTTCCTAATAGAGAAAACCACAGACATAATAAAGAGTAGACGCCTCGGCGACTGGGGAGGGACACGTCAACAGCGCCGCCATCTTGAACCGGTGGTGGTGGCGGCAGGGGTGAATGAACATCGACGATGGAAAGAGGTTTCCTAAATCTCTAAGTAGAATTATAAGTTGAATTTTAAACTGATTTCCAAACTGTTTGATTTTTTAAAAACGTCATGCATGTAGCTACTTTGTTTAGTGTGTGTTAATGTGCAGTATACACTTTGTTTAGTGAGTGTTAATGTGCAGTACACACTTTGTTTGTGTTAATGTGCAGTACACACTTTGTTTAGTGTGTGTTAATGTGCAGTATACACTTTGTTTAGTGTGTGTTAATGTGCAGTACACACTTTGTTTAGTGTGTTAATGTGCAGTATACACTTTGTTTAGTGTGTGTTAATGTGCAGTACACACTTTGTTTGTGTGCATTGATGTGCAGTATACACTTTGTTTAGTGTATTAATGTGCAGTACACACTTTGTTTAGTGTGTTAATGTGCAGTACACACTTTGTTTCGTGTGTGTTATTTTGCAGTACACACTTTGTTTAGTGTGTGTTATTTTGCAGTACACACTTTGTTTAGTGTGTGTTGATGTGCAGTACACACTTTGTTTACTGTGTATTAATGTGCAGTACACACTTTGTTTAGTGTGTGTTAGTGTGCAGTACACACTTTGTTTACAGTGTGTTAATGTGCAGTATACACTTTGTTTAGTGTGTGTTGATGTGCAGTATACACTTTGTTTAGTGAGTGTTAATGTGCAGTACACACTTTGTTTAGTGTGTGTTAATGTACAGTATACACTTTGTTTAGTGTGAGTTGATGTGCAGTATACACTTTGTTTAGTGTGTGTTGATGTGCAGTATACACTTTGTTTAGTGTGTGTTGATGTGCAGTATACACTTTGTTTAGTGTGTTTAGTGTGCAGTACACACTTTGTTTAGTGTGTGTTAATGTGCAGTACACACTTTGTTTACTGTGTGTTAATGTACAGTACACACTTTGTTTACTGTGTTAATGTGCAGTACACACTTTGTTTAGTGTGTTAATGTGCAGTACACACTTTGTTTACTGTGTTAATGTGTTGTACTGGGCTGTTATTCATGTGAAATTGATTGACAATGTTGTATAATTCCTCTGAAATGGGTTCAGTCAATAAATTGTGAATTTCTTCAGATAGACAGACGTCTTAAAGTATCGTGGATGAAATTTCCAGAGATATACTGAGTAGAATCGCTGTATTGTGATAATACTGTTATCGTGGGCAAATAGGTTACTGGCTATACTCAGCCGTAGTAATGGTTATAATAATAATATCAATAATGATATAAGAATCCAGTATCTATAATACAATAATAAAATCTATAATAATAATAAACAGCATTAGATAATTATAATAAGGTAATATAATAATATAGCAATAATAATAGTCCAATGAGAATACCAATAAATATAAAATAAAATAATAATATGAGAATACAATAATTATAAGAATAGCAATAACAATAATACTGTAGTAGTACAATTATACAATAATAATTGTCAAATGCAATGTATAGCCATGCACATCTGAACGTTTTCTGGGTTTCTTTTCTTCTTTCTCTCTCTCTCTCTCTCTCTCTCTCTCTCTCTCTCTCTCTCTCTCTCTCTCTCTCTCTCTATATATATATATATCTAGGTCTAGCTTGAAGTCCGTGATTGTTGTGGTTGTTAGGTGACGTTTAGGACCACGGTGGGGGGAGGAGGGGGGCGATTACGTCATCTTTTTTTCCACGGATGATCGTCTTTGCTGAGCGTACTCCGCCGCATGTTTACTTTTTAGATGTCTTATCAAATTAGTTGTGTTAAACGAAGTAGTGGGGCTCCACCTCTCGGGACTGTGGCGAAGCAAATAGTCCAACTGGCCGCTGGACTGGTTTGGTTGTCAACCTTAAAATACCTCCAGACTGCTGACATTTTATCCACTCAATGGTTTTAGACTGCTAACCTCAGTTTACGGCAGGTTGCAAACGGGGCTCGCTTTACGGCAGCTGACGGGAAAATATATATATTTTTTAAATTAGATCGGCGGGGCGATCGGCTGGATTTGCCGAATCCCGATCATTTACAAATCAGCAATATCGGCCCCGATCCGATATCTAGCGATCTGATCGGGACATCCCTACTTTAAACCAAAGTGTCTATGCTGTCCTCACAACACGTGACAGTGTGTTGCTAGACAGCCAGCGAACCATCAAAGAAAACACTGTGCACAAGGCTTGCTTTTCTTGTTTTAGTGATTTCTAGTGTGTGTGTGTGTGTAAATATGTGAAAGTGTGTGAAAGTGTGGTTACTGTAAACATACAGAAAAAAGAACAATTACTGTCTATACATGCATGGAAAACACACTGAATTCGATATACACATGTAACACAACAGTCACTACAACAACCGATGCATTTTGAACTATACATGACCCACAGATACTTACAAAGACGAAAATTTCCCTAGGCTCAAGTGTTAAGAGCGACACAGCGTGTTCCTGTGAAGTTTCAGCCACGTTTCTGTAGTACTGCTAGCTTACCTTCACCGAGAGACAAAACAGCAAAGATCGTAGAGCGAGAGGAACACTCACTCTGCTACAACAAAAAACGATCCTCTACGGAGAAGATGAAGATGTGTCACTACATTAACTATTTAACTATAGCACACTTTTTAACAACCTTAGAAACTTCAGGACCATATAATGTCTTTAACCTAAACACATGACAGTGTCCCTCTCATTTTCTTTCTAGTTAATTTGGCACTTTTCTTGACAAAAGGCCAAACAAGTTGATCGTCACACTGATGGATTAATATCTCATCTATTGATCAACTGATTGATGGAAAACAATCTTTAGATTCTTGTAAGTGCTGAGCTCTCAGCAGATTCTTTGACCTTTGGTAGTAAGTTCATTTTAAACTGTTGAATCTCTGTTGATTCTTTGACTTGGATGTGCAGCAGCACCGACTCCAAAGCACATTTTGTAGACGTCCTTGTAAAGCTTCACTTCCTCTCTTCCTGTTGTCCTTCTGTCACACATCAGCCCTGACACTGCCTCACTTCTTCAACCTCTCTGTGGACTGTCCATCCCTCTGGACGCTTGACCTCAGAGCCTCACCACCTCTGCTCTGAGCTTCTTCTCCTGTCTCTTCTCTCACATGTTCTGTCTTTTCTCTGCTGTGCAGACCTCCACCTCTCCTTTCCTCAGACCATTATGAAAAAAGGAAACGTCCTGGATACCATCAATGAAGTCACCATCATCCATGTCTTCACCTTCCTCATCCCCTGTGTCAGACCGGCTGCTGGACTTCTGGACTGACCCCTCCTGACTCACCCTCTTAGAAGCATGAAGTGTCTGTGGGGAGTCATTCTTTACTCCCACAAATCTTCCTGCTGCTTCAGCCACAAACTTAATAACATCTGACCTTGATTTCTGCTGAACCGTATGGCTGTTAACGCCAGCGTTTCCACTCATTTAGTTTTAGATGTGATAAAATTATTCTCAATTCTTTGATTTTCCATGTACGGACGATGATTCTGGACACATTAAAGATGCATTAACGTTTTGTAAATGACGTCTTTAAAGTCAAAATCCTGATTTTATTTATTTTACTTTAATATAATATTCTCAGAATAAAGTCAAACTTCAGACTTTTTAAGTCTCCAAGGAGAAACTCACCACTTTGATAACTTTTCATCTGGTGAATACAACTATGTACATGAGTCAATGTTTTATCAGCATTATCAAATGTCATTGTCATTGTTAATGCTCTCATTGCTGCACTGTTTAGCGCTCTCGCTTGACAGAAGGTTGTGGGTTCAAATCCAGCTGGAGCTGTTTGTGGAATTTCCTTGTGTTTCCTCAGGGTTCTCTGGTTTCCTCCCACATTCCAAAAAACTGCATGTAATGTTAATGCTAAATGAAGTGTCTGTGTGTGTCCTGTGGAAGACTGATGACCTGTCCTTTTTCTTTTGAAACGTATTTTCATGGACGTCCATAAGACGTCCAGACAAGACTTGAAAACAACGTCCAAGAAAGACGTCTAAAAAACGTTCATTCTGGCTCGTCTGAGGACGTCTTCTGGATGTCAAATATTGACGTCTATATGATGTCCAGAAAAGACATCCAGACAACGTCCAAGAAAGACGTCTAAAAAACTTTCATTCTGGCCCCTCTGCAACTGCAACGTGAAATAAGTGTCGATCACGCTGCTGCTTCAACCAATCAGGTTTTGATATTGATGCTCTTTTTGTTTTTTAATTGATTCATTTTATTTTATTTTATTTCATTTTTTACTTTATTGCCCAAATGGGGGAACATCCAAACAGAGCAAACAAACATCAAACAACAAAAACAAACAATTTTAACAGACGATGCTCACAAATAATACATTAGTATAATCTTAAGCTCCATGGTATGAACTTATAAAGATAACTATAACAAATACAAATAAGGATGACATTATTTATTTTAAAAGAAAAGTATAATTAAAAAAAAAGAAAACACAAAAGGGACGAGGGAAGCAGAGGGTCTCATTATTCTTCTTGGAATAATTCTTTAAATAACTCAATAATTTTATTACTTTTTTCTGTGTTTATGTTACTTAGTGTTTTAATGTGTTCTTTAAATTCAATATAAAACTGAACATAATCTAGGTTTACCTTTGCTAATCTGCATTTGCGAATGGGAAATTTTCCAACTAGAATTATTAAATTAATTATAAATTCTATGTCTATATTTTTGTAATTAAAATATGCAATTACACTTTTACAATCAATTTGAGCATGATTTTAGTTTTACATAGTGTATAATTCTCAGTCCATAAGGTATTTGAATAGGAACAGTAAAACAATTAATGATTAATGATTTGGGATTAATGAGTTTTTTTTCACTTTCTAAAAATTTGGATAAGTTTATATTTGTTAAATATAAGTTGTGCAAAATATTGATATGTACTTGCTTAATTTTATTGACAATACAAAATCTGTATGGCAATAACCAAGCTCTCTGCCAATCAATGTCTGTTAAGATAAAAATCCCAAAAGATTTTCCTCTGGGACTTATTCTCCTTTTCTCATAAAAACAGTTTCTTTTATGTTTATTACTTCAGTTTTGATTCAAAATGTCTCAACCTTTAATAAACAGCAGGTTTTATGACACTAATAGATATTGGTGACTCAGGACCCGCCAGCAGGCCTCGGGTGACGTCAGCATATTCAAGCCCTCTGATTGGCTCGTCAGAGAGTTCACTCTCCAGCGCCAGCCGACTGCATCTGGAGGGAGCTGCATTAACAATATTATAGTTGTGTTTGTTTAATAGTGGTTTTGTACACCGACAATGGCTAAAGGAGAAGATAAAGAGATGTGGTAGCAGATTTATTGTCAAAACACTTTTCAAGTGGGACTTTTCCTAGAGGTCATTGAACGCACCGCAGGGCTCCAAGCACACAGAGGTCCGGTACAATTTACTTGTGCTCACTACAGGTTCCATGGAAGGATTCAGGATTATGTTATTCGCCATTATATTATTTTCAAACCACGAAAAACTGACGTTTGTCACCGTCCACGGCCCCCAGGAATTCTGGGAATAACAGCGGCTTTTTTTATGAAGCTGAAACAGAAGGAGACTTGAACTTTGATTCTTTTCATCCATAAAGGTATTTATTCTGGTGGCACGAGTATCAATCTGTGATGCAAAGGCTTTTTATACTGCATCTCTGCATGATGACCTGGTTTTTGTAGCCATAAAAAAGTGATTGAGGGGTGGATTGACTCAGACCAGCACTAGTGAAGGCCGAGGTCTGAAATGCAAGGCTGCCACTGTTACAATCTAATCCTACCATTTATAGGACATGCAAATACGTTTCAACTTCCAGCTTTTATTGAAAGATATAAATAAGGATGTGAGGATATAAACACTCTCATATAATATTTTTACATTCATCGATCTTTGCCATGATTATTTTATTGTTGTAAAAAAGTCATGAAAGACCAAAGATTGAGGTGAAAACTGTCTTTATTTTGTCAAAGCTTGAAGAAAATGATGATGAAAGAAGATGAATATTGATGATGTCAGTTTGCTTTGATGATAGAAGAAAGTGAAAGAGGGTGAATGACAGAGGTGAGATCAGTGTGAGAGTAAAAGCAGTGTGAGAGTCCCAGTGAGTCTGGTCAGGACTGGGAACACTGGTCTCTCCTCAGTGTCTCTCTGAGGGGAGTCTGGGAGCCCCGGGTGGCCTCACAGGTCACAGAGCCCACCTTCCTCCACTGGTCTGCAGGGAGCCTCAGGGTGCTGCTCCAGCTGTAGAGGCCGTCCTTCTGCAGCACCCCGGGGCTCCTGCTCTCCTCCCAGCTGCTGCTGCTGCTGCTGCTGCTGTCCTCCACCTTCCAGCTCAGACTCCAGTCTGAGGGGAAGCCCTCGTTGGCCAGGCACATGAGCGTGGCCTTCCCCTGCTGCAGCTCCTCTCTGGAGGGGGGCAGCACCGTCAGGGTGGGGCGGGTATCACCTAGGAGACACCAATCAAATTAGAGGACAGGGAGCACCCAGCTGTCAATCAACCAGCACACACCTGGACAGCTTTAGTGGGAGACAGCTGATTTGGTCCTGGAAGAAGTTGCTGTCAGAGGCTTTTTCTGCTCCAGCAGTCACTCACTCACACATTGTTTCACTTCCCTTTAAGAAGCCTCTCATGCACATCAGCACAGAGAGAATCATCCAACACTTTGACCTGAAATACCTCAAACTACACAGGAAGGAACACAAGCTGATGTCTCAACGTTTACTCTTCATTTGCATCAACGTTATCAGAAAGTTTACACTTTACAACTTATGACTGGAAACTTTAACATGAACTTCAAATCTAAATTAATATTTTCAATTATTTAGAGCAAAATGTGAAATAAAAGTGAAAATTATATCAAGAGGTTTTAATAATTTTACAACATGTATCATCAGTATTTCTATTTTACTGTAAAATAACAATATTAATAATACATTTTAAAGTAAGAAGAGAAACAGAATTGGGAAACATTCTATAGAACCAAGAATAAATCCAGCTGTGATGAAGAGACACTCAATAAAACAAGAAGAATAAAACCTGCACACATTCCAACACAAACACATTTCAAACAGTGGACATGTCAACTAAAACTCAGCCCAAAGACAGACCAGTGCACCAGAAATGTCCCTAAATACACAGGTCAGTGTAAAAACAGCTTCAACATGAGACTGGTAGAGTTAAAACAGTGTGTTCCACAGCCATCAGGCTCTAACTGAGCACATTTAAAGACTGACAAGATCTTTGGTTTTGTCATTTAATCCTAATGAGATTTTAATCCGGTGTAAATTTAAAACTAATAACTTTTCTCTGTGATCAAATTAAAGTGAAACAGAGCTGAGCTAAACTACATGAAATCAATGGAGATTAAAACTTGATCACTACAATAATTATTAAGAAAAAAAAACATCTTTCTAATCTCAAATCATTCAAACCGAGGTTTAATGTAGGAATTTGAATTATTTAGTTGAAAGTATTAAAAGGAGAATAAACTTACTTCCAACATCCAGTCTGGTTCCTCCACCGAACGTGTACCACAGTGATACAAACTCATTGAGCCGCTGTACAAAAACCTCTGACTGTAGAGAGACGCCACTCTCTGATTCTGAAACCAACAAACTCACCAAAACAACTTTTACCACCTGATCCTAACGGAACACAAGAGAACAGTTCTTTCATCTGCAATGTCTACTTGAAATACATATATTTATAGAGATTGTTTTAAAGATTATTTTCTATTTTTTTCTATTATGTCTATTGGAATTTATTCCTGAAGGGATTTAACAGCAAAAATAGAAATTTAAATTAGAAAACTACAGACATATCTTTAAATATTCTGTGTATTTTCTTACTATTGTCATAACACTACAGGATTCATTTATGGAAATCTAAAATTAATTTAATTTCAGAATAAATTAATTATCGAGTGATTAAAATATCAAGACTCAGAAATATTTTCTAAAATACTCTTTGAAACTTCTTCATGAAAAACCTCCTGATATTGTCATTAAAGTTTGAATCCAGAGTGAAAGAGAGAGATGAAAGTGATCCAGGTCCCTGTTGGAGTCAGTCAGAACATTTCCATAGAGCCACTTTGCATCAGCAGCACCATGCTCCAGTGCTCTGGGAGAGTTTATAGTCCTGACAGTTGAAGACTGGATGACTGACAGCCGTCCTTCATGACAACAGAAGACAGAGAAATCCTCCTCATCAGAAACATGAGTGTGATCTGCGTCCTCATCTGGACTCTCCTCTGCTGCTGCTTCACAGGTAAAGTCCAGAGAATCAAACTCCTCTCCTCTGTCAACATCCGTCCCTCTGAAATGAAGCCCACAAAACCATGAGGCTGCTTGATGTTTCTGTCTGTGTTTCCTCAGAGTCCAGAGGCCAGGTCACAGTGACTCAGTCTGGAGCAGTCAGCTCTGCTCTGGGAGCCTCCGTCACCATCACATGTAGGACCAGTCAGAAAGTTTATGGCTCTGACCATTTAGCCTGGTACCAACAGAGAGATGGACAACCTCCTAAAAGGCTCATTTACTTGACCAACCGTCGAGCATCAGGGACTCCAGATCGTTTTACAGGCAGTGGATCAAACTCTGACTTCACTCTGACCATCAGTGGAGTTCAAGCTGAAGATGCTGCAGTTTATTACTGTCAGAGTGAACATTCCATCAACAGTCAGTGGGTGATCACACAGTGAAAAACCGTCGTACAAAAACCTCCCTCAGTCAGACTGAACAGAAACTGACTGCTGCACACTGATACACTTCACTGAACACACACACACACACACACACACACACACACACACACACACACACACACACACACACACACACACACACACACACACACACACACACACACACACACACACACACACACACACACTTTAGAAATCTCTAACATAAACTGAACTAATGAATTTATTTATTCAGATCAGATGTTTCTTCACCAGAGGCGGTGGTGTTTCAACATGTAAATACTTGGTGGTGAGATTTTATTTCAGGTCTACTGAGCGCAGAGTTCAACACCACTTAATACCAAACTAAAGTTTGTGCAGAAGTTTTTAGCTCCAACATCTTTATGACAACCATATACTGTAGGATCCCATCTTGTGAAAAGGTTTAACACGGGGAATAGCCTCTGATTAAATCATTTAATAAACTAAACTGTGTCTCGGTGGGGAGTTGAACACGGACCTACTGATTGCAAGGAAAGAATTCCTCCACTAGACGAGCAGCATATTGATTTACAAGTGAGATTCTTACACAGATTTTATTATGACCTTACACTCACTTTACCTCCAGTTTCTCCTCTAAAGTCAGAGTTTTACATTTATACACCAGTAAATAATCAACCTCATTCATTTGGATTCTTAACTGTTAGCTCTCGCGGCGCATAAGCTGGCGTCACAACTCACTCTGGTTCTGTCAAGCAGTGCCTCCATTGACGCCAGCCAATCAGCTCTGAGCTTCTAAATCATCCTGGAGCAGGGCTTCGGGCTGCAAGCCCCACTCTCCATAAAGATCATGTGATCTGAATGAATGTACCACAGCCTGAGCATGAACACTTACATTTGACGGCATGAAATACAAACTGCATTGAGAGAGAGGAGCTGGTCCAACTCATGCAACCATCAGTGTGGATCAGGAGAAAACTCAGCCTGAAGCAGCAAGAGGAGACCAAGAACCAGGAAGTTCAATCCTCACACACAAATATGCAACTCAGGAGGAAGCTATATTCACAGAAAATAAAATACTATATGTCAGGTCCAAACTCTGAACATTTATTAAATCTGCAAGACAGAACACACACACAAGTTAAGATTTGGTTTTACTCATGAGGAGAAACGGACAGAGAGATGTTGCAGGTACAAATCTCCAACCCGCTCTGAAAAACCTCTGCCGTTTCCTCTCCATTTATTAGGGTTCCTCCCATCTGAAAACACAACACTTCACCATTTGCTGACCACTTCTCCTTATCATAATAGATCACAGGGGTCCTCTTATCTTATTACAAGGACTTCCCATCTGCAGACCACATTCCTCCTTACCATAAAAGTTCACAGTGGAGAAATACAAGTCGTAGCAGATGAGAAAGAATGTTGGTACAATGAATGTGATAACCTTTCGTAAGATTATTCCAACACTATAGATGATCTTAAAGGATTAATAATGTACTTTGCCCTCAGTTATTTTTCACTGGTTCATCAGGTGGTGCTCAGCTCCACCTGCCCCTAATGACCAACTGCTCCTGACCAGAGGTTATAATAATAATGTCCTGGGGAATTGCACCCCAGGAAATCCTATCTAAGGTCTTTTACTACATAAGGTAGTACTACATACTACATAAGGTCAAACAGGTCCAAAGATACCACGAGCCAAGACCATTTCCAAATTAATTAAAAAATATTTTTGATTAAATTAATAGATAAAAAGAAATAGAACTGAACAAGGTCACACACCAATCAAACATGTTCACACTAAAATGAGCAACTGGACAAGAAAGAGGGTGAGGTCAGGGCCGGAGCTCAGCATGCGGCAGGGCAACCGAATGAGACGGGAATCCTCAACTGAATCACCTGTGACACTGCAAATACTCACAGAATCATAGTAAGAGGGAGACGACTGTGAAGACTGCACCACCACTACGGAGGAAACTGCTGCAGTCAACCTACACCACCTGGAGACGAAGAAAACACAGGTTAATAATCTCCCTAAATTTCTTTATTTGTTCCAACACATTCAAATCTTTATAAGAAAATCTTTTTTTCGACAGTTACATCATACAATACTATTGGTCATGCAATATTAATAAGCTCTGTCATTGGCTGGACAATGAAGCCGACACAGATCCTTCATGGGCTCAAATAGAACGGCGATCTTCAAGGTTCTCTCTCCAGTCCCTCCTCACTTCTCGTCTCCCTGTTAACATTCATAACATCTAACAGAACCCTGTTGTCAACAATTCTTTGAAAATCTGGCTGCAGTTCCGTAAATATTAAAGCTTGAATAACCCCTCAATTTAAGAACTGATTGTTAAAAACCATCTATTTCCGCCCTCCCTATCAAATCCTGCATTTGAAATCTGGCAAAACAAGGGCCTGGGGCCTCATTTATAAAACACTGCGTAGGATTCCTACTAAAAATGTTGGTGCGCTCTAAAGCTGAAAATGGCGTGCGCCCAAACAAATTCAGATTGGTGAAACCGTGCGTACTGCACTTTCCTGTTATAGATCACAGTCCACCTGGAAGGTCCCACAGTTGATGTCCCGCCCTCAACACGTCCACTTTCAACCATAAATGGTCGATGCAAAGTGTCTCGTCAATATCTTTGCATCTCAATCGGCCCGTTGATCGCCGGCATTTGACGCTAAATCCTGAGAGAAAAGAAAAGAAAAGGAATTTTACAGAGAAAGAAATAGTCATGGAGGAGGTGGAGGTCAGGAAAATTATATTAGTTGGTGGTCACCAGTGTTGCCACAGTTACCTTGCAAAAGTAATCAGATTACTGATTACTAGTCACTCGCCTAAAAAGTAATTTAGTTACTTCATTGATTACTTGTTTTTAAAAGTAACTAAATTGGATTACAAGTAACTTTTTAGTTACTTTCAACAGTTGCCGACACCGCCCCACGTCTCTAAATAAAAAGTACAACTGGTTTGGCCACAAAGTGAGTTCTGATCACTGCCTGGCCTCCTGCTGATCCAGATTTAACCTTTGACCTTCATTCTTTGTATTTATATCTGACTCATTTTGTAAATATCAGATTTTTACCATTACTGGTATTTATTTACCCAGTTGTAGTCTGTTGTTGACCTTTTAATTACCCCCCTTGAGGAGAAATCAAGTCTTTCATTGATTGATTGATTGAAAAAGAAAAAAATGTCAAAAGAGTTCAACATCTCTGCAGTTGTGTTCTTGTGGCAATAATATGGTTTAGTGTTGACATTTCTTGGTTTCCGTTGTTTCGTGTTACCTGAACGCACAGTTAGAGCGAGTTGGTCTGTGATTGGCTGAGAGTGGAGAAGGGGGCGGGTCAGGTCAGACTGCATGCACTGCGTGTGTCTGTGGCCGTTTTCTAATTCTTAGAGCGCCAGTGTGTACTCGCCTACGTCACGAGTAACTACTTGCAGCGTCCTCGGAAGTGCGGAAATGCAAATTTACGAGGACGCATCGGCGTTAATGGAGAATCGGAACACGAGTACAGTACTGTATAAAGTACAGTGTATAGTTCCGTGTATAGTACAGTGTTACTATTACTTCTACCTCCTATACAGCCTTTATTTTACTCTTCATCTCCTTGGAGTTCAGTAACAACAAAAGCAGCTGATCAGAAATGTCCTACTAATACAAACAATTATTTTACTGTTTTAATGAAGATCCTTGATGTTTATTAAATAATTAACCAGCTTTTCTTCCCTGCTGCTTGTTGTCATCCTTCTGGTCATGTCATTAATATGTACTGTATTACATTTGTCTAATATACATCCTACAGTTAATCACGCCAATCATTAGTTGTAACAACTTCTCTTTAGAATAAATACATAAATGGTTTATACTGTGTGAGAGTAAATACATAAATACACACATGGCTTACACTATCGAGCAAAGAAATATATCAAGCAGAAGATAAAGGAACATTTATTTAATAAACTTCAGTGGAACCTACAACAGTAAAAACACAAGTTAGAAACATTATGTACACAGAAAAATGACATTGTTTTTAAAAATTCTAAAGTTCTTTCTTTTTTTTCCCAGGAACCCCTGCAGTGATACACAGGTCAATAATGTTCCTATCCTGGAACTTTTCTTTCCTGGAGGTGTCGTGACTCCAGCTTCAGGGTTTCCTGGAGCATCGTTATGTTGATACTGATGTTCCTGCTGGTCATCAGGCATTCTGCTGTACTGCTGATTGATGGTGTCACCTTCTAATTCTTCCTCCTGCTGGTCATCAGGCATTCTGCTGTACTGCTGGTTGATGGTGTCACCTTCTAATTCTTCCTCCTGCTGGTCATCAGGCATTCTGCTGTACTGCTGATTGATGGTGTCACCTTCTAATTCTTCCTCCTGCTGGTCATCAGGCATTCTACTGTACTGCTGATTGATGGTGTCACCTTCTAATTCTTCCTCCTGCTGGGGCCGTTGATGGAGCCACGTTCTAATTCCTCCTCCTGCAGAGCCACAACACATCTGTTACCTAAACGACAAACTTTTCCCCTCTATCATAGTGGAGTTATTTGTCATACCACAGGAGGTTTATTGAAAGTTGAATTGTGTTCATTTTGTCGTTCTAAACCTCATATATTATAGACTCTTTTTTAATGACACTGGTCACCTGATAAAGACCGACATGTCATCACAACCAGATGAAGCTCTGAGGAAGACTACTGATGCAGCTGAAACATGCCAGCAAGGTAGAATCTTTCCTGCATCTACCTGTTGTTAAAAAAGACTCTGTAATATATGAGGTTTATTGACGTGTACATTGGCAACTGGGGATCTGTGCAGGATGCTCTTGTCCTGCACAGATCCTCCATGTACCAGCAAGTACTGGTACCAGCTGGGTGATGGAGGAAGTACTGTATCTACCAGGTACTTTCTGCTGGGTGATGGAGGAAGTACTGTATCTACCAGGTACTTTCTGCTGGGTGATGGAGGAAGTACTGTACCCATGCCTGCAGCACACAGTTATTATATCACTGTACTGGCAACCTGCTTTATCTCAATAATAACAGTCATGAACACGAAGGAAATAATAAATTCTGATTCATGATTACATCAAAATATATCAAATGTTTTCCATGTGAATTTTAACTGACAGGCAAGTTGAAACCCAACAGACACCAGGTCAAACCTGCTGGTGCTCCATCTTTCTGAGAGCCTGGAGAGACGTCCTCTTGTTGCTGCCTGTCTGTGTGGCATCAGGTGACAACATGGAGGTGGTGGAGGAAGGTCCAGGAAGGGAGGAGGAGGAAAGTCCAGGGAGGAGGAAGAGGAAGGTCCAGGGATGATGATGGAGACGACCAAGTGACACTGAGGACGCCCAGAGGGACCTGGCAGGAAGTGATGTGCGAGTGAGACTGTCCAGCTGTCTGCTGCTGAAGAACGACCTGCAGGCCTCAGAGAGGAGAACCACATCTAGACAGGAAGCTCTCCTCATGTAGTCATGTTCTCTAGTCATGTGTAAATATATGTAGATAGATGGATAAAGACAGAGAGATCAACAGACTGTAAATGATTGTATATGACTGTAAAATATAGAACTGAACATTTCTCTGTTTCATTTGATAAACAATGTAATGTTGCTTTAAAGAAGAAATTGTCTGGGGTGAATTTCAACAATCATGAGGTCTATGAGGAGGACATAAAACAAAAAGAATGACACACTACCAATTCAGTAAGTTATTAACACATGTATGAATAAAGTATATACATGTAATAATTCAAGCATCAAAAACAATCCTCACTCCCATCCTCATCTGGAGGAGTTCCTCTTCTCCACTGGACCAGGCTTCAGGTTCCTCAATAGTCCTGGGTTCAAATAGTGCATGGTGTTAGTTTGAATCCACAGCATCCTCCAGTGCCAGTAGATTCTCCAGTAGAACCAGTAGAACCTCCAGTATGATGGGTAGAAATCTTTAGTGCAATTGAGACAAAACACTATGGCCAGTAGAACCTTCACCTCTCAGTCAAGTTCAAAAGTTTTAAACATGATCTTTCCCCTCAGCAGCAAATAAAAATGTAGATGAACACTGTTAGATTTACACTAAAACAATTATATCTCATGTTTAACCACAGTAGAGAACCACAGCCAGCCTCGTCTCAGTCTGGATCCACAATCTCCGAAAACCTCAGAACAAATGTTTAAGTAAGCGTGATCTTGAAATATCAACCTCATAACAACATTTTATAACAACTATAGTCTGGCCTAAAACACTCTTAAAACTGCACTCTGTTAAACAATGACGCTAATATTTCAGATCTTTTACGCACCGTTGTGTGTTTCCCTCCTCTGCGATCTCCTCCGTCATCTCTTGCCAAATGCATTATGGGTAAATTGGCTTCCCAAGACTGAACAGGTCTGTTTCGATGAATCCTCGATAAAGTTGGCGGAGCGAGGATACATCCGGGTATTCCATGTGTACTCGGTGAGAAACGGCCTAAGAATAGAAACAGTACTTGGTCTGCCACTGATTACGTTTAACAGGTACACGAGAGCACAAGTATGGAGGAGTATGGGTATTGGAAAACGGCCTGTGTGTTTGGAGGAGAGAGAACGAGCGGCCGGTTCTTTTTAATGATAAAGCGGCTTTGCAGACAAGTTACTTGTCCTGCTGGACGCTACAATATTAATGCACAGTGACTTGGAGAAGTAACTTTAATCTGATTACTGGTTTGGAAATAACAACGCGTTAGATTACTTGTCTAACCAGCATCACTGGTGGTCATGGTAGTAGAGTCACTAATAAAAGTAAAAACAAGCGATTGGCAGCGCGTCGTCACTGCTGTAAACAGTGTGGCAGCCACAGAGAGATCAGTCACTGTAGAGGTGGAGAAGAAGAGTCTGATCTGAAGGTGGAGGCCAGAGGAGAGTGACCTCATGGGGGCAGAACCTGAGCACACTGCTGGACACCATAACAGCCCTCATGGTTGTGACGGCCAGCGTGTCTTTCTGGTGGAGACCACAGCGGACCGATAAAGTTCACTTTTATCTGTTGATTAAATGTATGAATGAAATACTTGAACAGGGACTTGTAAAAAGGCTCAGTGGACTTTGTGTTGTATCCTCAGTCACTGGAGAGTTGGAGGCGGAGGGTGACGTGGAGGTCGTCTGTCTCCAGCAGCAGAGCGTCCAGAGCGCATGGCGGTGCAGCGCATCCACAGTGCAGCTTCATGCACGACTGTCACCGTGCTATTTATATGCGTTCTTAGCAATGGGACCGGTTGTTAAACACCTTGTCACAATTGATAATCAGTCAGTTCTATCCACCGCTCTGGATCATTTGAAGATGAAAGTTTGTCATATGAACATCGTGCTGCTGATTCAGTAGTAATGGCTCATTAAAGGAACATCTATAACACTGAAGCTCGGCTGTTTATGATCACCTGGATCTATAAGTCTGACATTTGAAGACATTAAATGTATGAGATGAATCTGGCTTCAATTCTCCACCTACTCTCCACTACTGGCCCCAGGCCTTGTTCAAATGGAAACATGCTCTCCTCCTACACACAACAACTGACTAAAGGAGGTCCTAAATCACATTAAACTTGAAAAGATTCCATTTTCACTCACAAACTCAAGTTCTGTTTTCAATGAAACCTGGCAACCCTTTATAAAACCCCTGTCCAATACTACTATGAACCAGGAACTAACGAAATGCCTCCCCTCCACTCCCCCGTCTATTTTCTGTAGGTCTCCTTCTGTTGTTTTCTTTACTTTATTCTCATACTTAACTATTTACGTCTTAGTTTTCCAATCCAATTCTGTTTTTCATTTAACTATTTGTGTTCCTTATGTAGTTGTGTCTCGAATGAAGTTTTAATTAAAGGGTGGGAAGGGACAACGGACAGTCATGGACTTTAGTTCAGCTGTAGAAGCAGATTGAGCTCAATTGATTCAATATTGATACTGTGATTATTTTTCTTGTCCCCATCATGCATTACGTTGAATGACCCTCTTACTTTTCAACCCATCTGTTTATACACATTTTTCTTTTGTTGTAAAAGGAAAAGTGAAAAAGCTAAAAAAAAAAAAAGATTTAAAAACAATAAATAAAAGACAGCATGTCCAAGCAGCAATCTCCTGAGCTGGACCAAGACACCATCCGGCCGGGGAAATGAAGCAGGAGCAGAAAAAAAGAAAAACACAAACCAGAAGAAGACAAATGTTCTTCTCTCCTGCTGGTTCCTGTCAGGACTCTTGCTGTGGCATTATGAATCAGTGGAAGACTTTCAGCAGTTATTCAGACACCCTGATATTAGGGAGTTACAATAGTTACTCTGGAGGGAACAAATGTGTGGATTAGTTTCTCAGCTTCATTCTGAGTCAACATGTTCCTGATACTAGAAATATTAAGCAGGTGACAAAAGGCAGTCCTGCAGATTTGTTTAATGTGGAGCTGAAGGATCAGTCCTGGTCCAAAGTAACTCCAGGTTCCTCACAGTGGTACTGGAGGTCAAAGTAATACCATCCAGTGTTACTATATGTTCAGATCATTTCTCTCTCAGATGATTTGGGACAACTATAATAACTTGTGTTTAATCTGAGTTCAGAAGCAGAAAATGATCATTCATCCAGACTCTTGTGTCGCTAAGAGAAGCTTCTAGTTTGACAAGTTGATCAGTATCATCTGGTTTCATAGAGAAATCCATTGGTGGATCATCTGCATAGTAATGGAAGTTAATGGAGAGTTTTCTGATCATCCCTGCTCCCTCCTGCTCATCCTCTACATCCTCCTTCTTGGCAATATCATCAGTAAACATCATCTTCATTTCCACTGCTACGCCGACAACATCCAGATCTACATTTCAACCAAATCTGTCACCCCAACAACCTGCTCCACCCTCACCAACTGCCTCAGTGAAATAAAAACATGGATAAAACATGAAACATGAACTAAACTACGACAAATTGTACATGATAATCATGAGACCTAAATCCCTCACAAAACACATGGACAACTTCACCCTGACCACTGGAAACTCCACCCTGTCTCCGTCACCTCACACCTGTAATCTGAGAGTTATTCTCCACATCAAGCTCACCTTTGAACAACACATCAACCAGATCACTCGGACCGCCTTCTTTCACCTCAAAAACACGGCCCACCTTCACAACTCACTCTCCTCCTCTGCTGCTGAAACCCTCATCCACTCATTCATCACATCCTGAATCCACGACTGCAACAACATTCTCCTCGGCTCATCTTCAAAAGTCCTCAATAAACTTTGGTGTATCTAGAACTCTGCTGCTCGTCTGCTCACCCACTGCAACTCCTGTGAACACATCACCCCCGTCCTCCTGAACCTCCACTGGCTCCCTGTCCTCCAAAACATATCACTAACATCTCTGTCTGTCTGTCTGTCTGTCTGTCTGTCTGTCTGTCTCTCTCTCTCTCTCTCTCTCTCTCTCTCTCTCTCTCTCTCTCTCATCATTTTCTCACCTTCTATCCACATATGTTTTTCTTTCTCTCAGTAAAAGTACCTGGATATGACTGTGTTGAATTTGGTGAAATATAAATAAAGTTCAATTGAAGTAGAACATGGACCTTTCTGATTAATAACAGATGTTTTTTAATACTTATATTCTAATTCTGCTAAATCTTCAGACTAAATCAAAGCATCTCTAAAGGAGGAGATTTTATTTGTTTCAGGTGGAAATAAGTCGTGCAAAGATGTACAATTTAAAGATTTCTCTTGAGTTTTATTTTGAACTCAAAACTTTTTTTTAGGTTTCTTATAAATGCAAATTACCTGAAATATCACTCTCCATGTAATCTACTTTAGTCCACATCTACGTCTCCTAATATCTTCTGTAGTAAACAAAGAGTTTAAATGTTTAATCAGAACAGTCTGGATGTTCACTGTAATTCATCAGAGTATTTATTAACCTGATATCAACAGGAAGAGACAGAAGCTCCAACATTGCTCATTAACTAAAGTAACAATTCATAAAATCAACCTGTATGCTGATGATGTTGTTTTTGTATCTTGGAATATTCTCTCAAAATGCCAAAATGCCCAAAATGGCAATTCTGGGACTTGATCACACTTAATCTAAATAATGTAAACTGTCAAAGTTATCTGAACTTGTATTTAACCACATTTGCTCATGATGAATGAAGAGCACAGCTTCCTCTGACTGACTGTGTGTTTTGAGTCTGTTTCACATAAAATTGATTCAGCAACAAGAGGTGGAATCCTGAGAGTATCTATCAAGTCAAATTTCTGCTCCAAAGAAGGAGTTATGATGATTTTATTGCTGTAAAAAAGTCATGTAAGACCAAAGATTGAGGTGAAAACTGTCTTTATTTTGTCAAAGCTTGAAGAAAATGATGATGATGAAAGAAGATGAATATTGATGAAGTCAGTTTGCTTTGATGATAGAAGAAAGTGAAAGAGGGTGAATGACAGAGGTGAGATCAGTGTGAGAGTAAAAGCAGTGTGAGAGTCCCAGTGAGTCCGGTCAGGACTGGGAACACTGGTCTCTCCTCAGTGTCTCTCTGAGGGGAGTCTGGGAGCCCCGGGTGGCCTCACAGGTCACAGAGCCCACCTTCCTCCACTGGTCTGCAGGGAGCCTCAGGGTGCTGCTCCAGCTGTAGAGGCCGTCCTTCTGCAGCACCCCGGGGCTCCTGCTCTCCTCCCAGCTGCTGCTGCTGCTGCTGCTGCTGCTGTCCTCCACCTTCCAGCTCAGACTCCAGTCTGAGGGGAAGCCCTCGTTGGCCAGGCACATGAGCGTGGCCTTCCCCTGCTGCAGCTCCTCTCTGGAGGGGGGCAGCACCGTCAGGGTGGGGCGGGTATCACCTAGGAGACACCAATCAAATTAGAGGACAGGGAGCACCCAGCTGTCAATCAACCAGCACACACCTGGACAGCTTTAGTGGGAGACAGCTGATTTGGTCCTGGAAGAAGTTGCTGTCAGAGGCTTTTTCTGCTCCAGCAGTCACTCACTCACACATTGTTTCACTTCCCTTTAAGAAGCCTCTCATGCACATCAGCACAGAGAGAATCATCCAACACTTTGACCTGAAATACCTCAAACTACACAGGAAGGAACACAAGCTGATGTCTCAACGTTTACTCTTCATTTGCATCAACGTTATCAGAAAGTTTACACTTTACAACTTATGACTGGAAACTTTAACATGAACTTCAAATCTAAAATAATATTTTCAATTATTTAGAGCAAAATATGAAATACACAGGAAATAAAAATAACTTCTTTGGAGGATTTGATAAATTTACAACATTTATCATCAGTATTTCTATTTTACTGTAAAATAACAATATTAATAATACATTTTAAAGTAAGAAGAGAAACAGAATTGGGAAACATTCTATAGAACCAAGAATAAATCCAGCTGTGATGAAGAGACACTCAATAAAACAAGAAGAATAAAACCTGCACACATTCCAACACAAACACATTTCAAACAGTGGACATGTCAACTAAAACTCAGCCCAAAGACAGACCAGTGCACCAGAAATGTCCCTAAATACACAGGTCAGTGTAAAAACAGCTTCAACATGAGACTGGTAGAGTTAAAACAGTGTGTTCCACAGCCATCAGGCTCTAACTGAGCACATTTAAAGACTGACAATATCTTTGGTTTTGTCATTTAATCCTAATGAGATTTTAATCCGGTGTAAATTTAAAACTAATAACTTTTCTCTGTGATCAAATTAAAGTGAAACAGAGCTGAGCTAAACTACATGAAATCAATGGAGATTAAAACTTGATCACTACAATAATTATTAAGAAAAAAAAACATCTTTCTAATCTCAAATCATTCAAACCGAGGTTTAATGTATGAATTTGAATTATTTAGTTGAAAGTATTAAAGGAGAATAAACTTACTTCCAACATCCAGTCTGGTTCCTCCACCGAACGTGTACCACAGTGATACAAACTCATTGAGCCGCTGTACAAAAACCTCTGACTGTAGAGAGACGCCACTCTCTGATTCTGAAACCAACAAACTCACCAAAACAACTTTTACCACCTGATCCTAACGGAACACAAGAGAACAGTTCTTTCATCTGCAATGTCTACTTGAAATACATATATTTATAGAGATTGTTTTAAAGATTATTTTCAATTTATTCAATAATATCTTTTGGAATTTATTCCTAAATAGATTTGGCAGCAAAAATAGGAAATTTTTAAAAAGTAAAAACTACAGACGTATCTTTAATTATTCAGTTCAATTCCTTAATATTGTCATTAAAGTTTGAATCCAGAGTGAAACTGAGAGATGAAAGTGATCCAGGTCCCTGTTGGAGTCAGTCAGAACATTTCCATAGAGCCACTTTGCATCAGCAGCACCATGCTCCAGTGCTCTGGGAGAGTTTATAGTCCTGACAGTTGAAGACTGGATGACTGACAGCCGTCCTTCATGACAACAGAAGACAGAGAAATCCTCCTCATCAGAAACATGAGTGTGATCTGCGTCCTCATCTGGACTCTCCTCTGCTGCTGCTTCACAGGTAAAGTCCAGAGAATCAAACTCCTCTCCTCTGTCAACATCCGTCCCTCTGAAATGAAGCCCACAAAACCATGAGGCTGCTTGATGTTTCTGTCTGTGTTTCCTCAGAGTCCAGAGGCCAGGTCACAGTGACTCAGCCTGCGGCAGTCAGCTCTGCTCTGGGAGCCTCCGTCACCATCACATGTAGGACCAGTCAGAATGTTTATTATAGTGCTTATCACCATTTAGCCTGGTACCAACAGAGAGATGGACAACCTCCTAAAAGGCTCATTTACTGGGCCAGCTCTCGAGCATCAGGGACTCCAGGTCGTTTTACAGGCAGTGGATCAAACTCTGACTTCACTCTGACCATCAGTGGAGTTCAAGCTGAAGATGCTGCAGTTTATTACTGTCAGAGTTTTCATCTTATCAACAGTCAGTGGGTGTTCACACAGTGAAAAACCGTCGTACAAAAACCTCCCTCAGTCAGACTGAACAGAAACTGACTGCTGCACACTGATACACTTCACTGAACACACACACACACACACACACACACACACACACACACACACACACACACACACACACACACACACACACACACACACACACACACACACACACACACACACACACACGCACGCACGCACGCACGCACACACACACACACACACTCTAGAAATCTCTAACATAAACTGAACTAATGAATTTATTTATTGAGATCAGATGTTTCTTCACCAGAGGCGGTGGTGTTTCAACATGTAAATACTTGGTGGTGAGATTTTATTTGATGTGCATGGAAATATCAAAGTGATTGGGATGAAATTGGTGAGTGTTTTAGCCACTAAATTCACTCCTGATCTTGATGCAGAGACTCTGTCAGCCCATTTAAAGTATAGACTTGGCCGTGATGTAACTTGTCAGCGTATTGACACTGCAAGCAACAGGTACAGCTCATTTAGACCAGGATACAAAATAGAGCAGTCAAACCTCAGTTGATAACCTGAAGCCACTCCACACACCTTGTAGTCAGTGTTAACATCAGACAGAAGAGAATATTTCAAGATAAAGTCAAACTCTGCAGACCTGAGATCATATGAAATCAACTGGCATCAATTCAAAATGTATGATAAACAGAAGAGAGGTTGACATGCAGGAAATAAAAATCAGTTTTTTTGTTGATATTTTAGTCTAATTATGACAAACTGAAGGCAGCATGTAAAGAAGATGGATGGAATGTATATATTGAATAATCTCCTAGTTTGAGGCACATCACAACATCCTGGTCTTTTTGTGAGTCTGTATATTCATCCTCTTTCATTTTGATAACTTTTTCTGAACGATACACCAAAGATAAAGTCATGATCGTGTTTTCGATTGAGTTTATAGTACTGTGCTAATATTTAGTATGCAAAACAATATATTTAATGAACTAGACCTTTCATGACTGGCCAAAGAACCAGCCAGTGTCATGATCTTGCTCAGTCATGAATTCTTGCATCAATGCTACAATGGGAATCCCTAACCAGCCCAAGATTTATGGGAATAGAGGACAAAACTCATCTTCCATATCATGAGTCCTGGTCAACTGTAGAGTGGAGATTCTAAAACTGAAAGGGGTTCGATCAACTGACCTCATTTCTTGGGTCCCTGATGTTGAACAGTATAGTTCTGTACTTGTTGGTGTATTTGTTGTCGGTGTTTCGGAAAATGTCCAACATCTCCGTCTCAATGCTTGCGACAAGTTTGGCAGCTTCACTCTCTAACATCTTCAAATCCTCACACTCACACACCCTTAAATGAAAAGAGTTAGTGAACAAATAGTGACATCAACACTCAACCTTTGACTGCCGCCCACATTTAACTGCCAAGAGTTTCATGTGACTATTGTAAAATAAATGATGGTGAAAGTCAAATGTTTTTGCAAATGTGGGTCAGGATACTCTGATAATCATACATATAATGAAATTTTAACTTAAATTTTACTGGTGATTGGAATTGAGGGTCATGAATTTCAAATGCGTCTCATCTCGTGTTGCATATTATGACTTGATCGTAAAATTCTATTGTGTGTATGCCAATATCTTTTTGGAAGAAACAACTTAAATTACACCATGGAGATAATCAAAAGGTAACAGGCTGTGGGTTTCATACAAGTGTGTAAAGTTATTCTCACCTTTCAAACAGGATGTGTGTGAGAGAGCGTTGGATGATCTGCCTGAGCAGGCGATTAGGCTGACAGGGCCTGGAGGAGGGTGGGCTGGGTGCTGGTGATGCAGGCAGATACTGAGTTCCATTCCATGTTAAAGCTGAGGAAGGCTTCTGGGATGATGTTGAGACTGCGGGATGGCCAAACGGAGACTCCATTTTCTTTGTCGTGCAGTCTTAAGAGAGGTGGCTCAAGAGGTGCGAAGTCTCGTGATCGGGGTTAATGGCACTTGTAGTCTATTGACAGAAAAGACACAAGACAGAGTTCTTTCGTAGATTATGATTTTTCAACACGTCCCTAATACATTTGAGGTAGGTCAGACATTGAGTAAAGAGCCTCTCCTTTGATCTTCTTTGATCAAATGTTCACTCCTTTGCTCTCCCTTGATCTCCTTTGCTCTCCTTTGATCTCTGAGTGCTATATAACTCAAAAGTACCTTTGTTAATGCCAGATTCGTTTGCAAAACCGAGCTAGCGAGAGGAGGATATTTTGTCTATTGAAGCCCAAGAAAAGTTCTCCCTGCTTGGACTCAACGTATTAATTGACTTAACTGTGAGAACAGAAGTCAGCAGCACCGATATCATGACTCGAAGAGGTAAGTAACATTGTGTCCAGGACTCTGCAATCTCATTATGTCACCTAACGTGCTCCATGCTTGACATTCACAATAGAAAATGACTGTTTGGTGATCAGATGCTCAGTTTGATAATGAGAAGAAACAAAAGGCTGAGGCCAGTAAGAGAAAATCTGTTTTCGTGTTTAATCTTGGGCTTTATTGGAACCATCACCATTTCCATTATTTTGGGCGAAATGATGTATTTAACAACCCTTCTCATTTTTTCCTCCATTTGTAGATTACCTTAGTGCTAAGATTTTATTTTAAATCTCATGAGCGCTCAATGCCTATGTTAGGACAGCCCAATGTTTTAATTCCCGACTGTGACTACAGGCTTAGGAATTCAGAACCATACTTCCACCTCAGGGAACGTGTAAAAAATAAATTGCTGCCAAATAGCAGCTGAAACCTTGCAAACAGGAACGGTAATCGTCAAAGAAGAGGACGATTCAGTTGGAATTTTTAATTATTGAGAGCCAAAAATGCAAACACACACACACACACACACACACACACACACACACACACACACACACACACACACACACACACACACACACACACACACACACACACACACACACTGATAACTCCGATGTTAGAAGAGCCCCGCCTCAGGAAGTTCAATGTAATTGAACCTTTTCTCCAGGGCTCTTCTGCTCTCATCCACAAACAAATGTTGCTCAGTGATGCCCTCTACTGGGGGCCTGTTGTAGTTTAATTGTTATCATCACTTGTCGACATTTCGAGTCCTTGTTCAAGTTTCAACATTCATGCGTCCTGACGAGACAATAAAACATGAGCTGAGACCAAGAAGATCTTCTGAGATTCTTTTCCGTATCAAACCAGAACACACCAACACATCCAGACACTTTTCTCCTTTATTCTTTAAACCCCACAGCTGCTGTCGGCTGTATTGAAAGGAGCAGACTTTTTGTTTTTCAACATTTCTGTTTTAACTTTAGCCTGTCCTGTCTCATCCATCCTTCACTGTAGAATATTCACATCATCACATCAGTGACTTTTGTCTTGTTTCTCTCCAGAGAGTTCACAGCAACACTTGGTCACCAGAAGATGAGCTCCAGTGTGGAGCAGGAGGAACATGAAGCTCCACACATTAAAGAGGAGGAGGGTGGTGTAGAAGTGACTGATAGAAAGTGACCATTTCCACGACTCTGTGAGGGACTTGACCACCCAGCGACTAACTTCTTTACCCTGTCGGAACAAACTATTGTCCTGTACGAGGTGGAGATTGATCGTCAGCACAAACTGATGGAAATAATCTGGAAACCTCAAATGAAGTTACACAAGAGAGGAATGGAAAAGAAGAACAAGAAGAACCAGAACCCCCACAGATCAAAGAGGAACCAGAAGAACTAGAACCTCCACAGATTGAAGAAATAAAGCTTCGTTTTGAGGAAATGTGGTGAAATTGTCAGTTGAAAACATAAGTTATGTCAGAAGGTAAGATCTGTCTGATGGGAAGAAAAACCTTTGTGAAATCTGTGATCAAAGTTACAACCGACAGAGGAAGTTGTTGGTCCACATGAGAACTCACACAGGTGAGAAGCCGTATTCTTGTGAAACGTGTGGGAAGTTTCAATGATCGTAGTTTTACATCATGTGAAAACTTACAGAGATGAAGTCATGAAAGACTCTGAGAGATCTCATTCAGGATGTCCAGCTTGAGCCCAGAATCACAAGGTATCATCCAGTTGAAAGGAAACGTTGCTGTTTAAACACCGTCCACACTGTTTGTCACAAAAAATAGAAGGTTAAAATAAATCTGGTGTCCATTTGTGTTCCTAGAGAGAAGCTGACAAACAGTCCCCTGGTTGCATATTGAATCTTAGAGAAGCTTGTTTCATTCTTTAGTACGAACACGACGGCTTGTTTTGAAAATGTGACATTAAAAATCTTGTATGAACAGATGTGAACTTTGAAGAAATGGAAATAAAATGTGAATATGAATCCAGTGGGTTTTCTTATTCAGTGTTTGTTGTTTTTGTTTTAACTCACAGCCGATAGGTTGTTAAATGGTTTCAGAAAGATGCACCTACACTAGATAACTGGATTAAAGTTATCAAGGAGATTTGAGATGAAAAAACTGACTTTCTCACTACACCTGCAAAAGGAGTAGTACATTACAAAATGGACATACTTAATGGTATATTGTACTTTCAGATATGAGCTCACCCCCATTGCTTCCTCATCCCACACACACATTCATTACCTGTGTAAAGTGATGAAACACACTCAACCTGCTGTGCAAAATAATCCCTTTTAGCAAATCCCACAAGAATGTAAATTGCCTGGAGATATAGTGGAAAATAATGTCTGGTCACTGAGATGTACTGTGACACTGTTCTACTGCTCATGTTGCTCTATGTTCTGTGTCTATTAAAAAAAACAACTAAAGTTAAACAACAGATAAAACTGAATTCAGCGTTGCACATGGTGAATCAAACCAGGAAGAATGAAAGAGTTTGCCCTCTGGTGGTGACTTTGTGTCACTACATTGTTGTGTAAAGTTACAAACATTAACGAGTTGATGGGTGAAGTTACGTTCACATTCTATTCCATTGTTCATTTTTATTCACTCACAGACATTTAGAGAAAATGCCCAGCCTATTTTAAAAGTAATGTCTTTTCAGCAATAGTTATGTTTTCTAAGAACAATAATTTATCTCATTTCTGACGGAATTAACCCTGAAATGAACGACAACGTGTAAATATGCACACATAAAAATGATTTGTTTTCCACAGTGATTCATCACTAGTGATGTTTTTCAGGATTATTTTGCAGTGGTAGGAAATCTAAACGTCTGAAGGGTCCTCGTCGCCGCCTGGTGGACAAAAGTAGAAACTACAAGAACATAGAAACTGTCATGGCGTCCTCCTCTCATATCAAGGTTGGCTCTGGTCACTGGTTAGTTTATATTTGATCAATAAAGGTGTTCAGCTAAACAATCACAGGATCAGGAAGTTGTTTGAACGTTTGTCGAAATGACCTTGACGCTTCTTTTAGATGCGGTAACTTAAAGGTATGAACTCTTTATAATCTCCTGAGCATTTAGAAAGCTTAATAAACTAAAAATCTAACTCAAGGAGTCAAATGATAAATGATACTCTTTGATCATTTGTGAAATCAACCACAGAAAAATGTCCCAGCCCCCTTTTGTTTCTGTTGAATGAAAATATGAAAGTAAATTAATACATGTGAGTTTTTTTAACCAGTTCATGATTATTTACAATCACAATCAGAGAGAAACTGTTTATCCTCATGAATTGACTCTTGTTGATCGACTAGATATCCAATTTATTTTTCACAAACAATAAACTTAAAAGCAAAGTGTCCCTCTCATTTTCTTTCTAGTTAATTTGGCACTTTTCTTGACAAAAGGCCAAACAAGTTGATCGTCACACTGATGGATTAATATCTCATCTATTGATCAACTGATTGATGGAAAACAATCTTTAGATTCTTGTAAGTGCTGAGCTCTCAGCAGATTCTTTGACCTTTGGTAGTAAGTTCATTTTAAACTGTTGAATCTCTGTTGATTCTTTGACTTGGATGTGCAGCAGCACAGACTCCAAAGCACATTTTGTAGACGTCCTTGTAAAGCTTCACTTCCTCTCTTCCTGTTGTCCTTCTGTCACACATCAGCCCTGACACTGCCTCACTTCTTCAACCTCTCTGTGGACTGTCCATCCCTCTGGACGCTTGACCTCAGAGCCTCACCACCTCTGCTCTGAGCTTCTTCTCCTGTCTCTTCTCTCACATGTTCTGTCTTTTCTCTGCTGTGCAGACCTCCACCTCTCCTTTCCTCAGACCATTATGAAAAAAGGAAACGTCCTGGATACCATCAATGAAGTCACCATCATCCATGTCTTCACCTTCCTCATCCCCTGTGTCAGACCGGCTGCTGGACTTCTGGACTGACCCCTCCTGACTCACCCTCTTAGAAGCATGAAGTGTCTGTGGGGAGTCATTCTTTACTCCCACAAATCTTCCTGCTGCTTCAGCCACAAACTTAATAACATCTGACCTTGATTTCTGCTGAACCGTATGGCTGTTAACGCCAGCGTTTCCACTCATTTAGTTTTAGATGTGATAAAATTATTCTCAATTCTTTGATTTTCCATGTACGGACGATGATTCTGGACACATTAAAGATGCATTAATGTTTTGTAAATGACGTCTTTTAAGTCAAAATCCTGATTTTATTTATTTTACTTTAATATAATATTCTCAGAATAAAGTCAAAATTCAGACTTTTTAAGTCTCCAAGGAGAAACTCACCACTTTGATAACTTTTCATCTGGTGAATACAACTATGTACATGAGTCAATGTTTTATCAGCATTATCAAATGGCATTTTCATTGTTAATGCTCTCATTGCTGCACTGTTTAGCGCTCTCGCTTGACAGAAGGTTGTGGGTTCAAATCCAGCTGGAGCTGTTTGTGGAATTTCCTTGTGTTTCCTCAGGGTTCTCTGGTTTCCTCCCACATTCCAAAAAACTGCATGTAATGTTAATGCTAAATGAAGTGTCTGTGTGTGTCCTGTGGAAGACTGATGACCTGTCCTTTTTCTTTTGAAACGTATTTTCATTGACGTCCATATGACGTCCAGACAAGACGTGAAAACAACGTCCAAGAAAGACGTCTAAATAACTTTCATTCTGGCTCGTCTGAGGACGTCTTCTGGATGTCAAATATTGACGTCTATATGATGTCCAGAAAAGACATCCAGACAACGTCCAAGAAAGACGTCTAAAAAACTTTCATTCTGGCCCCTCTGCAACTGCAACGTGAAATAAGTGTCGGTCACGCTGCTGCTTCAACCAATCAGGTTTTGATATTGATGCTCTTTTTGTTTTTTAATTGATTCATTTTATTTTATTTTATTTCATTTTTTATTTTATTGCCCAAATGGGGGAACATCCAAACAGAGCAAACAAACATCAAACAACAAAAAAAAACAATTTTAACAGACGATGCTCACAAATAATACATTAGTATAATCTTAAGCTCCATGGTATGAACTTATAAAGATAACTATAACAAATACAAATAAGGATGACATTATTTATTTTAAAAGAATAGTATAATTAAAAAAAAAAGAAAACACAAAAGGGACGAGGGAAGCAGAGGGTCTCATTATTCTTTTTGGAATAATTCTTTAATTAACTCAATAGTTTTAATGCTTTATTTTGGTGTTTATGTTACTTAGTGTTTTAATGTGTTTCTTTAAGTTCAATATAAAACTGAACATAATCTGGGTTTACCTTTGCTAATCTGCATTTGCGAATGTGAAATTTTCCAACTAGAATTATTAAATAAACTATAAATTCTATGTCTTTATTTTTGTAATTAAAATATGCAATTACATGTTTACAATCAATTTGAGCATGATTTTAGTTTTACACAGTATATAATTCTCAATTTTAGTCCATAAGATAGTTGAATAGGAACAGTAAAACAATTAATGACTTAATGATTCATTTTCACTTTCTAAAAATTTGTATAAGTTTACATTTGTTAAATATATGTTGTGCAAAATATTAATATGTACTTACTTAATTTTATTGACAATACAAAATCTGTATGGCAATAACCAAGCTCTCTGCCAATCAATGTCTGTTAAGATAAAAATCCAAAAAGATTTTCCTCTGGGACTTATTCTCCTTTTCTCATAAAAACTGTTTCTTTTATGTTTATTACTTCAGTTATGATTCAAAATGTCTAAACCTTTAATAAACAGCAGGTTTATGACACAAATAGATATTGGTGACTCAGGACCCGCCAGCAGGCCTCGGGAGACGTCAGCGTATTCAAGCCCTCTGATTGGTTCGTCAGAGAGTTCACTCTCCAGCGCCAGCTGACTGCATCTGGAGCGAGCTGCATTAACAATATTATAGTTGTGTTTGTTTAATAGTGGTTTTGTCAACCTACAATGGCTAAAGGAGAAGATAAAGAGATTTGGTTGCAGATTTATTGTCAAAACATTTTTAAAGTGGGACTTTTCCTAGAGGTCATTGAACGCACCGCAGGCCTCCAAGCACACAGAGGTCCGGTACAATTTACTTGTGCTCACTACAAGTTCCATGGCAGGATTCAAGATTATGTTATTCGCCATTATATTATTTTCAAACCATGAAAAACGTTTGTCACCGTCCACGGCCCCCAGGAATTCTGGGAATAACAGTGGCTTTTTTTATGAAGCTGAAACAGAAGGAGACTTGAACTTTGATTCTTTTCATCCATAAAGGTATTTATTCTGGCAGCATGAGTATCTATCTGTGATGCAAAGGCTTTTTATACTGCATCTCTACATGATGACCTTGTTTTTGTAGCCATAAAAAGTGATTGAGGGGTGGATTGACTCAGACCAGCACTAGTGAAGGCCGAGGTCTGAAATGCAAGGCTGCCACTGTTACAATCTAATCCAACCATTTATAGGACATGCAAATACGTTTCAACTTCCAGCTTTTATTGAAAGATATAAATAAGGATGTGAGGATATAAACACTCTCATATACTATTTTTCCATTCATCCATCTTCTAAACCGCTTTGCCATGATTATTTTATTGTTGTAAAAAAGTCATGAAAGACCAAAGATTGAGGTGAAAACTGTCTTTATTTTGTCAAAGCTTGAAGAAAATGATGATGAAAGAAGATGAATATTGATGAAGTCAGTTTGCTTTGATGATAGAAGAAAGTGAAAGAGGGTGAATGACAGAGGTGAGATCAGTGTGAGAGTAAAAGCAGTGTGAGAGTCCCAGTGAGTCCGGTCAGGACTGGGAACACTGGTCTCTCCTCAGTGTCTCTCTGAGGGGAGTCTGGGAGCCCCGGGTGGCCTCACAGGTCACAGAGCCCACCTTCCTCCACTGGTCTGCAGGGAGCCTCAGGGTGCTGCTCCAGCTGTAGAGGCCGTCCTTCTGCAGCACCCCGGGGCTCCTGCTCTCCTCCCAGCTGCTGCTGCTGCTGCTGCTGCTGCTGTCCTCCACCTTCCAGCTCAGACTCCAGTCTGAGGGGAAGCCCTCGTTGGCCAGGCACATGAGCGTGGCCTTCCCCTGCTGCAGCTCCTCTCTGGAGGGGGGCAGCACCGTCAGGGTGGGGCGGGTATCACCTAGGAGACACCAATCAAATTAGAGGACAGGGAGCACCCAGCTGTCAATCAACCAGCACACACCTGGACAGCTTTAGTGGGAGACAGCTGATTTGGTCCTGGAAGAAGTTGCTGTCAGAGGCTTTTTCTGCTCCAGCAGTCACTCACTCACACATTGTTTCACTTCCCTTTAAGAAGCCTCTCATGCACATCAGCACAGAGAGAATCATCCAACACTTTGACCTGAAATACCTCAAACTACACAGGAAGGAACACAAGCTGATGTCTCAACGTTTACTCTTCATTTGCATCAACGTTATCAGAAAGTTTACACTTTACAACTCATGACTGGAAACTTTAACATGAACTTCAAATCTAAATTAATATTTTCAAATCAGCATTTCTTATTTACTGTAAAATAACAATATTAATGATGCATTTTAAAGTAACAAGAGAAACAGAATTGTGAAACATTCTATAGAACCAAGAATAAATCCAGCTGTGATGAAGAGACACTCAATAAAACAAGAAGAATAAAACCTGCACACATTCCAACACAAACACATTTCAAACAGTGGACATGTCAACTAAAACTCAGCCCAAAGACAGACCAGTGCACCAGAAATGTCCCTAAATACACAGGTCAGTGTAAAAACAGCTTGAACATGAGACTGGTAGAGTTAAAACAGTGTGTTCCACAGCCATCAGGCTCTAACTGAGCACATTTAAAGACTGACAATATCTTTGGTTTTGTCATTTAATCCTAATGAGATTTTAATCCGGTGTAAATTTAAAACTAATAACTTTTCTCTGTGATCAAATTAAAGTGAAACAGAGCTGAGCTAAACTACATGAAATCAATGGAGATTAAAACTTGATCACTACAATAATTATTAAGAAAGAAAAACATCTTTCTAATCTCAAATCATTCAAAACAAGGTTTAATGTATGAATTTGAATTATTTAGTTGAAAGAATTAAAAGGAGAATAAACTTACTTCCAACATCCAGTCTGGTTCCTCCACCGAACGTGTACCACAGTGATACAAACTCATTGAGCCGCTGTACAAAAACCTCTGACTGTAGAGAGACGCCACTCTCTGATTCTGAAACCAACAAACTCACCAAAACAACTTTTACCACCTGATCCTAACGGAACACAAGAGAACAATTCTTTCATCTGCAATGTCTACTTGAAATACATATATTTATAGAGATTGTTTTAAAGATTATTTTCTATTTATTTTATTATGTCTATTGGAATTTATTCCTGAAGGGATTTGACAGCAAAAATAGAAATTTAACTTTAAAAACCACAGACATATCTTTAATTATTCAGTTTAATTCCTTAATATTGTCATAAAAGTTTGAATCCAGAGTGAAAGTGAGAGATGAAAGTGATCCAGGTCCCTGTTGGAGTCAGTCAGAACATTTCCATAGAGCCACTTTGCATCAGCAGCACCATGCTCCAGTGCTCTGGGAGAGTTTATAGTCCTGACAGTTGAAGACTGGATGACTGACAGCCGTCCTTCATGACAACAGAAGACAGAGAAATCCTCCTCATCAGAAACATGAGTGTGATCTGCGTCCTCATCTGGACTCTCCTCTGCTGCTGCTTCACAGGTAAAGTCCAGAGAATCAAACTCCTCTCCTCTGTCAACATCCGTCCCTCTGAAATGAAGCCCACAAAACCATGAGGCTGCTTGATGTTTCTGTCTGTGTTTCCTCAGAGTCCAGAGGCCAGGTCACAGTGACTCAGCCTGCAGCAGTCAGCTCTGCTCTGGGAGCCTCCGTCACCATCACATGTAGGACCAGTCAGAATGTTTATTATGGTTCTGGTTATCACCTTTTAGCCTGGTACCAACAGAGAGATGGACAACCTCCTAAAAGGCTCATTTACTACACCAGCTATAGCGATTCAGGGACTCCAGATCGTTTTACAGGCAGTGGATCAAACTCTGACTTCACTCTGACCATCAGTGGAGTTCAAGCTGAAGATGCTGCAGTTTATTACTGTCAGAGTTATCATGAAATCAACAGTCAGAGGGTGTTCACACAGTGAAAAACCGTCGTACAAAAACCTCCCTCAGTCAGACTGAACAGAAACTGACTGCTGCACACTGATACACTTCACTGAACACACACACACACACACACACACACACACACACACACACACACACACACACACACACACACACACACACACACACACACACACACACACACACACACACACACACACATTAGAAATCTCTAACATAAACTGAACATATGAATTTATTTATTGAGATCAGATGTTTCTTCACCAGAGGCGGTGGTGTTTCAACATGTAAATACTTGGTGGTGAGATTTTATTTCAGGTCTACTGAGCGCAGAGTTCAACACCACTTAATACCAAACTAAAGTTTGTGCAGAAGTTTTGAGCTCCAACATCTTTATGACAACCATATACTGTAGGATCCCATCTTGTGAAAAGGTTTAACACGGGGAATAGCCTCTGATTAAATCATTTAATAAACTAAACTGTGTCTCGGTGGGGAGTTGAACACGGGCCTACTGATCGCAAGGAAAGAATTCCTCCACTAGACGAGCAGCATATTGATTTACAAGTGAGATTCTTACACAGATTTTATTATGACCTTACACTCACTTTACCTCCAGTTTCTCCTCTAAAGTCAGAGTTTTACATTTATACACCAGTAAATAATCAACCTCATTCATTTGGATTCTTAACTGTTAGCTCTCGCGGCGCATAAGCTGGCGTCACAACTCACTCTGGTTCTGTCAAGCAGTGCCTCCATTGACGCCAGCCAATCAGCTCTGAGCTTCTAAATCATCCTGGAGCAGGGCTTCGGGCTGCCAGCCCCACTCTCCATAAAGATCATGTGATCTGAATGAATGTACCACAGCCTGAGCATGAACACTTGCATTTGACTGCATGAAATACAAACTGCATTGAGAGAGAGGAGCTGGTCCAACTCATGCAACCATCAGTGTGGATCAGGAGAAAACTCAGCCTGAAGCAGCAAGAGGAGACCAAGAACCAGGAAGTTCAATCCTCACACACAAATATGCAACTCAGGAGGAAGCTATATTCACAGAAAATAAAATACTATAGATGATCTTAAAGGATTAATAATGTACTTTGCCTGCAGTTATTTTTCGCTGGTTCATCAGGTGGTGCTCAGCTCCACCTGCCCCTAATGACCAACTGCTCCTGACCAGAGGTATTAATAATCATTTCCTGGGGAATTGCACCCCAGGAAATCCGGGCCGTTTTCCAATTCTTAGAGCGCCAGTGTGTACTCGCCTACGTCACGAGTAACTACTTGCAAGGTGTCCTCGCAAGTGCGGAAATGCAAATTTACGGGGACGCATCGAGCTCAACAAACAATTGGAACACGAGCGTACTCGGCATCACAGTTGTAAGAAGCACACGTAGTGGAGTTACAAAACATCACAAAACGTAACAAAAACCAATGGAAGGAGTGGTGGCTGCTGCCATGGCGGGTATGATGTACCGTGAAGCCGAGGAGGAAGCAGCACGACTGCGGAGGGAGAACCAGGAGAGATTAGACAGGGTGCGGAGGAGGAGGAGGAGGAGGATGATGATGATGATGATGATGATGATGATGATGATGAGGGCCCTGATAGCTCACCTCTCTGGTTGGGCTGATGGCCTTAAAAACTTGGCTGATTTGTTCATGACATGTTAGGATGAGAACTTATTTGTACCTTTTCTATCAAATATGATGTTTGTAGTACAGTGTTAGTATTACTTCTCGCCCCCTGTCCTCCTATACTGCCTTTCTATTACTATTCATCTGATTGGACGTAAGCTAAGAATAAAAGGTGAACAGTAATTCCCCACTAATAACACAATTATTTTACTGTTTGTTTTACTGAATGTCTCTGATGTATTTTAAACGAAATAACCAGCATTCGACATACCTTCTCCTCATGTCTTCTATCATTAGGATGTACTGTATTCCACTTTGTGTACTATACATCCTAGTGAAGGACATAAATCATTAGTAGTAATCATTTCTCTTTAGAGTAAATCCAGAAATTCATACATGGCTGACACTGTGGAGCAAAGTAAGATATTGAGCATAAACAGAGCAAGTCAGAAGAACAAGGAAACTTTATTGAACAAACAACATTACTTACAAAAGTAAAAGCACAAATAAGTTAGAAAGTGAGAAACATGAACTTCAAAACAATGACATGTTTTTAAACTTTTCTAAAATTCTCTCTTTTATTTACCAGGAGCAGAGGCCCCTGCAGCGATATGCACAGGTTAATAACACTGTGCCTATCCTGGACCCTTTCTTCTCTGGAGGGGACGTGACACCAGCCTTCAGGGTTTCCAGGGAGAGCATCGTGAGGCTCACACAAATGCTGCCCCGGGAAAAAAACCCATGGATGGAGTCATGAGCTGGAGGTGCTTGTGACCATTTACTGGCTTGCCTGTGGCGCCTCCTATGGAGTCACAGCAGACGTCTTTTCTGTGCCACAAACAACAGTGTGGCGGATCATCCACAACACTGCTGACGATCTCATGACCATCTTTCATACTGTGATCCACTTTCCCAGACAGGAGGAGATGGAGGACATCGGAGCTGCTTTTGTCCGCCTGGCCGGCCATCAGGCATTCTGCCGTGCTGCTGGGGCCATTGATGGATGCCACGTACAAGTTGTTCCTCCTGCAGAGCCACAAAAGAAAAGTTATTACAACAGGAAACTTTTCCCCTCCATCATCCTGCAGGGCATTTGTGATGCCAAAGGGACATTTCTTGACGTGTACATTGGCAACCCGGGATCTGTGCATGATGCCCTTGTCCTGTGCAGATGCCCCATGTACCAGAATGCTCTGTACCCCAGCTGGGTACTTCCTGCTGGGTGATGGAGGGTATCCCTGCCTGCAGCGCCCAGTCTCCGTAATGACACCTTACCGCCAACCTGTTGCAAGTAAGAAAGCTTTAGCTTAATAATCCCAAACATGAACACTAACGATACACAACAACTTCTTACCATGATGACATCACAATATATCAAATGTTTTCCATGTGAATTTTGATTGACAGGCCAGGTTGAAGCCCGGTACAACACATACCACGCCAAAGGGAGAAATATAATAGAGCGCACCTTTGGAGTTTTGAAAACCCGTTGGCGCTCTATTTTCCTGAGAGCTCTGGAAATCGTCCTGACTTTGCACCGAAGGTGGTTGCTGCCTGCTGCATCCTCCACAACATCTGTGCTGCAGCAGGTGACATCATTGAGGCAGAGGATGGTCCAGCGATGGAGGATGGAAACGGCCCAGATGATGCTGAGGACGACCAGAGGGACCTGGCAGGAAGACGCATGCGAGCGAGACTCGCTGCCCAGCGGTCTGCTCCTGAAGGGCGACCTGCATGCCTCAGTGAGCATGACTACATCTAGACAGGAAGTAGTTGTAGTCATGCTCACTATTGTGAATGTATGTATATAGATGGAGATAGGGATAGATAGAGAGATAGATAGGTGTAAACATTATTGTTATTCATCTTTTACCATATTGTACTTCTTGTTTTCACAAATTAGAGCATATCACTGTAAATAATTGTATAGGGCTGTACAATATTGGATGTAACATGTTTTTTGTTTGTGTAATAATAAACACACAGTTGCATTGCAGAACAAATTGCTCGGGTGGATTTCGTCAATCATAATTTATTTACACGTTTTTCAAACAGAGCGAGATATCTCTCAGCTCTTTCCTCCGCTGCTTTCTCTCTCTCCTGTGCTCTCGCCATGTACTGCCTCTCCCTCTCCTCCTCTCTCTCCGCCTGCTCCTTCAGGACAGCATCGTTGTCCCTCCCTCGCCTCTGTACTCTGTGGCTGGCCGGGGCTTCGTCTGGGGTGGAAGAGGTAGAGGCTACAGTGCTGACAACGCCACCTGTAGTGGCAGTGAGGTTTGCAGCAACAACCAGGGGCGGAGTGATGGAGTGTTGCCCCCGGAGTGCAGCATCCATAGCCCCATACCACTGCCAGGTGGCAGCGGTCACACTACCTGCCTCGACCCCTTTTCCCGTTGGCGGGTCCCTAAGCTCCTGAAAATAGTATCAAAATAATAATAGTACATATATTAATTAATACATTGAGAAGCTAAAGGTGCGTTTACACATAAACAAAGACAAGTTACAAAATGCACCGTCTCAATTCCTGACCCCAGATCACCATTTGCACCTAAATTTATGCTTCAGGTCAGAGGAGTCACGGACAGTTATCATGCGTTACAATTAATATCACGAAATGAAGACGAATCATGGCGGGCCATCATGCACGGACACCTACATGGTTCTGTGCCGTTGGGCATCGTCACTTTCTCTCATTAATCTGTCAGGAATGTTGCGAATTGGGAGAATATGAACATTATATTCGCAACTCTTAGTGCCACTGTGTATGCGCACCTTCAGTGTGTAAACATACTCACCCTGCTGAAGCTCACTTCTTTTCAGGGCCACTGCATCTGTTCCGTTGTCTGTGTTACGTGTCATATATGATTACCTTGTATTTGGCCTTCAAATTGTCCCACTTCTTCTTGGCCTGTTTGGCCGTCACGTCCGACCTGTCACAAACTCTCTGATACGGACATAAAAACAAAAAGACTTACACACTACCACTTCAAGTTATTTATACATGGATGAATATATATGCATGCAATAATTCAAGCATTCAAAAACAACACTCACTCCCATCCACATCTGGATGACTTCCTCTTCCCTGTGAAGAGGAACTCATTGTCAGTTCGCCACTGGATCAGGGCTTTGGTTTCCTCAGTTGTCCCTTGATTAAGATAGTACATGGTGTTAGTTTGAATCTACAGCATCCTCCAGTGTAATGAGTGGAAGACATTTGCACAGTTAAGACAAAGCAATGTGGTCAGTAGTACCTTCACCTCTCATTTTAAGCATTAACGTCAAATGTAATAGCTTTGAACATGATCTTCCCCCTCAGCCGAGCAGATTTGCTTAGTAACTAATTGAAATTTACACAGACACCATTAAGTTTCACACAAAATACTTTATATCTCATGTTTAACCACTGTAGAAAAATCTCAGCCAGCCGTCTGGATGCACAATCTCCGAAAACGTCGGAACAAATGTTCTATTAAGTGTGATTTAAATATGTCATATTACATATAATGTTTTAAAGTTGTTGTTTTTTTCTCAAACTGAGGAAACAAATTCTAGAATTTCAGATTATGTATTTGTCTACAGTTTTATAGCTTGGAACCACCTTGGTTATTTTCATCCTGTCAGGAAAAATACCTGTTAAAAGGGATCTATTGCATATATAAGTAATTGCTTAAGTATACGATCTATTACATCTTTCACACAAGACATATTAATTGTTAGAATCACTAGACTTTTAAACTTTCTGTGCACTTCTGAAACATCACTTTCAAAAACTCCATCTAGAAACATTGAAATACTGTTTTGAAATGTAAAACCAAACAGACAGTCTCATACATGAGGTTTAATTTCCTTTGTCATCTACTGAAACATGGTGTGACTGTGGTACTTAGTAGTGTAAATGTAATCAATGAGAGTTTTGTACAATTCAGAAACTTTTCAATATAGAAATCTTAAAATATGAGTTACTTAAAGATTAAAGTCATTGAAAGAACTTAATGGTTTAAATCTCATTTAAAATGGTCTTTTTGCACAACTTGCTGTTTCTTAACAAGCTTAACAGCCTCATCTAATGTCTCAACACTCAACAGTGTGCTTTAAGGAACGTGAAGTTTAAATGTCATACTCAAGTCAAAATATTCCACATCAGATACATTTTTTTGTTGTTGGTTTTGTTGTTGGTGGTTGTTGTTAGAATAAATAGTTTGAGACGAGGAAATCATTGCATGTTTCCACTGAAGAGTTTTACTTTCATGATACTGTATGTAGTTCAGTACGTGTTGCAGGTAAACAAACAGTAGTTTTTCCTACGTAGTGTAAAAAGAGTGAAAAATGAAATTACGACTCATTCATGTTAAATAAAAACAGTGAAGAACAAAAGCCATTGGATTCATGTCAACATTTTACTTCCATTTCTTCAAAGTTCACATCTGCTCATACAAGATTTTTTACCTCACATTTTTCAAAACACAAAAAGCAGCATTGTTAGAACTAATAATGAAATGTGCTTCTTTAAGATTCATTATCAAGCAGGGACCTTTTGTCAGCCTCTGTGCAGTTCAACACAAATGGAAACCAAACTGATTGAAATCTTCTCATTTTGGTGACAAACCAGAAACTAAATGATTTCCTGAAGCGTCTCAACAGGGTTTAAATCAGCAATGTTGACTTCAAACTGGATGATACCTTGTGATTTTGGGCTCAAGCTGGACTTCCTGAACCAGATCTGTTGTAGCTCCATTCCCGTCTCCACCTGTCCACATGTCCAAGTGTCCTTGAGCAAGACACTGAACCCCAAACTGCTCCCAGTGGATGGACTGAGTGCCTTGCAAGGTCGCCGCCTCCATTGGTGTGTGAATGTGATCAACAGTGTAAAGCACTTTGGGGACTGCTAAAGAAGAAAAGTTCAGAGGTGACGTCAGCCAACTGCTGAACAAAATGCTTGTTCAGCAGGAGAGTTCATACTCTTACCCCCTCACAGCTGACACTTCTGTAAAATGTTTTAACTTTTCAACTGCAGCTTATTTCTCACTTCAAGCGTTTTCACAAACACATTTCTCTGAAGTGTTTCAGTAAGAAAAGAGAACGTTTGTGTCCAGGACATGATGTTGGTCTGGTTGGAACTGACAGCCCGGACGGTTGGTACTGCTGAACAAAATGTTTCTGGCCAGAAGGAGCTGGCTGAAGAAAATGACATCATTTAGTTCGGCAAGACTCTGGAGTGCCGAACTTTCTTCTTGTTCTTATGGAGGATGAATCGGCTTTTATACGGTGGAAAAGCACTATATAAATGAAATCCATCCACACATCTCATAGAGTCTTTCATGATTTCATCTCTTTATGGTTTTTCATGTGTCGCCGCAATTTACTACTCCCACATTTCAAAAGAATACGGCTTCTGACCTGTGTGTATTCTCTTGTGTATCTTCAAATCATTTGATCCACTGAAACTTTTCCCGCATGTTTCACAAGAATACGGCTTCTCACCTGTGTGTATTCTCTTGTGTATCTTCAAATCATTTGATCCACTGAAACTTTTCCCGCATGTTTCACAAGAATACGGCTTCTCACCTGTGTGAGTTCGCTTGTGAGTCATTACATCTCTCTGTTGAGCAAAACGTTTTTCACATGTTTCACAAGAAAATGGTTTCTCACCTGTGAGAGTTCTCTTCTGCACCAATAAACCATCCTGTCCGGTGTAACTTTTAACAAAGATTTCACCACTTTTCTTCTTATCATTGAGAGTTGTTAAATTCTGACGTAATTTACGTTTTTTCTCGACAATATTTCCACATGTTTCCTCTCAAAGAAGCTTTTCACATTCAGCCTGCTTCTCTGACACAGGGAACTTGTCCACACAATCACTCTGAAACATGCTTCTTCTTTTCATCTCTGCATTTCTAGTTGATTCTGACTCAACATGTTTTTTCACATCGTGGACTTTAGAGTCATGAGAGAAGAACTGCTCAGTGTCTGGTACTTCTTCTGGTTCACTCAGGGAACTTTGCTCCTCAATAGAAGGAACCCTAAAGGAATCACCTTCAAACTTCAGTAGAAGCCGCTCTCCTTCCTTGCTGGTACCGAGTTCCTGGTGCTCCTCAATCTGTGGAGGTTCTGGTTCTTCTGGCTCCCCTTTGATCCATGGAGGTTCTGGTTCCTTTTTGATCTGTGGAGGATCTGGTTCTACTGGTTCCTTTTTGATCTGTTGAGGTTCTGGTTCTTGTTCCTCTTTGATCTGTGGAGGTCCTGGTTCTTCAGGTTCCTCTTTGATCTGTTGAGGTTCTGGTTCTTCTTGTTCCTCTTTGATCTGTAGAGGTTCTGGTTCTTCTGGTTCCTCTTTGCTCTTTGGAGGTTCTGGTTCCTCTTTGATCCGTCTAGGTTCTGGTTCTTCTGGTTCCTCTTTGCTCTGTGGAGGCTCTGGTTCCTCTTTGATCTGTGAAGGTTCTGGTTCTTCCTGCTCCAGACTGGAGTTTGTTTCCAGTTTAAAGAACTGCTCTTCCCTACAGCCACGGTGCAGTTGGAGCTCTGGAGAGACAAAAAAGTACAAAATAAAAGTTACATTACTTCTACAGTTCCCGATTTAAAATGACTCAGACTAGTAATTTGATTTCAATAAAATCACCAGAGGCAATTATGGCATTAAAGGCAGATCTTATAAATCACATCTGGCAGGACCTTTTTGTAGACGATACTAATTGTTAGAGAAATCTGGTTTTGTCTCATAAATAATGATGTGTAATTTTGCAGTCTGTGTTCTAGGATGACCCGTGTCAGCACTTTTGGAACCCCTGTGCTACTTTTGCTGACCTTCAATGCAGACTCAAAACAATTCAGCCTTTAAGAAGGAGCTGTCTGACTTCAGAGTAAGAAGAACTCTTGGACAATCATGCAAAGGTTCTACTGTGACTTTGTCTCTTCTTGCAAGAATAATGTAATAAAATTCTCTTATAGGAAGAATTGAAACAATCCGGATGAATGTTTTGCCAAGGCAGCCATTTTTTTTCCAATCCTCACCAATTCAGCTCCCAAAAGAAACATTTAAAAGATAATAGACAAACTGATATCAAAATGTATTTGGAGAAATAAAAAGCCAAGAGTAAGGTATACACTATTACAGTGCCCGAAAGAAAAAGGTTTGAATTTACCTAACGTAAAAAAATATTATTGGGCAGCACAATTAAGAATCATAAATAAGTATGAGGAGACAGGATGGAGGGATATGGAACAAATCTCATGCCTGAACGTAATATTAGAAAGTTTACCTTTTTATTACAAAAAAACTAATGAAAGAATTAAAGATAAAAAACAAATGTGTTAAAGGAACAATGAAAATATGAGCAGCAATAAAAAAGACAATGAAAATGTCTAGTTCAATCTGCAGGGCTACTAAAATCGGAAAGAATTTAGATTTTATAACTTCAACCATAAATGGGGGATTTCATCGGAGGGAATCCAAATGGCTGCTCTATATTGGACGGCTTTTCAAAAAGGGAAAATATGAAACCATCTGAGCAGCTTAAAAATGAATTTGACCTGCCAACACAAGACTTTGATCAATTCTTACAAATTAGAAGCCGTCTTATAAAACACAAAGGATGGGAATTCTTAGGTAAAGAACCAAATGAAGTAGAGAAAGTACTAATGACCAAGCTGGAGAAGAAGAAGAAAGTCATTTCAAAGCTTTAGAAAGCAGCTGAACAAGACAACAACATGAACTTTAAATAGAAATGGTAAAGTGAAAGAAAGAAGATTTGGGGGGAATCATTTAAAGAAGGACATCAAATGTTTAGGAGCATTATATGGAAAGAATGTGAATGGAAATTAAAAACACAAGATTTTCTGGTCCCACTAAATATGTCAAAATATAGTAAAACATCTGATAAATGCTGGAGGGGTTGTGGTCCAGTAGGAGACTAGAGACATATATTCTGGGACCGTCCCAAACTCAGAGAATATTGGAAAAATATACAGAAAGAGATCAAAAGAATCTTGGATGAAAACATTTATTTAGACCTGAAATGTTTTTTATTGGGTTTTTTACCCAAAAATGTCTCAACAAAGAATCAAAAAATGATTAGAACATCACTTATTATACAAAAATAAAAGATTGGAGTGTGCTGGCTGGAACCAAACCCCCCCTGCATAAAGCAATGGTGGGACAGAATCCAAGATGTGCTGAATATGGAAGAAGGAAGAGCAAGGTTCAAAAACAAAGTGAAGGAATGTGAAGACCTGTGGTCTCCCTATATACAAAGGAGGATTCAAACAGAATCACCCCACAAGGGACTTAGTTCATTATTTACAAACCACTCTCATTAAGATCTACTGGTTTGTTTGTTTTGATTTGAATTAACATATCTAACTAAGGTATTTACTTGTTGTGTTTGCATTAAGCAGATTTGTTTTAGTATCATTTCATTACATTATTTAGAAATTTAAGAAGCGGGTGTCTGGACACATGGTGAAAGGGGGAGAAGAATAAAGAGGTATAAAGGGAGACATACATTCTAGGAAGGAGACGGAGGGCATCCATCTTTCTCTTTCTTTTTCCTTCTCTTGATTGGATGGAAGGTTTTTTAACAGACCTTCAGTACGGCTGTTTGTATGGAGGGACGGCTGTTTAAAGTAGGAATGGAAAAGAGAATTTTCTTTCATCAATAATCTATTTATTTATGTTTTCATTTACTTAATGACAAAAGACTATATTAATAGGAGGAAAAGAGGAGGAAGAGAAGGGAAGGTCCCACATTTGTTGACGTTTTCATTTAGTTGTTTGGTTCTTTTTGTTTTTATGTCCTTCTAAACGGATATTGGAAATGTATTTGTAAGATAAGAACACTGCATGTACCATACTCATATACTTATTTGAAAAAATCAATAAAAAAAGGAAGTGCAACAGATCTTTGTAAACATCTTAGATGTTCATATTTCTAAAAATGTAGTTGCTGAAGTATTTTAACTTGATAATTCTCCCATGTTGTCATTTCCAGCCTCACTGTTCCAGAGACAAGAGGTTTACATTCTTCCAGGTGCTTTTGCCTCCATGTTGGTTTCACTGATACTCAGAGACAATCGTCTTTTAATATGGAAACATGGAGCCAGGACGTGTCTGCATCCTGAGGCTGGAGGCTGGAGGCTTGAGCCCGCCTTTGGAGAGAGGAGGGACTATTCTCTGCTGTGATTGGACTGGAGAGGACAGGAAGTGACCAAACACAGGAAGTTGCCAACAATGTAAAACCACTGAAATCAGAAATGATTAAGAAAAATAACTTTAAGCAAGTTTGACTTATTTTCTCTTATTTTGTATTACTGGTGTTCAGGGTAACTTTATGGGACTTTTTAAGGGAAAGGCAAAAATAAGCCTTTTATTTTTTAACATAGTGTCAAAACATTTCAGTACTATAAACTGAAAGCACCAAATTTTAAGTTTTGCACTGTAAATGAAATAAACCATTCATTCATCAAAAAATGTGGGACTCAAGCAGTGAAACTGAAAACTTCCATTCAAATGTCGTAAACCTCCTCCAGTCGTTCTGTTATTGCTCGATGTGAAACTTTAGCTGCTGGATTAACAAGGACCGTTTAGGAGGAACTTTTTCGAGATGGTATATTCACTCATCTTCTCATAACACTGTGTCAACAGTTTACCATGCTTCCTGAGATGGAGTGATAATGAGACGTCCTGCTTTTAAATGTTCTCAGGAAATCTTCAAAAAACATCAATGTTCACACAATGAAAAACCGTCGTACAAAAACCTCCCTCAGTCAGACTGAACAGAAACTGACTGCTGCACACTGATACATTTCACTGAACACACACACGCACACACACACACACACACACACACACACACACACACACACACACACACACACACACACACACACACACACACACACACACACACACACACACACACACACTTTAGAAATCGCTAACATAAACTGAACTAATGAATTTATTTATTGAGATCAGATGTTTCTTCACCAGAGGCGGTGGTGTTTCAACATGTAAATACTTGGTGGTGAGATTTTATTTGATGTGCATGGAAATATCAAAGTGATTGGGATGAAATTGGTGAGTGTTTTAGCCACTAAATTCACTCCTGATCTTGATGCAGAGACTCTGTCAGCCCATTTAAAGTATAGACTTGGCCGTGATGTAATTTGTCAGCGTATTGACACTGCAAGCAACAGGTACAGCTCATTTAGACGAGGATACAAAATAGAGCAGTCAAACCTCAGTTGATAACCTTAAGCCACTCCACACACCTTGTAGTCAGTGTTAACATCAGACAGAAGAGAGTATTTCAAGATAAAGTCAAACTCTGCAGACCTGAGATCATATGAAATCAACTGGCATCAATTCAAAATGTATGATAAACAGAAGAGAGGTTGACATGCAGGAAATAAAAATCAGTTTTTTTGTTGAAATTTTTGTCTAATTATGACAAACTGAAGGCAGCATGTAAAGAAGATGGATGAAATGTATCTATAGAATAATCTCCTAGTTTGAGGCACATCACAACATCCTGGTCTTTTTGTGAGTTGCCAAATTGTCTGTATATTCATCCTCTTTCATTTTGATAACTTTTTCTGAACGAGACACCAAAGATAAAGTCATGATCGTGTTTTTGATTGAGTTTATAGTACTGTGCTAATATTTAGTATGCAAAACAATATATTTAATGAACTAGACCTTTCATGACTGGGCAAAGAACCAGCCAGTGTCATGATCTTGCTCAGTCATGAATTCTTGCATCAATGCTACAATGGGAATCCCTAACCAGCGAAAGATTTATGGGAATAGAGGACAAAACTCATCTTCCATATCATGAGTCCTGGTCAACTGTAGAGTGGAGATTCTAAAACTGAAAGGGGTTCAATCAACTAACCTCATTTCTTGGGTCCCTGATGTTGAACAGTATAGTTCTGTACTTGTTTCGAAAAATGTCCAACATCTCCATCTCAATGCTTGCGACAAGTTTGGCAGCTTCACTCTCTAACATCTTCAAATCCTCACAGTCACACACCCTTAAATGAAAAGAGTTAGTGAACAAATAGTGACATCAACACTCAACCTTTGACTGCCGCTCACATTTAACTGCCAAGAGTTTCATGTGACTATTGTAAAATAAATGATGGTGAAAGTCAAATGTTTTTGCAAATGTGGGTCAGGATACTCCGATAATCATACATATAATGAAATTGTAACTTAAATTTGACTGGTGACTGGAATTGAGGGTCATGAATTTCAAATGCATCTCATCTCCTGTTGCATATTATGACTTGATTGTAAATTTCTATTGCGTGTATGCCAATATCTTTTTGGAAGAAACACCTTAAATTACACTATGGAGATAATCAAAAGGTAACAGGCTGTGGGTTTCATACAAGTGTGTAAAGTTATTCTCACCTTTCAAACAGGATGTGTGTGAGGGAGCGTTGGATGCTCTGCCTGAGCAGGGGATTAGGCTGACAGGGCCTGGAGGAGGGCGGGCTGGGTGCTGGTGATGCAGGCAGATACTGAGTTCCATTCCATGTTAAAGCTGAGGAAGGCTTCTGGGATGATGTTGAGACTGCGGGATGGCCAAACGGAGACTCCATTTTCTTTGTCGTGCAGTCTTAAGAGAGGTCGCTCAAGAGGTGCGAAGTCTCGTGATCGGGGTTAATGGCACTTGTAGTCTATTGACAGAAAAGACACAAGACAGAGTTCTTTCGTAGATTATGGTTTTTCAACACGTCCCTAATACATTTGAGGTAGGTCAAACATTGAGTAAAGAGCCTCTCCTTTGATCTTCTTTGATCTCATTTGCTCTCCTTTGCTCTGCTTTGATAAAATGTTCACTCCTTTGCTCCCCTTTGCTCTCCTTTGCTCTCATTTGCTCTCCTTTGATCTCTGAGTGCTATATAACTCAAAAGTACCTTTGTTAATGCCACATGCATTTGCAAAACAGAGCTAAACGAGAGGAGGATATCTTGTCTATTGGAGCACAAGAAAAGTTCTATAAGCTTAGACTCAACGTATTGATTGACTTAACTATGAGAACAGAAGTCAGCAGCACCGATATCATGACTCGAAGAGATAAGTAACATTGTGTCCAGGACTCTGCGATCTCATTATGTCACCTAATGTGCTCCATGCTTGACAGTCACAATAGAAAATGGCTGTTTGGTGATCAGATGCTCAGTTTGATAATGAGAAGAAACAAAAGGCTGAGGCCAATGAGAGAAAATCTGTTTTCGTGTTTAATCTTGGGCTTTATTGGAACCGTCACCATTTCCATTATTTTGGGGAAAATTATATATTTAACAACCCTTCTCATTTTTTCCTCAATTTGTAGATTACCTTAGTGTTACCTAAGATTTTTTTTTAAATCTCATGAGTGCTCAATGCTTATGTTAGGACAGCCCAATGTTTTAATTCATGACTGTGACTACAGGCTTAGAATTCAGAACCATACTTCCACCTCAGGGAACGTGGAGAAAACAATTAATCGTTGCCAAATAACAACTGAAACCTTGCAAACAGGAAAAGGGAATTGTCAAAGAAGAGGACGATTCAGTTGAAATTTTTAATTATTAAGAGCCAAAAATGCAAAACCGATTTCGAGTACATGCGTCCAAATAATTGGTCAAACCAAGAGAATGTATATGAAAGTGTCAGGCTTCATTATCCCTCAGCTTATCCTTTGCAAATCAAAGCAGCTAACTTGAATTCATTAGAAATCTCTATGTTTTGTTCTTGAGGATTAATGTTTTTCTTTTTTTAGCATATTCAAGCCCCAGGTCTGACAGGGCCCAGAGAGACCGTCCTGGACAGCGTTCCAGGCTCATTGATGGCGATGGAGATGCCATCATGAGTAACAGCTCTCAAAACGTCCAGCAGAAACAGTAAGTGTTGGAAGATTCCCTTGTGATTTCCATTCAATACTCTACTTCCTGGTATGAGGTGAAAAGCCTTCTTTAAAATATGTATGAAAGTATTCAATGAGGATCTGGTTAAACCTCTTGGCAGCTGGTGGTGCAAGAGGTGCAGCTGTTGGTTTGAACAGAAGAAAGTAGAACATCACTGACTAGTTATTGTTCTTGTAAAATAAAGCCCCTCATCTCTAATGAAAGTGTGATTTGAACTCATTAGTCACAATACAGTTATTGTTCTTTAGGTTTCTTATAGAAATGGTGCATTTGAATGACTGTAATTGTATTAGATTTGGAAGGAATTAAGACTTTTTCTTTGAAATCACTTTATTCATCAAAAACAATCTCCATTGAATTTGTCACTTAATACTTTGTAGAAAGAGTTTGTATTATTTTGGTGTGTCATTCATACTCTTGAGCTAAATGTTGTGTAATGACATGACGTGGGAAATGAGTGTTATTGGAACAGTTCCCAGTTTCAAGAAAAGGACGAGGAAACTGGAGCTATAATTACATTGACTTTTCTTCAAGACATCAGATGTCTGATGGCATGTTCAGAGAAACTTTTACTTTGTGACAAAGTCTTTGAATACAGCCTCAATTTAAAAAGATCCTGATATTTAGTATTTTGCCTTTGGTTTCTTTGAGTCCAGGATGTACTTCATAAATGGCAACCAGCCATGTCACCATGGTTACTGTTCAAAGAAAAGTGTCTTTTGTCTCTAAATAGGTCACCTAATGATTAAACCCCTGAGGTATCTTCAGCCTTAAGGTCTCACTTTATTGCAGTGTGAATATCTACACAACTACTATTGTTTTAGTTGTCCATACATCATTTTTAAAACTTCCAAAAACCCTGATTATCCTTCTTGTATATAAACAGTTGCTGTCATTTGTGATTTGACTAACAACAATTTCATCTTGTTTGAACTCATTTGTGTTTGTGTCATTGCTCTGCACCATGATAACAAGACCAGTTAGAATTCCTTTACACCTCACCATCTCTTACAAGTTTCATCACAGGTTATGACAAACATTTTTTTGCTTCACTTTTTGATTCTAGATTTCCAAAAGGAGAACCTTTCTACCAAGGTTTTCTTTGCTTACTTGCTGACTGAAGACATGTATAACTTATTTTCCTTTAACAAACGCTAAGCAAACCAAAAGCTGTCGATTTAAATGTGAAATTAACCCTGAGCTCAAGAAAGGATAAGTATATGCTTTTCTGTAGATGTTTTTCTGGATCAGATGCTAAGAACTCACTAGAAAACAATCTAATACTCCTCCCTTGAACACAGAACAAAGCCCCGTTTACATGACAAGTGTGATAACAAGTGAAAACTCAGAGTTTTCCCGTTTTTGTTCCAGAAAAGTTTCACATTTACACGACATCGTCCTGAAAATGACGTTCCTTTACTTCATTCAACATTCATGTTGGGCCGTTAGTGGCTGCTATAATTTTTCTAATGAAACGACACACATTCACAGATAAGTATGGTTTCCCCCCTTGTACACGGCAATGGAGTCCAAGCGTTTTTGAAATCTTCAACCTTGGAAGCCATCTTCAAAAAGTTGTGTTTTCAGTGGCTTCGAGCGACGTTGTCGTGTAATCAGACACCTGAAACGCAACAAAAGCTTGAAGTCTATTTGAGGAAAAGCATCAGTTGGTCACATTGCATGTCAAGAGCTCTGAAGCAGCTGAAACTGTGAAAAGCGGTTCTACACTTGACTTGTCGTCTTGGCTTCTAGGTTTTAAGGTGAATTCTCTTTGTCTTCTGGAGCGACCCATATGCAAGACGAGCGCAGAAAGGTGCTGGCCGAAGAGGCTGAAGAGGCAAGGTGGAGCTGCCGGAGGCGGAGGAGGAGGAGGAGGAGGCAGCACCCACCGACATTGTAAGGTGAGTTTGAATATAAGTGCAACAAATTTCCCTTTTCAATATGATTATATGAAGGTTTTTGTTGGTTTTTTTTGGTACTTTAATGCATCACAAAATCCTGAAGCTGCAGTTTGGCCTCTAGTTTCTCTATATTGAACTCACTGCTATGAATCCCTTTTTATTGAAATGACTGAGCTGTATCATGAGTGCCTGATCTGTCTTTGTTTGGTTCTTCCAGGTGAAAATACACCTGAACCCCAGTGCTCCCGGCTCATTTCTGCGGTCCGACCTGAAGCCTGACGACTTGGAGCATCTGAAGGTGAGTTTGACAAAGTATGGAAATATTCTACTGTGACTGAATGTTCAGGAAAAACTCTCAGATCCCACAAAGACGTTTTGACTTTCAGCTAACAGATTTCATTTGGTTTGTCTGTTGATGAAAGTAATGAAAAGTAAATGAAACAATAAACGATGACAAAGTACCGTATTTTCACGACTATAAGGCGCACATAAAAGTCTTAGATTTTCTTCAAAATGTGCGGCGCGCCCTATGGTGCAGTGCGCCCTATGTGTGTGTTGTTGTAAAGTGGACGTAGTAGGGAACACCATGAGAACGATAAAGGGGGAAGTGTGGGCGTGGATTGTATATAAATGAACGGGTATGTGCGTTATGCAGAACATCGTTGTTTTAACAACCCTGAAAATGGCGAAGAGACACGCTTATGAAGCACAGTTTAAACTGAAGGCCATCAGCTACGCGGAGGAACATGGAAATCGAGCAGCCGCGAGAGAATTTAAGATTAATGAATCGATGGTTCGCAAGTGGAGGAAGCTGGAAAACAAGCTCCGACAGGTGAAGAAGACGCAGCTGAGTTTCCGCGGACATAAGGCGAGGTGGCCCGAGTTGGAGGAAAGACTCGAGCAGTGGATCATCGCACAAAGAACGAGTGGGAGAAGCGTTTCGACGGTCACCATTCGACTAAATGCAGTAACGCCAGCAGAAGAAATGAAAATTGAACATTTCCAAGGAGGTCCGTCTTGGTGCTTTCGTTTCATGAAACGGTGCCATTTTTCCATCCGGGCCAGAACTACGGTAGCGCAGCAACTTCCAGCGGATTATAATGAAAAGCTGGCCATCTTCCGCTCCTACTGCAGCAAACACATCGCCGACAAACACATCCAGCCCAGCCACATCACTAACATGGACGAGGTGCCGCTAACTTTCGACATCCCGGTGAGTCACACTGTGGAGAAGAAGGGGACCAGCACGGTAGCGATACGCACAATGGGGCACGAAAAGTCTTCTTTTACTGTTGTGCTTAGCTGCCATGCTAATGGACAGAAACTGCCGCCTATGGTGATTTTTAAGAGAAAGACTTTGCCTAAAGAGACGTTTCCATCAGGAGTCATCATTAAGGCAAATCAAAAGGGCTGGATGGATGAGGAAATGATGAAAGAGTGGCTGAGGGAGGTGTATGTAAGGAGAACAGGTGGTTTTTTCCACGCATCACCATCGCTGTTGATCTGTGACTCTATGCGTGCCCATCTCACAGCCGATGTGAAAAACCAAGTGAAGCAAATGAACTCTGAGCTTGCTGTCATTCCGGGAGGCCTGACAAAGGAACTCCAACCGCTGGACATCGGTGTGAACCGGCCGTTCAAAGTAAGGCTGCGAGCGGCGTGGGAGCGATGGATGACCGATGGAGACCACAGTTTCACTAAGAGTGGAAGGCAGCGCCGGGCGAGTTACGCCACAATTTGCAAATGGATTGTAGATGCTTGGGCTAGCGTGTCTGCTGGCACTGTTGTTCGAGCTTTCGCAAAAGCCGGCATCATTTCCAAGGAGCCGCACGGCACGGAAAGTGACTCTGACAGTGACTCTGACAGTGAAGAAAATGAACCTGGTATGTTTGATGGAGATTCAGCGCAGCTGTTCAATTCAGAAACAGAGGATGAGGAGTTCGATGGGTTTGATTGATGACGATTACAGGTAAAAAAAATGTTAGTACTTTGTAATCAATACTTAAATAAAGCACAACCAAACTCAGTTTTGCTCCCGCTCTATTTTTAAATACGCACACTTGTATGCTTGTGTGTGTGTGTTGTTGTAATGCGGACACCATGAGAACGTTAAAGGGGGGAAGTGTGGGCATGGAACCCGCGCCCTATGAGCAGGTGCGCCTTATGTGTGTGTTAAATGCAGTAATGGCACACATAACTGAGACTGCGTCTTTTAGTACGGTGCGCCTTTTGGTCGTGAAAATACGGTATTTGTCATGGCTCCATCATGTTGCTGCTCTAAAAGGAGAGGACAGCGTCCCAATGTCCCATCTGCAAACTTCTTCCATTTCCTCTCAATACTTTCTATAAGTACGCTACATTAAATACATAAATAAATGAAATAATTTTTAATTTAATCAATTAAAAATGAAAGCAATGATTCTTCACAGTCATGTAAATGTATATTTGCGTGGTTTTCTTCAGAAAACACTTCGCTGTCACATAGACTTGTTTAGGCTGACGGGTCAGACTTGCCCCTCACAAGATGGCGGCCGCTCTGACGTATGGGAGCGGTGGGCGGACACAGGCTGCGTGGCGTCTAGTGTATATGTCTATGCTGACACCTGCTCCACTACAGACATAATATAGATCAGAACTCAATTACTTCCCCCCGAGGGCCAAAATCAGAGCAGCATGCCAAACCAAGGGCCGGAACCATCGCAGGTTTTTTGCACGACGTCAGTAAAAGTTGTTTTATTAGCAAATGTTAGCTGATGTTACCATTATTACTATTATTATTGTTGTTGTCATTATTATTATAGTAATAGTAGTCAAGGTGGTTGTAGTAATAATTTAAGCCTGGGATTTTAAAAACTGGTTTTGAGGGTCACATAAAAAAGCACTCTTGAAAAAAGTAAGTGTAAAACCAGCTATCTAATTATTTACACAGAGAGAGAGAGAGACAGAGATCCAGGGAGAGATGTTCAGTTTGTTACTGTTTAAATTCCATAATTGTTGTTTCAGTGCTGCTTTGGTTTCTGTTCTTATTTCATCCATTTATTGTTTTTAATTGTGATCTGTTGCATTTGAAGTATAAAAACTGCTATATAAATGAACCTGTTATTACAATTGTTGTAATTTCTGTTATAAACACCAGTTAGATGCCAAATAAACAAAAACGAATGAATTCACTCACCAATCAGTGAGAAAAGTGATGGGATGAAGAAATCCCTCTGATGTATGTTGCATCAGAAAGTCTGTTTCTTTTAGTCAGAGATCAGAGGTGAAGAACACTCCTCCACTAAATCCTCCACTCTTCTTGTCGCAGTATTATCTGACACTTACCAAAATCATTTTCCATCATTCCAGCCACATTCCTGACGTTCTTAATGTGACCTAATGCATCTGAAGATAGTTCTGAAATGGGCCTGACACTCCTGATATTCCTGGAACTTCTTTTTGGCTCCAATGAATCTTCAAGAAGATCAAGAATCACCTGTATTGGTGAAGTTTGTAACTGAGAGTGTGGATTAGTAGTGAAAGCAGCAGAAGGAGACTTGAACTTTGATTCTTTTCATCCATAAAGGTATTTATTCTGGCGGCACGAGTATCAATCTGTGATGCAAAGGCTTTTTATACTGCATCTCTGCATGATGACCTGGTTTTTGTAGCCATAAAAAAGTGATTGAGGGGTGGATTGACTCAGACCAGCACTAGTGAAGGCCGAGGTCTGAAATGCAAGGCTGCCACTGTTACAATCTAATCCAACCATTTATAGGACATGCAAATACGTTTCAACTTCCAGCTTTTATTGAAAGATATAAATAAGGATGTGAGAATATAAAGACTCTCATATACTATTTTTCCATTCATCCATCTTCTAAACCGCTTTGTCATGATGATTTTATTGTTGTAAAAAAGTCATGAAAGACCAAAGATTGAGGTGAAAACTGTCTTTATTTTGTCAAAGCTTGAAGAAAATGATGATGAAAGAAGATGAATATTGATGAAGTCAGTTTGCTTTGATGATAGAAGAAAGTGAAAGAGGGTGAATGACAGAGGTGAGATCAGTGTGAGAGTAAAAGCAGTGTGAGAGTCCCAGTGAGTCCGGTCAGGACTGGGAACACTGGTCTCTCCTCAGTGTCTCTCTGAGGGGAGTCTGGGAGCCCCGGGTGGCCTCACAGGTCACAGAGCCCACCTTCCTCCACTGGTCTGCAGGGAGCCTCAGGGTGCTGCTCCAGCTGTAGAGGCCGTCCTTCTGCAGCACCCCGGGGCTCCTGCTCTCCTCCCAGCTGCTGCTGCTGCTGCTGCTGCTGCTGTCCTCCACCTTCCAGCTCAGACTCCAGTCTGAGGGGAAGCCCTCGTTGGCCAGGCACATGAGCGTGGCCTTCCCCTGCTGCAGCTCCTCTCTGGAGGGGGGCAGCACCGTCAGGGTGGGGCGGGTATCACCTAGGAGACACCAATCAAATTAGAGGACAGGGAGCACCCAGCTGTCAATCAACCAGCACACACCTGGACAGCTTTAGTGGGAGACAGCTGATTTGGTCCTGGAAGAAGTTGCTGTCAGAGGCTTTTTCTGCTCCAGCAGTCACTCACTCACACATTGTTTCACTTCCCTTTAAGAAGCCTCTCATGCACATCAGCACAGAGAGAATCATCCAACACTTTGACCTGAAATACCTCAAACTACACAGGAAGGAACACAAGCTGATGTCTCAACGTTTACTCTTCATTTGCATCAACGTTATCAGAAAGTTTACACTTTACAACTTATGACTGGAAACTTTAACATGAACTTCAAATCTAAATTAATATTTTCAATTATTAGGAGCAAAATGTGAAAAAAACAGTAAATAAAGATAACTTCTTTGGAGGATTTGATTATTCTACATTTATCATCAGTATTTCTATTTTACTGTAAAATAACAATATTAATGATGCATTTTAAAGTAAGAAGAGAAACAGAATTGGGAAACATTCTATAGAACCAAGAATAAATCCAGCTGTGATGAAGAGACACTCAATAAAACAAGAAGAATAAAACCTGCACACATTCCAACACAAACACATTTCAAACAGTGGACATGTCAACTAAAACTCAGCCCAAAGACAGACCAGTGCACCAGAAATGTCCCTAAATACACAGGTCAGTGTAAAAACAGCTTCAACATGAGACTGGTAGAGTTAAAACAGTGTGTTCCACAGCCATCAGGCTCTAACTGAGCACATTTAAAGACTGACAATATCTTTGGTTTTGTCATTTAATCCTAATGAGATTTTAATCCGGTGTAAATTTAAAACTAATAACTTTTCTCTGTGATGAAATTAAAGTGAAACAGAGCTGAGCTAAACTACATGAAATCAATGGAGATTAAAACTTGATCACTACAATAATTATTAAGAAAAAAAAACATCTTTCTAATCTCAAATCATTCAAAACAAGGTTTAATGTATGAATTTGAATTATTTAGTTGAAAGTATTAAAAGGAGAATAAACTTACTTCCAACATCCAGTCTGGTTCCTCCACCGAACGTGTACCACAGTGATACAAACTCATTGAGCCGCTGTACAAAAACCTCTGACTGTAGAGAGACGCCACTCTCTGATTCTGAAACCAACAAACTCACCAAAACAACTTTTACCACCTGATCCTAACGGAACACAAGAGAACAGTTCTTTCATCTGCAATGTCTACTTGAAATACATATATTTATAGAGATTGTTTTAAAGATTATTTTATATTTATTCAATAATATCTTTTGGAATTTATTCCTAAATAGATTTGGCAGCAAAAATAGGAATTTTTTAAAAAGTAAAAACTACAGACATATCTTTAATTATTCAGTTTAATTCCTTAATATTCTTATAAAAGTTTGAATCCAGAGTGAAAGTGAGAGATGAAAGTGATCCAGGTCCCTGTTGGAGTCAGTCAGAACATTTCCATAGAGCCACTTTGCATCAGCAGCACCATGCTCCAGTGCTCTGGGAGAGTTTATAGTCCTGACAGTTGAAGACTGGATGACTGACAGCCGTCCTTCATGACAACAGAAGACAGAGAAATCCTCCTCATCAGAAACATGAGTGTGATCTGCGTCCTCATCTGGACTCTCCTCTGCTGCTGCTTCACAGGTAAAGTCCAGAGAATCAAACTCCTCTCCTCTGTCAACATCCGTCCCTCTGAAATGAAGCCCACAAAACCATGAGGCTGCTTGATGTTTCTGTCTGTGTTTCCTCAGAGTCCAGAGGCCAGGTCACAGTGACTCAGCCTGCAGCAGTCAGCTCTGCTCTGGGAGCCTCCGTCACCATCACATGTAGGACCAGTCAGAATGTTTATGTTTATAGTGATGGTGATCAGGCTTTAGCCTGGTACCAACAGAGAGATGGACAACCTCCTAAAGGGCTCATTTACTACACCACCTCTGGAGCATCAGGGACTCCAGATCATTTTACAGGCAGTGGATCAAACTCTGACTTCACTCTGACCATCAGTGGAGTTCAAGCTGAAGATGCTGCAGTTTATTACTGTCAGAGTTATCATGAAATCAACAGTCAGAGTGTGTTCACACAGTGAAAAACCGTCGTACAAAAACCTCCCTCAGTCAGACTGAACCGAAACTGACTGCTGCACACTGATACACTTCACTGAACACACACACACACACACACACACACACACACACACACACACACACACACACACACACACACACACACACACACACACACACACACACACACACACACACACACACACACACACACACACACACACACACACACACATTAGAAATCTCTAACATAAACTGAACTAATGAATTTATTTATTGAGATCAGATGTTTCTTCACCAGAGGCGGTGGTGTTTCAACATGTAAATACTTGGTGGTGAGATTTTATTTCAGGTCTACTGAGCGCAGAGTTCAACACCACTTAATACCAAACTAAAGTTTGTGCAGAAGTTTTGAGCTCCAACATCTTTATGACAACCATATACTGTAGGATCCCATCTTGTGAAAAGGTTTAACACGGGGAATAGCCTCTGATTAAATCATTTAATAAACTAAACTGTGTCTCGGTGGGGAGTTGAACACGGGCCTACTGATCGCAAGGAAAGAATTCCTCCACTAGACGAGCAGCATATTGATTTACAAGTGAGATTCTTACACAGATTTTATTAAGACCTTACACTCACTTTACCTCCAGTTTCTCCTCTAAAGTCAGAGTTTTAAATTTATACACCAGTAAATAATCAACTTCATTCATTTGGATTCTTAACTGTTAGCTCTCGCGGCGCATAAGCTGGCGTCACAACTCACTCTGGTTCTGTCAAGCAGTGCCTCCATTGACGCCAGCCAATCAGCTCTGAGCTTCTAAATCATCCTGGAGCAGGGCTTCGGGCTGCAAGCCCCACTCTCCATAAAGATCATGTGATCTGAATGAATGTACCACAGCCTGAGCATGAACACTTACATTTGACGGCATGAAATACAAACTGCATTGAGAGAGAGGAGCTAGTCCAACTCATGCAACCATCAGTGTGGATCAGGAGAAAACTCAGCCTGAAGCAGCAAGAGGAGACCAAGAACCAGGAAGTTCAATCCTCACACACAAATATGCAACTCAGGAGGAAGCTATATTCACAGAAAATAAAATACTATAGATGATCTTAAAGGATTAATAATGTACTTTGCCTGCAGTTATTTTTCACTGGTTCATCAGGTGGTGCTCCTATGGAGGGCTGACTGTGCCAAAATTAAATAATGAAATAAACCATTCAATAATTAATTAAATGTGTCATTAATTAATTAAAATTGGAATTAAATACATAAATGTGTCATTAAATGTGTCATCCATGAATTAAAATTAATTAATTTGATGTAAAAACATCTATAATTATTTCATGATGTATTTAATTATTTCATGGTCCGGTGTCGCACGGCTTCATGAATTAATTTTATCTTGTTAAACTCGTCCATCAAACTCAGTGGGCGGGGCTAACACTGATCGAGTCAAACACATTGCTGTGTTCTGAAGAGTTTCTGAACAAACAGGACATCTCTGCCTCACCTTTAACTGACCATTGCATAATAACATTATCCTTGGTACTTCCAAAGAATAGTCCCAGCATAAATTTGATTTAAAAATGTAATAATACACTGTTGGATAGCACTGTATTTTGTAAGGAAGTAAAACAGCTGATTTTAGAGCTTGAGCCCTTGGAAATGTTTTCTATTAGTAAATGGGAGAGTTTCAAATTTAAAGTAAATGAATTTGGGATTAAAATCAGTAAAAATATCATTGAAAGAAACAAACAAAAACAGCAAAACATCGTCCTTTAATTAAACAGTCTGGGTAAAAAGAATGTTCTATCAAGAGAAGACTCAATAGAATTAAACAAGCTTCAATCTGAATTAGACCAATTATTCATTGGAGAGAGAAACTCATCCTATTTCTTTGGTCTAGAGAGACATAGACAGTTAAAAAAGAAAATAAATAAACTAAATATCAATGGACACAATACAGAAGACCAAAGTCTGATTATCAAACATATTACAAAGTGTTATGGAAATCTTGTTTTGTCTCATAAAGAATGATGTGTAATGTTCAGTCTGTGTTGAAGGATGACCTGTGTCAGCACTGTTCAAACATCTCTGCTGCTTTTGGTGTCCTTCATGCAGACTCAAAACAATTTCAGCCTTTAGGGGGCGCTGTCTGACTTCAGAGTGAGACAAACTCCTGGACAATCATGCAGAGGTTGGACTGTGACTTTGTCTCTTCTTGCCAGAATAATGTAATAAAATGGTCTTAAACTTTCTCAAATCGCTCCCAGTCTGATTCCTGTGTTTTCTGTCTCCATGAGGTTTTCTTACGAGGAAAATTCTCCTGACATGAAGAAAAGACATAAAAAGGAAAAAACTGATCTTTGCCACAGAGTCTCTGGACAATTCTGGGAAAATGGGACAAGTGATAGAAAGTGGCTGGAGGATATATAATCAAATAATAAAGTTATTGCTGCACATGGTATTTTTTTTAGGGACCAAGCCTGAAAGACCAGGACCCTATTGTATTTCATATGTTTTTCTTCTTATTGTTTTTTCCCACTCCTGACGCGGCTTTGAGCCACATTTTGACCCATTAAACACGATCAAATGTTGATCAAATTTGGTACGCTCATCAAGACTGACAAAAAAATTAAGGAAATGTAAAAAATAACCCCCAGAGTGCCAGAATGTGCTCTCTAGCGCCACCTAGAAACACTAAAATGGCCACCACGGCCCGTAGGAATGTCATCTGGAGATCAAACCAAAACTCAATTGTTTGTCTCATCAGGACCTAAAAATCACCTGATACCCCAACCTAGATTCAACAGGAAGTTTGGAATTTTGCCTTCCAAAGTAAGATTTTCATCCAAAAAAGGCCCTCACGCAAATGCTATTACCTCTGAGGGAGAATAAATGTTACACCCTAAACACGCTCAAATGCTCACCAAATTTGGCACACTCATCAAGACTGGCGAAAAATATAGGAAAATGTAAACAATAACCTCCAGAGTGCCAAAATGTGCTCTCTAGTGCCACCTAGAAACACTAAAACGGCCACAATGTCGTAGAGAGATCAAACCAAAACTCAATTGTTGGTCTCATCAGGATCTAAAAATCACCTGATACCCCGGACCTAAATCCAACAGGAAGTCCGCCTTTCAGAACAAGATAAACGCTATCTCCTCTGAGGGCGAATATCGTATCGGCTCCAAAACACTATTAAACGACAGAGGAGACTCTCCTGCTCAATAATTCAGTTCAACTTTATCATTCGTTGAGCTGTTTCATGTTTATTAGCTGTCAAAGTTCTGAACACCGATTCCCGCCTCCTCCCTCCTCCTCCTCCTCCCTCCACCTCCTCCCTCCTCCTCCTCCTCCTCCTCCCTCCTCCTCATCCCTCCTCCTCCTCATCCCTCCTCCTCCCTCCTCCACCTCCCTCCTCCTCCTCCTCCTCTCATTCAAATACATGGGAAAACCAAAATGTCTCTTCAAAAACAGCCGTGACAGAACACTCTGAACAAGTGGCCACTGTGGCTAAACTATGACTGTGATAAACAAAACGAGCAGATCAGAAGCACGACAAGAACCTGCCGAGCAAGACGTTGTAACGCATGTGGGGAAAATATCATAAAAAAATAACTTTTTGACAAGAGAGAACAATGCTGTCATTTTTTTGGTTCCAGCGATTTCAAGCGACATTTATAAATGAGTCAGATGGAGCAAAATCGTGTGTCTGCATCAAACTGCGCCTCCTAGTGTCTAAAGTTTACGTCTATCTGCTTCCAAACCCACACAGACTGAAAGACAGCACATTTTCCACTCAAGAAATGATAATTTTATGAAAATATTTGCCCAAAATCTGTGGATTCTGAGGAGTTTTTTTCCAAAATATGTGGATAAAATCCGTCCTCTCACCCACTGTGATGACGTCACTAACTGCAGGTGGTCAGAACACTGTTGCTTCATTCACACCAGGATTACACAATACCAGGAAAGTCCTTGTTTATGAGCTAACCTGCTATCATGTGCTACATAAACAAGCTACCATGCTAATCTGTGGTTTGTGGATGAGCTAACATGTTATTGTGTGCTACAATAAGTCTGTTTGTTTCTCTGGTTTGTTATTTTTGCACATGTTCATAAATAAACAAATAAATAAATCATAAAAGACAAAACTCTTTGTATCAAAGTCATTACCCTTTGTGACATGTTTGTTTGTGTGAGACATCCTTTGATCTTTCGATTCCTTATGAGTTCACCTGAGATATCAAAGATTGACTGAGAGATCCTGAATGCTCACTGACACTATTTACAAGGCTTTACCACTGCACAACCTGTCCAGATCCTTTGGTACGTTTATTATTTAATGATTTACATCAATACTGTGAGCTGAATGAAAAAAGTACAACATTTATTGAACTTACACGACTCAGAATTGCTAATGCATCATATAATCCTTAAGAAGACTAAAGATTATCAGTGTTTAACTACTGGTATTTATTTACCCGGTGACGTAGTTGTAGTCTGTTGTTGAACTATTTATCTATTCATCTATTTATTTATTTGCGCTGCTTTTTCTATGCAACCTTTTACGTAATTACCCCCCAGGGACAAATAATCTTTATTTGATTGATTGATTAAATTAAGTTGTAACATCTCTGCAGATGTGTTGTTGATGCAATGTTAAGGTTTAGTGGTGATGTTTGTTGGTTCCGATTCTTAACGCGATTCGTGACATGTTACCATCAACACTGGTACTGAACACACGTGATGTAAGTTTTGGTCTGATTAAAATCAATTGTGACTTTATTACAGATCGCTGTGATCAGAAATCAGAGTAAAAAGTAACTGATTACTACGGTGGCCTGGAAGTGCAAAACGCTGCAAACTACAGAAAACACTTCCCAATCCAAAACACACTTCCTAATTAAGAAAACCATAGACATAATAAAGAGTAGACGCCTCGGCGACTGGGGAGGGACACGTCAACAGCACCGCCATCTTGAACCGGTGGTGGTGGCGGCAGGGGTGAATGAACATCGACGATGGAAAGAGGTTTCCTAAATCTCTAAGTAGAATTATAAGTTGAATTTTAAACTGATTTCCAAACTGTTTGACTTTTTAAAAACGTCATACATGTAGCGACTTTGTTTAGTGAGTGTTAATGTGCAGTACACACTCTGTTTAGTGTTTGTTAATGTGCAGTACACACTTTGTTTAGTGTTTGTTAATGTGCAGTACACACTTTGTTTAGTGTGTTAATGTGCAGTACACACTTTGTTTAGTGTGTGTTAAGGTGCACTACACACTTTGTTTAGTGTGTTAATGTGCAGTACACACTTTGTTTAGTGAGTGTTAATATGCAGTATACACTTTGTTTAGTGTGTGTTAATGTGCAGTTCACACTTTGTTTAGTGTGTTAATGTGCAGTACACACTTTGTTTAGTGAGTGTTAATGTGCAGTATACACTTTGTTTAGTATGTGTTATTGTGTAGTACACACTTTGTTTAGTGTGTTAATGTGCAGTATACACTTTGTTTCCTGGTGTTAATGTGCAGTATACACTTTGTTTAGTGTGTGTTAATGTACAGTACACACTTTGTTTGTGTGCATTGATGTGCAGTACACACTTTGTTTACTGTGTTAATGTGCAGTACACACTTTGTTTAGTGTGTTAATGTGCAGTACACACTTTGTTTAGTGAGTGTTAATGTGCAGTATACACTTTGTTTCGTGTGTGTTAATGTACAGTACACACTTTGTTTGTGTGCATTGATGTGCAGTACACACTTTGTTTACTGTGTTAATGTGCAGTACACACTTTGTTTCGTGTGTGTTAATGTACAGTACACACTTTGTTTGTGTGCATTGATGTGCAGTACACACTTTGTTTACTGTGTTAATGTGCAGTACACACTTTGTTTAGTGTGTTAATGTGCAGTATACACTTTGTTTCCTGGTGTTAATGTGCAGTATACACTTTGTTTAGTGTATTAATGTGCAGTATACACTTTGTTTGTGTGCATTGATGTGCAGTACACACTTTGTTTACTGTGTGTTAATGTGCAGTATACACTTTGTTTAGTGTGTGTTATTGTGTAGTATACACTTTGTTTCCTGGTGTTAATGTGCAGTGCACACTTTGTTTAGTGTATTAATGTGCAGTATACACTTTGTTTCCTGGTGTTAATGTGCAGTATACACTTTGTTTAATGTATTAATGTGCAGTATACACTTTGTTTAGTGTGTGTTATTGTGTAGTATACACTTTGTTTCCTGGTGTTAATGTGCAGTATACACTTTGTTTAGTGTATTAATGTGCAGTATACACTTTGTTTCCTGGTTTTAATGTGCAGTATACACTTTGTTTAGTGTATTAATGTGCAGTATACACTTTGTTTCCTGGTGTTAATGTGCAGTATACACTTTGTTTAGTGTATTAATGTGCAGTATACACTTTGTTTCCTGGTTTTAATGTGCAGTATACACTTTGTTTAGTGTATTAATGTGCAGTATACACTTTGTTTCCTGGTGTTAATGTGCAGTATACACTTTGTTTAGTGTATTAATGTGCAGTATACACTTTGTTTCCTGGTTTTAATGTGCAGTATACACTTTGTTTAGTGTATTAATGTGCAGTATACACTTTGTTTCCTGGTGTTAATGTACAGTACACACTTTGTTTACTGTGTTAATGTGTTGTACTGGGCTGTTATTCATGTGAAATTGATTGACAATGTTGTATAATTCCTGTGAAGTGGGTTCAGTCAATAAATTGTGAATTTCTTCAGATAGACAGACGTCTTAAAGGAGACATATCATGCTTTTAAATCCTTCCTTTTTACATATAAATCATACAGTTGTGGTCTATATAAAGCGGAACTGCAATGCTTGGGTCTGAATTCCTCATTATTAGAGCTCCACAGGCCCCTTTTCTACCCCTTTTCTGATGTGCTTCTGAGAGCAACTCGTTTTGGGGCGGTCTCTTCAAATGCAAATGAGACACTTCATACCCCGCCTCCTCTCCAGGTTGCAGAGGTGACACTCGGTTCAACGCCACCCTGTTCGGCCATCTTTGTAGTTTGATAGAACAGATACAATTATCTAGCGGCGCAGAAACTTTATATTCACACATTATTGACAAAATGTCAACAAGGGAAGATTTGTCCATCCAGCCATACATGTTGGAGCCAGAGTCGGACCCGGCGGAGCGAGATGAAAATGACCATGATGCACCTGCAGAACAACGTCTTCATATGGATGTAACGCAATGGTGTGTCACTATATTTACACTAAATTAAATCACGTAGGCCATATCATAGGATCATAGGATCTAAAACGAGCACACAGCGCTAACATATGAAGACGGTGCAACTGCTAATGCTAACAAAACAATGACAGGGACGTCTTATCATCACACTTTTTAGCGTTATATACAGCTTACCGAAGTGCTCTGTTCGTCGTCTCCATAGATAGAAGGAACTGACCGCTCAATCAGACCAAGTCTTTCGGCAAATCCTTCTTTATACTGGCGGAGGTTGCTGAAGCAGTCGTCCTTGAAGTGCTTCGCGCACACAAAAATGACCTTACCCACAGATGTGGGTACATTTCTGTGAAAAATAAAACTCAACCAGGCACTTCGAAAAGGTTCTGATGCTGGGAGACGGTGTAACGAAGCTTGTGGGTTACTACATCCAACAACCGAACATTTCCACTTATCCTCTCGTAACTTCGGCATCCTTGAGGTTGGACTACAAAATCGCAGCGAGAAACAAAAATGGCGGATTGCTCGAAGTGTTGGACCTGGAGTCGATGTCCTAATCTGGCAGTTCTGCTGCGAATACTGTGACGTCATTGTTCAAAAAACTTAATAGAGAATAGAAAAATCGAAACAGATTGCAAAATATGACCAAAACAGAATATAAAGATATCAACGGAGCACCTGAAGAGACTACTTTGAACTTTTCTGTACTTCTAAACACTCTAAATATAAAACAAAATGCATTTAAGGGCTAAAAAAGTGGATTTAGCATGATATGTCCCCTTTAATGTATCGTGGATGAAATTTCCAGAGATATACTGAGTAGAATCGCTGTATTGTGATAATACTGTTATCGTGGCCAAATAGGTTACTGGCTATACTCAGCCGTAGTAATGGTTATAAAAATAATATCAATAATGATATAAGAATCCAGTATCTATAATAAAATAATAAAAACTCTAATAATAATAAACAGCATTAGATAATTATAATAAGGTAATATAATAATATAGCAATAATAATAGTCCAATGAGAATACCAATAAATATAAAATAAAATAATAATATGAGAATACAATAATTATAAGAATAGCAATAACAAAAATACTGTAGTAGTACAATTATACAATAATAATTGTCAAATGCAATGTATAGCCATGCACATCTGAACGTTTTCTGGGTTTCTTTTGTTCTCTCTCTTCTCTCTCTCTCTCTCTCTCTCTCTCTCTCTCTCTCTCTCTCTCTCTCTCTCTCTCTCTATATATCTAGGTCTAGCTTGAAGTCCGTGATTGTTGTGGTTGTTAGGTGACGTTTAGGACCACGGTGGGGGGAGGAGGGGGGCGATTACGTCATCTTTTTTTCCACAGATGATCGTCTTTGCTGAGCGTACTCCGCCGCATGTTTACTTTTTAGATTTCTTATCAAATTAGTTGTGTTAAACGAAGTAGTGGGGCTCCACCTCTCGGGACTGTGGCGAAGCAAATAGTCCAACTGGCCGCTGGACTGGTTTGGTTGTCAACCTTAAAATACCTCCAGACTGCTGACATTTTATCCACTCAATGGTTTTAGACTGCTAACCTCAGTTTACGGCAGGTTGCAAACGGGGCTCGCTTTACGGCAGCTGACGGGAAAATATATATATTTTTTAAATTAGATCGGCGGGGCGATCGGCTGGATTTGCCGATTCCCGATCATTTACAAATCAGCAATATCGGCCCCGATCCGATATCTAGCGATCTGATCGGGACATCCCTACTTTAAACCAAAGTGTCTATGCTGTCCTCACAACACGTGACAGTGTGTTGCTAGACAGCCAGCGAACCATCAAAGAAAACACTGTGCACAAGGCTTGCTTTTCTTGTTTTAGTGATTTCTAGTGTGTGTGTGTGTGTAAATATGTGAAAGTGTGTGAAAGTGTGGTTACTGTAAACATACAGAAAAAAGAACAATTACTGTCTATACATGCATGGAAAACACACTGAATTCGATATACACATGTAACACAACAGTCACTACAACAACCGATGCATTTTGAACTATACATGACCCACAGATACTTACAAAGACGAAAATTTCCCTAGGCTCAAGTGTTAAGAGCGACACAGCGTGTTCCTGTGAAGTTTCAGCCACGTTTCTGTAGTACTGCTAGCTTACCTTCACCGAGAGACAAAACAGCAAAGATCGTAGAGCGAGAGGAACACTCACTCTGCTACAACAAAAAACGATCCTCTACGGAGAAGATGAAGATGTGTCACTACATTAACTATTTAACTATAGCACACTTTTTAACAACCTTAGAAACTTCAGGACCATATAATGTCTTTAACCTAAACACATGACAGTGTCCCTCTCATTTTCTTTCTAGTTAATTTGGCACTTTTCTTGACAAAAGGCCAAACAAGTTGATCGTCACACTGATGGATTAATATCTCATCTATTGATCAAGTGATTGATGGAAAACAATCTTTAGATTCTTGTAAGTGCTGAGCTCTCAGCAGATTCTTTGACCTTTGGTAGTAAGTTCATTTTAAACTGTTGAATCTCTGTTGATTCTTTGACTTGGATGTGCAGCAGCACCGACTCCAAAGCACATTTTGTAGACGTCCTTGTAAAGCTTCACTTCCTCTCTTCCTGTTGTCCTTCTGTCACACATCAGCCCTGACACTGCCTCACTTCTTCAACCTCTCTGTGGACTGTCCATCCCTCTGGACGCTTGACCTCAGAGCCTCACCACCTCTGCTCTGAGCTTCTTCTCCTGTCTCTTCTCTCACATGTTCTGTCTTTTCTCTGCTGTGCAGACCTCCACCTCTCCTTTCCTCAGACCATTATGAAAAAAGGAAACGTCCTGGATACCATCAATGAAGTCACCATCATCCATGTCTTCACCTTCCTCATCCCCTGTGTCAGACCGGCTGCTGGACTTCTGGACTGACCCCTCCTGACTCACCCTCTTAGAAGCATGAAGTGTCTGTGGGGAGTCATTCTTTACTCCCACAAATCTTCCAGCTGCTTCAGCCACAAACTTAATAACATCTGACCTTGATTTCTGCTGAACCGTATGGCTGTTAACGCCAGCGTTTCCACTCATTTAGTTTTAGATGTGATAAAATTATTCTCAATTCTTTGATTTTCCATGTACGGACGATGATTCTGGACACATTAAAGATGCATTAACGTTTTGTAAATGACGTCTTTAAAGTCAAAATCCTGATTTTATTTATTTTACTTTAATATAATATTCTCAGAATAAAGTCAAACTTCAGACTTTTTAAGTCTCCAAGGAGAAACTCACCACTTTGATAACTTTTCATCTGGTGAATACAACTATGTACATGAGTCAATGTTTTATCAGCATTATCAATTGTCATTGTCATTGTTAATGCTCTCATTGCTGCACTGTTTAGCGCTCTCGCTTGACAGAAGGTTGTGGGTTCAAATCCAGCTGGAGCTGTTTGTGGAATTTCCTTGTGTTTCCTCAGGGTTCTCTGGTTTCCTCCCACATTCCAAAAAACTGCATGTAATGTTAATGCTAAATGAAGTGTCTGTGTGTGTCCTGTGGAAGACTGATGACCTGTCCTTTCTCTTTTCAAACGTATTTTCATTGACGTCCATAAGACGTCCAGACAAGACGTGAAAACAACGTCCAAGAAAGACGTCTAAAAAACGTCATTCTGGCTCGTCTGAGGACGTCTTCTGGATGTCAAATATTGACGTCTATATGATGTCCAGAAAAGACATCCAGACAACGTCCAAGAAAGACGTCTAAAAAACTTTCATTCTGGCCCCTCTGCAACTGCAACGTGAAATAAGTGTCGATCACGCTGCTGCTTCAACCAATCAGGTTTTGATATTGATGCTCTTTTTTTTTTTAATTGATTCATTTTATTTTATTTTATTTCATTTTCTACTTTATTGCCCAAATGGGGGAACATCCAAACAGAGCAAACAAACATCAAACAACAAAAACAAACAATTTTAACAGACGATGCTCACAAATAATACATTAGTATAATCTTAAGCTCCATGGTATGAACTTATAAAGATAACTATAACAAATACAAATAAGGATGACATTATTTATTTTAAAAGAAAAGTATAATTAAAAAAAAAAAAAACACAAAAGAGACGAGGGAAGCAGAGGGTCTCATTATTCTTTTTGGAATAATTCTTTGTCGCGGGGTTCACCCAACAACCTTCCCAAACTGGGAAAACCGATGGCGTAGCCGTCAGCTGTGTTGTTGTTGTTTTTCTAATTTATTTTTCAGGCCTCTCCAAACCGTGAATCATACTATTTACAAAGTGCAAAATAAAATAAAAAATACCCAAATGTGAAAATAAACAAAAGCAAAGAAAACTCTATATACAAATCTGTACAGGTTATATACATATGAGTTCTTCCTCAACTTCAGGATACAACAATGAAGCTCCACCGATCAATACTTGCCACCACCTCTAACCAGAGTCCAACTCTCCCATCAGGCCCAGCACAGCCCGTTTTATCCGCTTAGCCCCTCCCACTGGGCGTAACCTTTCGCTGAAAAAAGTCATTGTTTTTCTTAAACACAAACCCTACAACATAAATAAATAGATTTTCCATCATTTACGTTGCCGTCCCACAATAACCCCTCAGTAAACTCGGCAATAAGTTTTAAAGGAAAGAAATAATAACATTGTTCACGTGACTGTGAAACCTTCCAGGCCCAAAAGCATTTAACCCGACTGGTGGTATGGCCCGGGTTTGCCAGTCACCCTGCAGGCGCGTCACTGCCGGCTGTCCTCCGCCACACTGGAAGGTGAGTGAAGGTGTGTGTGAATGTCTGAGAGAGAGAGAGAAATCATACTGCTACAAGTGTGAACCCTTGGTCACGATACTGACAACAGAGGAGGAGAAACTGGCTTGTATGTGAGTGCAGGTTATTGCAGAGTAGGTAAGTGAGTGTGTGTGTGTGTGTGTGTGTGTGTGTGTGTGTGTGTGTGTGTGTGTGTGTGTGTGTGTGTGTGTGTGTGTGTGTGTGTGTGTGTGTGTGTGTGTGTGTGTGTGTGTGTGTGTGTGTGTGTGTGTGTGTGTGTGTGTGTGCGTTACGCGGCGGGTGCGCCGCGATGATATGTGCTACGTCATCGCGCGTGATGGAGCCGCTCCATCACATTCTTTAAATAACTCAATAGTTTTATTGCTTTTTTTCTGTGTTTATGTTACTGAGTGTTTTAATGTGTTCTTTAAGTTCAATATAAAACTGAACATAATCTGGGTTTACCTTTGCTAATCTGCATTGTGAAATTGTGAAATTTTCCAACTAGAATTGTTAAATCAACTATAAATTCTATGTCTTTATTTTGTAATGAAAATATGCAATTACACTTTTACAATGAATTTGAGCATGATTTTAGTTTTACACACTATATAATTCCTCTCTCACTTATCCGGGTGGCAAACACCGTCACCCAGATCACATTGCACCGATTAAGAACCTTCCTGAAGGTGGTGTCTCACACCGGACACCACCTTCACGTGGGCTCACCACCTGCAGGAAGGTTCTTAATTGGTGCAATATTGTCAGGTCCAACCTCTGAACATTTATTAATTCTGCAAGGAAGAACACACACAAGTTTAAGATTGGTTTTTACTCGCGAGGAGAACGGACAGAGAGTGTTTCAGTTACAATCTCCAACTCGCTCTGAAAAACCTCTGCCGCCTCCTCTTCTTTTATTAGGGTTCCTCTTATCTGATTTCAAGGCACTTCCCATCTGCAGACCACATTCCTCCTAACCATAAAAGATCACAGTGGAGAAATACAAGTCGTATTAGATGAGAAAGACTGTTGGTACAATGAATGTGATAACCTTTCGTAAGATTATTCCAACAAATATGATCTGGGTGACGGTGCTCAGACTGACACCTCCACCACCCGGAAATGGATTAGAGGGAGAAAATGGATGATGGAAGATTCAAAATGTCTAAACCTTTAATAAACAGCAGGTTTTATCCTCAGAACTTCTTGATATTGTAGGTGACTCTTCATCAGGTGAAGTAACCCAGTGCCGATGGCTTTTATGACACAAATAGATATTGGTGACTCAGGACCCGCCAGCAGGCCTCGGGTGACGTCAGAGTATTCAAGCCCTCTGATTGGCTCGTCAGAGTTCACTCTCCAGCGCCAGCTGACTGCATCTGGAGCGAGCTGCATTCACAATATTATAGTTGTGTTTGTTTAATAGTGGTTTTGTCCACCTACAATGGCTAAAGGAGAAGATAAAGAGATGTGGTTGCAGATTTATTGTCAAAACAATTTTCAAGAATGACGTTTCCTAGAGGTCATTGAACGCACCGCAGGGCTCCAAGCACACAGAGGTCCGGTACAATTTACTTGTGCTCACTACAAGTTCCATGGAAGGATTCAGGATTATGTTATTCGCTATTATATTATTTTCAAACCATGAAAAACGTTTGTCACCGTCCACGGCCCCCAGGAATTCTGGGAATAACAGCGGATTTTTTTATGAAGCTGAAACAGAAGGAGACTTGAACTTTGATTCTTTTCATCATAAAGGTTTTTATTCTGGCAACACGAGTATCTATCTGTGATGCAAAGGCTTTTTATACTGCATCTCTGCATGATGACCTGGTTTTTGTAGCCATAAAAAAGTGATTGAGGGGTGGATTGACTCAGACCAGCACTAGTGAAGGCCGAGGTCTGAAATGCAAGGCTGCCACTGTTACAATCTAATCCTACCATTTATAGGACATGCAAATACGTTTCAACTTCCAGCTTTTATTGAAAGATATAAATAAGGATGTGAGGATATAAACACTCTCATATAATATTTTTACATTCATCCATCTTTGCCATGATTATTTTATTGTTGTAAAAAAGTCATGAAAGACCAAAGATTGAGGTGAAAACTGTCTTTATTTTGTCAAAGCTTGAAGAAAATGATGATGAAAGAAGATGAATATTGATGAAGTCAGTTTGCTTTGATGATAGAAGAAAGTGAAAGAGGGTGAATGACAGAGGTGAGATCAGTGTGAGAGTAAAAGCAGTGTGAGAGTCCCAGTGAGTCCGGTCAGGACTGGGAACACTGGTCTCTCCTCAGTGTCTCTCTGAGGGGAGTCTGGGAGCCCCGGGTGGCCTCACAGGTCACAGAGCCCACCTTCCTCCACTGGTCTGCAGGGAGCCTCAGGGTGCTGCTCCAGCTGTAGAGGCCGTCCTTCTGCAGCACCCCGGGGCTCCTGCTCTCCTCCCAGCTGCTGCTGCTGCTGCTGCTGCTGCTGTCCTCCACCTTCCAGCTCAGACTCCAGTCTGAGGGGAAGCCCTCGTTGGCCAGGCACATGAGCGTGGCCTTCCCCTGCTGCAGCTCCTCTCTGGAGGGGGGCAGCACCGTCAGGGTGGGGCGGGTATCACCTAGGAGACACCAATCAAATTAGAGGACAGGGAGCACCCAGCTGTCAATCAACCAGCACACACCTGGACAGCTTTAGTGGGAGACAGCTGATTTGGTCCTGGAAGAAGTTGCTGTCAGAGGCTTTTTCTGCTCCAGCAGTCACTCACTCACACATTGTTTCACTTCCCTTTAAGAAGCCTCTCATGCACATCAGCACAGAGAGAATCATCCAACACTTTGACTTGAAATACCTCAAACTACACAGGAAGGAACACAAGCTGATGTCTCAACGTTTACTCTTCATTTGCATCAACGCTATCAGAAAGTTTACACTTTACAACTTATGACTGGAAACTTTAACATGAACTTCAAATCTAAATTAATATTTTCAATTATTTAGAGCAAAATGTGAAATAAACAGTGAAAATTATATCAAGAGGTTTTAATAATTTCACAACATGTATCATCAGTATTTCTATTTTACTGTAAAATAACAATATTAATGATGCATTTTAAAGTAAGAAGAGAAACAGAATTGGGAAACATTCTATAGAACCAAGAATAAATCCAGCTGTGATGAAGAGACACTCAATAAAACAAGAAGAATAAAACCTGCACACATTCCAACATAAACACATTTCAAACAGTGGACATGTCAACTAAAACTCAGCCCAAAGACAGACCAGTGCACCAGAAATGTCCCTAAATACACAGGTCAGTGTAAAAACAGCTTCAACATGAGACTGGTAGAGTTAAAACAGTGTGTTCCACAGCCATCAGGCTCTAACTGAGCACATTTAAAGACTGACAATAGCTTTGGTTTTGTCATTTAATCCTAATGAGATTTTAATCCGGTGTAAATTTAAAACTAATAACTTTTCTCTGTGATCAAATTAAAGTGAAACAGAGCTGAGCTAAACTACATGAAATCAATGGAGATTAAAACTTGATCACTACAATAATTATTAAGAAAAAAAAACATCTTTCTAATCTCAAATCATTCAAAACAAGGTTTAATGTCTGAATTTGAATTATTTAGTTGAAAGTATTAAAGGAGAATAAACTTACTTCCAACATCCAGTCTGGTTCCTCCACCGAACGTGTACCACAGTGATACAAACTCATTGAGCCGCTGTACAAAAACCTCTGACTGTAGAGAGACGCCACTCTCTGATTCTGAAACCAACAAACTCTCCAAAACAACTTTTACCACCTGATCCTAACGGAACACAAGAGAACAGTTCTTTCATCTGCAATGTCTACTTGAAATACATATATTTATAGAGATTGTTTTAAAGATCATTTTCTGTTTTTTCTATTATGTCTATTGGAATTTATTCCTGAAGGGATTTAACAGCAAAAACAGTAAATTAAATTTGAAAACTACAGACATATCTTTAATTATTCAGTTTAATTCCTTAATATTCTCATGAAAGTTTGAATCCAGAGTGAAAGTGAGAGATGAAAGTGATCCAGGTCCCTGTTGGAGTCAGTCAGAACATTTCCATAGAGCCACTTTGCATCAGCAGCACCATGCTCCAGTGCTCTGGGAGAGTTTATAGTCCTGACAGTTGAAGACTGGATGACTGACAGCCGTCCTTCATGACAACAGAAGACAGAGAAATCCTCCTCATCAGAAACATGAGTGTGATCTGCGTCCTCATCTGGACTCTCCTCTGCTGCTGCTTCACAGGTAAAGTCCAGAGAATCAAACTCCTCTCCTCTGTCAACATCCGTCCCTCTGAAATGAAGCCCACAAAACCATGAGGCTGCTTGATGTTTCTGTCTGTGTTTCCTCAGAGTCCAGAGGCCAGGTCACAGTGACTCAGCCTGCAGCAGTCAGCTCTGCTCTGGGAGCCTCCGTCACCATCACATGTAGGACCAGTCAGAATGTTTATGTTTATAGTGCTGGTCACTATTTAGCCTGGTACCAACAGAGAGATGGACAACCTCCTAAAAGGCTCATTTACTACACCAGCTCTCGAGCATCAGGGACTCCAGATCGTTTTACAGGCAGTGGATCAAACTCTGACTTCACTCTGACCATCAGTGGAGTTCAAGCTGAAGATGCTGCAGTTTATTACTGTCAGAGTTTTCATGTTATCAACAGTCAGTGGGTGTTCACACAGTGAAAAACCGTCGTACAAAAACCTCCCTCAGTCAGACTGAACAGAAACTGACTGCTGCACACTGATACACTTCACTGAACACACACACACACACACACACACACACACACACACACACACACACACACACACACACACACACACACACACACACACACACACACACACACACACACACACACACACACACATTAGAAATCTCTAACATAAACTGAACTAATGAATTTATTTATTGAGATCAGATGTTTCTTCACCAGAGGCGGTGGTGTTTCAACATGTAAATACTTGGTGGTGAGATTTTATTTCAGGTCTACTGAGCGCAGAGTTCAACACCACTTAATACCAAACTAATGTTTGTGCAGAAGTTTTGAGCTCCAACATCTTTATGACAACCATATACTGTAGGATCCCATCTTGTGAAAAGGTTTAACACGGGGAATAGCCTCTGATTAAATCATTTAATAAACTAAACTGTGTCTCGGTGGGGAGTTGAACACGGGCCTACTGATTGCAAGGAAAGAATTCCTCCACTCGACGAGCAGCATATTGATTTACAAGTGAGATTCTTACACAGATTTTATTATGACCTTACACTCACTTTACCTCCAGTTTCTCCTCTAAAGTCAGAGTTTTACATTTATACACCAGTAAATAATCAACCTCATTCATTTGGATTCTTAACTGTTAGCTCTCGCGGCGCATAAGCTGGCGTCACAACTCACTCTGGTTCTGTCAAGCAGTGCCTCCATTGACGCCAGCCAATCAGCTCTGAGCTTCTAAATCATCCTGGAGCAGGGCTTCGGGCTGCAAGCCCCACTCTCCATAAAGATCATGTGATCTGAATGAACGTACCACAGCCTGAGCATGAACACTTACATTTGACTGCATGAAATACAAACTGCATTGAGAGAGAGGAGCTAGTCCAACTCATGCAACCATCAGTGTGGATCAGGAGAAAACTCAGCCTGAAGCAGCAAGAGGAGACCAAGAACCAGGAAGTTCAATCCTCACACACAAATATGCAACTCAGGAGGAAGCTATATTCACAGAAAATAAAATACTATAGATGATCTTAAAGGATTAATAATGTACTTTGCCTGCAGTTATTTTTCACTGGTTCATCAGGTGGTGCTCCTATGGAGGGCTGACTGTGCCAAAATTAAATAATGAAATAAACCATTCAATAATTAATTAAATGTGTCATTAATTGATTAAAATTGGAATTAAATACATAAATGTGTCATTAAATGTGTCATTAATGAATTAAAATTAATTAATTTTATGTAAAAACATCTATAATTATTCCATGATGTATTTAATTATTTCATGGTCCGGTGTTGCACGGCTTCATGAATTAATTTTATCTTGTTAAACTCGTCCATCAAACTCAGTGGGCGGGGCTAACACTGATCGAGTCAAACACATTGCTGTGTTCTGAAGAGTTTCTGAACAAACAGGACATCTCTGCCTCACCTTTAACTGACCATTGCATAATAACATTATCCTTGGTACTTCCAAAGAATAGTCCCAGCATAAATTTGATTTTGAAATGTAATAATACACTGTTGGATAGCACTGTATTTTGTAAGGAAGTAAAACAGCTGATTTTAGAGCTTGAGCCCTTGGAAATGTTTTCTATTAGTAAATGGGAGAGTTTCAAATTTAAAGTAAATGAACTTGGGATTAAAATCAGTAAAAATATCATTAGAAGAAACAAACAAAAACAGCAAAACATCGTCCTTTAATTAAACAGTCTGGGTAAAAAGAATGTTCTATCAAGAGAAGACTCAATAGAATTAAACAAGCTTCAATCTGAATTAGACCAATTATTCATTGGAGAGAGAAACTCATCCTATTTCTTTGGCCTAGAGAGACATAGACAGTTAAAAAAGAAAATAAATAAACTAAATATCAATGGACACAATACAGAAGACCAAAGTCTGATTATCAAACATATTACAAAGTGTTATGGAAATCTTGTTTTGTCTCATAAAGAATGATGTGTAATGTTCAGTCTGTGTTGAAGGATGACCTGTGTCAGCACTGTTCAAACATCTCTGCTGCTTTTGGTGACCTTCATGCAGACTCAAAATTTCAGCCTTTAGGGGGCGCTGTCTGACTTCAGAGTGAGACAAACTCCTGGACAATCATGCAGAGGTTGGACTGTGACTTTGTCTCTTCTTGCAAGAATAATGTAATAAAATGGTCTTAAACTTTCTCAAATCGCTCTCAGTCTGATTCCTGTGTTTTCTGTCTCCATGAGGTTTTCTTACGAGGAAAATTCTCCTGACATGAAGAAAAGACATAAAAAGGAACGACTGATCTTTGCCACAGAGTCTCTGGACAATTCTGGGAAAATGGGACAAGTGGGAGAAAGTGGCTGGAGGATATATAATCAAATAATAAAGTTATTGCTGCACATGGTATTTTTTTTAGGGACCAAGCCTGAAAGACCAGGACCCTATTGTATTTCATGTTTCTTCTTATTGTTTTTTCCCACTCCTGACGCGGCTTTGAGCCACATTTTGACCCATTAAACACGATCAAATGTTGATAAAATTTGGTACGCTCATCAAGACTGAAAAAAAAATTAAGGAAATGTAAAAAATAACCCCCAGAGTGCCAGAATGTGCTCTCTAGCGCCACCTAGAAACACTAAAATGGCCACCACGGCCCGTAGGAATGTCATCTGGAGATCAAACCAAAACTCAATTGTTTGTCTCATCAAGACCTAAAAATCACCTGATACCCCAACCTAAATTCAACAGGAAGTTTGCAATTTGCCTTCCAAACTAAGATTTTCACCCAAAGAAGGCCCTCACGCAAATGCTATTACCTCTGAGGGAGAATAAATGTTATACCCTAAACACGCTCAAATGCTCACCAAATTTGGCACACTCATCAAGACTGGGGAAAAATATAGGAAAATGTAAAAAATAACCCCCAGAGTGCCAAAATGTGCTCTCTAGTGCCACCTAGAAACACTAAAACGGCCACAATGTCGTAGAGAGATCAAACCAAAACTCAATTGTTGGTCTCATCAGGATCTAAAAATCACCTGATACCCCGGACCTAAATCCAACAGGAAGTCCGCCTTTCAGAACAAGATAAACGCTATCTCCTCTGAGGGCGAATATCGTATCGGCTCCAAAACACTATTAAACGACAGAGGAGACTCTCCTGCTCAATAATTCAGTTCAACTTTATCATTCGTCGAGCGGTTTCATGTTTATTAGCTGTCAAAGTTCCGAACACCGATTCCCGCCTCCTTCCTCCTCCTCCTCCTCTCATTCAAATACATGGGAAAACCAAAATGACTCTTCAAAAACAGCCGTGACAGAACACTCCAAACAAGTGGCCACTGTGGCTAAACTATGACTGTGATAAACAAAACGAGCAGATCAGAAGCACGACAAGAACCTGCCGAGCAAGACGTTGTAACGCATGTGGGGAAAATATCATAAAAAAATACCTTTTTGACAAGAGAGAACAATGCTCTCATTTTTTTTGGTTCCAGCGATTTCAAGCGACATTTATAAATGAGTCAGATGGAGCAAAATCGTGTGTCTGCATCAAACTGCGCCTCCTAGTGTCTAAAGTTTACGTCTGTCTGCTTCCAAACCCACACAGACTGAAAGACAACACATTTTCCTCTCAAGAAATGATAATTTTATGAGTTTTTTTCCAAAATATGTGGATAAAATCCGTCCTCTCGCCCACTGTGATGACATCACTAACTGCAGGTGGTCAGAACACTGTTGCTTCATTCACACCAGGATTACACATTACCAGGAAAGTCCTTGTTTATGAGCTAACCTGCTATCATGTGCTACATAAACAAGCTACCATGCTAATCTGTGGTTTGTGGATGAGCTAACATGTTATTGTGTGCTACAATAAGTCTGTTTGTTTCTCTTGTTTGTTATTTTTGCACATGTTCATAAATAAACAAATAAATAAATCATAAAAGACAAAACTCTTTGTATCAAAGTCATTACCCTTTGTGACATGTAGTTTGTGTGAGACATCCTTTGATCTTTCGATTCCTTATGAGTTCACCTGAGAAATCAAAGATTGACTGAGAGATCCTGAATGCTCACTGACACTATTTACAAGGCTTTACCACTGCACCGCCTGTCCAGATCCTTTGGTACGTTTATTATTTAATGATTTACATCATTACTGTGAGCTGAATGAAAAAAGTACAACATTTATTGAACTTACACGACTCAGAATTGCTAATGCATCATATAATCCTTAAGAAGACTAAAGATTATCAGTGTTTAACTACTGGTATTTATTTACCCGGTGAGGTAGTTGTAGTCTGTTGTTGAACTATTTATCTATTCATCTATTTATTTATTTGCGCTGCTTTTTCTATGCAACCTTTTACGTAATTACCCCCCAGGGACAAATAATCTTTATTTGATTGATTGATTAAATTAAGTTGTAACATCTCTGCAGATGTGTTGTTGATGCAATGTTAAGGTTTAGTGGTGATGTTTGTTGGTTCCGATTCTTAACGCGATTCGTGACATGTTACCATCAACACTGGTACTGAACACACATGATGTAAGTTTTGGTCGGATTAAAATCAATTGTGACTTTATTACAGATCGCTGTGATCAGAAATCAGAGTAAAAAGTAACTGATTACTACGGTGGCCTGGAAGTGCAAAACGCTGCAAACTACAGAAAACACTTCCCAATTCAAAACACACTCCTTAATAGAGAAAACCATAGACATAATAAAGAGTAGACGCCTCGGCGACTGGGGAGGGACACATCAACAGCTCCGCCATCTTGAACCGGTGGTGGTGGCGGCAGGGGTGAATGAACATCGACGATGGAAAGAGGTTTCCTAAATCTCTAAGTAGAATTATAAGTTGAATTTTAAACTGATTTCCAAACTGTTTGACTTTTTAAAAACGTCATACATGTAGCGACTTTGTTTAGTGAGTGTTAATGTGCAGTACACACTTTGTTTAGTGTGTGTTAATGTGCAGTACACACTTTGTTTAGTGTGTGTTAAGGTGCAGTACACACTTTGTTTAGTGTGTTAATGTGCAGTACACACTTTGTTTAGTGAGTGTTAATATGCAGTATACACTTTGTTTAGTGTGTGTTAATGTGCAGTACACACTTTGTTTAGTGAGTGTTAATATGCAGTATACACTCTGTTTAGTGTGTGTTAATATGCAGTATACACTTTGTTTAGTGTGTGTTAATGTGTAGTACAAACTTTGTTTACTGTGTGTTAATGTGCAGTACACACTTTGTTTAGTGTGTTAATGTGCAGTACACACTTTGTTTAGTGAGTGTTAATGTGCAGTATACACTTTGTTTAGTGTGTTAATGTGCAGTACACACTTTGTTTAGTGAGTGTTAATGTGCAGTACACACTTTGTTTAGTGTGTTAATGTGCAGTACACACTTTGTTTAGTGAGTGTTAATGTGCAGTATACACTTTGTTTAGTATGTGTTATTGTGTAGTACAAACTTTGTTTACTGTGTGTTAATGTGCAGTACACACTTTGTTTAGTGTGTTAATGTGCAGTACACACTTTGTTTAGTGAGTGTTAATGTGCAGTATACACTTTGTTTAGTATGTGTTATTGTGTAGTACAAACTTTGTTTACTGTGTGTTAATGTGCAGTACACACTTTGTTTAGTGTGTTAATGTGCAGTACACACTTTGTTTAGTGTGTTAATGTGCAGTACACACTTTGTTTAGTGTGTGTTAATGTACAGTACACACTTTGTTTGTGTGCATTGATGTGCAGTACACACTTTGTTTACTGTGTGTTAATGTGCAGTACACACTTTGTTTAGTGTGTGTTAATGTACAGTACACACTTTGTTTAGTGAGTGTTAATGTGCAGTACACACTTTGTTTACTGTGTTAATGTGCAGTACACACTTTGTTTACTGTGTTAATGTGTTGTACTGGGCTGTTATTCATGTGAAATTGATTGACAATGTTGTATAATTCCTGTGAAGTGGGTTCAGTCAATAAATTGTGAATTTCTTCAGATAGACAGACGTCTTAAAGGAGACATATCATGCTTTTAAATCCTTCCTTTTTACATATAAATCATACAGTTGTGGTCTATATAAAGCGGAACTGCAATGCTTGGGTCTGAATTCCTCATTATTAGAGCTCCACAGGCCCCTTTTCTACCCCTTTTCTGATGCGCTTCTGAGAGCAACTCGTTTTGGGGCGGTCTCTTCAAATGCAAATGAGACACTTCATACCCCGCCTCCTCTCCAGGTTGCAGAGGTGACACTCGGTTCAACTCCACCCTGTTCGGACATCTTTGTAGTTTGATAGAACAGATACAATTATCTAGCGGCGCAGAAACTTTATATTCACACATTATTGACAAAATGTCAACAACGGAAGATTTGTCCATCCAGCCATACATGTTGGAGCCAGAGTCGGACCCGGCGGAGCCAGATGAAAATGACGATGATGCACCTGCAGAACAACGTCTTCATATGGATGTAACGCAATGGTGTGTCACTATATTTACACTAACTTCTCCATCCATACCCACTACTACAATACTGCCTGTATTACAACGACTATTTAACACAGAAGTTACATTCTAATCTAAAACGAGCACACAGCGCTAACATATGAAGACGGTGCAACTGCTAATGCTAACAAAACAATGACAGGGACGTCTTATCATCACACTTTTTAGCGTTATATACAGCTTACCGAAGTGCTCTGTTCGTCGTCTCCATAGATAGAAGGAACTGACCGCTCAATCAGACCAAGTCTTTCGGCAAATCCTTCTTTATACTGGCGGAGGTTGCTGAAGCAGTCGTCCTTGAAGTGCTTCGCGCACACAAAAATGACCTTACCCACAGATGTGGGTACATTTCTGTGAAAAATAAAACTCAACCAGGCACTTCGAAAAGGTTCTGATGCTGGGAGACGGTGTAACGAAGCTTGTGGGTTACTACATCCAACAACCGAACATTTCGACTTATCCTCTCGTAACTTCGGCATCCTTGAGGTTGGACTACAAAATCGCAGCGAGAAACAAAAATGGCGGATTGCTCGAAGTGTTGGACCTGGAGTCGATGTCCTAATCTGGCAGTTCTGCTGCGAATACTGTGACGTCATTGTTCAAAAAACGTAATAGAGAATAGAAAAATCGAAACCGATCGCAAAATATGACCAAAACAGAATATAAAGATATCAACGGAGCACCTGAAGAGACTACTTTGAACTTTTCTGTACTTCTAAACACTCTAAATATAAAACAAAATGCATTTAAGGGCTAAAAAAGTGGATTTAGCATGATATGTCCCCTTTAATGTATCGTGGATGAAATTTCCAGAGATATACTGAGTAGAATCGCTGTATTGTGATAATACTGTTATCTTGGCCAAATAGGTTACTGGCTATACTCAGCCGTAGTAATGGTTATAATAATAATATCAATAATGTTATAAGAATCCAGTATCTATAATAAAATAATAAAATCTATAATAATAATAAACAGCATTAGATAATTATAATAAGGTAATATAATAATATAGCAATAATAATAGTCCAATGAGAATACCAATTAATATAAAATAAAATAATAATATGAGAATACAATAATTATAAGAATAGCAATAACAAAAATACTGTAGTAGTACAATTATACAATAATAATTGTCAAATGCAATGTATAGCCATGCACATCTGAACGTTTTCTGGGTTTCTTTTGTTCTCTCTCTCTCTCTCTCTCTCTCTCTCTCTCTCTCTCTCTCTCTCTCTCTCTCTCTCTCTATATATATATATATATATATCTAGGTCTAGCTTGAAGTCCGTGATTGTTGTGGTTGTTAGGTGACGTTTAGGACCACGGTGGGGGGAGGAGGGGGGCGATTACGTCATCTTTTTTTCCACGGATGATCGTCTTTGCTGAGCGTACTCCGCCGCATGTTTACTTTTTAGATGTCTTATCAAATTAGTTGTGTTAAACGAAGTAGTGGGGCTCCACCTCTCGGGACTGTGGCGAAGCAAATAGTCCAACTGGCCGCTGGACTGGTTTGGTTGTCAACCTTAAAATACCTCCAGACTGCTGACATTTTATCCACTCAATGGTTTTAGACTGCTAACCTCGGTTTACGGCAGGTTGCAAACGGGGCTCGCTTTACGGCAGCTGACGGGAAAATATATATATTTTTTAAATTAGATCGGCGGGGCGATCGGCTGGATTTGCCGATTCCCGATCATTTACAAATCAGCAATATCGGCCCCGATCGGATATCTAGCGATCTGATCGGGACATCCCTACTTTAAACCAAAGTGTCTATGCTGTCCTCACAACACGTGACAGTGTGTTGCTAGACAGCCAGCGAACCATCAAAGAAAACACTGTGCACAAGGCTTGCTTTTCTTGTTTTAGTGATTTCTAGTGTGTGTGTGTGTGTAAATATGTGAAAGTGTGTGAAAGTGTGGTTACTGTAAACATACAGAAAAAAGAACAATTACTGTCTATACATGCATGGAAAACACACTGAATTCGATATACACATGTAACACAACAGTCACTACAACAACCGATGCATTTTGAACTATACATGACCCACAGATACTTACAAAGACGAAAATTTCCCTAGGCTCAAGTGTTAAGAGCGACACAGCGTGTTCCTGTGAAGTTTCAGCCACGTTTCTGTAGTACTGCTAGCTTACCTTCACCGAGAGACAAAACAGCAAAGATCGTAGAGCGAGAGGAACACTCACTCTGCTACAACAAAAAACGATCCTCTACGGAGAAGATGAAGATGTGTCACTACATTAACTATTTAACTATAGCACACTTTTTAACAACCTTAGAAACTTCAGGACCATATCATGTCTTTAACCTAAACACATGACAGTGTCCCTCTCATTTTCTTTCTAGTTAATTTGGCACTTTTCTTGACAAAAGGCCAAACAAGTTGATCGTCACACTGATGGATTAATATCTCATCTATTGATCAAGTGATTGATGGAAAACAATCTTTAGATTCTTGTAAGTGCTGAGCTCTCAGCAGATTCTTTGACCTTTGGTAGTAAGTTCATTTTAAACGGTTGAATCTCTGTTGATTCTTTGACTTGGATGTGCAGCAGCACCGACTCCAAAGCACATTTTGTAGACGTCCTTGTAAAGCTTCACTTCCTCTCTTCCTGTTGTCCTTCTGTCACACATCAGCCCTGACACTGCCTCACTTCTTCAACCTCTCTGTGGACTGTCCATCCCTCTGGACGCTTGACCTCAGAGCCTCACCACCTCTGCTCTGAGCTTCTTCTCCTGTCTCTTCTCTCACATGTTCTGTCTTTTCTCTGCTGTGCAGACCTCCACCTCTCCTTTCCTCAGACCAATATGAAAAAAGGAAACGTCCTGGATACCATCAATGAAGTCACCATCATCCATGTCTTCACCTTCCTCATCCCCTGTGTCAGACCGGCTGCTGGACTTCTGGACTGACCCCTCCTGACTCACCCTCTTAGAAGCAAGAAGTGTCTGTGGGGAGTCATTCTTTACTCCCACAAATCTTCCTGCTGCTTCAGCCACAAACTTAATAACATCTGACCTTGATTTCTGCTGAACCGTATGGCTGTTAACGCCAGCGTTTCCACTCATTTAGTTTTAGATGTGATACAATTATTCTCAATTCTTTGATTTTCCATGTACGGACGATGATTCTGGACACATTAAAGATGCATTAACGTTTTGTAAATGACGTCTTTAAAGTCAAAATCCTGATTTTATTTATTTTACTTTAATATAATATTTTCAGAATAAAGTCAAACTTCAGACTTTTTAAGTCTCCAAGGAGAAACTCACCACTTTGATAACTTTTCATCTGGTGAATACAACTATGTACATGAGTCAATGTTTTATCAGCATTATCAAATGTCATTGTCATTGTTAATGCTCTCATTGCTGCACTGTTTAGCACTCTCGCTTGACAGAAGGTTGTGGGTTCAAATCCAGCTGGAGGTGTTTGTGGAATTTCCTTGTGTTTCCTCAGGGTTCTCTGGTTTCCTCCCACATTCCTAAAAACTGCATGTAATGTTAATGCTAAATGAAGTGTCTGTGTGTGTCCTGTGGAAGACTGATGACCTGTCCTTTTTCTTTTGAAACGTATTTTCATGGACGTCCATAAGACGTCCAGACAAGACGTGAAAACAACGTCCAAGAAAGACGTCTAAAAAACGTTCATTCTGGCTCGTCTGAGGACGTCTTCTGGATGTCAAATATTGACGTCTATATGATGTCCAGAAAAGACATCCAGACAACGTCCAAGAAAGACGTCTAAAAAACGTTCATTCTGGCCCCTCTGCAACTGCAACGTGAAATAAGTGTCGGTCACGCTGCTGCTTCAACCAATCAGGTTTTGATATTGATGCTCTTTTTGTTTTTTAATTGATTCATTTTATTTTATTTTATTTCATTTTTTACTTTATTGCCCAAATGGGGGAACATCCAAACAGAGCAAACAAACATCAAACAACAAAAACAAACAATTTTAACAGACGATGCTCACAAATAATACATTAGTATAATCTTAAGCTCCATGGTATGAACTTATAAAGATAACTATAACAAATACAAATAAGGATGACATTATTTATTTTAAAAGAAAAGTATAATTAAAAAAAAAGAAAACACAAAAGGGACGAGGGAAGCAGAGGGTCTCATTATTCTTTTTGGAATAATTCTTTAAATAACTCAATAATTTTATTACTTTTTTCTGTGTTTATGTTACTTAGTGTTTTAATGTGTTCTTTAAATTCAATATAAAACTGAACATAATCTGGGTTTACCTTTGCTAATCTGCATTTGCGAATGGGAAATTTTCCAACTAGAATTATTAAATTAATTATAAATTCTATGTCTATATTTTTGTAATTAAAATATGCAATTACACTTTTACAATCAATTTGAGCATGATTTTAGTTTTACATAGTGTATAATTCTCAGTCCATAAGGTATTTGAATAGGAACAGTAAAACAATTAATGATTAATGATTTGGGATTAATGAGTTTTTTTTCACTTTCTAAAAATTTGGATAAGTTTATATTTGTTAAATATATGTTGTGCAAAATATTGATATGTACTTGCTTAATTTTATTGACAATACAAAATCTGTATGGCAATAACCAAGCTCTCTGCCAATCAATGTCTGTTAAGATAAAATTCCAAAAAGATTTTCCTCTGGGACTTATTCTCCTTTTCTCATAAAAACAGTTTCTTTTATGTTTATTACTTCAGTTATGATTCAAAATGTCTAAACCTTTAATAAACAGCAGGTTTTATGACACAAATAGATATTGGTGACTCAGGACCCGCCAGCAGGCCTCGGGTGACGTCAGCGTATTCAAGCCCTCCGATTGGCTCGTCAGAGAGTTCACTCTCCAGCGCCAGCCGACTGCATCTGGAGGGAGCTGCATTAACAATATTATAGTTGTGTTTGTTTAATAGTGGTTTTGTACACCGACAATGGCTAAAGGAGAAGATAAAGAGATGTGGTAGCAGATTTATTGTCAAAACACTTTTCAAGTGGGACTTTTCCTAGAGGTCATTGGGGCTACAAGCACACAGAGGTCCGGTACAATTTACTTGTGCTCACTACAACTTCCATGGCAGGATTCAGGATTATGTGATTCGCCATTATATTATTTTCAAACCACGAAAAACGTTTGTCACCGTCCACGGCCCCCAGGAATTCTGGGAATAACAGCGGCTTTTTTTATGAAGCTGAAACAGAAGGAGACTTGAACTTTGATTCTTTTCATCCATAAAGGTTTTTATTCTGGTGGCACGAGTATCTATCTGTGATGCAAAGGCTTTTTATACTGCATCTCTGCATGATGACCTGGTTTTTGTAGCCATAAAAAGTGATTGAGGGGTGGATTGACTCAGACCAGCACTAGTGAAGGCCAAGGTCTGAAATGCAAGGCTGCCACTGTTACAATCTAATCCTACCATTTATAGGACATGCAAATACGTTTCAACTTCCAGCTTTTATTGAAAGATATAAATAAGGATGTGAGGATATAAACACTCTCATATAATATTTTTACATTCATCCATCTTCTAAACCGCTTTGCCATGATTATTTTATTGTTGTAAAAAAGTCATGAAAGACCAAAGATTGAGGTGAAAACTGTCTTTATTTTGTCAAAGCTTGAAGAAAATGATGATGAAAGAAGATGAATATTGATGAAGTCAGTTTGCTTTGATGATAGAAGAAAGTGAAAGAGGGTGAATGACAGAGGTGAGATCAGTGTGAGAGTAAAAGCAGTGTGAGAGTCCCAGTGAGTCCGGTCAGGACTGGGAACACTGGTCTCTCCTCAGTGTCTCTCTGAGGGGAGTCTGGGAGCCCCGGGTGGCCTCACAGGTCACAGAGCCCACCTTCCTCCACTGGTCTGCAGGGAGCCTCAGGGTGCTGCTCCAGCTGTAGTGGCCGTCCTTCTGCAGCACCCCGGGGCTCCTGCTCTCCTCCCAGCTGCTGCTGCTGCTGCTGCTGCTGCTGTCCTCCACCTTCCAGCTCAGACTCCAGTCTGAGGGGAAGCCCTCGTTGGCCAGGCACATGAGCGTGGCCTTCCCCTGCTGCAGCTCCTCTCTGGAGGGGGGCAGCACCGTCAGGGTGGGGCGGGTATCACCTAGGAGACACCAATCAAATTAGAGGACAGGGAGCACCCAGCTGTCAATCAACCAGCACACACCTGGACAGCTTTAGTGGGAGACAGCTGATTTGGTCCTGGAAGAAGTTGCTGTCAGAGGCTTTTTCTGCTCCAGCAGTCACTCACTCACACATTGTTTCACTTCCCTTTAAGAAGCCTCTCATGCACATCAGCACAGAGAGAATCATCCAACACTTTGACCTGAAATACCTCAAACTACACAGGAAGGAACACAAGCTGATGTCTCAACGTTTACTCTTCATTTGCATCAACGCTATCAGAAAGTTTACACTTTACAACTTATGACTGGAAACTTTAACATGAACTTCAAATCTAAATTAATATTTTCAATTATTTAGAGCAAAATGTGAAATAAACAGTGAAAATTATATCAAGAGGTTTTAATAATTTCACAACATTTATCATCAGTATTTCTATTTTACTGTAAAATAACAATATTAATGATGCATTTTAAAGTAAGAAGAGAAACAGAATTGGGAAACATTCTATAGAACCAAGAATAAATCCAGCTGTGATGAAGAGACACTCAATAAAACAAGAAGAATAAAACCTGCCCACATTCCAACACAAACACATTTCAAACAGTGGACATGTCAACTAAAACTCAGCCCAAAGACAGACCAGTGCACCAGAAATGTCCCTAAATACACAGGTCAGTGTAAAAACAGCTTCAACATGAGACTGGTAGAGTTAAAACAGTGTGTTCCACAGCCATCAGGCTCTAACTGAGCACATTTAAAGACTGACAATAGCTTTGGTTTTGTCATTTAATCCTAATGAGATTTTAATCCGGTGTAAATTTAAAACTAATAACTTTTCTCTGTGATCAAATTAAAGTGAAACAGAGCTGAGCTAAACTACATGAAATCAATGGAGATTAAAACTTGATCACTACAATAATTATTAAGAAAAAAAAACATCTTTCTAATCTCAAATCATTCAAAACAAGGTTTAATGTCTGAATTTGAATTATTTAGTTGAAAGTATTAAAGGAGAATAAACTTACTTCCAACATCCAGTCTGGTTCCTCCACCGAACGTGTACCACAGTGATACAAACTCATTGAGCCGCTGTACAAAAACCTCTGACTGTAGAGAGACGCCACTCTCTGATTCTGAAACCAACAAACTCACCAAAACAACTTTTACCACCTGATCCTAACGGAACACAAGAGAACAGTTCTTTCATCTGCAATGTCTACTTGAAATACATATATTTATAGAGATTGTTTTAAAGATCATTTTCTATTTTTTCTATTATGTCTATTGGAATTTATTCCTGAAGGGATTTAACAGCAAAAATAGAAATTTAAATTAGAAAACTAGAGACATATCTTTAAATATTCAGTGTATTTTTTTAATAGTTTCATAACACTACAGGATTAATTTATGGAACTCTAAAATTAATTTAATTTCTCAATAAATTACTTTTTGAGTGATGAAAATATCAAGATTCCAAAGACTCAGAAGTATTTTCTAAAGTACGATTTTAAAATTACTCATGAAAAACCTCCTAATATTGTCATAAAAGTTTGAATCCAGAGTGAAAGTGAGAGATGAAAGTGATCCAGGTCCCTGTTGGAGTCAGTCAGAACATTTCCATAGAGCCACTTTGCATCAGCAGCACCATGCTCCAGTGCTCTGGGAGAGTTTATAGTCCTGACAGTTGAAGACTGGATGACTGACAGCCGTCCTTCATGACAACAGAAGACAGAGAAATCCTCCTCATCAGAAACATGAGTGTGATCTGCGTCCTCATCTGGACTCTCCTCTGCTGCTGCTTCACAGGTAAAGTCCAGAGAATCAAACTCCTCTCCTCTGTCAACATCCGTCCCTCTGAAATGAAGCCCACAAAACCATGAGGCTGCTTGATGTTTCTGTCTGTGTTTCTTCAGAGTCCAGAGGCCAGGTCACAGTGACTCAGCCTGCAGCAGTCAGCTCTGCTCTGGGAGCCTCCGTCACCATCACATGTAGGACCAGTCAGAATGTTTATGTTTATAGTGCTTATCACTATTTAGCCTGGTACCAACAGAGAGATGGACAACCTCCTAAAAGGCTCATTTACTGGGCCAGCTCCAGAGATTCAGGTACTCCAGATCGTTTTACAGGCAGTGGATCAAACTCTGACTTCACTCTGACCATCAGTGGAGTTCAAGCTGAAGATGCTGCAGTTTATTACTGTCAGAGTGATCATGTTATCAACAGTCAGAGTGTGTTCACACAGTGAAAAACCATCGTACAAAAACCTCCCTCAGTCAGACTGAACAGAAACTGACTGCTGCACACTGATACACTTCACTGAACACACACACACACACACACACACACACACAGGTCTACTGAGCGCAGAGTTCAACACCACTTAATACCAAACTAAAGTTTGTGCAGAAGCTTTTAGCTCCAACATCTTTATGACAACCATATACTGTAGGATCCCATCTTGTGAAAAGGTTTAACACGGGGAATAGCCTCTGATTAAATCATTTAATAAACTAAACTGTGTCTCGGTGGGGAGTTGAACACGGGCCTACTGATTGCAAGGAAAGAATTCCTCCACTAGACGAGCAGCATATTGATTTACAAGTGAGATTCTTACACAGATTTTATTATGACCTTACACTCACTTTACCTCCAGTTTCTCCTCTAAAGTCAGAGTTTTACATTTATACACCAGTAAATAATCAACCTCATTCATTTGGATTCTTAACTGTTAGCTCTCGCGGCGCATAAGCTGGCGTCACAACTCACTCAGTTACCTTGAAAAAGTAATCCAATTACTGATTACTAGTTATTCCTTGAAAAAGTAACTTAGTTACCTTACTGATTACTTGTTTTTAAAAGTAACTAAGTTAGATTACAAGTAATCTTATAGTTACTTTCAGCAGCTGCCAACAACATGCCCCCCTCAATCTCAACATAAAAATGACAACTGGTTTTACCAGAAACTGAGTTCTGATCACTGCCTGGCCTCCTGCTGATACAGATTTAACCTTTGACCTTCATTCTTTGTTGTATTTATATCTGACTCATGGTTTTATTATCAGATTTTTACTATTACTGGTATTTATTAGTACATAGTTTAGTCTATTGTTGCACTATTTATCTGTTTTCAATAGAGCAATAGTATTTATTTGTTTGCACAACCTGCTCTATGCAACATTTTAATGACAGAGTAACGTGTTATTAATTAATGCATTACCGGCATGACTGTGGCTATGTCCCGCTGGTCTTCCCTCCCCCTCTCTCTAACTGGTAACTTGGTAAAGATGGTGATTCTCCCTAAATTTCTTTATTTGTTCCAACACATTCCAATTTTTATAAGAAAATCTTTTTTTTAACAGATCAGACAATAATATAATGTTTGTGATTGAACCAGACTCCTTGCATCAAAAAAATTATTCTACAACTTCCCAAAAAGCAAGACGGTCTTGCACGACGTAACATCATACAATACTATTGGTCATGCAATATTAATAAGCTCTGTCATTGGCTGGACAATGAAGCCGACACAGATCCTTCATGGGCTCAAATAGAACGGCGATCTTCAAGGTTCTCTCTCCAGTCCCTCCTCACTTCTCGTCTCCCTGTTAACATTCATAACATCTAACAGAACCCTGTTGTCAACAATTCCTTGAAAATCTGGCTGCAGTTCCGTAAATATTAAAGCTTGAATTACCCCTCAATTTAAGAACTGATTGTTAAAAACCATCTATTTCCGCCCTCCCTATCAAATCCTGCATTTTAAATCTGGCAAAACAAGGGCCTGGGGCCTCATTTATAAAACACTGCGTAGGATTCCTACTAAAAATGTTGGTGCGCTCTAAAGCTGAAAATGGCGTGCGCCCAAACAAATTCAGATTGGTGAAACCGTGCGTACTGCACTTTCCTGTTATAGATCACAGTCCACCTGGAAGGTCCCACAGTTGATGTCCCGCCCTCAACACGTCCACTTTTAACCATAAATGGTCGATGCAAAGTGTCTCGTCAATATCTTTGCATCTCAATCGGCCCGTTGATCGCCGGCATTTGACGCTAAATCCTGAGAGAAAAGAAGAAGAAAAGGAATTTTACAGAGAGAGAAATAGTCATGGAGGAGGTGGAGGTCAGGAAAATGATATTAGTTGGTGGTCACCAGTGTTGCCACAGTTACCTTGCAAAAGTAATACAATTACTGATTACTAGTCACTCGCCTAAAAAGTAATTTAGTTACTTCATTGATTACTTGTTTTTAAAAGTAACTAAATTGGATTACAAGTAACTTTTTAGTTACTTTCAACAGTTGCCGACACCGCCCCACGTCTCTAAATAAAAAGGACAACTGGTTTGGCCACAAAGTGAGTTCTGATCACTGCCTGGCCTCCTGCTGATCCAGATTTAACCTTTGACCTTCATTCTTTGTATTTATATCTGACTCATTTTGTAATGATCAGATTTTTACCATTACTGGTATTTATTTACCCAGTTGTAGTCTGTTGTTGACCTTTTAATTACCCCCCTTGAGGAGAAATTAAGTCTTTCATTGATTGATTGATTGATTGAAAAAGAAAAAAATGTCAAAAGAGTTCAACATCTCTGCAGTTGTGTTCTTGTGGCAATGATATGGTTTAGTGTTGACATTTCTTAGTTTCCGTTGTTTCGTGTCACCTGAATGCACCGTTAGAGCGAGTTGGTCTGTGATTGGCTGAGAGTGGAGAAGGGGGCGGGTCAGGTCGGACTGCATGTGCTGCGTATGTCTGTGGCCGTTTCCCAATTCTTAGAGCGCCAGTGTGTACTCGCTTACGTCATCAGTAACTACTTGCAGCGTCCTCGGAAGTGCGGAAATGCAAATTTACGAGGACGCATCGGCGTTAATGGAGAATTGGAACACGAGTACTTCATGACGCTGTGGCTGTCATGGCTGGATGATGGACCCTGAAGCTGAGGAGGAGGAGGAGGAGGAGGAGGAGGAGGAGGAGGAGGAGGAGGAGGAACCTGTTTCCTCTCTGGTTCAGCAGGAAGGTGATTTGTACCTGATATTTTATATGATGATCTATATTTTAGAACATTATTGTAAAATAGTACCTTTTCTGTCACATACATGCGGTGTATGTTACAGTGTATTGTACCGTGTATAGTACTGTGTTTAGTACCGTGTACAGTACTGTATAAAGTACAGTGTATAGTTCCGTGTATAGTACAGTGTTACTATTACTTCTACCTCCTATACAGCCTTTATTTTACTCTTCATCTCCTTGGAGTTCAGTAACAACAAAAGCAGCTGATCAGAAATGTCCTACTAATACAAACAATTATTTTACTGTTTTAATGAAGATCCTTGATGTTTATTAAATAATTAACCAGCTTTTCTTACCTGCTGCTTGTTGTCATCCTTCTGGTCATGTCATTAATATGTACTGTATTACATTTGTCTAATATACATCCTACAGTTAATCACTCCAATCATTAGTTGTAACAACTTCTCTTTAGAATAAATACATAAATGGTTTATACTGTGTGAGAGTAAATACATAAATACACACATGGCTTACACTATTGAGCAAAGAAATATATCAAGCAGAAGATAAAGGAACATTTATTTAATAAACTTCAGCAGAACCTACAACAGTAAAAACACAAGTTAGAAACATTATGTACACAGAAAAATGACATTGTTTTTAAAAATTCTAAAGTTCTTTCTTTTATTTCCCAGGAACCCCTGCAGTGATACACAGGTGAATAATGTTCCTATCCTGGAACCTTTCTCTCCTGGAGGTGTCGTGACTCCAGCTTCAGGGTTTCCAGGAGCATCGTTATGTTGATACTGATGTTCCTGCTGGTCATCAGGCATTCTACTGTACTGCTGGTTGATGGTGTCACCTTCTAATTCTTCCTCCTGCTGGTCATCAGGCATTCTACTGTACTGCTGATTGATGGTGTCACCTTCTAATTCTTCCTCCTGCTGGTCATCAGGCATTCTGCTGTACTGCTGATTGATGGTGTCACCTTCTAATTCTTCCTCCTGCTGGTCATCAGGCATTCTACTGTACTGCTGGTTGATGGTGTCACCTTCTAATTCTTCCTCCTGCTGGTCATCAGGTATTCTGCTGTACTGCTGATTGATGGTGTCACCTTCTAATTCTTCCTCCTGCTGGTCATCAGGCATTCTACTGTACTGCTGGTTGATGGTGTCACCTTCTAATTCTTCCTCCTGCTGGGGCCGTTGATGGAGCCACGTTCTAATTCCTCCTCCTGCAGAGCCACAACACATCTGTGACCTAAACAACAAACTTTTCCCCTCTATCATAGTGGAGTCATTTGTCATACCAAAGGAGGTTTATTGAAAGTTGAATTGTGTTCATTTTGTCGTTCTAAACCTCATATATTATAGACTCTTTTTTAATGACACCGGTCACCTGATAAAGACCGACATGTCATCACAACCAGATGAAGCTCTGAGGAAGACTACAGATGCAGCTGAAACATGCCAGCAAGGTAGAATCTTTCCTGCATCTACCTGTTGTTAAAAAAGACTCTGTAATATATGAGGTTTATTGACGTGTACATTGGCAACTGGGGATCTGTGCAGGATGCTCTTGTCCTGCACAGATCCTCCATGTACCAGCAAGTATTAGTACCAGCTGGGTGATGGAGGAAGTGCTATATCTACTAGTTACTTTCTGCTGGGTGATGGAGGAAGTACTATATCTACCAGGTACTTTCTGCTGGCTGATGGAGGAAGTACTATATCTACCAGGTACTTTCTGCTGGGTGATGGAGGAAGTGCTATATCTACCAGGTACTTTCTGCTGGCTGATGGAGGAAGTACTATATCTACCAGGTACTTTCTGCTGGGTGATGGAGGAAGTACTGTATCTACCAGGTACTTTCTGCTGGCTGATGGAGGAAGTACTGTACCCATGCCTGCAGCACACAGTTGTTATTATATCACTGTACTGGCAACCTGCTTTATCTCAATATTCACAGTCATGAACACGAAGGAAAAAATAAATTCTGATTCATGATTACATCAAAATATATCAAATGTTTTCCATGTGAATTTTAACTGACAGGCAGGTTGAAACCCAACAGACACCAGGTCAAACCTGCTGGTGCTCCATCTTTCTGAGAGCCTGGAGAGACGTCCTCTTGTTGCTGCCTGTCTGTGTGGCATCGGGTGACATCATGGAGGTGGTGGAGGAAGTTCCAGGGATGATGATGGAGACGACCAAGTGACACTGAGGACGCCCAGAGGGACCTGGCAGGAAGTGATGTGCGAGCGAGACTGTCCAGCTGTCTGCTGCTGAAGAACGACCTGCAGGCCTCAGAGAGGAGAACTACATCTAGACAGGAAGCTCTCCTCATGTAGTCATGTTCTCTAGTCATGTGTAAATATATGTAGATAGATGGATAAAGACAGAGAGATCAACAGACTGTAAATGATTGTTTATGACTGTAAAATATAGAACTGAACATTTCTCTGTTTCATTTGATAAACAATGTAATGTTGCTTTAAAGAAGAAATTGTCTGGGGTGAATTTCAACAATTATGAGGTCTATGAGGAGGACATAAAACAAAAAGAATGACACACTACCAATTCAGTAAGTTATTAACACATGTATGAATAAAGTATATACATGTAATAATTCAAGCATCAAAAACAATCCTCACTCCCATCCTCATCTGGAGGAGTTCCTCTTCTCCACTGGACCAGGCTTCAGGTTCCTCAGTAGTCCTGGGTTCAAATAGTGCATGGTGTTAGTTTGAATCCACAGCATCCTTCAGTAACCAGTAGATTCTCCAGTAGAACCAGTAGAACCTCCAGTAGAACCAGTGGAACCAGTAGAACCTCCAGTATGATGGGTAGAAATCTTTAGTGCAATTGAGACAAAACACTATGGCCAGTAGAACCTTCACCTCTCAGTCAAGTTAAAAAGTTTTAAACATGATCTTTCCCCTCAGCAGCAAATATAAATGTAGATGAACACTGTTAGATTTACACTAAAACAATTATATCTCATGTTTAACCACAGTAGAGAACCACAGCCAGCCTCGTCTCAGTCTGGATCCACAATCTCCGAAAACCTCAGAACAAATGTTTAAGTAAGCGTGATCTTGAAATATCAACCTCATAACAACATTTTATAACAACTATAGTCTGGCCTAAAACACTCTTAAAACTACACTCTGTTAAACAATGACGCTAATATTTCAGATCTTTTACGCACCGTTGTGTGTTTCCCTCCTCTGCGATCTCCTCCGTCATCTCTTGCCAAATGCATTATGGGTAAATTGGCTTCCCAAGACTGAACAGGTCTGTTTCGATGCATCCTCGATAAAGTTTGCGGAGCGAGGATACATCCGGGTATTCCATGTGTACTCGTTGAGAAACGGCCTAAGAATTGGAACAGTACTTGGTCTCCCACTGATGACGTTTAACAGGTACACGAGAGCACAAGTATGGAGGAGTATGGGTACTAGAAAACGGCCTGTGTGTTTGGAGGAGAGAGAACGAGCAGCCGGTTCTGTTTAATGATAAAGCGGCTTTACAGACAAGTTACTCGTCCTGCTGGACGCTACAATATTAATGCACAGTGACTTGGAGAAGTAACTTTAATCTGATTACTGGTTTGGAAATAACAACGCGTTAGATTACTTGTCTAACCAGCATCACTGGTGGTCATGGTAGTAGAGTCACTAATAAAAGTAAAAACAAGCGATTGGCAGCGCGTCGTCACTGCTGTAAACAGTGTGGCAGCCACAGAGAGATCAGTGACTGCAGAGGTGGAGAAGAAGAGTCTGATCTGAAGGTGGAGGCCAGAGGAGAGTGACCTCATGGGGGCAGCACCTGAGCACACTGCTGGACACCATAACAGCCCTCATGGTTGTGACGGCCAGCGTGTCTTTCTGGTGGAGACCACAGCGGACCGATAAAGTTCACTTTTATCTGTTGATTAAATGTATGAATGAAATACTTGAACAGGGACTTGTAAAAAGGCTCAGTGGACTTTGTGTTGTATCCTCAGTCACTGGAGAGTTGGAGGCGGAGGGTGACGTGGAGGTCGTCTGTCTCCAGCAGCAGAGCGTCCAGAGCGCATGGCGGTGCAGCGCATCCACAGTGCAGCTTCATGCACGACTGTCACCGTGCTATTTATATGCGTTCTTAGCAATGGGACCGGTTGTTAAACACCTTGTCACAATTGATAATCAGTCAGTTCTATCCACCGCTCTGGATCATTTCAAGATGAAAGTTTGTCATATGAACCTCGTGCTGCTGATTCAGTAGTAATGGCTCATTAAAGGAACATCTATAACACTGAAGCTCGGCTGTTTATGATCACCTGGATCTATAAGTCTGACATTTGAAGACATTAAATGTATGAGATGAATCTGGCTTCAATTCTCCACCTCACAATCGGCGCCGCCAGTTTCCACCGTCTCAAAAATGTGTGTGCGCAAGGTTCAAAGTTGCCGTACCGGTACGCACATTCTCCTGCAGAGCTTATTTCTTTAAATCACAAACTTTGCGTGGGAAGTGGCGTACGCATCTTTCAGGACCTGTTTTGTCCGTCAGCAACCTTTATAAATGAGGCCCCTGATCTTTATAAAGAAACGATTTACTGATTTTATGGAGCTTTCAATCAGGCTTGAACTACCTCACTCTCACTTCTTAATTTTTCTATTAACCAGGCACTTTGTCCAAACCACCTTCCTCCACTGCTCTACCCACCACCCGAGTCTCAGATTGACTCACTGCTCTCTCTTGACCCTTCACAGAAACGCTCCATCTAGGTGATCTACAACTCCATTGACTCCCTCAACTCCAACCAGATGACCAAACTGAAACAGACTTGGGAGGAGGAAATAAGAACGTCAATATCAGACAGCCGATGGGACCAAATTCATGTGCGAGTTCACTCATCCTCAATATGTGCTCGGCACGGCTTCTTTCAATGCAAGGTTCTCCTTAGAGTGCACTACAGAACTGCTGGACCGGCACAAATGTACCCAGGCACCAGTGGCAGTTGTAATAGATGTAAACAGTCACCTGTCAACCAAACACACATGCTCTGGTCCTGTTCAAATCTCACTGGCTTCTGGCTGCAGATTGTTGATCCCCTTGCTACAGTGCTTGAGATGGAGCTTTTCCCTGAACCTTGCACTGCACTGTTTGGGTCGCCCCCAATTACAACAGCTAATCTACCTGTGATTTTTCATTTAACTATTTGTGTTCCTTATGTAGTTGTGTCTCGAATGACGTTTTAATTAAAGGGTGGGAAGGGACAACGGACAGTCATGGACTTTAGTTCAGCTGTAGAAGCAGATTGAGCTCAATTGATTCAATATTGATACTGTGATTATTTTTCTTGTCCCCATCATGCATTACGTTGAATGACCCTCTTACTTTTCAACCCATCTGTTTATGCACATTTTTCTTTTGTTGTAAAAGGAAACGTGAAAATGCTAAAAAAAAAAAAAAAAAGATTTAAAAACAATAAATAAAAGACAGCAGGTCCAAGCAGCAATCTCCTGAGCTGGACCAAGACACCATCCGGCCGGGGAAATGAAGCAGGAGCAGAAAAAAAGAAAAACACAAACCAGAAGAAGACAAATGTTCTTCTCTCCTGCTGGTTCCTGTCAGGACTCTTGCTGTGGCATTATGAATCAGTGGAAGACTTTCAGCAGTTATTCAGACACCCTGATATTAGGGAGTTACAATAGTTACTCTGGAGGGAACAAATGTGTGGATTAGTTTCTCAGCTTCATTCTGAGTCAACATGTTCCTGATATTAGAAATATTAAGCAGGTGACAAAAGGCAGTCCTGCAGATTTGTTTAATGTGGAGCTGAAGGATCAGTCCTGGTCCAAAGTAACTCCAGGTTCCTCACAGTGGTACTGGAGGTCAAAGTAATACCATCCAGTGTTACTATATGTTCAGATCATTTCTCTCTCAGATGATTTGGGACAACTATAATAACTTGTGTTTAATCTGAGTTCAGAAGCAGAAAATGATCATTCATCCAGACTCTTGTGTCTCTAAGAGAAGCTTCTAGTTTGACAAGTTGATCAGTATCATCTGGTTTCATAGAGAAATCGATTGGTGGATCATCTGCATAGTAATGGAAGTTAATGGAGAGTTTTCTGATCATCCCTGCTCCCTCCTGCTCATCCTCTACATCCTCCTTCTTGGCAATATCATCAGTAAACATCATCTTCATTTCCACTGCTACGCCGACAACATCCAGATCTACATTTCAACCAAATCTGTCACCCCAACAACCTGCTCCACCCTCACCAACTGCCTCAGTGAAATAAAAACATGGATAAAACATGAAACATGAACTAAACTACGACAAATTGTACATGATAATCATGAGACCAAAATCCCTCACAAAACACATGGACAACTTCACCCTGACCACTGGAAACTCCACCCTGTCTCCGTCACCTCACACCTGTAATCTGAGAGTTATTCTCCACATCAAGCTCACCTTTGAACAACACATCAACCAGATCACTCGGACCGCCTTCTTTCACCTCAAAAACACGGCCCACCTTCACAACTCACTCTCCTCCTCTGCTGCTGAAACCCTCATCCACTCATTCATCACATCCTGAATCCACGACTGCAACAACTTTCTCCTCGGCTCATCTTCAAAAGTCCTCAATAAACTTTGGTGTATCTAGAACTCTGCTGCTCGTCTGCTCACCCACTGCAACTCCTGTGAACACATCACCCCCGTCCTCCTGAACCTCCACTGGCTCCCTGTCCTCCAAAACATATCACTAACATCTCTGTCTGTCTGTCTGTCTGTCTGTCTGTCTGTCTGTCTGTCTGTCTGTCTGTCTGTCTGTCTGTCTGTCTGTCTGTCTCTCTCTCTCTCTCTCTCTCTCTCTCTCTCTCTCTCTCTCTCTCTCTCTCTCTCTCTCATCATTTTCTCACCTTCTATCCACATATGTTTTTCTTTCTCTCAGTAAAAGTACCTGGATATGACTGTGTTGAATTTGGTGAAATATACACTCTAAGAAATGTTGGGTTATGTTTCAACCCAACAGCTGAGTTAAGACTGTTGGGTAGTTTAATTGGGTTGTTTTCATTAAGTTGGGTAATCTAAGAACCCAACTTGCTGGGTTATTGTCATTGGTAGTTGGGTTATTAGCTGTTGGGTTGTAATTTCCATTATACTGTGTTGGGTTATTTCGGACTACCCAACATGTTGGGTTGACGATCGCGCATGCGCGACCAACAGTAACGTTCCTCCCAGGTTACACCCACTCATTCGACCACCAGTTGCGAGCAGTGCCCGGATGCTGGATCGGAAAAATCTCGCTACACCAAGACATACTGAGACTCAGCTCTTTACAAATCAAGGTTTGTTACGTGTGCACTATTGTTTCACCACATTGTTTAATTTATATGAATAATATGTATATAAAGCTTATTGTAGTAACCGTGTATGTTGGTCATACGAATGGTTCAACGTAATATGAGCGTGTGTAGCAGTGATTGTGAGCTACATAGATACATGGAAGCCTTTGCGGCCAGGGCTTTAGGGAATATGAGGTTTAGATGTGAGTTAATGACGCCCCAATGAGCAACGTTACCATCTATTGGTAAGTCAGCAAGCTGTTAGCTAATGTTATTAGCATGCACAAACTCCATTTCATTAAACGTAGCAAGTTAGCATGTTAGCCTGGGCGCTACGTAGCAGTTTCAAAGTAACTCGAGTATATTTGTTTTAAAGTTAGGAGGACAACGTGAGGTTTTTCATCAATTTGGCTTCCATATATAACAACGTAGCTAGCCAGTCCGCGCTGTATTAGCCAGCTTGAGTTTGCCGAGGCGGAACCGGTAACTTTCTAATTTGCTCAAGTCTAAAAGTAGTTTAAAACCGTAGAGAAGTTAATTGTTACGACAGTGAAAATACCTCTGATTTAACGTTACTGAATGAGTTATTTATGATACGTTTGTTTAATTTTAATTCTTTGTGTTGGTTTTGCAGTTTGCTTCTCCCACCTCATGGAGGATTTTGTGAGATCCAAATTCATTGAGTGGCAGCTTCCCGGGATCATTGACATCTTTAGTGGTAAGTCAATTGAAGTTGTTTCAATGTCACATTATTTTATTGGTACTAACTTGGTAGCCACTACTATTATAAATAAATTGACATACTATTGTAATATAATGACATATTATTTAAATGACCTTGTTTCTCAATTTGTCTCCATCTTTTAGATTGCGCAGGACTTTGCTATCCTTCATGGTGAGGCTGCCCCGAAGCTGTTTGAGAAGTGGGTTCAAGTGGGAAAGTATTCATACTCCTTGAACTTATACGCCCCTTGTCATGTAGCAACCACAAACTTAAATACTTTTTATTGGGGTTTTCAGTGATCGACAAACACAAGGTAACACACATTTGAGAAGTGAAACAAAAATGATATGATACTCAGTCCTCTGATACAGAGGGGGCTAAAATACTTTGTTGAATCACCTTTCACTGCAGTTACTGCTAAACATATTCAGGGGTGTGTCTCTACCAGCTTTGCACATCTACACACTGCATTTTTTGTCCATTCTTCTTAGCAAAACAAAACATCTGTGAACTGCCACCACCATGTTTCACACGGTGGATGATGTGTCCAGGTTCATGGTGGCAGCATCGTGTTGCGGGGGGCTTTTCTTCAGCAGGGACAGGGAAGCGGCTCAGAGTTGATGGGAGGATGGATGGAGCTAAATATGAAGCCTGAATCCTACTGAGGATCTTTGGCAAGATTTGAAAACTGCTGTTCACAGATGCTCTCCAATCTGACAACTGGAGCTGTTGTGCAAAGAAGAATGGACAAAAAATGCAGTGTGTAGATGTGCAAAGCTGGTAGAGACACACCTCAGATTACTTTTAGCTGTAACTGCAGTGAAATGTGGTTCAAAGTATTTAGCCCCCTCTGTATTAGAGGACTGAGTATGATGTATCATTTTTGTTCCACTACTCAAATGTGTGTTACCTTGTGTTTGTCGATCACTGAAAACCCCAATGAAAAATATTTGTCTTTGTGAACAGACAAAAATGCAGTGTGTAGATTTGCAAAGCTGGAGGCACACCCCAGAAGACTTTAGATGTAACTAAAGGAAGGGGGTTCAACAAAGTTTGGTAGGAATGGGTTGAAAGAGCTTGAGTTGTGAGCTAATGATACTTGCTTTGCCCAAGTAGCGATACTTACCTTATCTATTTTATTTCTCATCATAGGTCGGAACCAACATGGTGGAATACCTCGAGCAGGCAAAAACGACGAGATGATGCCCCCATGTCCTCCTGCTGGAGAGCGGGACGCACTACTCGCAGGCATTTTCTGTGATCTCGGGGAGGACAATTGAGGCCGAAACAGCCCTTGCAGCAGTGGATATTTGTTTTAAAAGTTTTTATGTTTTTGACTTGCACTACCCAAAAGAGTGCACGCCAACATGGCAATTCCTCCAAAGCGTGGTGTTTGAACTGGAGGGAACCGTTTCACCAGCAGTTGGCTTCCTCAGGAGCCAGCTTCTATCACTGGCCTCCAGTTAGGCCAGGACACCGTTTCGTCTGTAGATATCGTCCTACAATTGTTTGTAGATATTGTTGTTCTGAAAAGATTGTCATTGTTCCCTGTTTTTTTTAAAATTACAATTACAGGAATTTTGTTCATTAAAATATTTTTGTGTTCTGTAAATTGTGATAAATAATTGTTCAGAATTTTTTTTTGCAAAATTGTTCATATGTTTAGTATCTAAAAGTTTGTGTAAATCACTGTTCCCTGTTTTTTAATAAAGTTTGTTAATTTAAATATTTTGTATTTGGTGAATTTTGAATTGTAATAAATATTTATTCTTAATTTTTTGTGTCAGAGTATATTTAATCAATAAATAGACAACAATATTATATAATTACAATAGAATATTAATAACTAGAAATGAGCCTATGGTTGGGTTATATAAACAACCCAACTGATTGAGTAGAAAGAACCCAACCGTATAGTCAAATTGAGCCTATGGTTGGGTTATATAAACAACCCAACTGATTGAGTAGAAAGAACCCAACCGTGTAGTCAAATTGAGCCTATGGTTGGGTTATATAAACAACCCAACTGTTGGTTTAAAGAGGCCAACCCAACTTGTTGGGTCAAAATAACCCAGCATGTGTTCTGTCCAATAGTTAACCAGTGTTGGGTTAAAAAATAACCCAGGTTGGGTTATTTTTAACCCAACATTTTTAAGAGTGTATCTCCTCTGAGGGCGAATATCGTATCGGCTCCAAAACACTATTAAACGACAGAGGAGACTCTCCTGCTCAATAATTCAGTTCAACTTTGTCATTCGTCGAGCAGTTTCATGTTTATTAGCTGTCAAAGTTCCGAACACCGATTCCCGCCTCCTCCCTCCTCCTCCTCCCTCCTCCTCATCCCTCCTCCTCCTCATCCCTCCTCCTCCCTCCTCCACCTCCCTCCTCCTCCTCCTCCTCCCTCCTCCTCCTCATCCCTCCTCCTCCCTCCTCCTCCTCATCCCTCCTCCTCCCTCCTCCACCTCCTCCTTCCTCCTCCTCCTCCTCATCCCTCCTCCTCCCTCCTCCACCTCCTCCTCCTCCCTCCTCATCCCTCCTCCTCCCTCCTCCTCCTCCTCCTCCCTCCTCCTCCCTCCTCCTCCTCCTCCTCCTCCTCCCTCCTCCTCATCCCTCCTCCTCCTCCTCCCTCCTCCACCTCCCTCCTCCTCCTCCTCCCTCCTCCACCTCCCTCCTCCTCCTCCTCCCTCCTCCTCCTCCCTCCTCCTCCTCCTCTCATTCAAATACATGGGAAAACCAAAATGTCTCTTCAAAAACAGCCTTGACAGATCACTCTGAACAAGTGGCCACTGTGGCTAAACTATGACTGTGATAAACAAAACGAGCAGATCAGAAGCACGACAAGAACCTGCCGAGCAAGACGTTGTAACGCATGTGGGGAAAATATCATAAAAAAATACCTTTTTGACGAGAGAGAACAATGCTGTCATTTTTTTGGTTCCAGCGATTTCAAGAGACATTTATAAATGAGTCAGATGGAGCAAAATCATGTCTCTGCATCAAACTGCGCCTCCTAGTGTCTAAAGTTTACGTCTGTCTGCTTCCAAACCCACACAGACTGAAAGACAACACATTTTCCTCTCAAGAAATGATAATTTTATGAAAATATTTGCCCGAAAACTGTGGATTCTGAGTTTTTTTTCCAAAATATGTGGATAAAATCCGTCCTCTCACCCACTGTGATGACATCACTAACTGCAGGTGGTCAGAACGCTGTTGCTTCATTCACACCAGGATTACACAATACCAGGAAAGTCCTTGTTTATGAGCTAACCTGCTATCATGTGCTACATAAACAAGCTACCATGCTAATCTGTGGTTTGTGGATGAGCTAACATGTTATTGTGTCCTACAATAAGTCTGTTTGTTTCTCTTGTTTGTTATTTTTGCACATGTTCATAAATAAACAAATAAATAAATCATAAAAGACAAAACTCTTTGTATCAAAGTCATTACCCTTTGTGACATGTTTGTTTGTGTGAGACATCCTTTGATCTTTCGATTCCTTATGAGTTCACCTGAGAAATCAAAGATTGACTGAGAGATCCTGAATGCTCACTGACACTATTTACGAGGCTTTACCACTGCACCGCCTGTCCAGATCCTTTGGTACGTTTATTATTTAATGATTTACATCAATACTGTGAGCTGAATGAAAAAAGTACAACATTTATTGAACTTCCACGACTCAGAATTGCTAATGCATCATATAATCCTAAAGAAGACTAAAGATTATCAGTGTTTAACTACTGGTATTTATTTACCCGGTGACGTAGTTGTAGTCTGTTGTTGAACTATTTATCTATTCATCTATTTATTTATTTGCGCTGCTTTTTCTATGCAACCTTTTACGTAATTACCCCCCAGGGACAAATAATCTTTATTTGATTGATTGATTAAATTAAGTTGTAACATCTCTGCAGATGTGTTGTTGATGCAATGTTAAGGTTTAGTGGTGATGTTTGTTGGTTCCGATTCTTAACGCGATTCGTGACATGTTACCATCAACACTGGTACTGAACACACATGATGTAAGTTTTGGTCTGATTAAAATCAATTGTGACTTTATTACAGATCGCTGTGATCAGAAATCAGAGTAAAAAGTAACTGATTACTACGGTGGCCTGGAAGTGCAAAACGCTGCAAACTACAGAAAACACTTCCCAATCCAAAAAACACTTCCTAATTGAGAAAACCATAGACTGGGGAGGGACACGTCAACAGCACCGCCATCTTGAACCGGTGGTGGTGGCGGCAGGGGTGAATGAACATCGACGATGGAAAGAGGTTTCCTAAATCTCTAAGTAGAATTATAAGTTGAATTTTAAACTGATTTCCAAACTGTTTGATTTTTTAAAAACGTCATACATGTAGCTACTTTGTTTAGTGTGTGTTAATGTGCAGTACACACTTTGTTTGTGTGTTAATGTGCAGTACACACTTTGTTTGTGTGTTAATGTGCAGTACACACTTTGTTTAGTGTGTTAATGTGCAGTACACACTTTGTTTAGTGAGTGTTAATGTGCAGTACACACTTTGTTTAGTGTGTGTTAATGTGCAGTACACACTTTGTTTGTGTGTTAATGTGCAGTACACACTTTGTTTAGTGTGTTAATGTGCAGTACACACTTTGTTTAGTGAGTGTTAATGTGCAGTACACACTTTGTTTGTGTTAATGTGCAGTACACACTTTGTTTAGTGTGTGTTAATGTGCAGTATACACTTTGTTTAGTGTGTGTTAATGTGCAGTACACACTTTGTTTAGTGTGTTAATGTGCAGTATACACTTTGTTTAGTGTGTTAATGTGCAGTACACACTTTGTTTAGTGAGTGTTAATGTGCAGTACACACTTTGTTTAGTGTGTGTTATTGTGCAGTACACACTTTGTTTGTGTGCATTGATGTGCAGTATACACTTTGTTTAGTGTGTTTAGTGTGCAGTACACACTTTGTTTAGTGTGTGTTAGTGTGCAGTACACACTTTGTTCACTGTGTATTAATGTGCAGTACACACTTTGTTTACTGTGTGTTAATGTGCAGTATGCACTTTGTTTAGTGTGTTGATGTGCAGTATACACTTTGTTTAGTGTGTGTTAATGTGCAGTACACACTTTGTTTACTGTGTGTTAATGTGCAGTATGCACTTTGTTTAGTGTGTTGATGTGCAGTACACACTTTGTTTACTGTGTTAATGTGTTGTACTGGGCTGTTATTCATGTGAAATTGATTGACAATGTTGTATAATTCCTCTGAAATGGGTTCAGTCAATAAATTGTGAATTTCTTCAGATAGACAGACGTCTTAAAGTATCGTGGATGAAATTTCCAGAGATATACTGAGTAGAATCGCTGTATTGTGATAATACTGTTATCGTGGGCAAATAGGTTACCGGCTATACTCAGCCGTAGTAATGGTTATAATAATAATATCAATAATGATCGAAGAATCCAGTATCTATAATACAATAATAAAATCTATAATAATAATAAACAATAATAATACTGTAGTAGTACAATTATACAATAATAATTGTCAAATGCAATGTATAGCCATGCACATCTGAACGTTTTCTGGGTTTCTTTTGTTCTCTCTCTCTCTCTCTCTCTCTCTCTCTATATATATATATAATATAATAATAATAATATATAATATATATATATATATATATATATCTCGGTCTATGGCCCCGCTCCGCCTGCTTCTAGCTTATGCAGCTCGACAAGAGCTTGAAGTCCGTGATTGTTGTGGTTGTTAGGTGACGTTTAGGACCACGGTGGGGGGAGGAGGGGGGCGATTACGTCATCTTTTTTTCCACGGATGATCGTCTTTGCTGAGCGTACTCCGCCGCATGTTTACTTTTTAGATGTCTTATCAAATTAGTTGTGTTAAACGAAGTAGTGGGGCTCCACCTCTCGGGACTGTGGCGAAGCAAATAGTCCAACTGGCCGCTGGACTGGTTTGGTTGTCAACCTTAAAATACCTCCAGACTGCTGACATTTTATCCACTCAATGGTTTTAGACTGCTAACCTCAGTTTACGGCAGGTTGCAAACGGGGCTCGCTTTACGGCAGCTGACGGGAAAATGTTTTTGTTTTTTTAAATTAGATCGGCGGGGCGATCGGCTGGATTTGCCGATTCCCGATCATTTACAAATCACCAATATCGGCCCCGATCCGATATCTAGCGATCTGATCGGGACATCCCTACTTTAAACCAAAGTGTCTATGCTGTCCTCACAACACGTGACAGTGTGTTGCTAGACAGCCAGCGAACCATCAAAGAAAACACTGTGCACAAGGCTTGCTTTTCTTGTTTTAGTGATTTCTAGTGTGTGTGTGTGTGTAAATATGTGAAAGTGTGTGAAAGTGTGGTTACTGTAAACATACAGAAAAAAGAACAATTACTGTCTATACATGCATGGAAAACACACTGAATTCGATATACACATGTAACACAACAGTCACTACAACAACCGATGCATTTTGAACTATACATGACCCACAGATACTTACAAAGACGAAAATTTCCCTAGGCTCAAGTGTTAAGAGCGACACAGCGTGTTCCTGTGAAGTTTCAGCCACGTTTCTGTAGTACTGCTAGCTTACCTTCACCGAGAGACAAAACAGCAAAGATCGTAGAGCGAGAGGAACACTCACTCTGCTACAACAAAAAACGATCCTCTACGGAGAAGATGAAGATGTGTCACTACATTAACTATTTAACTATAGCACACTTTTTAACAACCTTAGAAACTTCAGGACCATATAATGTCTTTAACCTAAAGACATGACAGTGTCCCTCTCATTTTCTTTCTAGTTAATTTGGCACTTTTCTTGACAAAAGGCCAAACAAGTTGATCGTCACACTGATGGATTAATATCTCATCTATTGATCAACTGATTGATGGAAAACAATCTTTAGATTCTTGTAAGTGCTGAGCTCTCAGCAGATTCTTTGACCTTTGGTAGTAAGTTCATTTTAAACTGTTGAATCTCTGTTGATTCTTTGACTTGGATGTGCAGCAGCACCGACTCCAAAGCACATTTTGTAGACGTCCTTGTAAAGCTTCACTTCCTCTCTTCCTGTTGTCCTTCTGTCACACATCAGCCCTGACACTGCCTCACTTCTTCAACCTCTCTGTGGACTGTCCATCCCTCTGGACGCTTGACCTCAGAGCCTCACCACCTCTGCTCTGAGCTTCTTCTCCTGTCTCTTCTCTCACATGTTCTGTCTTTTCTCTGCTGTGCAGACCTCCACCTCTCCTTTCCTCAGACCATTATGAAAAAAGGAAACGTCCTGGATACCATCAATGAAGTCACCATCATCCATGTCTTCACCTTCCTCATCCCCTGTGTCAGACCGGCTGCTGGACTTCTGGACTGACCCCTCCTGACTCACCCTCTTAGAAGCATGAAGTGTCTGTGGGGAGTCATTCTTTACTCCCACAAATCTTCCTGCTGCTTCAGCCACAAACTTAATAACATCTGACCTTGATTTCTGCTGAACCGTATGGCTGTTAACGCCAGCGTTTCCACTCATTTAGTTTTAGATGTGATACAATTATTCTCAATTCTTTGATTTTCCATGTACGGACGATGATTCTGGACACATTAAAGATGCATTAACGTTTTGTAAATGACGTCTTTAAAGTCAAAATCCTGATTTTATTTATTTTACTTTAATATAATATTTTCAGAATAAAGTCAAACTTCAGACTTTTTAAGTCTCCAAGGAGAAACTCACCACTTTGATAACTTTTCATCTGGTGAATACAACTATGTACATGAGTCAATGTTTTATCAGCATTATCAAATGTCATTGTCATTGTTAATGCTCTCATTGCTGCACTGTTTAGCACTCTCGCTTGACAGAAGGTTGTGGGTTCAAATCCAGCTGGAGGTGTTTGTGGAATTTCCTTGTGTTTCCTCAGGGTTCTCTGGTTTCCTCCCACATTCCTAAAAACTGCATGTAATGTTAATGCTAAATGAAGTGTCTGTGTGTGTCCTGTGGAAGACTGATGACCTGTCCTTTTTCTTTTGAAACGTATTTTCATGGACGTCCATAAGACGTCCAGACAAGACGTGAAAACAACGTCCAAGAAAGACGTCTAAAAAACGTTCATTCTGGCTCGTCTGAGGACGTCTTCTGGATGTCAAATATTGACGTCTATATGATGTCCAGAAAAGACATCCAGACAACGTCCAAGAAAGACGTCTAAAAAACTTTCATTCTGGCCCCTCTGCAACTGCAACGTGAAATAAGTGTCGGTCACGCTGCTGCTTCAACCAATCAGGTTTTGATATTGATGCTCTTTTTGTTTTTTAATTGATTCATTTTATTTTATTTTATTTCATTTTTTACTTTATTGCCCAAATGGGGGAACATCCAAACAGAGCAAACAAACATCAAACAACAAAAACAAACAATTTTAACAGACGATGCTCACAAATAATACATTAGTATAATCTTAAGCTCCATGGTATGAACTTATAAAGATAACTATAACAAATACAAATAAGGATGACATTATTTATTTTAAAAGAAAAGTATAATTAAAAAAAAAGAAAACACAAAAGGGACGAGGGAAGCAGAGGGTCTCATTATTCTTTTTGGAATAATTCTTTAAATAACTCAATAATTTTATTACTTTTTTCTGTGTTTATGTTACTTAGTGTTTTAATGTGTTTCTTTAAATTCAATATAAAACTGAACATAATCTAGGTTTACCTTTGCTAATCTGCATTTGCGAATGGGAAATTTTCCAACTAGAATTATTAAATTAATTATAAATTCTATGTCTATATTTTTGTAATTAAAATATGCAATTACACTTTTACAATCAATTTGAGCATGATTTTAGTTTTACATAGTGTATAATTCTCAGTCCATAAGGTAGTTGAATAGGAACAGTAAAACAATTAATGACTTAATGATTTGGGATTAATGAGTTTTTTTTCACTTTCTAAAAATTTGGATAAGTTTATATTTGTTAAATATATGTTGTGCAAAATATTGATATGTACTTGCTTAATTTTATTGACAATACAAAATCTGTATGGCAATAACCAAGCTCTCTGCCAATCAATGTCTGTTAAGATAAAAATCCCAAAAGATTTTCCTCTGGGACTTATTCTCCTTTTCTCATAAAAACAGTTTCTTTTATGTTTATTACTTCAGTTTTGATTCAAAATGTCTCAACCTTTAATAAACAGCAGGTTTTATGACACAAATAGATATTGGTGACTCAGGACCCGCCAGCAGGCCTCGGGTGACGTCAGCGTATTCAAGCCCTCCGATTGGCTCGTCAGAGAGTTCACTCTCCAGCGCCAGCCGACTGCATCTGGAGCGAGCTGCATTAACAATATTATAGTTGTGTTTGTTTAATAGTGGTTTTGTACACCGACAATGGCTAAAGGAGAAGATAAAGAGATGTGGTAGCAGATTTATTGTCAAAACACTTTTCAAGTGGGACTTTTCCTAGAGGTCATTGGGGCTACAAGCACACAGAGGTCCGGTACAATTTACTTGTGCTCACTACAACTTCCATGGCAGGATTCAGGATTATGTTATTCGCCATTATATTATTTTCAAACCATGAAAAACGTTTGTCACCGTCCACGGCCCCCAGGAATTCTGGGAATAACAGCGGCTTTTTTTATGAAGCTGAAACAGAAGGAGACTTGAACTTTGATTCTTTTCATCCATAAAGGTATTTATTCTGGCAACACGAGTATCTATCTGTGATGCAAAGGCTTTTTATACTGCATCTCTGCATGATGACCTGGTTTTTGTAGCCATAAAAAAGTGATTGAGGGGTGGATTGACTCAGACCAGCACTAGTGAAGGCCGAGGTCTGAAATGCAAGGCTGCCACTGTTACAATCTAATCCAACCATTTATAGGACATGCAAATACGTTTCAACTTCCAGCTTTTATTGAAAGATATAAATAAGGATGTGAGGATATAAACACTCTCATATAATATTTTTACATTCATCCATCTTTGCCATGATGATTTTATTGTTGTAAAAAAGTCATGAAAGACCAAAGATTGAGGTGAAAACTGTCTTTATTTTGTCAAAGCTTGAAGAAAATGATGATGAAAGAAGATGAATATTGATGAAGTCAGTTTGCTTTGATGATAGAAGAAAGTGAAAGAGGGTGAATGACAGAGGTGAGATCAGTGTGAGAGTAAAAGCAGTGTGAGAGTCCCAGTGAGTCCGGTCAGGACTGGGAACACTGGTCTCTCCTCAGTGTCTCTCTGAGGGGAGTCTGGGAGCCCCGGGTGGCCTCACAGGTCACAGAGCCCACCTTCCTCCACTGGTCTGCAGGGAGCCTCAGGGTGCTGCTCCAGCTGTAGTGGCCGTCCTTCTGCAGCACCCCGGGGCTCCTGCTCTCCTCCCAGCTGCTGCTGCTGCTGCTGCTGCTGTCCTCCACCTTCCAGCTCAGACTCCAGTCTGAGGGGAAGCCCTCGTTGGCCAGGCACATGAGCGTGGCCTTCCCCTGCTGCAGCTCCTCTCTGGAGGGGGGCAGCACCGTCAGGGTGGGGCGGGTATCACCTAGGAGACACCAATCAAATTAGAGGACAGGGAGCACCCAGCTGTCAATCAACCAGCACACACCTGGACAGCTTTAGTGGGAGACAGCTGATTTGGTCCTGGAAGAAGTTGCTGTCAGAGGCTTTTTCTGCTCCAGCAGTCACTCACTCACACATTGTTTCACTTCCCTTTAAGAAGCCTCTCATGCACATCAGCACCGAGAGAATCATCCAACACTTTGACCTGAAATACCTCAAACTACACAGGAAGGAACACAAGCTGATGTCTCAACGTTTACTCTTCATTTGCATCAACGTTATCGGATAGTTTACACTTTACAACTTATGACTGGAAACTTTAACATGAACTTCAAATCTAAATTAATATTTTCAATTATTTAGAGCAAAATGTGAAAAAAACTGTGAAAAGTATATCAAGAGGTTTTAATAATTTTACAGAGATTGTTTTAAAGATTATTTTCTATTTTTTCTATTATGTCTATTGGAATTTATTCCTGAAGGGATTTAACAGCAAAAATAGAAAATGGAAAAAAATATAAAAACTACAGACATATCTTTAATTATTCAGTTTAATTCCTTAATATTCTCATGAACGTTTGAATCCAGAGTGAAACTGAGAGATGAAAGTGATCCAGGTCCCTGTTGGAGTCAGTCAGAACATTTCCATAGAGCCACTTTGCATCAGCAGCACCATGCTCCAGTGCTCTGGGAGAGTTTATAGTCCTGACAGTTGAAGACTGGATGACTGACAGCCGTCCTTCATGACAACAGAAGACAGAGAAATCCTCCTCATCAGAAACATGAGTGTGATCTGCGTCCTCATCTGGACTCTCCTCTGCTGCTGCTTCACAGGTAAAGTCCAGAGAATCAAACTCCTCTCCTCTGTCAACATCCGTCCCTCTGAAATGAAGCCCACAAAACCATGAGGCTGCTTGATGTTTCTGTCTGTGTTTCCTCAGAGTCCAGAGGCCAGGTCACAGTGACTCAGCCTGCAGCAGTCAGCTCTGCTCTGGGAGCCTCCGTCACCATCACATGTAGGACCAGTCAGAAAGTTTATGGCTCTGACCGTTTAGCCTGGTACCAACAGAGAGATGGACAACCTCCTAAAAGGCTCATTTACTACACCAGCTCTCGAGCATCAGGGACTCCAGATCGTTTTACAGGCAGTGGATCAAACTCTGACTTCACTCTGACCATCAGTGGAGTTCAAGCTGAAGATGCTGCAGTTTATTACTGTCAGAGTTATCATGAAATCAACAGTCAAGCTGTGATCACACAGTGAAAAACCGTCGTACAAAAACCTCCCTCAGTCAGACTGAACAGAAACTGACTGCTGCACACTGATACACTTCACTGAACACACACACACACACACACACACACACACACACACACACACACACACACACACACACACACACACACACACACACACACACACACACACACACACACACACACATTAGAAATCTCTAACATAAACTGAACTAATGAATTTATTTATTGAGATCAGATGTTTCTTCACCAGAGGCGGTGGTGTTTCAACATGTAAATACTTGGTGGTGAGATTTTATTTCAGGTCTACTGAGCGCAGAGTTCAACACCACTTAATACCAAACTAAAGTTTGTGCAGAAGTTTTGAGCTCCAACATCTTTATGACAACCATATACTGTAGGATCCCATCTTGTGAAAAGGTTTAACATGGGGAATAGCCTCTGATTAAATCATTTAATAAACTAAACTGTGTCTCGGTGGGGAGTTGAACACGGGCCTACTGATTGCAAGGAAAGAATTCCTCCACTAGACGAGCAGCATATTGATTTACAAGTGAGATTCTTACACAGATTTTATTATGACCTTACACTCACTTTACCTCCAGTTTCTCCTCTGAAGTCAGAGTTTTACATTTATACACCAGTAAATAATCAACCTCATTCATTTGGATTCTTAACTGTTAGCTCTCGCGGCGCATAAGCTGGCGTCACAACTCACTCTGGTTCTGTCAAGCAGTGCCTCCATTGACGCCAGCCAATCAGCTCTGAGCTTCTAAATCATCCTGGAGCAGGGCTTCGGGCTGCAAGCCCCACTCTCCATAAAGATCATGTGATCTGAATGAATGTACCACAGCCTGAGCATGAACACTTACATTTGACTGCATGAAATACAAACTGCATTGAGAGAGAGGAGCTAGTCCAACTCATGCAACCATCAGTGTGGATCAGGAGAAAACTCAGCCTGAAGCAGCAAGAGGAGACCAAGAACCAGGAAGTTCAATCCTCACACACAAATATGCATCTCAGGAGGAAGCTATATTCACAGAAAATAAAATACTATAGATGATCTTAAAGGATTAATAATGTACTTTGCCTGCAGTTATTTTTCACTGGTTCATCAGGTGGTGCTCCTATGGAGGGCTGACTGTGCCAAAATTAAATAATGAAATAAACCATTCAATAATTAATTAAATGTGTCATTAATTAATTAAAATTGGAATTAAATACATAAATGTGTCATTAAATGTGTCGTTAATGAATTAAAATTAATTAATTTTATGTAAAAACATCTATAATTATTTCATGATGTATTTAATTATTTCATGGTCCGGTGTTGCACGGCTTCATGAATTAATTTTATCTTGTTAAACTCGTCCATCAAACTCAGTGGGCGGGGCTAACACTGATCGAGTCAAACACATTGCTGTGTTCTGAAGAGTTTCTGAACAAACAGGACATCTCTGCCTCACCTTTAACTGACCATTGCATAATAACATTATCCTTGGTACTTCCAAAGAATAGTCGCAGCATAAATTTGATTTAAAAATGTAATAATACACTGTTGGATAGCACTGTATTTTGATAGGAAGTAAAACAGCTGATTTTAGAGCTTGAAGCCTTGGAAATGTTTTCTATTAGTAAATGGGAGAGGTTCAAATTTAAAGTAAATGAACTTGGGATTAAAATCAGTAAAAATATCACTAAAAGAAACAAACAAAAACAGCAAAACATCGTCCTTTAATTAAACAGTCTGGGTAAAAAGAATGTTCTATCAAGAGAAGACTCAATAGAATTAAACAAGCTTCAATCTGAATTAGACCAATTATTCATTGGAGAGAGAAACTCATCCTATTTCTTTGGCCTAGAGAGACATAGACAGTTAAAAAAGAAAATAAATAAACTAAATATCAATGGACACAATACAGAAGACCAAAGTCTGATTATCAAACATATTACAAAGTGTTATGGAAATCTTTTTTTGTCTCATAAAGAATGATGTGTAATGTTCAGTCTGTGTTGAAGGATGACCTGTGTCAGCACTGTTCAAACATCTCTGCTGCTTTTGGTGTCCTTCATGCAGTCTCAAAACAATTTCAGCCTTTAGGGGGCGCTGTCTGACTTCAGAATGAGACAAACTCCTGGACAATCATGCAGAGGTTGGACTGTGACTTTGTCTCTTCTTGCAAGAATAATGTAATAAAATGGTCTTAAACTTTCTCAAATCGCTCTCAGTCTGATTCCTGTGTTTTCTGTCTCCATGAGGTTTTCTTACGAGGAAAATTCTCCTGACATGAAGAAAAGACATAAAAAGGAACGACTGATCTTTGCCACAGAGTCTCTGGATAATTCTGGGAAAATGGGACAAGTGGTAGAAAGTGGCTGGAGGATATATAATCAAATAATAAAGTTATTGCTGCACATGGTATTTTTTTTAGGGACCAAGCCTGAAAGACCAGGACCCTATTGTATTTCATATGTTTCTTATTATTGTTTTTGCCCACTCCTGACGCGGCTTTGAGCCACATTTTGACCCATTAAACACGATCAAATGTTGATCAGATTTGGCACACTCCCCCAGAGTGCAAGAATGTGCTCTCTAGCGCCACCTAGAAACACTAAAATGGCCACCACGGCCCGTAGGAATGTCATCTGGAGATCAAACCAAAACTCAATTGTTTGTCTCATCAAGACCTAAAAATCACCTGATACCCCAACCTAGATTCAACAGGAAGTTTGCAATTTGCCTTCCAAAGTAAGATTTTCACCCAAAGAAGGCCCTCACGCAAATGCTATTACCTCTGAGGGAGAATAAATGTTATACCCTAAACACGCTCAAATGCTCACCAAATTTGGCACACTCATCAAGACTGGCGAAAAATATAGGAAAATGTAAAAAATAACCCCCAGAGTGCCAAAATGTGCTCTCTAGTGCCACCTAGAAACACTAAAACGGCCACAATGTCGTAGAGAGATCAAACCAAAACTCAATTGTTGGTCTCATCAGGATCTAAAAATCACCTGATACCCCGGAACTAAATCCAACAGGAAGTCCGCCTTTCAGAACAAGATAAACGCTATCTCCTCTGAGGGCGAATATCGTATCGGCTCCAAAACACTATTAAATGACAGAGGAGACTCTCCTGCTCAATAATTCAGTTCAACTTTGTCATTCGTCGAGCAGTTTCATGTTTATTAGCTGTCAAAGTTCCGAACACCGATTCCCGCCTCCTCCCTCCTCCTCCTCCCTCCTCCTCCTCCCTCCTCCTCCTCCTCCTCCCTCCTCCTCATCCCTCCTCCTCCTCATCCCTCCTCCTCCCTCCTCCACCTCCCTCCTCCTCCTCCTCCTCCCTCCTCCTCCTCTCATTCAAATACATGGGAAAACCAAAATGTCTCTTCAAAAACAGCCGTGACAGATCACTCTGAACAAGTGGCCACTGTGGCTAAACTATGACTGTGATAAACAAAACGAGCAGATCAGAAGCACGACAAGAACCTGCCGAGCAAGACGTTGTAACGCATGTGGGGAAAATATCATAAAAAAATACCTTTTTGACTAGAGAGAACAATGCTGTCATTTTTTTGGTTCCAGCGATTTCAAGCGACATTTATAAATGAGTCAGATGGAGCAAAATCGTGTGTCTGCATCAAACTGCGCCTCCTAATGTCTAAAGTTTACGTCTGTCTGCTTTCAAACCCACACAGACTGAAAGACAACACATTGTCCTCTCAAGAAATGATAATTTTATGAAAATATTTGCCCGAAATCTGTGGATTCTGAGGAGTTTTTTTCCAAAATATGTGGATAAAATCCGTCCTCTCACCCACTGTGATGACATCACTAACTGCAGGTGGTCAGAACACTGTTGCTTCATTCACACCAGGATTACACAATACCAGGAAAGTCCTTGTTTATGAGCTAACCTGCTATCATGTGCTACATAAACAAGCTACCATGCTAATCTGTGGTTTGTGGATGAGCTAACATGTTATTGTGTGCTACAATAAGTCTGTTTGTTTCTCTTGTTTGTTATTTTTGCACATGTTCATAAATAAACAAATAAATAAATCTTAAAAGACAAAACTCTTTGTATCAAAGTCATTACCCTTTGTGACATGTTTGTTTGTGTGAGACATCCTTTGATCTTTCGATTCCTTATGAGTTCACCTGAGAAATCAAAGATTGACTGAGAGATCCTGAATGCTCACTGACACTATTTACAAGGCTTTACCACTGCACCGCCTGTCCAGATCCTTTGGTACGTTTATTATTTAATGATTTACATCAATACTGTGAGCTGAATGAAAAAAGTACAACATTTATTGAACTTACACGACTCAGAATTGCTAATGCATCATATAATCCTTAAGAAGACTAAAGATTATCAGTGTTTAACTACTGGTATTTATTTACCCGGTGACGTAGTTGTAGTTTGTTGTTGAACTATTTATCTATTCATCTATTTATTTATTTGCGCTGCTTTTTCTATGCAACCTTTTACGTAATTACCCCCCAGGGACAAATAATCTTTATTTGATTGATTGACTGATTAAATTAAGTTGTAATATCTCTGCAGATGTGTTGTTGATGCAATGTTAAGGTTTAGTGGTGATGTTTGTTGGTTCCGATTCTTAACGCGATTCGTGACATGTTACCATCAACACTGGTACTGAACACACATGATGTAAGTTTTGGTCTGATTAAAATCAATTGTGACTTTATTACAGATCGCTGTGGTCAGAAATCAGAGTAAAAAGTAACTGATTACTACGGTGGCCTGGAAGTGCAAAACGCTGCAAACTACAGAAAACACTTCCCAATTCAAAAAACACTTCCTAATTAAGAAAACACTTCCCAATTCAAAACACACTCCTTAATAGAGAAAACCATAGACTGGGGAGGGACACATCAACAGCTCCGCCATCTTGAACCGGTGGTGGTGGCGGCAGGGGTGAATGAACATCGACGATGGAAAGAGGTTTCCTAAATCTCTAAGTAGAATTATAAGTTGAATTTTAAACTGATTTCCAAACTGTTTGATTTTTTAAAAACGTCATACATGTAGCTACTTTGTTTAGTGTGTGTTAATGTGCAGTACACACTTTGTTTAGTGAGTGTTAATATGCAGTATACACTTTGTTTAGTGAGTGTTAATATGCAGTATACACTCTGTTTAGTGTGTGTTAATATGCAGTATACACTTTGTTTGTGTGTTAATGTGCAGTACACACTTTGTTTAGTGAGTGTTAATGTGCAGTATACACTTTGTTTAGTGTGTGTTAATGTACAGTACACACTTTGTTTACTGTGTTAATGTGTTGTACTGGGCTGTTATTCATGTGAAATTGATTGACAATGTTGTATAATTCCTGTGAAGTGGGTTCAGTCAATAAATTGTGAATTTCTTCAGATAGACAGACGTCTTAAAGGAGACATATCATGCTTTTAAATCCTTCCTTTTTACATATAAATCATACAGTTGTGGTCTATATAAAGCGGAACTGCAATGCTTGGGTCTGAATTCCTCATTATTATAGCTCCACAGGCCCCTTTTCTACCCCTTTTCTGATGTGCTTCTGAGAGCAACTCGTTTTGGGGCGGTCTCTTCAAATGCAAATGAGACACTTCATACCCCGCCTCCTCTCCAGGTTGCAGAGGTGACACTCGGTTCAACGCCACCCTGTTCGGCCATCTTTGTAGTTTGATAGAACAGATACAATTATCAAGCGGCGCAGAAACTTTATATTCACACATTATTTACAAAATGTCAACAACGGAAGATTTGTCCATCCAGCCATACATGTTGGAGCCAGAGTCGGACCCGGCGGAGCGAGATGAAAATGACGATGATGCACCTGCAGAACAACGTCTTCATATGGATGTAACGCAATGGTGTGTCACTATATTTACACTAAATTAAATCACGTAGGCCATATCATAGGATCATAGGATCTAAAACGAGCGCACAGCGCTAACATATGAAGACGGTGCAACTGCTAATGCTAACAAAACAATGACAGGGACGTCTTATCATCACACTTTTTAGCGTTATATACAGCTTACCGAAGTGCTCTGTTCGTCGTCTCCATAGATAGAAGGAACTGACCGCTCAATCAGACCAAGTCTTTCGGCAAATCCTTCTTTATACTGGCGGAGGTTGCTGAAGCAGTCGTCCTTGAAGTGCTTCGCGCACACAAAAATGACCTTACCCACAGATGTGGGTACATTTCTGTGAAAAATAAAACTCAACCAGGCACTTCGAAAAGGTTCTGATGCTGGGAGACGGTGTAACGAAGCTTGTGGGTTACTACATCCAACAACCGAACATTTCGACTTATCCTCTCGTAACTTCGGCATCCTTGAGGTTGGACTACAAAATCGCAGCGAGAAACAAAAATGGCGGATTGCTCGAAGTGTTGGACCTGGAGTCGATGTCCTAATCTGGCAGTTCTGCTGCGAATACTGTGACGTCATTGTTCAAAAAACGTAATAGAGAATAGAAAAATCGAAACAGATTGCAAAATATGACCAAAACAGAATATAAAGATATCAACGGAGCACCTGAAGAGACTACTTTGAACTTTTCTGTACTTCTAAACACTCTAAATATACAACAAAATGCATTTAAGAGCTAAAAAAGTGGATTTAGCATGATATGTCCCCTTTAATGTATCGTGGATGAAATTTCCAGAGATATACTGAGTAGAATCACTGTATTGTGATAATACTGTTATCTTGGCCAAATAGGTTACTGGCTATACTCAGCCGTAGTAATGGTTATAAAAATAATATCAATAATGTTATAAGAATCCAGTATCTATAATAAAATAATAAAAACTATAATAATAATAATAAACAGCATTAGATAATTATAATAAGGTAACATAATAATATAGCAATAATAATAGTCCAATGAGAATACCAATAAATATAAAATAAAATAATAATATGAGAATACAATAATTATAAGAATAGCAATAACAAAAATACTGTAGTAGTACAATTATACAATAATAATTGTCAAATGCAATGTATAGCCATGCACATCTGAACGTTTTCTGGGTTTCTTTTGTTCTCTCTCTCTCTCTCTCTCTCTCTCTCTCTGTCTCTCTCTCTCTCTCTCTCTATATATATATATATATAATATATATATATATATCTCGGTCTATGGCCCCGCTCCGCCTGCTTCTAGCTTCTGCAGCTCGACCAGAGCTTGAAGTCCGTGATTGTTGTGGTTGTTAGGTGACGTTTAGGACCACGGTGGGGGGAGGAGGGGGGCGATTACGTCATCTTTTTTTCCACGGATGATCGTCTTTGCTGAGCGTACTCCGCCGCATGTTTACTTTTTAGATGTCTTATCAAATCAGTTGTGTTAAACGAAGTAGTGGGGCTCCACCTCTCGGGACTGTGGCGAAGCAAATAGTCCAACTGGCCGCTGGACTGGTTTGGTTGTCAACCTTAAAATACCTCCAGACTGCTGACATTTTATCCACTCAATGGTTTTAGACTGCTAACCTCAGTTTACGGCAGGTTGCAAACGGGGCTCGCTTTACGGCAGCTGACGTGAAAATGTTTTTTTTTTTTTAAATTAGATCGGCGGGGCGATCGGCTGGATTTCCTGATTCCCGATTATTTACAAATCACCAATATCGGCCGCGATCCGATATCTACCGATCTGATCGGGACATCCCTACTTAAAAGCAAAGTGTCCCTCTCATTTTCTTTCTAGTTAATTTGGCACTTTTCTTGACAAAAGGCCAAACAAGTTGATCGTCACACTGATGGATTAATATCTCATCTATTGATCAACTGATTGATGGAAAACAATCTTTAGATTCTTGTAAGTGCTGAGCTCTCAGCAGATTCTTTGACCTTTGGTAGTAAGTTCATTTTAAACTGTTGAATCTCTGTTGATTCTTTGACTTGGATGTGCAGCAGCACCGACTCCAAAGCACATTTTGTAGACGTCCTTGTAAAGCTTCACTTCCTCTCTTCCTGTTGTCCTTCTGTCACACATCAGCCCTGACACTGCCTCACTTCTTCAACCTCTCTGTGGACTGTCCATCCCTCTGGACGCTTGACCTCAGAGCCTCACCACCTCTGCTCTGAGCTTCTTCTCCTGTCTCTTCTCTCACATGTTCTGTCTTTTCTCTGCTGTGCAGACCTCCACCTCTCCTTTCCTCAGACCATTATGAAAAAAGGAAACGTCCTGGATACCATCAATGAAGTCACCATCATCCATGTCTTCACCTTCCTCATCCCCTGTGTCAGACCGGCTGCTGGACTTCTGGACTGACCCCTCCTGACTCACCCTCTTAGAAGCATGAAGTGTCTGTGGGGAGTCATTCTTTACTCCCACAAATCTTCCTGCTGCTTCAGCCACAAACTTAATAACATCTGACCTTGATTTCTGCTGAACCGTATGGCTGTTAACGCCAGCGTTTCCACTCATTTAGTTTTAGATGTGATAAAATTATTCTCAATTCTTTGATTTTCCATGTACGGACGATGATTCTGGACACATTAAAGATGCATTAACGTTTTGTAAATGACGTCTTTAAAGTCAAAATCCTGATTTTATTTGTTTTACTTTAATATAATATTCTCAGAATAAAGTCAAACTTCAGACTTTTTAAGTCTCCAAGGTGAAACTCACCACTTTGATAACTTTTCATCTGGTGAATACAACTATGTACATGAGTCAATGTTTTATCAGCATTATCAATTGTCATTGTCATTGTTAATGCTCTCATTGCTGCACTGTTTAGCGCTCTCGCTTGACAGAAGGTTGTGGGTTCAAATCCAGCTGGAGCTGTTTGTGGAATTTCCTTGTGTTTCCTCAGGGTTCTCTGGTTTCCTCCCACATTCCAAAAAACTGCATGTAATGTTAATGCTAAATGAAGTGTCTGTGTGTGTCCTGTGGAAGACTGATGACCTGTCCTTTCTCTTTTCAAACGTATTTTCATTGACGTCCATATGACGTCCAGACAAGACGTGAAAACAACGTCCAAGAAAGACGTCTAAATAACGTTCATTCTGGCCCCTCTGCAACTGCAACTTGAAATAAGTGTCGGTCACGCTGCTGCTTCAACCAATCAGGTTTTGATATTGATGCTCTTTTTGTTTTTAATGAATTAATTTTATTTCATTTTATTTCATTTTCTACTTTATTGCCCAAATGGGGGAACATCCAAACAGAGCAAACAAACATCAAACAACAAAAACAAACAATTTTAACAGACGATGCTCACAAATAATACATTAGTATAATCTTAAGCTCCATGGTATGAACTTATAAAGATAACTATAACAAATACAAATAAGGATGACATTATTTATTTTAAAAGAAAAGTATAATTAAAAAAAAAAAAAACACAAAAGAGACGAGGGAAGCAGAGGGTCTCATTATTCTTTTTGGAATAATTCTTTGTCGCGGGGTTCACCCAACAACCTTCCCAAACTGGGAAAACCGATGGCGTAGCCGTCAGCTGTGTTGTTGTTGTTTTTCTAATTTATTTTTCAGGCCTCTCCAAACCGTGAATCATACTATTTACAAAGTGCAAAATAAAATAAAAAATACCCAAATGTGAAAATAAACAAAAGCAAAGAAAACTCTATATACAAATCTGTACAGGTTATATACATATGAGTTCTTCCTCAACTTCAGGATACAACAATGAAGCTCCACCGATCAATACTTGCCACCACCTCTAACCAGAGTCCAACTCTCCCATCAGGCCCAGCACAGCCCGTTTTATCCGCTTAGCCCCTCCCACTGGGCGTAACCTTTCGCTGAAAAAATTCATTGTTTTTTCTTAAACACAAACCCTACAACATAAATAAATAGATTTTCCATCATTTACCTTGCCGTCCCACAATAACCCCTCAGTAAACTCGGCAATAAGTTTTAAAGGAAAGAAATAATAACATTGTTCACGTGACTGTGAAACCTTCCGGGCCCAAAAGCATTTAACCCGACTGGTGGTATGGCCCGGGTTTGCCAGTCACCCTGCAGGCGCGTCACTGCCGGCTGTCCTCCGCCACACTGGAAGGTGAGTGAAGGTGTGTGTGAATGTCTGAGAGAGAGAGAAATCATACTGCTACAAGTGTGAACCCTTGGTCACGATACTGACAACAGAGGAGGAGAAACTGGCTTGTATGTGAGTGCAGGTTATTGCAGAGTAGGTAAGTGAGTGTGTGTCCGTGTGTGTGTGTGTGTGTGTGTGTGTGTGTGTGTGTGTGTGTGTGTGTGTGTGTGTGTGTGTGTGTGTGTGCGTGTGCGTGTGCGTGTGCGTGTGCGTGTGCGTGTGTGTGTGTGTGTGCGTTACGCGGCGGGTGCGCCGCGATGATATGTGCTACGTCATCGCGCGTGATGGAGCCGCTCCATCACATTCTTTAAATAACTCAATAGTTTTATTGCTTTTTTTCTGTGTTTATGTTACTGAGTGTTTTGATGTGTTCTTTAAGTTCAATATAAAACTGAACATAATCTGGGTTTACCTTTGCTAATCTGCATTGTGAAATTGTGAAATTTTCCAACTAGAATTGTTAAATCAACTATAAATTCTATGTCTTTATTTTGTAATGAAAATATGCAATTACACTTTTACAATGAATTTGAGCATGATTTTAGTTTTACACACTATATAATTCCTCTCTCACTTATCCGGGTGGCAAACACCGTCACCCAGATCACATTGCACCGATTAAGAACCTTCCTGAAGGTGGTGTCTCACACCGGACACCACCTTCACGTGGGCTCACCACCTGCAGGAAGGTTCTTAATTGGTGCAATATTGTCAGGTCCAACCTCTGAACATTTATTAATTCTGCAAGGAAGAACACACACAAGTTTAAGATTGGTTTTTACTCGCGAGGAGTACGGACAGAGAGTGTTTCAGTTACAATCTCCAACTCGCTCTGAAAAACCTCTGCCGCCTCCTCTTCTTTTATTAGGGTTCCTCTTATCTGATTTCAAGGCACTTCCCATCTGCAGACCACATTCCTCCTAACCATAAAAGATCACAGTGGAGAAATACAAGTCGTATTAGATGAGAAAGAATGTTGGTACAATGAATGTGATAACCTTTCGTAAGATTATTCCAACAAATATGATCTGGGTGACGGAGCTCAGACTGACACCTCCACCACCCGGAAATGGATTAGAGGGAGAAAATGGATGATGGAAGATTCAAAATGTCTAAACCTTTAATAAACAGCAGGTTTTATCCTCAGAACTTCTTGATATTGTAGGTGACTCTTCATCAGGTGAAGTAACCCAGTGCCGATGGCTTTTATGACACAAATAGATATTGGTGACTCAGGACCCGCCAGCAGGCCTCGGGTGACGTCAGCGTATTCAAGCCCTCTGATTGGCTCGTCAGAGAGTTCACTCTCCAGCGCCAGCTGACTGCATCTGGAGCGAGCTGCATTCACAATATTATGTGTGTTTATTTAATAGTGGTTTTGTCAACCGACAATGGCTAAAGGAGAAGATAAAGAGATGTGGTTGCAGATTTATTGTCAAAACATTTTTAAAGTGGGACTTTTCCTAGAGGTCATTGAACGCACCGCAGGGCTCCAAGCACACAGAGGTCCGGTACAATTTACTTGTGCTCACTACAAGTTCCATGGCAGGATTCAGGATTATGTTATTCGCTATTATATTATTTTCAAACCATGAAAAACGTTTGTCACCGTCCACGGCCCCCAGAAATTCTGGGAATAACAGCGGCTTTTTTTATGAAGCTGAAACAGAAGGAGACTTGAACTTTGATTCTTTTCATCATAAAGGTATTTATTCTGGCAACACGAGTATCTATCTGTGATGCAAAGGCTTTTTATACTGCATCTCTGCATGATGACCTGGTTTTTGTAGCCATAAAAAAGTGATTGAGGGCTGGATTGACTCAGACCAGCACTAGTGAAGGCCGAGGTCTGAAATGCAAGGCTGCCACTGTTACAATCTAATCCAACCATTTATAGGACATGCAAATACGTTTCAACTTCCAGCTTTTAATGAAAGATATAAATAAGGATGTGAGGATATAAACACTCTCATATAATATTTTTACATTCATCCATCTTTGCCATGATGATTTTATTGTTGTAAAAAAGTCATGAAAGACCAAAGATTGAGGTGAAAACTGTCTTTATTTTGTCAAAGCTTGAAGAAAATGATGATGAAAGAAGATGAATATTGATGAAGTCAGTTTGCTTTGATGATAGAAGAAAGTGAAAGAGGGTGAATGACAGAGGTGAGATCAGTGTGAGAGTAAAAGCAGTGTGAGAGTCCCAGTGAGTCCGGTCAGGACTGGGAACACTGGTCTCTCCTCAGTGTCTCTCTGAGGGGAGTCTGGGAGCCCCGGGTGGCCTCACAGGTCACAGAGCCCACCTTCCTCCACTGGTCTGCAGGGAGCCTCAGGGTGCTGCTCCAGCTGTAGAGGCCGTCCTTCTGCAGCACCCCGGGGCTCCTGCTCTCCTCCCAGCTGCTGCTGCTGCTGCTGCTGCTGCTGTCCTCCACCTTCCAGCTCAGACTCCAGTCTGAGGGGAAGCCCTCGTTGGCCAGGCACATGAGCGTGGCCTTCCCCTGCTGCAGCTCCTCTCTGGAGGGGGGCAGCACCGTCAGGGTGGGGCGGGTATCACCTAGGAGACACCAATCAAATTAGAGGACAGGGAGCACCCAGCTGTCAATCAACCAGCACACACCTGGACAGCTTTAGTGGGAGACAGCTGATTTGGTCCTGGAAGAAGTTGTCAGAGGCTTTTTCTGCTCCAGCAGTCACTCACTCACACATTGTTTCACTTCCCTTTAAGAAGCCTCTCATGCACATCAGCACAGAGAGAATCATCCAACACTTTGACCTGAAATACCTCAAACTACACAGGAAGGAACACAAGCTGATGTCTCAACGTTTACTCTTCATTTGCATCAACGTTATCAGAAAGTTTACACTTTACAACTTATGACTGGAAACTTTAACATGAACTTCAAATCTAAATTAATAATTTCAATTATTAGGAGCAAAATGTGAAAAAAACTGTTTAAATTATTTTAAGAGGTTTTCATAGTTTTACATTTATCATCAGTATTTCTATTTTACTGTAAAATAACAATATTATTAATGAATTTTAAAGCAAGAAGAGAAACAGAATTGGGAAACATTCTATAGAACCAAGAATAAATCCAGCTGTGATGAAGAGACACTCAATAAAACAAGAAGAATAAAACCTGCACACATTCCAACACAAACACATTTCAAACAGTGGACATGTCAACTAAAACTCAGCCCAAAGACAGACCAGTGCACCAGAAATGTCCCTAAATACACAGGTCAGTGTAAAAACAGCTTCAACATGAGACTGGTAGAGTTAAAACAGTGTGTTCCACAGCCATCAGGCTCTAACTGAGCACATTTAAAGACTGACAATATCTTTGGTTTTGTCATTTAATCCTAATGAGATTTTAATCCGGTGTAAATTTAAAACTAATAACTTTTCTCTGTGATGAAATTAAAGTGAAACAGAGCTGAGCTAAACTACATGAAATCAATGGAGATTAAAACTTGATCACTACAATAATTATTAAGAAAAAAAAACATCTTTCTAATCTCAAATCATTCAAAACAAGGTTTAATGTATGAATTTGAATTATTTAGTTGAAAGAATTAAAAGGAGAATAAACTTACTTCCAACATCCAGTCTGGTTCCTCCACCGAACGTGTACCACAGTGATACAAACTCATTGAGCCGCTGTACAAAAACCTCTGACTGTAGAGAGACGCCACTCTCTGATTCTGAAACCAACAAACTCACCAAAACAACTTTTACCACCTGATCCTAACGGAACACAAGAGAACAGTTCTTTCATCTGCAATGTCTACTTGAAATACATATATTTATAGAGATTGTTTTAAAGATCATTTTCTATTTTTTCTATTATGTCTATTGGAATTTATTCCTGAAGGGATTTAACAGCAAAATTAGAAAATAAAATTTGAAAACTACAGACGTATCTTTAATTATTTAGTTTAATTCCTTAATAACTCATAAAAGTTTGAATCCAGAGTGAAAGTGAGAGATGAAAGTGATCCAGGTCCCTGTTGGAGTCAGTCAGAACATTTCCATAGAGCCACTTTGCATCAGCAGCACCATGCTCCAGTGCTCTGGGAGAGTTTATAGTCCTGACAGTTGAAGACTGGATGACTGACAGCCGTCCTTCATGACAACAGAAGACAGAAAAATCCTCCTCATCAGAAACATGAGTGTGATCTGCGTCCTCATCTGGACTCTCCTCTGCTGCTGCTTCACAGGTAAAGTCCAGAGAATCAATCTCCTCTCCTCTGTCAACATCCGTCCCTCTGATATGAAGCCCACAAAACCATGAGGCTGCTTGATGTTTCTGTCTGTGTTTCCTCAGAGTCCAGAGGCCAGGTCACAGTGACTCAGTCTGCAGCAGTCAGCTCTGCTCCGGGAGCCTCCGTCACCATCACATGTAGGACCAGTCAGAATGTTTATGTTTATAGTGATGGTGATCAGGCTTTAGCCTGGTACCAACAGAGAGATGGACAACCTCCTAAATTGCTCTTTTACTGGACCAACACTCGAGCATCAGGGACTCCAGATCGTTTTACAAGCAGTGGATCAAACTCTGACTTCACTCTGACCATCAGTGGAGTTCAAAATGAAGATGCTGCAGTTTATTACTGTCAGAGTCGTCATGTTATCAACAGTCAGAGTGTGTTCACACAGTGAAAAACCATCGTACAAAAACCTCCCTCAGTCAGACTGAACAGAAACTGACTGCTGCACACTGATACACTTCACTGAACACACACACACACACACACACACACACACACTCTAGAAATCCCTAACATAAACTGAACTAATGAATTTATTTATTGAGATCAGATGTTTCTTCACCAGAGGCGGTGGTGTTTCAACATGTAAATACTTGGTGGTGAGATTTTATTTGATGTGCATGGAAATATCAAAGTGATTGGGATGAAATTGGTGAGTGTTTTAGCCACTAAATTCACTCCTGATCTTGATGCAGAGATTCTGTCAGGACATTTAAAGTATAGACTTGGCCGTGATGTAACTTGTCAGATTATTGACACTGCAAGCAACAGGTACAGCTCATTTAGACCAGGATACAAAATAGAGCAGTCAAACCTCAGTTGATAACCTGAAGCCACTCCACACACCTTGTAGTCAGTGTTAACATCAGACAGAAGAGAGTATTTCAAGATAAAGTCAAACTCTGCAGAACTGAGATCATATGAAATCAACTGGCATCAATTCAAAACGTCTGATAAACAGAAGAGAGGTTGACATGCAGGAAATAAAAATCTGTTTTTTGGTTGATATTTTAGTCTAATTATGACAAACTGAAGGCAGCATGTAAAGAAGATGGATGAAATGTATATATAGAATAATCTCCTAGTTTGAGGCACATCACAACATCCTGGTCTTTTTGTGAGTTGCCAAATTGTCTGTATATTCATCCTCTTTCATTTTGATAACTTTTTCTGAACGAGACACCAAAGATAAAGTCATGATCGTGTTTTCGATTGAGTTTATAGTACTGTACTAATATTTAGTATGCAAAACAATATATTTAATGATCTAGACCTTTCATGACTGGGCAAAGAACCAGCCAGTGTCATGATCTTGCTCAGTCATGAATTCTTGCATCAATGCTACAATGGGAATCCCTAACCAGCCCAAGATTTATGGGAATAGAGGACAAAACTCATCTTCCATATCATGAGTCCTGGTCAACTGTAGAGTGGAGATTCTAAAACTGAAAGGGGTTCGATCAACTGACCTCATTTCTTTGGTCCCTGATGTTGAACAGTATAGTTCTGTACTTGTTGGTGTATTTGTTGTCGGTGTTTCGAAAAATGTCCAACATCTCCGTTTCAATGCTTGCGACAAGTTTGGCAGCTTCACTCTCTAACATCTTTAAATCCTCACACTCACACACCCTTAAATGAAAAGAGTTAGTGAACAAATAGTGACATCAACACTCAACCTTTGACTGCCGCTCACATTTAACTGCCAAGAGTTTCATGTGACTATTGTAAAATAAATGATGGTGAAAGTCAAATGTTTTTGCAAATGTGGGTCAGGATACTCCGATAATCATACATATAATGAAATTGTAACTTAAATTTGACTGGTGACTGGAATTGAGGGTCATGAATTTCAAATGCATCTCATCTCCTGTTGCATATTATGATTAGACTGTAAAATTCTATTGTGTGTATGCCAATATCTTTTTGGAAGAAACACCTTAAATTACACTATGGAGATAATCAAAAGGTAACAGGCTGTGGGTTTCATACAAGTGTGTAAAGTTATTCTCACCTTTCAAACAGGATGTGTGTGAGAGAGCGTTGGATGATCTGCCTGAGCAGGTGATTAGGCTGACAGGGCCTGGAGGAGGGCGGGCTGGGTGCTGGTGATGCAGGCAGATACTGAGTTCCATTCGATGCTAAAGCTGAGGAAGGCTTCTGGGATGATGTTGAGACTGCGGGATTGCCAAACGGAGACTCCATTTTCTTTGTTGTGCAGTCTTAAGAGAGGTGGCTCAAGAGGTGCGAAGTCTCGTGATCGGGGTTAATGGCACTTGTAGTCTATTGACAGAAAATACACAAGACAGAGTTCTTTCGTAGATTATGGTTTTTCAACACGTCCCTAATACATTTGAGGTAGGTCAAACATTGAGTAAAGAGCCTCTCCTTTGATCTCCTTTGATCAAATGTTCACTCCTTTACTCTCCTTTGCTCTCCTTTGATCTCTGAGTGCGATATAACTCAAAAATACCTTTGTTATTGCCACATGCGTTTGCAAAACCAAGCTAGCGAGAGGAGGATATTTTGTCTATTGAAGCACAAGAAAAGTTCTCCCTGCTTGGACTCAACGTATTGATTGACTTCACTGTGAGAACAGAAGTCAGCAGCACCGATATCATGACTCGAAAAGGTAAGTAACATTGTGTCCAGGACTCTGTGATCTCATTATGTCACCTAATGTGCTCCATGCTTGACAGTCACAATAGAAAATGGTGTTTGGTGATCAGATGCTCAGTTTGTTAATGAGAAGAAACAAAAGGCTGAGGCCAATAAGAGAAAATCTGTTTTCGTGTTTAATCTTGGGCTTTATTGGAACCAGCACCATTTCCATTATTTTGGGGGAAATGATGTATTTAACAACCCTTCTTATTTTTTCCTCCATTTGTAGATTACCTTAGTGCTAAGATTTTATTTTAAATCTCATGAGTGCTGAATGCCTATGTTAGAGAAGCCCAATGTTTTAATTCCCGACTGTGACTACAGGCTTAGGAATTCAGAACCACACTTCCACCTCAGGGAACGTGGAGAAAAATAAATCGCTGCCAAATAGCAGCTGAAACCTTGCAAACAGGAAAAAGGAATTGTCAAAGAAGAGGACGATTCAGTTGAAATTTTTAATTATTAAGAGCCAAAAATGCAAAACCGATTTCGAGTACATTCGTCCAAATAATTGGTCAAACCAAGAGAATGTATATGAAAGTGTAAGGTTTCATTATTCCTCAGCTTATCCTTTGCAAATCAAAGCAGCGAACTTGAATTCATTAGAAATCTCTATGTTTTGTTCTTGAGGATTAATGTTTTTCATTTTGTTTCGCATATTCAAGCCCCAGGTCTGACAGGGCCCAGAGAGACCGTCCTGGACAGCGTTCCAGGCTCATTGATGGCCTAATGGAGATGCCATCATGAGTAACAGCTCTCAAAACTTCCAGCGGAAACAGCAAGTGGTTGAAGATTCCGTTGTGATTTCAATTCAATACTCTACTTCCTGGTATGAGGTTAAAAGCCTTCTTTAAACTATGTATGAAAGTATTCAATGAGGATCTGGTTTAACCTCTTGGCAGCTGGTGGTGCAAGAGGTGCAGCTGTTGGTTTGAACAGAAGAAAGTAGAACATCACTGACTAGTTATTGTTCTTGTAAAATAAAGCCCCTCATCTCTAATGAAAGTGTGATTTGAACTCATTTGTCACAATACAGTTATTGTTCTTTAGGTTTTTTTATAGAAATGGTGCATTTGAATGACTGTAATTGTGTTAGATTTGGAAGGAATTAAGACTTTTTCTTTGAAATCACTTTATTCATCAAAAACAATCTCCATTGAATTTGTCACTTAATACTTTGTACAAAGAGGTTGTATTATTTTGGTGTGTCGTTCATACTATTGAGCTAAATGTTGTGTAACGACATGACGTGGGAAATGTGTGTTATTGGAACAGTTCCCAGTTTCAAGAAAAGGACGAGGAAACTGGAGATATAATTACATTGACTTTTCTTCAAGACATCAGATGTCTGATGGCATGTTCAGAGAAACTTTGACTTTGTGACAAAGTCTTTGAATACAGCCTCAATTTAAAAAGATCCTGATATTTAGTATTTTGCCTTTGGTTTCTTTGAGTCCAGGATGTACTTCATAAATGGCAACCAGCCAAGTCACCATGGTTACTGTTCAAAGAAAAGTGTCTTTTGTCTCTCAATAGGTCACCTAATGATTAAACCCCTGAGGTATCTTCAGCCTTAAGGTCTCACTTTATTGCAGTGTAAACATCTACACAACTACGATTGTTTTAGTTGTCCATAAATCATTTTTATACTTCCAAAAACCCTGATTATCCTTCTTGTATATGAACAGTTGCTGTCGTTTGTGATTTGACTAACAACAATTTCATCTTGTTTGAACTCATTTGTGTTTGTGTCATTGCTCTGCTCCATGATAACGAGATCAATTAGAATTCCTTTACACCTCACCATCTCTTACAAGTTTCATCACAGGTTATTACAAACATTTTTTTGCTTCACTTTTTGATTCAAAGATTTTTCCAATTTTTCCAAGATTTCCAAAAGGAGAACCTTTCTACCAAGGTTTTCTTTGCTTACTTGCTGACTGAAGACATGTATAACTTATTTTCCTTTAACAAACGGCTGAGCAAACCAAAAGTTGTCGATTTAAATGAGAAATTAACCCTGAGCTCAAGAAAGGATAAGTATATGCTTTTCTGTAGATGTTTTTCTGGATCAGATGCTAAGAACTCACTAGAAAACAATTTAATACTCCTCCCTTGAACACAGAACAAGGCCCCGTTTACATGACAAGTGTGATAACAAGTGAAAACTCTGCGTTTTCACGTTTTTGTTCCAGAAAAGTTTCACATTTACACGACATCGTCCTGAAAATGACGTTCCTTTACTTCATTCAAGATTCATGTTGGGCCGTTAGTGGCTGCTATTATTTTTCTAATGAAACGACACACATTCACAGATAAGTATGGTTTCCCCCCTTGTACGCGGCAATGGAGTCCAAGTGTTTATGAAATCTTCAACCTTGGAAGCCATCTTCAAAAAGTTGTGTTTTCAGTGGCTTCGAGCGCCGTTGTCGTGTAATCGGACACCTGAAACGCAACAGAAGCTTGAAGTCTATTTGAGGAAAAGCATCAGTTGGTCACATTGCATGTCAAGAGCTCTGAAGCAGCTGAAACTGTGAAAAGCGGTTCTACACTTGACTTGTCGTCTTGGCTTCTAGGTTTTAAGGTGAATTCTCTTTGTCTTCTGGAGCAACCCATATGCAAGACGAGCGCAGAAAGGTGCTGGCCGAAGAGGCCGAAGATGCCGAAGATGCCGAAGAGGCAAGGTGGGAGGAGGTGGAGGTGCCAAAGGCGGAGGAGGAGGAGGCAGCAACCACCGACGTTGTAAGGTGAGTTTGAATATAAGTGCAACAAATTTCCCTTTTCAATATGATTATATGAAGGTTTTTGTTGGGTTTGTTTGGTACTTTAATGCATCACAAAATCCTGAAGCTGCAGTTTGGCCTCTAGTTTCTCTATATTGAACTCACTGCTATGAATCCCTTTTTTTTGAAAGGACCAGAAAGTCCACAGATTGAGGAGCACCAGGAACTCGGTACCAGCCACGAGGGAGAGCAGCTTATACTGAATTTTGAAGGTGATTCCTTTAGGGTTCCTTCTATTGAGGAGCAAAGTTCCCTGAGTGAACCAGAAGAAGTACCAGACACTGAGCAGTTCCTCTCTCATGACTCTGAAGTCCACGATGTGAAAAAACATGTTGACTCAGAATCAACTAGAAATGCAGAGATGAAAAGAAGAAGCATGTTTCAGAGTGATTGTGTGGACAAGTTTCCTGTGTCAGAGAAGCAGGCTGAATGTGAAAAGCTTCTTTGAGAGGAAACATGTGGAAATATTGTTCAGAAAAAACGTAAATTATGTCAGAATTTAACAACTCTCAATGATGAGAAGAAAAGTGGTGAAATCTTTGTTAAAAGTTACACCGGACAGGATGGTTTGTTGGTGCAGAAGAGAACTCTCACAGGTGATAAGCCATATTCTCGTGAAACATGTGGGAAAAGTTTCAGTGATCGTAGTTCACTGCGGCACCACATGAAAACTCACAAAGAAAATAATCATCTATGGAAGATGTGTGAATGGATTTCACTTATATAACGCGTTTCCGCCACATAAAGGCCGATACATCCTCCATAAGATCAAGAAGAAAATGATGTCATGTTCTTCAGCCAGCTCCTTCTGGCCAGAGACATTTTGTTCAGCAGTACCAACCGTCTGGGCTGAAGTCTCTTGGTGCCACTCTGCTGTGTGCTGCTCATGTACGTTCCAGCTTACTAATGACTGTATCAGTCATATTTTAATCATGTTTAGCATGTAGCCTCGCTACTGTGTGAACCCCAAAAATCATTAGCATGTAACACATAGCATTGTCGGAGTTACATGATGCACCTGAACGCATCACTCAGGACGGTCAGTTCCTGCAGTTAAAACCAGACCAACATCACGTCCTGGACACAAACTTTCTCTTTTATTACTGAAACAGTTCAGAGAAATGTATTTCTGAAAACATTTGAAGTGAGAAATAAGCTGCAGTTGAAAAGTTAAAACGTTTTCCAGAAGTGAGGGGGCGTGGCCTGGACGTTCCACAGCTTCTTCTCGAGTATGAACTCTCCTGCTGAACAAGCATTTTGTTCAGCAGCTGGCTGACGTCACCTCTGAACTTTTCTTCTTGTTCTTATGGGAGTATGCAGAGGCCTTTAGCAGTCCCCAAAGTGCTTTACACTGTTGATCACATTCACCCATTCATTCACACACCAATGGAGGCGGCGACCATGCAAGGCACTCAGTCCATCCACTGGGAGCAGTTTGGGGTTCAGTGTCTTGCTCAAGGACACTTGGACATGTGGACAGGTGGAGATGGGAATGGAGCTACAACAGATCTGGTTCAGGAAGTCCAGCTTGAGCCCAAAATCACAAGGTATCATCCAGTTTGAAGTCAACTTGCTGATTTAAACCCTGTTGAGACGCTTCAGGAAATCATTTAGTTTCTGGTTTGTCACCAAAATGAGAAGATTTCAATCAGTTTGGTTTCCATTTGTGTTGAACTGCACAGAGGCTGACAAAAGGTCCCTGCTTGATAATGAAGTGTAAAACTAAGCTGTCTCACTACGGTCTACAGATGATATGTCTTTTGTAAAAAATGGAATAGATTGTGTACTGAAGCAATTACTTATATTTGCAACAGATAAGTTTAACAGGTATTTTTCCTGACAGGATGAAAATAGCCAAAGTGGTACCAAAATATAAAAATGGAGACAAAAACATAATCTGAAATTCTAGACCTTTGAATTTGTTTCGTCAGTTTGAAAAAAAAAAAAAAACTTGAAAAAATATGTGTAAACTAAAAATAATCCAGTCTGGATTATTTTATAGAAAAATACAGGTTACTGAATGATTATAATTATAAGTCGAGGAGAAAACGATCAACATGTCTGGTATTAATGGATTTTGTGATGGATGCCGATGGATGGAAGGATGCAATAGAAATACTGACCTGCAGTTCCCCCTAAATCCAGTAGGTTTCAGTATGAAGAAGCAGCTTTGGAGACATGGGGAGTAGGAGGATGGGAAAGGAGTGTTTGAAGTGGAGGCCAGTATTGCAGATACTTTTTACTAAGATAAGCAGCTCATCTACTTTAATGTAGGTGGAGAACAATGTGTCATTATTTATGAAGCGAATCATTATCAATATGCAAATCTGAATGAAAATAAAAAGAAAGCTTTTTTCATGTTCTTTGGGTTTTTTCTTGTATTAGTTGGTTCTGACCATAATAAAATGCAGGAAAAAGTTTGTGGGCAAATAAAAATGACTTGTTATGAACTCACTCAATATATGCAGGGTAAATGAAATCTGCACAAAAGTATCACTGCAGAACTGAGAAAGGTTTTGTTCCTAAATAATATAACAATATAACAACACCAACCGTATAACAACAAATTCCCATCACTACACAGTTGTTTATGTAAATATCTTAATACAGGTAAACATCTTTCAGTTCAAGTAAAATAATTCATTTAGATTTATTTCAACTGACTGAATACACTCTAAGAAATGTTGGGTTATTTTTCAACCCAACAGCTGAGTTAAGACTGTTGGGTAGTTTAATTGGGTTGTTTTCATTAAGTTGGGTAATCTAAGAACCCAATTTGCTGGGTTATTGTCATTGGTAGTTGGGTTATTAGCTGTTGGGTTGTAATTTCCATTATACTGTGTTGGGTTATTTCGGACTACCCAACATGTTGGGTTGACGATCGCGCATGCGCAACCAACAGTAACGTTCCTCCCAGGTGACACCCACTCATTCGACCACCAGTTGCGAGCAGTGCCCGGATGCTGGATCGGAAAAATCTCGCTACACCAAGACATACTGAGACTCAGCTCTTTACAAATCAAGGTTTGTTACGTGTGCACTATTGTTTCACCACATTGTTTAATTTATATGAATAATATGTATATAAAGCTTATTGTAGTAACCGTGTATGTTGGTCATACGAATGGTTCAACGTAATATGAGCGTGTGTAGCAGTGATTGTGAGCTACATAGATACATGGAAGCCTTTGCGGCCAGGGCTTTAGGGAATAAGGTTTAGATGTGAGTTAATGACGCCCCAATGAGCAACTTTACCATCTATTGGTAAGTCAGCAAGCTGTTAGCTAATGTTATTAGCATGCACAAACTCCATTTCATTAAACGTAGCAAGTTAGCATGTTAGCCTGGGCGCTACGTAGCAGTTTCGAAGTAACTCGAGTATATTTGTTTTAAAGTTAGGAGGACAACGTGAGGTTTTTCATCAATTTGGCTTCCATATATAACAACGTAGCTAGCCAGTCCGCGCCGTATTAGCCAGCTTGAGTTTGCCGAGGCGGAACCGGTAACTTTCTAATTTGCTCAAGTCTAAAAGTAGTTTAAAACCGTAGAGAAGTTAATTGTTACGACAGTGAAAAGGCCTCTGATTTAACGTTACTGAATGAGTTATTTATGATACGTTTGTTTTATTTTAATTCTTTGTGTTGGTTTTGCAGTTTGATTCTCCCACCTCATGGAGGATTTTGTGAGATCCAAATTGATTGAGTGGCAGCTTCCCGGGATCATTGACAGGTTTAGTGGTAAGTCAATTTAAGTTGTTTCAATGTCACATTATTTTATTGGTACTAACTTGGTAGCCACTACTATTATAAATAAATTGACATAATATTATAATATAATATTGACATATTATTTAAATGACCTTGTTTCTCAATTTGTCTCCATCTTTTAGATTGCGCAGGACTTTGCTATCCTTCACGGTGAGGCTGCCCCAAAGCTGTTTGAGAAGTGGGTTCCTCTTGATGCAGTCAAGATAATAAGTCTTGTGAAACGCGAAGGGAAACTCACCGATGTGGATGAACTGAGAGGCCACCATTAATGAGTCAAGAAGAGCATTCATGGATGTGCTACCTGTAAGTAATTCAACTTTGAGCATAAATCAAAACATAAATTCATTTAGAAACAACCCCAGTTGTTGTTTTAAAAAGTTGGAAGGAAACATTCATCTTTATATAACAAAGGGCATGGTAAAAACGTTATATCCTTGGAATGAGTGACAGTGCAACGTTAGATAATGTTACTCATTTCACAAAGCACAATTCTTAAAAGTTATAACTCGCATCAGAAGACTGCACATGCCGCATGATTTCATTGTTAAAGGCACTACGACAAACATTTTTTTGCTTATTAAATAAGTCTCATCTGGATGAATCTATGTTATTCACACTTATTAAAGTGCCTTGTGAAAGTATTCATACCCCTTGAACTTATACGCCCCTTGTCATGTAGCAACCACAAACTTAAATACTTTTTATTGGGGTTTTCAGTGATCGACAAACACAAGGTAACACACATTTGAGAAGTGAAACAAAAATGATATGATACTCAGTCCTCTGATACAGAGGGGGTTTTCTGGGGTGTGTCTCTACCAGCTTTGCACATATACACACTGCATTTTTTGTCCATTCTTCTTAGCAAAACAAAACATCTGTGAACTGCCACCACCATGTTTCACACGGTGGATGATGTGTCCAGGTTCATGGTGGCAGCATCGTGTTGCGGGGGGCTTTTCTTCAGCAGGGACAGGGAAGCTGCTCAGAGTTGATGGGAGGATGGATGGAGCTAAATATGAAGCCTGGATCCTACTGAGGATCTTTGGCAAGATTTGAAAACTGCTGTTCACAGATGCTCTCCAATCTGACAACTGGAGCTGTTGTGCAAAGAAGAATGGACAAAAAATGCAGTGTGTAGATGTGCAAAGCTGGTAGAGACACACCTCAGAATACTTTTAGCTGTAACTGCAGTGAAATGTGGTTCAAAGTATTTAGCCCCCTCTGTATTAGATGACTGAGTATGATGTATAATTTTTGTTTCACTACTCAAATGTGTGTTACCTTGTGTTTGTCGATCACTGAAAACCCCAATGAAAAATATTTGTCTTTGTGAACAGACAAAAATGCAGTGTGTAGATTTGCAAAGCTGGAGGCACACCCCAGAAGACTTTAGATGTAACTGCAGTGGAAGGGGGTTCAACAAAGTTTGGTAGGAATGGGTTGAAAGAGCTCGAGTTGTGAGCTAATGATACTTGCTTTGCCCAAGTAGCGATACTTACCTTATCTATTTTATTTCTCATCATAGGTCGGAACCAACATGGTGGAATACCTCGAGCAGGCAAAAACGACGAGATGATGCCCCCATGTCCTCCTGCTGGAGAGCGGGACGCACTACTCGCAGGCATTTTCTGTGATCTCGGGGAGGACAATTGAGGCCGAAACAGCCCTTGCAGCAGTGGATATTTGTTTTAAAAGTTTTTATGTTTTTGACTTGCACTACCCAAAAGAGTGCACGCCAACATGGCAGTTCCTCCAAAGCGTGGTGTTTGAACTGGAGGGAACCGTTTCACCAGCAGTTGGCTTCCTCAGGAGCCAGCTTCTATCACTGGCCTCCAGTTAGGCCAGGACACCGTTTCGTCTGTAGATATCATCCTACAATTGTTTGTAGATATTGTTGTTCTGAAAAGATTGTCATTGTTCCCTGTTTTTTTTAAAATTACAATTACAGGAATTTTGTTCATTAAAATATTTTTGTGTTCTGTAAATTGTGATAAATAATTGTTCAGAATTTTTTTTTGCAAAATTGTTCATATGTTTAGTATCTAAAAGTTTGTGTAAATCACTGTTCCCTGTTTTTTAATAAAGTTTGTTAATTTAAATATTTTGTATTTGGTGAATTTTGAATTGTAATAAATATTTATTCTTAATTTTTTGTGTCAGAGTATATTTAATCAATAAATAGACAACAATATTATATAATTACAATAGAATATTAATAACTAGAAATGAGCCTATGGTTGGGTTATATAAACAACCCAACTGATTGAGTAGAAAGAACCCAACCGTATAGTCAAATTGAGCCTATGGTTGGGTTATATAAACAACCCAACTGATTGAGTAGAAAGAACCCAACCGTGTAGTCAAATTGAGCCTATGGTTGGGTTATATAAACAACCCAACTGATTGAGTAGAAAGAACCCAACAGTGTAGTCAAATTGAGCCTATGGTTGGGTTATATAAACAACCCAACTGTTGGTTTAAAGAGGCCAACCCAACTTGTTGGGTCAAAATAACCCAGCATGTGTTCTGTCCAATAGTTAACCAGTGTTGGGTTAAAAAATAACCCAGGTTGGGTTATTTTTAACCCAACATTTTTAAGAGTGTATATTACGTGTTTCTCTGAATAGTTTATAGTTAATCAGTCTACTGTAATTACTACTATGAAGATGATGAAAATTACACTGAGAAGAACAACATGAACTAATGCTGGAGATGATTAAATCTAACTTTCCTTCTGTAAATCAGCTCCCTGCATATTGCTGGGTATTGCAGGTGCTAGTTCTGGTCCAGGGCCAGACTCAGCACCAGTTCTTTGTCTTTCCACTTCCAAAGCCCCGGCCAAACAGGGGCTAAACTGGTGCTACGCTGGACCCACTTCATTGCTGGGCCAAAGAGGAGCCAGACTGGGACCCGACGCATCTTCAGCTGGGGGCGGAGTTATCTCTGGAATTATCTCTGGAGTTATCTCTGGAGTTATCTCTGGAGTTATCGCTGCCTAAAAGGCGGAAGCGAGGCTGTACCGGCTTTCTGAAAACTACAGCGAACATGGAGCCCCAGAGTGGTTATAGAGAAAAAATTTTAAATAACGTGTGGGAACGATATAATAAGTCGCTCCCTGAAGTTAATAATACGAGGGAACGGGATTTATTTAATCCGCGTTCTCGGAGCCGCGGCTCTCGAGATGCTGCCGCGCTCCTCCACTGTCAGTCAGCTCCGTCGGCTAGAATTTAGAAGCAGTTTTCCATTGTCATTTATTTTTCGCACTTTTCATGGTGACATTATTATAACTAACGTCACGTCCAGGTCTTGTTTCACGTTCTGACCGCAGGCTGAGGCACCGCAGGCTGAGGCGCTGCAGGCTGAGGCGCCGCAGGCTGAGGCGCCGCAGGCTGAGGCGCTGCAGACGCTGCGCAATGCAGTGTGAGGCTGCAGGGGGCGCTCCGCTCCGCTCCGAGACGCTCCGATATTATTTTATAACCACAGAACTTCTTCATAATAAATACTTTTGGTTCATCAGCACCTAAAAAACAAACTACATACTACTGTAAATGAAAGTTGGATTTTATAGGCATAAAATGAGCCTTTTAACGGCTTCATGTGAAAGAGAACTTTAATCAGAGTGTTTACGTAGGTTGCCATGGAAACAGCTTTCAGAGCTGCGTTCTATCATTCTACACCTCCATTCTTCTCCAATGTTGAAGCATTTGATTCAGACACGTCCAGAAATAAAGTGAAAGGAGCAGAAATTCACAATGTAACGCCCAAATGTTGAAAGATAAGCCCCAAACTCATATATGCGTTATTTTTCCCCCTCTAGGTCCACTCTGAGACTCCGGACTAAAAGAAGAAGGACGTGAAAAAACACCAATAGAGACAAGAAGAGACGTAATGTCTTCTGGCTCTTTGGTGCATCTGAGGTTCAGGCCAAACTAGATGGAGCGACCCGGACTAAACCGATGAATACAGTCCGTCTCCTTGTACCTGGATGAGCGCTGTCAGCGCCAAATTGTTTAAATCAGTGACGTATCACGTTTTGGAGTGACGCAATGACGTGGCTCTCACTTGGCTCCGCTAACGGTGGGAAAAGAACCGGTTCTTTGGTGGTGCTCATTTCAGAACTGGCTCTGGCACCGGCCCTGAACTAGCTCCTGGTTCTCTTTGGTGGAAAAGCCCTCTGGCAGTGACTGCTGTCTCTGTGCCGGGGTCCAGTAGTGGTTTGGGGATTCCCCTCCTCCTCCCTCCGTTTGCTTTACAGCTCAGAGTTTTCCGCCATCTTGTGAGGGCCATTTGTCAGGACTTCAGCAACAATACAGCATCACTGTTCTGCTTTTGGTTGTACAAACAGACAAAACAAGGACAATGGACTGCGTGGGATTACCTCCCACAGGTAGGAAAAACATATTTATTGTTGTTGTTGTTGTGTTTAGCTCATATAACATTAACTTGGGACATAGATGAGCTGGAGCCGTGGGAAATGTTTTCTATTCCCTGGCTGAAGCTCGTCCTCAAATAAAAACAACAACAATATCAACGTCTATTGGATTCATCTAACGGAGGCTATTTTAGTTGCAGTGTGTAGAATATTACATTTCAAAAGAAATGAGTTGCTCAGAACCAGTCAGTGTACTGTTCCCCGCCTGTTCCAGCAGGAGAACCTCAGCCTGATCCCAGTAGGAAGTTCTGTCTGGCTGTGCTCAAACAGCTGTGAGCAACATGTCACACCTCACTCCTTTTAGACATACTGACATGTACACAAACATTATTATTATATATATTGATTAGGATAGCAGATCAATTGATTGCACGTTGCACAAGCAGTGAATTAATGTGATAACACAGGACTCTGAACATGTAAATCCTTTTTCCTCACTAGGACCTCTCCTATGCACTGCCCACATGTCCTGATGCTTTGACAGCCAGACTCAGTGAAGCCATGGCCGAGGTGGAGAGTCTGAGGAGAGAGAAGAGGAATGAAAAGATGGAGAACGGAGGGCAAAGAGCACAGTGGGGGGTCTTCTGGAGGAACTGAGAGTGAAAAATCTAATAAATGAAGAGCTGAAAGAGAAAATGTCATATAATATGTAATAATAGATAAATGTGTCACAATAAATAAACATGTAATAGGTAAATATGTAACAATTATTTTCTATGTAATATTAAAGGCAACTATGTAAACATAAATGAATGTATAATAAGTAAATATTTTATTGTGTGTAAATATGTTAAAAAAAATCTAAATTTGTTACACAAAAAAGTTATAACTTGTGCCCTATTGTACATGTTCATTGTACATAAATGTCACATTGTGTGTAAATAAACTCTTTTGCATATATTTGTCATGGCTCCATCATGTTGCTGCTCTAAAAGGAGAGGACAGCGTCCCAATGTCCCATCTGCAAACTTCTTCCATTTCCTCTCAATACTTTCTATAAGTACGCTACATTAAATAAATAAATGAAATATTTTTTAATTTAATCAATTAAAAATGAAAGCAATGATTCTTCACAGTCATGTAAATGTATATTTGCGTGGTTTTTCTTCAGAAAACACTTCGCTGTCACATAGACTTGTTTAGGCTGACGGGTCAGACTTGCCCCTCACAAGATGGCGGCCGCTCTGACGTATGGGAGCGGTGGGCGGACACAGGCTGTGTGGCGTCTAGTGTATATGTCTATGCTGACACCTGCTCCACTACAGACATAATATAGATCAGGCCTCAATTACTTCCCCCCGAGGGCCAAAATCAGAGCAGCATGCCAAACCAAGGGCCGGAACCATCGCAGGTTTTTTGCACGACGTCAGTAAAAGTTGTTTTATTTGCAAATGTTAGCTGATGTTACCATTATTACTATTATTATTGTTGTTATCATTATTATTATAGTAATAGTAGTCAAGGTGGTTGTAGGAATAATTTAAGCCTGGGATTTTAAAAACTGGTTTTGAGGGTGACTTAAAAAAGCACTCTTGAAAAAAGTAAGTGTAAAACCAGCTATCTAATTATTTACACAGAGAGAGAGAGACAGAGATCCAGGGAGAGATGTTCAGTTTGTTACTGTTTAAATTCCATAATTGTTGTTTCAGTGCTGCTTTGGTTTCTGTTCTTATTTCATCCATTTATTGTTTTTAATTGTGATCTGTTGCATTTGAAGTATAAAAACTGCTATATAAATGAACCTGTTATTACAATTGTTGTAATTTCTGTTATAAACACGAATTAGATGCCAAATAAACAAAAACGAATGAATTCACTCACCAATCAGTGAGAAAAGTGATGGGATGAAGAAATCCCTCTGATGTATGTTGCATCAGAAAGTCTGTTTCTTTTAGTCAGAGATCAGAGGTGAAGAACACTCCTCCACTAAATCCTCCACTCTTCTTGTCGCAGTATTATCTGACACTTACCAAAATCATTATCCATCGTTCCAGCCACATTCCTGACATTCTTAATGTGACCTAATGCATCTGAAGATAGTTCTGAAATGGGCCTGACACTCCTGATATTCCTGGAACTTCTTTTTGGCTCCAATGAATCTTCAAGAAGATCAAGAATCACCTGTATTGGTGAAGTTTGTAACTGAGAGTGTGGATTAGTAGTGAAAGCAGCAGAAGGAGACTTGAACTTTGATTCTTTTCATCATAAAGGTATTTATTCTGGCAACACGAGTATCTATCTGTGATGCAAAGGCTTTTTATACTGCATCTCTGCATGATGACCTGGTTTTTGTAGCCATAAAAAAGTGATTGAGGGGTGGATTGACTCAGACCAGCACTAGTGAAGGCCGAGGTCTGAAATGCAAGGCTGCCACTGTTACAATCTAATCCTACCATTTATAGGACATGCAAATACGTTTCAACTTCCAGCTTTTATTGAAAGATATAAATAAGGATGTGAGGATATAAACACTCTCATATAATATTTTTACATTCATCCATCTTTGCCATGATGATTTTATTGTTGTAAAAAAGTCATGAAAGACCAAAGATTGAGGTGAAAACTGTCTTTATTTTGTCAAAGCTTGAAGAAAATGATGATGAAAGAAGATGAATATTGATGAAGTCAGTTTGCTTTGATGATAGAAGAAAGTGAAAGAGGGTGAATGACAGAGGTGAGATCAGTGTGAGAGTAAAAGCAGTGTGAGAGTCCCAGTGAGTCCGGTCAGGACTGGGAACACTGGTCTCTCCTCAGTGTCTCTCTGAGGGGAGTCTGGGAGCCCCGGGTGGCCTCACAGGTCACAGAGCCCACCTTCCTCCACTGGTCTGCAGGGAGCCTCAGGGTGCTGCTCCAGCTGTAGAGGCCGTCCTTCTGCAGCACCCCGGGGCTCCTGCTCTCCTCCCAGCTGCTGCTGCTGCTGCTGCTGCTGCTGTCCTCCACCTTCCAGCTCAGACTCCAGTCTGAGGGGAAGCCCTCGTTGGCCAGGCACATGAGCGTGGCCTTCCCCTGCTGCAGCTCCTCTCTGGAGGGGGGCAGCACCGTCAGGGTGGGGCGGGTATCACCTAGGAGACACCAATCAAATTAGAGGACAGGGAGCACCCAGCTGTCAATCAACCAGCACACACCTGGACAGCTTTAGTGGGAGACAGCTGATTTGGTCCTGGAAGAAGTTGCTGTCAGAGGCTTTTTCTGCTCCAGCAGTCACTCACTCACACATTGTTTCACTTCCCTTTAAGAAGCCTCTCATGCACATCAGCACAGAGAGAATCATCCAACACTTTGACCTGAAATACCTCAAACTACACAGGAAGGAACACAAGCTGATGTCTCAACGTTTACTCTTCATTTGCATCAACGTTATCAGAAAGTTTACACTTTACAACTTATGACTGGAAACTTTAACATGAACTTCAAATCTAAATTAATATTTTCAATTATTTAGAGCAAAATGTAAAAGAAAACAGTGAAATATATATCAAGAGGTTTTCATAATTTTATAACATTTATCATCAGTATTTCTATTTTACTGTAAAATAACAATATTAATGATGCATTTTAAAGTAAGAAGAGAAACAGAATTGGGAAACATTCTATAGAATCAAGAATAAATCCAGCTGTGATGAAGAGACACTCAATAAAACAAGAAGAATAAAACCTGCACACATTCCAACACAAACACATTTCAAACAGTGGACATGTCAACTAAAACTCAGCCCAAAGACAGACCAGTGCACCAGAAATGTCCCTAAATACACAGGTCAGTGTAAAAACAGCTTCAACATGAGACTGGTAGAGTTAAAACAGTGTGTTCCACAGCCATCAGGCTCTAACTGAGCACATTTAAAGACTGACAATATCTTTGGTTTTGTCATTTAATCCTAATGAGATTTTAATCCGGTGTAAATTTAAAACTAATAACTTTTCTCTGTGATCAAATTAAAGTGAAACAGAGCTGAGCTAAACTACATGAAATCAATGGAGATTAAAACTTGATCACTACAATAATTATTAAGAAAAAAAAACATCTTTCTAATCTCAAATCATTCAAACCAAGGTTTAATGTATGAATTTGAATTATTTAGTTGAAAGTATTAAAAGGAGAATAAACTTACTTCCAACATCCAGTCTGGTTCCTCCACCGAACGTGTACCACAGTGATACAAACTCATTGAGCCGCTGTACAAAAACCTCTGACTGTAGAGAGACGCCACTCTCTGATTCTGAAACCAACAAACTCACCAAAACAACTTTTACCACCTGATCCTAATGGAACACAAGAGAACAGTTCTTTATTCTGCAATGTCTACTTGAAATACATATATTTATAGAGATTGTTTTAAAGATTATTTTCTATTTTTTTCTATTATGTCTATTGGAATTTATTCCTGAAGGGATTTAACAGCAAAATTAGAAATTAAAATATAAAAACTACAGACGTATCTTAAATTATTCAGTTTAATTCCTTAATAACTCATAAAAGTTTGAATCCAGAGTGAAAGTGAGAGATGAAAGTGATCCAGGTCCCTGTTGGAGTCAGTCAGAACATTTCCATAGAGCCACTTTGCATCAGCAGCACCATGCTCCAGTGCTCTGGGAGAGTTTATAGTCCTGACAGTTGAAGACTGGATGACTGACAGCCGTCCTTCATGACAACAGAAGACAGAGAAATCCTCCTCATCAGAAACATGAGTGTGATCTGCGTCCTCATCTGGACTCTCCTCTGCTGCTGCTTCACAGGTAAAGTCCAGAGAATCAAACTCCTCTCCTCTGTCAACATCCGTCCCTCTGAAATGAAGCCCACAAAACCATGAGGCTGCTTGATGTTTCTGTCTGTGTTTCCTCAGAGTCCAGAGGCCAGGTCACAGTGACTCAGCCTGCAGCAGTCAGCTCTGCTCTGGGAGCCTCCGTCACCATCACATGTAGGACCAGTCAGAATGTTCGTGTTTATAGCAGTAAGCACCTTTTAGCCTGGTACCAACAGAGAGATGGACAACCTCCGAAATTGCTCATTTACTACACCAACACTCGAGAATCAGGGACTCCAGATCGTTTTACAGGCAGTGGATCAAACTCTGACTTCACTCTGACCATCAGTGGAGTTCAAGCTGAAGATGCTGCAGTTTATTACTGTCAGAGTGTTCATTACATCAACAGTCAGTGGGTGTTCACACAGTGAAAAACCGTCGTACAAAAACCTCCCTCAGTCAGACTGAACAGAAACTGACTGCTGCACACTGATACACTTCACTGAACACACACACACACACACACACACACACACACACACACACACACACACACACACACACACACACACACACACACACACACACACACACACACACACACACACACACACACAGGTCTACTGAGCGCAGAGTTCAACACCACTTCATACCAAACTAAAGTTTGTGCAGAAGTTTTGAGCTCCAACATCTTCATGACAACCATATCCTGTAGGATCCCATCTTGTGAAAAGGTTTAACACGGGGAATAGCCTCTGATTAAATCATTTAATAAACTAAACTGTGTCTCGGTGGGGAGTTGAACACGGGCCTACTGATTGCAAGGAAAGAATTCCTCCACTAGACGAGCAGCATATTGATTTACAAGTGAGATTCTTACACAGATTTTATTATGACCTTACACTCACTTTACCTCCAGTTTCTCCTCTAAAGTCAGAGTTTTACATTTATACACCAGTAAATAATCAACCTCATTCATTTGGATTCTTAACTGTTAGCTCTCGCGGCGCATAAGCTGGCGTCACAACTCACTCAGTTACCTTGAAAAAGTAATCCAATTACTGATTACTAGTTATTCCTTGAAAAAGTAACTTAGTTACCTTACTGATTACTTGTTTTTAAAAGTAACTAAGTTAGATTACAAGTAATCTTATAGTTACTTTCAGCAGCTGCCAACAACATGCCCCCCTCAATCTCAACATAAAAATGACAACTGGTTTTACCAGAAACTGAGTTCTGATCACTGCCTGGCCTCCTGCTGATCCAGATTTAACCTTTGACCTTCATTCTTTGTTGTATTTATATCTGACTCATGGTTTTATTATCAGATTTTTACTATTACTGGTATTTATTAGTACATAGTTTAGTCTATTGTTGCACTATTTATCTGTTTTAAATAGAGCAATAGTATTTATTTGTTTGCACAACCTGCTCTATGCAACATTTTAATGACAGAGTAACGTGTTATTAATTAATGCGTTACCGGCATGACTGTGGCTATGTCCCGCTGGTCTTCCCTCCCCCTCTCTCTAACTGGTAACTTGGTAAAGATGGTGATTCTCCCTAAATTTCTTTATTTGTTCCAACACATTCCAATTTTTATAAGAAAATCTTTTTTTTAACAGATCAGACAATAATATAATGTTTGTGGTTGAACCAGACTCCTTGCATCAAAAAAATTATTCTACAACTTCCCAAAAAGCGGGACGGTCTTGCACGACGTAACATCATACAATACTATTGGTCATGCAATATTAATAAGCTCTGTCATTGGCTGGACAATGAAGCCGACACAGATCCTTCATGGGCTCAAATAGAACGGCGATCTTCAAGGTTCTCTCTCCAGTCCCTCCTCACTTCTCGTCTCCCTGTTAACATTCATAACATCTAACAGAACCCTGTTGTCAACAATTCCTTGAAAATCTGGCTGCAGTTCCGTAAATATTAAAGCTTGAATTACCCCTCAATTTAAGAACTGATTGTTAAAAACCATCTATTTCCGCCCTCCCTATCAAATCCTGCATTTTAAATCTGGCAAAACAAGGGCCTGGGGCCTCATTTATAAAACACTGCGTAGGATTCCTACTAAAAATGTTGGTGCGCTTTAAAGCTGAAAATGGCGTGCGCCCAAACAAATTCAGATTGGTGAAACCGTGCGTACTGCACTTTCCTGTTATAGATCACAGTCCACCTGGAAGGTCCCACAGTTGATGTCCCGCCCTCAACACGTCCACTTTTAACCATAAATGGTCGATGCAAAGTGTCTCGTCAATATCTTTGCATCTCAATCGGCCCGTTGATCGCCGGCATTTGACGCTAAATCCTGAGAGAAAAGAAAAGAAAAGGAATTTTACAGAGAGAGAAATGGTCATGGAGGAGGTGGAGGTCAGGAAAATTATATTAGTTGGTGGTCACCAGTGTTGCCACAGTTACCTTGCAAAAGTAATTAGATTACTGATTACTAGTCACTCGCCTAAAAAGTAATTTAGTTACTTCATTGATTACTTGTTTTTAAAAGTAACTAAATTGGATTACAAGTAACTTTTTAGTTACTTTCAACAGTTGCCGACACCGCCCCACGTCTCTAAATAAAAAGGACAACTGGTTTGGCCACAAAGTGAGTTCTGATCACTGCCTGGCCTCCTGCTGATCCAGATTTAACCTTTGACCTTCATTCTTTGTATTTATATCTGACTCATTTTGTAATGATCAGATTTTTACCATTACTGGTATTTATTTACCCAGTTGTAGTCTGTTGTTGACCTTTTAATTACCCCCCTTGAGGAGAAATTAAGTCTTTCATTGATTGATTGATTGATTGAAAAAGAAAAAAATGTCAAAAGAGTTCAACATCTCTGCAGTTGTGTTCTTGTGGCAATAATATGGTTTAGTGTTGACATTTCTTAGTTTCCGTTGTTTCGTGTCACCTGAATGCACCGTTAGAGCGAGTTGGTCTGTGATTGGCTGAGAGTGGAGAAGGGGGCGGGTCAGGTCGGACTGCATGCGCTGCGTATGTCTGTGGCCGTTTCCCAATTCTTAGAGCGCCAGTGTGTACTCGCTTACGTCATGAGTAACTACTTGCAGCGTCCTCGGAAGTGCGGAAATGCAAATTTACGAGGACGCATCGGCGTTAATGGAGAATTGGAACACGAGTACTTCATGACGCTGTGGCTGTCATGGCTGGATGATGGACCCTGAAGCTGAGGAGGAGGAGGAGGAGGAGGAGGAGGAGGAGGAGGAGGAGGAAGAGGAGGAGGAGGAGGAGGAGGAGGAGGAGGAGGAGGAGGAGGAACCTGTTTCCTCTCTGGTTCAGCAGGAAGGTGATTTGTACCTGATATTTTATATGATGATCTAAATTTTAGAACATTATTGTAAAATAGTACCTTTTCTGTCACATACATGCGGTGTATGTTACAGTGTATTGTACCGTGTATAGTACTGTGTTTAGTACCGTGTACAGTACTGTATAAAGTACAGTGTATAGTTCCGTGTATAGTACAGTGTTACTATTACTTCTACCTCCTATACAGCCTTTATTTTACTCTTCATCTCCTTGGAGTTCAGTAACAACAAAAGCAGCTGATCAGAAATGTCCTACTAATACAAACAATTATTTTACTGTTTTAATGAAGATCCTTGATGTTTATTAAATAATTAACCAGCTTTTCTTCCCTGCTGCTTGTTGTCATCCTTCTGGTCATGTCATTAATATGTACTGTATTACATTTGTCTAATATACATCCTACAGTTAATCACTCCAATCATTAGTTGTAACAACTTCTCTTTAGAATAAATACATAAATGGTTTATACTGTGTGAGAGTAAATACATAAATACACACATGGCTTACACTATCGAGCAAAGAAAGATATCAAGCAGAAGATAAAGGAACATTTATTTAATAAACTTCAGCGGAACCTACAACAGTAAAAACACAAGTTAGAAACATTATGTACAAAGAAAAATGACATTGTTTTTAAAAATTCTAAAGTTCTTTCTTTTATTTCCCAGGAACCCCTGCAGTGATACACAGGTCCATAATGTTCCTATCCTGGAACCTTTCTCTCCTGGAGGTGTCGTGACTCCAGCTTCAGGGTTTCCAGGAGCATCGTTATGTTGATACTGATGTTCCTGCTGGTCATCAGGCATTCTACTGTACTGCTGATTGATGGTGTCACCTTCTAATTCTTCCTCCTGCTGGTCATCAGGCATTCTACTGTACTGCTGGTTGATGGTGTCACCTTCTAATTCTTCCTCCTGCTGGGGCCGTTGATGGAGCCACGTTCTAATTCCTCCTCCTGCAGAGTCACAACACATCTGTTACCTAAACAACAAACTTTTCCCCTCTATCATAGTGGAGTCATTTGTCATAACAAAGGAGGTTTATTGAAAGTTGAATTGTGTTCATTTTGTCGTTCTAAACCTCATATATTATAGACTCTTTTTTAATGACACCGGTCACCTGATAAAGACCGACATGTCATCACAACCAGATGAAGCTCTGAGGAAGACTACAGATGTAGCTGAAACATGCCAGCAAGGTAGAATCTTTCCTGCATCTACCTGTTGTTAAAAAAGACTCTGTAATATATGAGGTTTATTGACGTGTACATTGGCAACTGGGGATCTGTGCAGGATGCTTTTGTCCTGCACAGATCCTCCATGTACCAGCAAGTATTAGTACCAGCTGGGTGATGGAGGAAGTACTATATCTACCAGGTACTTTCTGCTGGCTGATGGAGGAAGTACTGTACCCATGCCTGCAGCACACAGTTGTTATTATATCACTGTACTGGCAACCTGCTTTATCTCAATATTCACAGTCATGAACACGAAGGAAAAAATAAATTCTGATTCATGATTACATCAAAATATATCAAATGTTTTCCATGTGAATTTTAACTGACAGGCAGGTTGAAACCCAACAGACACCAGGTCAAACCTGCTGGTGCTCCATCTTTCTGAGAGCCTGGAGAGACGTCCTCTTGTTGCTGCCTGTCTGTGTGGCATCTGGTGACAACATGGAGGTGGTGGAGGAAGGTCCAGGAAGGGAGGAGGAGGAAAGTCCAGGGAGGAGGAAGAGGAAGTTCCAGGGATGATGATGGAGACGACCAAGTGACACTGAGGACGCCCAGAGGGACCTGGCAGGAAGTGATCTGCGAGCGAGACTGTCCAGCTGCCTGCTGCTGAAGAACGACCTGCAGGCCTCAGAGAGGAGAACTACATCTAGACAGGAAGCTCTCCTCATGTAGTCATGTTCTCTAGTCATGTGTAAATATATGTAGATAGATGGATAAAGACAGAGAGATCAACAGACTGTAAATGATTGTTTATGACTGTAAAATATAGAACTGAACATTTCTCTGTTTCATTTGATAAACAATGTAATGTTGCTTTAAAGAAGAAATTGTCTGGGGTGAATTTCAACAATCATGAGGTCTATGAGGAGGACATAAAACAAAAAGAATGACACACTACCAATTCAGTAAGTTATTAACACATGTATGAATAAAGTATATACATGTAATAATTCAAGCATCAAAAACAATCCTCACTCCCATCCTCATCTGGAGGAGTTCCTCTTCTCCACTGGACCAGGCTTCAGGTTCCTCAGTAGTCCTGGATTCAAATAGTGCATGGTGTTAGTTTGAATCCACAGCATCCTTCAGTAACCAGTAGATTCTCCAGTAGAACCAGTAGAACCTCCAGTAGAACCAGTGGAACCAGTAGAACCTCCAGTATGATGGGTAGTTTGGTGCTTTCAATTCGCACCACAAGTCCTTTTGTTGGCAGTCTAACTAAAGAAAGACACATGAGTCAGGTTTCTTAAAGATTGACCATCAAATTATATTGAAGTGCGATAAGCAAGCAATATTCTCAATTTACAGAATTCTGGGTCTTGGTTCCTACTCTAAACCGAGCGACGTGAACTGCGAGCAGTTCACGGGAAGAAAGACGTGTCTGCCTAGGCGACATTTGCATTTATGCATTTCCTCTGCTCGCAGGCAGAGCATTCCAAATGGTGAGTCACGGGGTCTCCGCAGGTTTAGCTGAGGTTTGCAGGATGTCACGAAGCCAGCCTGGGGTCAAGGGGTACTTGAGCGAGGTCATCAAAAGGGACCAGCTGTGACGGGTTTCCGCCGATTGTAGTCTAGGTTTTCGTTCCCCCAACTTAAGATGTTGTGTCTCAGGCTTTGTCTCCTACAAACACTTGAGATAACCACATGTTACAGGTCACGTCCTGCAACCATAAAATAGAGGTGTTTTTCATTAGTGCAGACCTCAGCAAATTGTTAGTCAAGCGGTCAGCAAATTCCTCAGTGCACGTTAGTATCTTTCACACAGCTTTTAAGAATAGAATCTCTTAACAGTAGAAATCTTTAGTGCAATTGAGACAAAACACTATGGCCAGTAGAACCTTCACCTCTATGTCAAGTTAAAAAGTTTTAAACATGATCTTTCCCCTCAGCAGCAAATATAAATGTAGATGAACACTGTTAGATTTACACTAAAACAATTATATCTCATGTTTAACCACAGTAGAGAACCACAGCCAGCCTCGTCTCAGTCTGGATCCACAATCTCCGAAAACCTCAGAACAAATGTTTAAGTAAGCGTGAGCTTGAAATATCAACCTCATAACAACATTTTATAACAACTATAGTCTGGCCTAAAACACTCTTAAACCTACACTCTGTTAAACAATGACGCTAATATTTCAGATCTTTTACGCACCGTTGTGTGTTTCCCCTTCTGTGATCTCCTCCGTCATCTCTTGCCAAATGCATTATGGGTAAATTGGCTTCCCAAGACTGAACAGGTCTGTTTCGATGCATCCTCGATAAAGTTTGCGGAGCGAGGATACATCCGGGTATTCCATGTGTACTCGTTGAGAAACGGCTTAAGAATTGGAACAGTACTTGGTCTCCCACTGATGACGTTTAACAGGTACACGAGAGCACAAGTATGGAGGAGTATGGGTATTGGAAAACGGCCTGTGTGTTTGGAGGAGAGAGAACGAGCGGCCGGTTCTGTTTAATGATAAAGCGGCTTTGCAGACAAGTTACTCGTCCTGTTGGACGCTACAATATTAATGCACAGTGACTTGGAGAAGTAACTTTAATCTGATTACTGGTTTGGAAATAACAACGCGTTAGATTACTTGTCTAACCAGCATCACTGGTGGTCATGGTAGTAGAGTCACTAATAAAAGTAAAAACAAGCGATTGGCAGCGCGTCGTCACTGCTGTAAACAGTGTGGCAGCCACAGAGAGATCAGTGACTGCAGAGGTGGAGAAGAAGAGTCTGATCTGAAGGTGGAGGCCCGAGGAGAGTGACCTCATGGGGGCAGCACCTGAGCACACTGCTGGACACCATAACAGCCCTCATGGTTGTGACGGCCAGCGTGTATTTCTGGTGGAGACCACAGCGGACCGATAAAGTTCACTTTTATCTGTTGATTAAATGTATGAATGAAATACTTGAACAGGGACTTGTAAAAAGGCTCAGTGGACTTTGTGTTGTATCCTCAGTCACTGGAGAGTTGGAGGCGGAGGGTGACGTGGAGGTCGTCTGTCTCCAGCAGCAGAGCGTCCAGAGCGCATGGCGGTGCAGCGCATCCACAGTGCAGCTTCATGCACGACTGTCACCGTGCTATTTATATGCGTTCTTAGCAATGGGACCGGTTGTTACATACCTTGTCACAATTGATAATCAGTCAGTTCTATCCACCGCTCTGGATCATTTGAAGATGAAAGTTTGTCATATGAACCTCGTGCTGCTGATTCAGTAGTAATGGCTCATTAAAGGAACATCTATAACACTGAAGCTCGGCTGTTTATGATCACCTGGATCTATAAGTCTGACATTTGAAGACATTAAATGTATGAGATGAATCTGGCTTCAATTCTCCACCTCACAATCGGCGCCGCCAGTTTCCACCGTCTCCAAAATGTGTGTGCGCAAGGTTCAAAGTCGGCGTACCGGTACGCACATTCTCCTGCAGAGCTTATTTCTTTAAATCACAAACTTTGCGTGGGAAGTGGCGTACGCATCTTTCAGGACCTGTTTTGTCCGTCAGTAACCTTTATAAATGGTTATTTATCTGATCTTTATAAAGAAAATATTTACTGATTTTATGGAGCTTTCAACCAGGCTTGAAGTACCTCACTCTCACTTCTTAATTTTTCTATTAACCAGGCACTTTGTCCAAACCACCTTCCTCCACTGCTCTACCCACCACTCAGATTGACTCACTGCTCTCTCTTGACCCTGCACAGAAACGCTCCATCTAGGTGATCTACAACTCCATTGACTCCCTCAACTCCAACCAGATGACCAAACTGAAACAGACTTGGGAGGAGGAAATAAGAACGTCAATATCAGACAGCCGATGGGACCAACTTCATGTGCGAGTTCACTCATCCTCAATATGTGCTCGGCACGGCTTCTTTCAATGCAAGGTTCTCCTTAGAGTGCACTACAGAACTGCTGGACCGGCACAAATGTACCCAGGCACCAGTGGCAGTTGTAATAGATGTAAACAGTCACCTGTCAACCAAACACACATGCTCTGGTCCTGTTCAAATCTCACTGGCTTCTGGCAGCAGATTGTTGATCCCCTTGCTACAGTGCTTGAGATGGAGCTTTTCCCTGAACCTTGCACTGCACTGTTTGGGTCGCCCCCAATTACAACAGCTAATCTACCTGTGACAAAACGCTGCGTAATCGCCTGTCAACACTACTGGCCCCAGGCCTTGTTCAAATGGAAACATGCGCTCCTCCTACACACAACAACTGACTAAAGGAGGTCCTAAATCACATTAAACTTGAAAAGATTCCATTTTCACTCACAAACTCAAGTTCTGTTTTCAATGAAACCTGGCAACCCTTTATAAAACCCCTGTCCAATACTACTATGAACCAGGAACTAACGAGATGCCTCCCCTCCACTCCCCCGTCCATTTTCTGAAGGTCTCCTTCTGTTATTTTCTTTACTTTTTTCTCATACTTAACTATTTACGTCTTAGTTTTCCAATCCAATTCTGTTTTTCATTTAACTATTTGTGTTCCTTATGTAGTTGTGTCTTGAATGAAGTTTTAATTAAAGGGTGGGAAGGGACAACGGACAGTCATGGACTTTAGTTCAGCTGTAGAAGCAGATTGAGCTCAATTGATTCAATATTGATACTCTGATTATTTTTCTTGTCCCCATCATGCATTACGTTGAATGACCCTCTTACTTTTCAACCCATCTGTTTATGCACATTTTTTCTTTTGTTGTAAAAAGAAAAGTGAAAATGCTAAAGAAAAAAAAAAAAAGATTTAAAAACAATAAATAAAAGACAGCAGGTCCAAGCAGCAATCTCCTGAGCTGGACCAAGACACCATCCGGCCGGGGAAATGAAGCAGGAGCAGAAAAAAAGAAAAACACAAACCAGAAGAAGACAAACGTTCTTCTCTCCTGCTGGTTCCTGTCAGGACTCTTGCTGTGGCATTATGAATCAGTGGAAGACTTTCAGCAGTTATTCAGACACCCTGATATTAGGGAGTTACAATAGTTACTCTGGAGGGAACAAATGTGTGGATTAGTTTCTCAGCTTCATTCTGAGTCAACATGTTCCTGATACTAGAAATATTAAGCAGGTGACAAAAGGCAGTCCTGCAGATTTGTTTAATGTGGAGCTGAAGGATCAGTCCTGGTCCAAAGTAACTCCAGGTTCCTCACAGTGGTACTGGAGGTCAAAGTAATACCATCCAGTGTTACTATATGTTCAGATCATTTCTCTCTCAGATGATTTGGGACAACTATAATAACTTGTGTTTAATCTGAGTTCAGAAGCAGAAAATGATCATTCATCCAGACTCTTGTGTCTCTAAGAGAAGCTTCTAGTTTGACAAGTTGATCAGTATCATCTGGTTTCATAGAGAAATCCATTGGTGGATCATCTGCATAGTAATGGAAGTTAATGGAGAGTTTTCTGATCATCCCTGCTCCCTCCTGCTCATCCTCTACATCCTCCTTCTTGGCAATATCATCAGTAAACATCATCTTCATTCCCACTGCTACGCCGACAACATCCAGATCTACATTTCAACCAAATCTGTCACCCCAACAACCTGCTCCACCCTCACCAACTGCCTCAGTGAAATAAAAACATGGATAAAACATGAAACATGAACTAAACTACGACAAATTGTACATGATAATCATGAGACCTAAATCCCTCACAAAACACATGGACAACTTCACCCTGACCACTGGAAACTCCACCCTGTCTCCGTCACCTCACATCTGTAATCTGAGAGTTATTCTCCACATCAAGCTCACCTTTGAACAACACATCAACCAGATCACTCGGACCGCCTTCTTTCACCTCAAAAACACGGCCCACCTTCACAACTCACTCTCCTCCTCTGCTGCTGAAACCCTCATCCACTCATTCATCACATCCTGAATCCACGACTGCAACAACCTTCTCCTCGGCTCATCTTCAAAAGTCCTCAATAAACTTTGGTGTATCTAGAACTCTGCTGCTCGTCTGCTCACCCACTGCAACTCCTGTGAACACATCACCCCCGTCCTCCTGAACCTCCACTGGCTCCCTGTCCTCCAAAACATATCACTAACATCTCTGTCTGTCTGTCTGTCTGTCTGTCTGTCTGTCTGTCTGTCTGTCTGTCTCTCTCTCTCTCTCTCTCTCTCTCTCTCTCTCTCTCTCTCTCTCTCTCATCATTTTCTCACCTTCTATCCACATATGTTTTTCTTTCTCTCAGTAAAAGTACCTGGATATGACTGTGTTGAATTCGGCTCCAAAACACTATTAAACGACAGAGGAGACTCTCCTGCTCAATAATTCAGTTCAACTTTGTCATTCGTCGAGCAGTTTCATGTTTATTAGCTGTCAAAGTTCCGAACACCGATTCCCGCCTCCTCCCTCCTCCTCCTCCTCCTCCTCCTCCCTCCTCCTCATCCCTCCTCCTCCTCATCCCTCCACCTCCCTCCTCCTCCTAGTCCCTCCTCCTCCTCATCCCTCCTCCTCCCTCCTCCTCCTCATCCCTCCTCCTCCTCATCCCTCCTCCTCCCTCCTCCACCTCCTCCCTCCTCCTCCTCATCCCTCCTCCTCCCTCCTCCCCCTCCTCCTCATCCCTCCTCCTCCCTCCTCCTCCTCCTCCTCCTCCCTCCTCCTCATCCCTCCTCCTCCTCCTCCCTCCTCCACCTCCCTCCTCCTCCTCCTCCCTCCTCCTCCTCCCTCCTCCTCCTCCTCTCATTCAAATACATGGGAAAACCAAAATGTCTCTTCAAAAACAGCCGTGACAGATCACTCTGAACAAGTGGCCACTGTGGCTAAACTATGACTGTGATAAACAAAACGAGCAGATCAGAAGCACGACAAGAACCTGCCGAGCAAGACGTTGCAACGCTTGTGGGGAAAATATCATAAAAAAATACCTTTTTGACGAGAGAGAACAATGCTGTCATTTTTTTGGTTCCAGCGATTTCAAGAGACATTTATAAATGAGTCAGATGGAGCAAAATCGTGTGTCTGCATCAAACTGTGCCTCCTAGTGTCTAAAGTTTACGTCTGTCTGCTTCCAAACCCACACAGACTGAAAGACAACACATTTTCCTCTCAAGAAATGATAATTTTATGAAAATATTTGCCCGAAAACTGTGGATTCTGAGTTTTTTTCCAAAATATGTGGATAAAATCCGTCCTCTCACCCACTGTGATGACGTCACTAACTGCAGGTGGTCAGAACACTGTTGCTTCATTCACACCAGGATTACACAATACCAGGAAAGTCCTTGTTTATGAGCTAACCTGCTATCATGTGCTACATAAACAAGCTACCATGCTAATCTGTGGTTTGTGGATGAGCTAACATGTTATTGTGTGCTACAATAAGTCTGTTTGTTTCTCTTGTTTGTTATTTTTGCACATGTTCATAAATAAACAAATAAATAAATCATAAAAGACAAAACTCTTTGTATCAAAGTCATTACCCTTTGTGACATGTTTGTTTGTGTGAGACATCCTTTGATCTTTCGATTCCTTATGAGTTCACCTGAGAAATCAAAGATTGATGAGAGATCCTGAATGCTCACTGACACTATTTACAAGGCTTTACCACTGCACCGCCTGTCCAGATCCTTTGGTACGTTTATTATTTAATGATTTACATCAGTACTGTGAGCTGAATGAAAAAAGTACATTTATTGAACTTACACGACTCAGAATTGCTAATGCATCATATAATCCTAAAGAAGACTAAAGATTATCAGTGTTTAACTACTGGTATTTATTTACCCGGTGACGTAGTTGTAGTCTGTTGTTGAACTATTTATCTATTCATCTATTTATTTATTTGCGCTGCTTTTTCTATGCAACCTTTTACGTAATTCCCCCCCAGGGACAAATAATCTTTATTTGATTGATTGATTAAATTAAGTTGTAACATCTCTGCAGATGTGTTGTTGATGCAATGTTAAGGTTTAGTGGTGATGTTTGTTGGTTCCGATTCTTAACGCAATTCGTGACATGTTACCATCAACACTGGTACTGAACACACATGATGTAAGTTTTGGTCTGATTAAAATCAATTGTGACTTTATTACAGATCGCTGTGATCAGAAATCAGAGTAAAAAGTAACTGATTACTATGGTGGCCTGGAAGTGCAAAACGCTGCAAACTACAGAAAACACTTCCCAATTCAAAAAACACTTCCTAATTAAGAAAACACTTCCCAATTCAAAAAACACTTCCTAATAGAGAAAACCATAGACATAATAAAGAGTAGACGCCTCGGCGACTGGGGAGGGACACGTCAACAGCTCCGCCATCTTGAACCGGTGGTGGTGGCGGCAGGGGTGAATGAACATCGAAGATGGAAAGAGGTTTCCTAAATCTCTAAGTAGAATTATAAGTTGAATTTTAAACTGATTTCCAAACTGTTTGATTTTTTAAAAACGTCATACATGTAGCTACTTTGTTTAGTGTGTGTTAATGTGCAGTACACACTTTGTTTGTGTGTTAATGTGCAGTACACACTTTGTTTGTGTGTTAATGTGCAGTACACACTTTGTTTAGTGTGTGTTAATGTGCAGTACACACTTTGTTTAGTGAGTGTTAATGTGCAGTACACACTTTGTTTAGTGAGTGTTAATGTGCAGTACACACTTTGTTTGTGTTAATGTGCAGTACACACTTTGTTTAGTGTGTGTTAATGTGCAGTACACACTTTGTTTAGTGTGTGTTAATGTGCAGTACACACTTTGTTTAGTGTGTGTTAATGTGCAGTACACACTTTGTTTAGTGAGTGTTAATGTGCAGTACACACTTTGTTTAGTGTGTGTTAATGTGCAGTACACACTTTGTTTGTGTGTTAATGTGCAGTACACACTTTGTTTAGTGTGTGTTAATGTGCAGTACACACTTTGTTTAGTGTGTTAATGTGCAGTATACACTTTGTTTAGTGTGTTAATGTGCAGTACACACTTTGTTTAGTGTGTTAATGTGCAGTACACACTTTGTTTAGTGAGTGTTAATGTGCAGTATACACTTTGTTTAGTGTGTTTAGTGTGCAGTACACACTTTGTTTAGTGTGTGTTAGTGTGCAGTACACACTTTGTTTACTGTGTATTAATGTGCAGTACACACTTTGTTTACTGTGTATTAATGTGCAGTACACACTTTGTTTACTGTGTGTTAATGTGCAGTATGCACTTTGTTTAGTGTGTTGATGTGCAGTATACACTTTGTTTAGTGTGTGTTGATGTGCAGTATACACTTTGTTTAGTGAGTGTTAATGTGCAGTACACACTTTGTTTAGTGTGTGTTAATGTACAGTATACACTTTGTTTAGTGTGTGTTAATGTGCAGTACACACTTTGTTTAGTGTGTTAATGTGCAGTACACACTTTGTTTACTGTGTTAATGTGTTGTACTGGGCTGTTATTCATGTGAAATTGATTGACAATGTTGTATAATTCCTCTGAAATGGGTTCAGTCAATAAATTGTGAATTTCTTCAGATAGACAGACGTCTTAAAGTATCGTGGATGAAATTTCCAGAGATATACTGAGTAGAATCGCTGTATTGTGATAATACTGTTATCGTGGGCAAATAGGTTACCGGCTATACTCAGCCGTAGTAATGGTTATAATAATAATATCAATAATGATCGAAGAATCCAGTATCTATAATACAATAATAAAAACTATAATAATAATAAACAATAATAATACTGTAGTAGTACAATTATACAATAATAATTGTCAAATGCAATGTATAGCCATGCACATCTGAACGTTTTCTGGGTTTCTTTTGTTTTCTCTCTCTCTCTCTCTCTCTCTCTCTCTCTCTCTCTCTCTCTCTCTCTCTCTCTCTCTCTCTCTCTCTCTCTCTCTCTCTCTCTCTCTCTATATATATATATATAATATAATAATAATAATATATAATATATATATATATATATATCTCGGTCTATGGCCCCGCTCCGCCTGCTTCTAGCTTCTGCAGCTCGACCAGAGCTTGAAGTCCGTGATTGTTGTGGTTGTTAGGTGACGTTTAGGACCACGGTGGGGGGAGGAGGGGGGCGATTACGTCATCTTTTTTTCCACGTATGATCGTCTTTGCTGAGCGTACTCCGCCGCATGTTTACTTTTTAGATTTCTTATCAAATTAGTTGTGTTAAACGAAGTAGTGGGGCTCCACCTCTCGGGACTGTGGCGAAGCAAATAGTCCAACTGGCCGCTGGACTGGTTTGGTTGTCAACCTTAAAATACCTCCAGACTGCTGACATTTTATCCACTCAATGGTTTTAGACTGCTAACCTCAGTTTACGGCAGGTTGCAAACGGGGCTCGCTTTACGGCAGCTGACGTGAAAATGTTTTTTTTTTTTTAAATTAGATCGGCGGGGTGATCGGCTGGATTTCCTGATTCCCGATTATTTACAAATCACCAATATCGGCCCCGATCCGATATCTACCGATCTGATCGGGACATCCCTACTTAAAAGCAAAGTGTCCCTCTCATTTTCTTTCTAGTTAATTTGGCACTTTTCTTGACAAAAGGCCAAACAAGTTGATCGTCACACTGATGGATTAATATCTCATCTATTGATCAAGTGATTGATGGAAAACAATCTTTAGATTCTTGTAAGTGCTGAGCTCTCAGCAGATTCTTTGACCTTTGGTAGTAAGTTCATTTTAAACTGTTGAATCTCTGTTGATTCTTTGACTTGGATGTGCAGCAGCACCGACTCCAAAGCACATTTTGTAGACGTCCTTGTAAAGCTTCACTTCCTCTCTTCCTGTTGTCCTTCTGTCACACATCAGCCCTGACACTGCCTCACTTCTTCAACCTCTCTGTGGACTGTCCATCCCTCTGGACGCTTGACCTGAGAGCCTCACCACCTCTGCTCTGAGCTTCTTCTCCTGTCTCTTCTCTCACATGTTCTGTCTTTTCTCTGCTGTGCAGACCTCCACCTCTCCTTTCCTCAGACCATTATGAAAAAAGGAAACGTCCTGGATACCATCAATGAAGTCACCATCATCCATGTCTTCACCTTCCTCATCCCCTGTGTCGGACCGGCTGCTGGACTTCTGGACTGACCCCTCCTGACTCACCCTCTTAGAAGCATGAAGTGTCTGTGGGGAGTCATTCTTTACTCCCACAAATCTTCCTGCTGCTTCAGCCACAAACTTAATAACATCTGACCTTGATTTCTGCTGAACCGTATGGCTGTTAACGCCAGCGTTTCCACTCATTTAGTTTTAGATGTGATAAAATTATTCTCAATTCTTTGATTTTCCATGTACGGACGATGATTCTGGACACATTAAAGATGCATTAACGTTTTGTAAATGACGTCTTTAAAGTCAAAATCCTGATTTTATTTATTTTACTTTAATATAATATTCTCAGAATAAAGTCAAACTTCAGACTTTTTAAGTCTCCAAGGAGAAACTCACCACTTTGATAACTTTTCATCTGGTGAATACAACTATGTACATGAGTCAATGTTTTATCAGCATTATCAAATGTCATTGTCATTGTTAATGCTCTCATTGCTGCACTGTTTAGCGCTCTCGCTTGACAGAAGGTTGTGGGTTCAAAATCCAGCTGGAGGTGTTTGTGGAATTTCCTTGTGTTTCCTCAGGGTTCTCTGGTTTCCTCCCACATTCCTAAAAACTGCATGTAATGTTAATGCTAAATGAAGTGTCTGTGTGTGTCCTGTGGAAGACTGATGACCTGTCCTTTCTCTTTTGAAACGTATTTTCATGGACGTCCATATGACGTCCAGACAAGACGTGAAAACAACGTCCAAGAAAGACGTCTAAAAAACGTCATTCTGGCTCGTCTGAGGACGTCTTCTGGATGTCAAATATTGACGTCTATATGATGTCCAGAAAAGACATCCAGACAACGTCCAAGAAAGACGTCTAAAAAACGTTCATTCTGGCCCCTCTGCAACTGCAACGTGAAATAAGTGTCGGTCACGCTGCTGCTTCAACCAATCAGGTTTTGATATTGATGCTCTTTTTTTTTTTTTAATTGATTCATTTTATTTTATTTTATTTCATTTTTTACTTTATTGCCCAAATGGGGGAACATCCAAACAGAGCAAACAAACATCAAACAACAAAAACAAACAATTTTAACAGACGATGCTCACAAATAATACATTAGTATAATCTTAAGCTCCATGGTATGAACTTATAAAGATAACTATAACAAATACAAATAAGGATGACATTATTTATTTTAAAAGAAAAGTATAATTAAAAAAAAAGAAAACACAAAAGGGACGAGGGAAGCAGAGGGTCTCATTATTCTTTTTGGAATAATTCTTTAAAACACTCAATAATTTTATTACTTTTTTCTGTGTTTATGTTACTTAGTGTTTTAATGTGTTCTTTAAATTCAATATAAAACTGAACATAATCTGGGTTTACCTTTGCTAATCTGCATTTGCGAATGGGAAATTTTCCAACTAGAATTATTAAATTAATTATAAATTCTATGTCTATATTTTTGTAATTAAAATATGCAATTACACTTTTACAATCAATTTGAGCATGATTTTAGTTTTACATAGTGTATAATTCTCAGTCCATAAGGTATTTGAATAGGAACAGTAAAACAATTAATGATTAATGATTTGGGATTAATGAGTTTTTTTTCACTTTCTAAAAATTTGGATAAGTTTATATTTGTTAAATATATGTTGTGCAAAATATTGATATGTACTTGCTTAATTTTATTGACAATACAAAATCTGTATGGCAATAACCAAGCTCTCTGCCAATCAATGTCTGTTAAGATAAAAATCCCAAAAGATTTTCCTCTGGGACTTATTCTCCTTTTCTCATAAAAACAGTTTCTTTTATGTTTATTACTTCAGTTTTGATTCAAAATGTCTCAACCTTTAATAAACAGCAGGTTTTATGACACAAATAGATATTGGTGGCTCAGGACCCGCCAGCAGGCCTCGGGTGACGTCAGCGTATTCAAGCCCTCTGATTGGCTCGTCAGAGAGTTCACTCTCCAGCGCCAGCTGACTGCATCTGGAGCGAGCTGCATTAACAATATTATAGTTGTGTTTGTTTAATAGTGGTTTTGTACACCGACAATGGCTAAAGGAGAAGATAAAGAGATGTGGTAGCAGATTTATTGTCAAAACACTTTTCAAGTGGGACTTTTCCTAGAGGTCATTGGGGCTCCAAGCACACAGAGGTCCGGTACAATTTACTTGTGCTCACTACAAGTTCCATGGCAGGATTCAGGATTATGTGATTCGCCATTATATTATTTTCAAACCACGAAAAACGTTTGTCACCGTCCACGGCCCCCAGGAATTCTGGGAAAAACAGCGGCTTTTTTTATGAAGCTGAAACAGAAGGAGACTTGAACTTTGATTCTTTTCATCCATAAAGGTATTTATTCTGGCAACACGAGTATCTATCTGTGATGCAAAGGCTTTTTATACTGCATCTCTGCATGATGACCTGGTTTTTGTAGCCATAAAAAAGTGATTGAGGGGTGGATTGACTCAGACCAGCACTAGTGAAGGCCGAGGTCTGAAATGCAAGGCTGCCACTGTTACAATCTAATCCTACCATTTATAGGACATGCAAATACGTTTCAACTTCCAGCTTTTATTGAAAGATATAAATAAGGATGTGAGGATATAAACACTCTCATATAATATTTTTACATTCATCCATCTTTGCCATGATTATTTTATTGTTGTAAAAAAGTCATGAAAGACCAAAGATTGAGGTGAAAACTGTCTTTATTTTGTCAAAGCTTGAAGAAAATGATGATGAAAGAAGATGAATATTGATGAAGTCAGTTTGCTTTGATGATAGAAGAAAGTGAAAGAGGGTGAATGACAGAGGTGAGATCAGTGTGAGAGTAAAAGCAGTGTGAGAGTCCCAGTGAGTCCGGTCAGGACTGGGAACACTGGTCTCTCCTCAGTGTCTCTCTGAGGGGAGTCTGGGAGCCCCGGGTGGCCTCACAGGTCACAGAGCCCACCTTCCTCCACTGGTCTGCAGGGAGCCTCAGGGTGCTGCTCCAGCTGTAGAGGCCGTCCTTCTGCAGCACCCCGGGGCTCCTGCTCTCCTCCCAGCTGCTGCTGCTGCTGCTGCTGCTGCTGTCCTCCACCTTCCAGCTCAGACTCCAGTCTGAGGGGAAGCCCTCGTTGGCCAGGCACATGAGCGTGGCCTTCCCCTGCTGCAGCTCCTCTCTGGAGGGGGGCAGCACCGTCAGGGTGGGGCGGGTATCACCTAGGAGACACCAATCAAATTAGAGGACAGGGAGCACCCAGCTGTCAATCAACCAGCACACACCTGGACAGCTTTAGTGGGAGACAGCTGATTTGGTCCTGGAAGAAGTTGCTGTCAGAGGCTTTTTCTGCTCCAGCAGTCACTCACTCACACATTGTTTCACTTCCCTTTAAGAAGCCTCTCATGCACATCAGCACAGAGAGAATCATCCAACACTTTGACCTGAAATACCTCAAACTACACAGGAAGGAACACAAGCTGATGTCTCAACGTTTACTCTTCATTTGCATCAACGTTATCAGAAAGTTTATACTTTACAACTTATGACTGGAAACTTTAACATGAACTTCAAATCTAAAATAATATTTTCAATTATTTAGAGCAAAATATGAAATACACAGGAAATAAAGATAACTTCTTTGGAGGATTTGATAAATTTACAACATTTATCATCAGTATTTCTATTTTACTGTAAAATAACAATATTAATAATACATTTTAAAGTAAGAAGAGAAACAGAATTGGGAAACATTCTATAGAACCAAGAATAAATCCAGCTGTGATGAAGAGACACTCAATAAAACAAGAAGAATAAAACCTGCACACATTCCAACACAAACACATTTCAAACAGTGGACATGTCAACTAAAACTCAGCCCAAAGACAGACCAGTGCACCAGAAATGTCCCTAAATACACAGGTCAGTGTAAAAACAGCTTCAACATGAGACTGGTAGAGTTAAAACAGTGTGTTCCACAGCCATCAGGCTCTAACTGAGCACATTTAAAGACTGACAATATCTTTTGTTTTGTCATTTAATCCTAATGAGATTTTAATCCGGTGTAAATTTAAAACTAATAACTTTTCTCTGTGATCAAATTAAAGTGAAACAGAGCTGAGCTAAACTACATGAAATCAATGGAGATTAAAACTTGATCACTACAATAATTATTAAGAAAAAAAAACATCTTTCTAATCTCAAATCATTCAAAACAAGGTTTAATGTATGAATTGGAATTATTTAGTTGAAAGTATTAAAGGAGAATAAACTTACTTCCAACATCCAGTCTGGTTCCTCCACCGAACGTGTACCACAGTGATACAAACTCATTGAGCCGCTGTACAAAAACCTCTGACTGTAGAGAGACGCCACTCTCTGATTCTGAAACCAACAAACTCACCAAAACAACTTTTACCACCTGATCCTAACGGAACACAAGAGAACAGTTCTTTCATCTGCAATGTCTACTTGAAATACATATATTTATAGAGATTGTTTTAAAGATTATTTTCTATTTTTATCTATTATGTCTATTGGAATTTATTCCTGAAGGGATTTAACAGCAAAATTAGAAATTAAAATATAAAAACTACAGACGTATCTTAAATTATTCAGTTTAATTCCTTAATAACTCATAAAAGTTTGAATCCAGAGTGAAACTGAGAGATGAAAGTGATCCAGGTCCCTGTTGGAGTCAGTCAGAACATTTCCATAGAGCCACTTTGCATCAGCAGCACCATGCTCCAGTGCTCTGGGAGAGTTTATAGTCCTGACAGTTGAAGACTGGATGACTGACAGCCGTCCTTCATGACAACAGAAGACAGAGAAATCCTCCTCATCAGAAACATGAGTGTGATCTGCGTCCTCATCTGGACTCTCCTCTGCTGCTGCTTCACAGGTAAAGTCCAGAGAATCAAACTCCTCTCCTCTGTCAACATCCGTCCCTCTGAAATGAAGCCCACAAAACCATGAGGCTGCTTGATGTTTCTGTCTGTGTTTCCTCAGAGTCCAGAGGCCAGGTCACAGTGACTCAGCCTGCAGCAGTCAGCTCTGCTCTGGGAGCCTCCGTCACCATCACATGTAGGACCAGTCAGAATGTTGGTGTTTATAGCAGTAAGCACCTTTTAGCCTGGTACCAACAGAGAGATGGACAACCTCCTAAATTGCTCATTTACTACACCAACACTCGAGCATCAGGGACTCCAGATCGTTTTACAGGCAGTGGATCAAACTCTGACTTCACTCTGACCATCAGTGGAGTTCAAGCTGAAGATGCTGCAGTTTATTACTGTCAGAGTTATCATTACATCAACAGTCAGTTGGTGTTCACACAGTGAAAAACCGTCGTACAAAAACCTCCCTCAGTCAGACTGAACAGAAACTGACTGCTGCACACTGATACACTTCACTGAACACACACACACACACACACACACACACACACACACACACACACACACACACACATACACATACACACACGCACGCACGCACGCACGCACGCACGCACGCACACACACACACACACACACACACACACACACACACGCACGCACGCACGCACGCACGCACGCACGCACGCACACACACACACACACACACACAGACACACACACACACACACACACACACACACACACTCACACACACACATTAGAAATCTCTGACATAAACTGAACTAATGAATTTATTTATTGAGATCAGATGTTTCTTCACCAGAGGCGGTGGTGTTTCAACATGTAAATACTTGGTGGTGAGATTTTATTTCAGGTCTACTGAGCGCAGAGTTCAACACCACTTCATACCAAACTAAAGTTTGTGCAGAAGTTTTGAGCTCCAACATCTTCATGACAACCATATACTGTAGGATCCCATCTTGTGAAAAGGTTTAACACGGGGAATAGCCTCTGATTAAATCATTTAATAAACTAAACTGTGTCTCGGTGGGGAGTTGAACACGGGCCTACTGATTGCAAGGAAAGAATTCCTCCACTAGACGAGCAGCATATTGATTTACAAGTGAGATTCTTACACAGATTTTATTATGACCTTACACTCACTTTACCTCCAGTTTCTCCTCTGAAGTCAGAGTTTTACATTTATACACCAGTAAATAATCAACCTCATTCATTTGGATTCTTAACTGTTAGCTCTCGCGGCGCATAAGCTGGCGTCACAACTCACTCAGTTACCTTGAAAAAGTATTCCAATTACTGATTACTAGTTATTCCTTGAAAAAGTAACTTAGTTACCTTACTGATTACTTGTTTTTAAAAGTAACTAAGTTAGATTACAAGTAATCTTATAGTTACTTTCAGCAGCTGCCAACAACATGCCCCCCTCAATCTCAACATAAAAATGACAACTGGTTTTACCAGAAACTGAGTTCTGATCACTGCCTGGCCTCCTGCTGATACAGATTTAACCTTTGACCTTCATTCTTTGTTGTATTTATATCTGACTCATGGTTTTATTATCAGATTTTTACTATTACTGGTATTTATTAGTACATAGTTTAGTCTATTGTTGCACTATTTATCTGTTTTCAATAGAGCAATAGTATTTATTTGTTTGCACAACCTGCTCTATGCAACATTTTAATGACAGAGTAACGTGTTATTAATTAATGCGTTACCGGCATGACTGTGGCTATGTCCCGCTGGTCTTCCCTCCCCCTCTCTCTAACTGGTAACTTGGTAAAGATGGTGATTCTCCCTAAATTTCTTTATTTGTTCCAACACATTCCAATTTTTATAAGAAAATCTTTTTTTTAACAGATCAGACAATAATATAATGTTTGTGGTTGAACCAGACTCCTTGCATCAAAAAAATTGTTCTACAACTTCCCAAAAAGCGAGACGGTCTTGCACGACGTAACATCATACAATACTATTGGTCATGCAATATTAATAAGCTCTGTCATTGGCTGGACAATGAAGCCGACACAGATCCTTCATGGGCTCAAATAGAACGGCGATCTTCAAGGTTCTCTCTCCAGTCCCTCCTCACTTCTCGTCTCCCTGTTAACATTCATAACATCTCACAGAACCCTGTTGTCAACAATTCTTTGAAAATCTGGCTGCAGTTCCGTAAATATTAAAGCTTGAATTACCCCTCAATTTAAGAACTGATTGTTAAAAACCATCTATTTCCGCCCTCCCTATCACATCCTGCGTTTTAAATCTGGCAAAACAAGGGCCTGGGGCCTCATTTATAAAACACTGCGTAGGATTCCTACTAAAAATGTTGGTGCGCTCTAAAGCTGAAAATGTTGTGCGCCCAAACAAATTCAGATTGGTGAAACCGTGCGTACTGCACTTTCCTGTTATAGATCACAGTCCACCTGGAAGGTCCCACAGTTGATGTCCCGCCCTCAACACGTCCACTTTTAACCATAAATGGTCGATGCAAAGTGTCTCGTCAATATCTTTGCATCTCAATCGGCCCGTTGATCGCCGGCATTTGACGCTAAATCCTGAGAGAAAAGAAAAGAAAAGGAATTTTACAGAGAGAGAAATAGTCATGGAGGAGGTGGAGGTCAGGAAAATTATATTAGTTGGTGGTCACCAGTGTTGCCACAGTTACCTTGCAAAAGTAATTAGATTACTGATTACTAGTCACTCGCCTAAAAAGTAATTTAGTTACTTCATTGATTACTTGTTTTTAAAAGTAACTAAATTGGATTACAAGTAACTTTTTAGTTACTTTCAACAGTTGCCGACACCGCCCCACGTCTCTAAATAAAAAGGACAACTGGTTTGGCCACAAAGTGAGTTCTGATCACTGCCTGGCCTCCTGCTGATCCAGATTTAACCTTTGACCTTCATTCTTTGTATTTATATCTGACTCATTTTGTAATGATCAGATTTTTACCATTACTGGTATTTATTTACCCAGTTGTAGTCTGTTGTTGACCTTTTAATTACCCCCCTTGAGGAGAAATTAAGTCTTTCATTGATTGATTGATTGTTTGAAAAAGAAAAAAATGTCAAAAGAGTTCAACATCTCTGCAGTTGTGTTCTTGTGGCAATAATATGGTTTAGTGTTGACATTTCTTAGTTTCCGTTGTTTCGTGTCACCTGAATGCACCGTTAGAGCGAGTTGGTCTGTGATTGGCTGAGAGTGGAGAAGGGGGCGGGTCAGGTCGGACTGCATGCGCTGCATGTGTCTGTGGCCGTTTCCCAATTCTTAGAGCGCCAGTGTTTACTCGCTTACGTCATGAGTAACTACTTGCAGCGTCCTCGGAAGTGCGGAAATGCAAATATAGGAGGACGCATCGGCGTTAATGGAGAATTGGAACACGAGTACTTCATGACGCTGTGGCTGTCATGGCTGGATGATGGACCCTGAAGCTGAGGAGGAGGAGGAGGAGGAGGAGGAGGAGGAGGAGGAGGAGGAACCTGTTTCCTCTCTGGTTCAGCAGGAAGGTGATTTGTACCTGATATTTTATATGATGATCTAAATTTTAGAACATTATTGTAAAATAGTACCTTTTCTGTCACATACATGCGGTGTATGTTACAGTGTATTGTACCGTGTATAGTACTGTGTTTAGTACCGTGTACAGTACTGTATAAAGTACAGTGTATAGTTCCGTGTATAGTACAGTGTTACTATTACTTCTACCTCCTATACAGCCTTTATTTTACTCTTCATCTCCTTGGAGTTCAGTAACAACAAAAGCAGCTGATCAGAAATGTCCTACTAATACAAACAATTATTTTACTGTTTTAATGAAGATCCTTGATGTTTATTAAATAATTAACCAGCTTTTCTTCCCTGCTGCTTGTTGTCATCCTTCTGGTCATGTCATTAATATGTACTGTATTACATTTGTCTAATATACATCCTACAGTTAATCACTCCAATCATTAGTTGTAACAACTTCTCTTTAGAATAAATACATAAATGGTTTATACTGTGTGAGAGTAAATACATAAATACACACATGGCTTACACTATTGAGCAAAGAAAGATATCAAGCAGAAGATAAAGGAACATTTATTTAATAAACTTCAGCGGAACCTACAACAGTAAAAACACAAGTTAGAAACATTATGTACACAGAAAAATGACATTGTTTTTAAAAATTCTAAAGTTCTTTCTTTTATTTCCCAGGAACCCCTGCAGTGATACACAGGTCCATAATGTTCCTATCCTGGAACCTTTCTCTCCTGGAGGTGTCGTGACTCCAGCTTCAGGGTTTCCAGGAGCATCGTTATGTTGATACTGATGCTCCTGCTGGTCATCAGGTATTCTGCTGTACTGCTGATTGATGGTGTCACCTTCTAATTCTTCCTCCTGCTGGGGCCGTTGATGGAGCCACGTTCTAATTCCTCCTCCTGCAGAGCCACAACACATCTGTTACCTAAACGACAAACTTTTCCCCTCTATCATAGTGGAGTTATTTGTCATACCACAGGAGGTTTATTGAAAGTTGAATTGTGTTCATTTTGTCGTTCTAAACCTCATATATTATAGACTCTTTTTTAATGACACCGGTCACCTGATAAAGACCGACATGTCATCACAACCAGATGAAGCTCTGAGGAAGACTACTGATGCAGCTGAAACATGCCAGCAAGGTAGAATCTTTCCTGCATCTACCTGTTGTTAAAAAAGACTCTGTAATATATGAGGTTTATTGACGTGTACATTGGCAACTGGGGATCTGTGCAGGATGCTCTTGTCCGGCACAGATCCTCCATGTACCAGCAAGTATTAGTACCAGCTGGGTGATGGAGGAAGTGCTATATCTACTAGGTACTTTCTGCTGGGTGATGGAGGAAGTACTGTACCCATGCCTGCAGCACACAGTTATTAAATCACTGTACTGGCAACCTGCTTTATCTCAATAATAACAGTCATGAACACGAAGGAAATAATAAATTCTGATTCATGATTACATCAAAATATATCAAATGTTTTCCATGTGAATTTTTACTGACAGGCAGGTTGAAACCCAACAGACACCAGGTCAAACCTGCTGGTGCTCCATCTTTCTGAGAGCCTGGAGAGACGTCCTCTTGTTGCTGCCTGTCTGTGTGGCATCAGGTGACAACATGGAGGTGGTGGAGGAAGGTCCAGGAAGGGAGGAGGAGGAAAGTCCAGGGAGGAGGAAGAGGAAGGTCCAGGGATGATGATGGAGACGACCAAGTGACACTGAGGACGCCCAGAGGGACCTGGCAGGAAGTGATCTGCGAGCCAGACTGTTCAGCTACCTGCTGCTGAAGAACGACCTGCAGGCCTCAGAGAGGAGAACTACATCTAGACAGGAAGCTCTCCTCATGTAGTCATGTTCTCTAGTCATGTGTAAATATATGTAGATAGATGGATAAAGACAGAGAGATCAACAGACTGTAAATGATTGTTTATGACTGTAAAATATAGAACTGAACATTTCTCTGTTTCATTTGATAAACAATGTAATGTTGCTTTAAAGAAGAAATTGTCTGGGGTGAATTTCAACAATCATGAGGTCTATGAGGAGGACATAAAACAAAAAGAATGACACACTACCAATTCAGTAAGTTATTAACACATGTATGAACAAAGTATATACATGTAATAATTCAAGCATCAAAAACAATCCTCACTCCCATCCTCATCTGGAGGAGTTCCTCTTCTCCACTGGACCAGGCTTCAGGTTCCTCAGTAGTCCTGGATTCAAATAGTGCATGGTGTTAGTTTGAATCCACAGCATCCTCCAGTGCCAGTAGATTCTCCAGTAGAACCAGTAGAACCTCCAGTATGATGGGTAGAAATCTTTAGTGCAATTGAGACAAAACACTATGGCCAGTAGAACCTTCACCTCTATGTCAAGTTAAAAAGTTTTAAACATGATCTTTCCCCTCAGCAGCAAATATAAATGTAGATGAACACTGTTAGATTTACACTAAAACAATTATATCTCATGTTTAACCACAGTAGAGAACCACAGCCAGCCTCGTCTCAGTCTGGATCCACAATCTCCGAAAACCTCAGAACAAATGTTTAAGTAAACGTGATCTTGAAATATCAACCTCATAACAACATTTTATAACAACTATAGTCTGGCCTAAAACACTCTTAAAACTACACTCTGTTAAACAATGACGCTAATATTTCAGATTTTTTACGCACCGTTGTGTGTTTCCCCCTCTGCGATCTCCTCCGTCATCTCTTGCCAAATGCATTATGGGTAAATTGGCTTCCCAAGACTGAACAGGTCTGTTTCGATGAATCCTCGATAAAGTTTGCGGAGCGAGGATACATCCGGGTATTCCATGTGTACTCGGTGAGAAACGGCCTAAGAATTGGAACAGTACTTGGTCTCCCACTGATGACGTTTAACAGGTACATGAGAGCACAAGTATGGAGGAGTATGGGTATTGGAAAACGGCCTGTGTGTTTGGAGGAGAGAGAACGAGCGGCCGGTTCTGTTTAATGATAAAGCGGCTTTGCAGACAAGTTACTCGTCCTGCTGGACTCTACAATATTAATGCACAGTGACTTGGAGAAGTAACTTTAATCTGATTACTGGTTTGGAAATAACAACGCGTTAGATTACTTGTCTAACCAGCATCACTGGTGGTCATGGTAGTAGAGTCACTAATAAAAAGTAAAAACAAGCGATTGGCAGCACGTCGTCACTGCTGTAAACAGTGTGGCAGCCACAGAGAGATCAGTGACTGCAGAGGTGGAGAAGAAGAGTCTGATCTGAAGGTGGAGGCCCGAGGAGAGTGACCTCATGGGGGCAGCACCTGAGCACACTGCTGGACACCATAACAGCCCTCATGGTTGTGACGGCCAGCGTGTCTTTCTGGTGGAGACCACAGCGGACCGATAAAGTTCACTTTTATCTGTTTATTAAATGTATGAAGGAAATACTTGAACAGGGACTTGTAAAAAGGCTCAGTGGACTTTGTGTTGTATCCTCAGTCACTGGAGAGTTGGAGGCGGAGGGTGACGTGGAGGTCGTCTGTCTCCAGCAGCAGAGCGTCCAGAGCGCATGGCGGTGCAGCGCATCCACAGTGCAGCTTCATGCACGACTGTCACCGTGCTATTTATATGCGTTCTTAGCAATGGGACCGGTTGTTAAACACCTTGTCACAATTGATAATCAGTCAGTTCTATCCACCGCTCTGGATCATTTGAAGATGAAAGTTTGTCATATGAACCTCGTGCTGCTGATTCAGTAGTAATGGCTCATTAAAGGAACATCTATAACACTGAAGCTCGGCTGTTTATGATCACCTGGATCTATAAGTCTGACATTTGAAGACATTAAATGTATGAGATGAATCTGGCTTCAATTCTCCACCTCACAATCGGCACCGCCAGTTTCCCCGTCTCCAAAATGTGTGTGCGCAAGGTTCAAAGTTGGCGTACCGGTACGCACATTCTCCCGCAGAGCTTATTTCTTTAAATCACAAACTTTGCGTGGGAAGTGGCGTACGCATCTTTTAGGACCTGTTTTGTCCGTCAGTAACCTTTATAAATGTCCAAACTACCTTCCTCCACTGCTCTAACCACCACCCGCGTCTCAGATTGACTCACTGCTCTCTCTCGACCCTGCACAGAAACGCTCCATCTAGGTGATCTACAACTCCATTGACTCCCTCAACTCCAACCAGATGACCAAACTGAAACAGACTTGGGAGGAGGAAATAAGAACGTCAATATCAGACAGCCGATGGGACCAACTTCATGTGCGAGCTCACTCATCCTCAATATGTGCTCGGCACGGCTTCTTTCAAAGCAAGGTTCTCCTTAGAGTGCACTACAGAACTGCTGGACCGGCACAAATGTACCCAGGCACCAGTGGCAGTTGTAATAGATGTAAACAGTCACCTGTCAACCAAACACACATGCTCTGGTCCTGTTCAAATCTCACTGGCTTCTGGCAGCAGATTGTTGATCCCCTTGCTACAGTGCTTGAGATGGAGCTTTTCCCTGAACCTTGCACTGCACTGTTTGGGTCGCCCCCAATTACAACAGCTAATCTACCTGTGACAAAACGCTGCGTAATCGCCTGTCAACACTACTGGCCCCAGGCCTTGTTCAAATGGAAACATGCTCTCCTCCTACACACAACAACTGACTAAAGGAGGTCCTAAATCACATTAAACTTGAAAAGATTCCATTTTCACTCACAAACTCAAGTTCTGTTTTCAATGAAACCTGGCAACCCTTTATAAAACCCCTATCCAATACTACTATGAACCAGGAACTAACGAGATGCCTCCCCTCCACTCCCTCGTCTATTTTCTGTAGGTCTCCTTCTGTTGTTTTCTTTAATTGTTTCTCATACTTAACCATTTACGTCTTAGTTTTCCAATCCAATTCTGTTTTTCATTTAACTATTTGTGTTCCTTATGTAGTTGTGTCTTGAATGAAGTTTTAATTAAAGGGTGGGAAGGGACAACGGACAGTCATGGACTTTAGTTCAGCTGTAGAAGCAGATTGAGCTCAATTGATTCAATATTGATACTGTGATTATTTTTCTTGTCCCCATCATGCATTACGTTGAATGACCCTCTTACTTTTCAACCCATCTGTTTATACACATTTTTCTTTTGTTGTAAAAGGAAAAGTGAAAAAGCTAAAAAAAAAAAAGATTTAAAAACAATAAATAAAAGACAGCAGGTCCAAGCAGCAATCTCCTGAGCTGGACCAAGACACCATCCGGCCGGGGAAATGAAGCAGGAGCAGAAAAAAAGAAAAACACAAACCAGAAGAAGACAAATGTTCTTCTCTCCTGCTGGTTCCTGTCAGGACTCTTGCTGTGGCATTATGAATCAGTGGAAGACTTTCAGCAGTTATTCAGACACCCTGATGTTAGGGAGTTACAATAGTTACTCTGGAGGGAACAAATGTGTGGATTAGTTTCTCAGCTTCATTCTGAGTCAACATGTTCCTGATACTAGAAATATTAAGCAGGTGACAAAAGGCAGTCCTGCAGATTTGTTTAATGTGGAGCTGAAGGATCAGTCCTGGTCCAAAGTAACTCCAGGTTCCTCACAGTGGTACTGGAGGTCAAAGTAATACCATCCAGTGTTACTATATGTTCAGATCATTTCTCTCTCAGATGATTTGGGACAACTATAATAACTTGTGTTTAATCTGAGTTCAGAAGCAGAAAATGATCATTCATCCAGACTCTTGTGTCTCTAAGAGAAGCTTCTAGTTTGACAAGTTGATCAGTATCATCTGGTTTCATAGAGAAATCCATTGGTGGATCATCTGCATAGTAATGGAAGTTAATGGAGAGTTTTCTGATCATCCCTGCTCCCTCCTGCTCATCCTCTACATCCTCCTTCTTGGCAATATCATCAGTAAACATCATCTTCATTTCCACTGCTACGCCGACAACATCCAGATCTACATTTCAACCAAATCTGTCACCCCAACAACCTGCTCCACCCTCACCAACTGCCTCAGTGAAATAAAAACATGGATAAAACATGAAACATGAACTAAACTACAACAAATTGTACATGATAATCATGAGACCTAAATCCCTCACAAAACACATGGACAACTTCACCCTGACCACTGGAAACTCCACCCTGTCTCCGTCACCTCACACCTGTAATCTGAGAGTTATTCTCCACATCAAGCTCACCTTTGAACAACACATCAACCAGATCACTCGGACCGCCTTCTTTCACCTCAAAAACACGGCCCACCTTCACAACTCACTCTCCTCCTCTGCTGCTGAAACCCTCATCCACTCATTCATCACATCCTGAATCCACGACTGCAACAACATTCTCCTCGGCTCATCTTCAAAAGTCCTCAATAAACTTTGGTGTATCTAGAACTCTGCTGCTCGTCTGCTCACCCACTGCAACTCCTGTGAACACATCACCCCCGTCCTCCTGAACCTCCACTGGCTCCCTGTCCTCCAAAACATATCACTAACATCTCTGTCTGTCTGTCTGTCTGTCTCTCTCTCTCTCTCTCTCTCTCTCTCTCTCTCTCATCATTTTCTCACCTTCTATCCACATATGTTTTTCTTTCTCTCAGTAAAAGTACCTGGATATGACTGTGTTGAATTTGGTGAAATATAAATAAAGTTCAATTGAAGTAGAACATGGACCTTTCTGAATAATAACAGATGTTTTTTAATACTTATATTCTAATTCTGCTAAATCTTCAGACTAAATCAAAGCATCTCTAAAGGAGGAGATTTTATTTGTTTCAGGTGGAAATAAGTCGTGCAAAGATGTACAATTTAAAGATTTCTCTTGAGTTTTATTTTGAACTCAAAATTTTTTTTTAGGTTTCTTATAAATGCAAATTACCTGAAATATCACTCTCCATGTAATCTACTTTAGTCCACATCTACGTCTCCTAATATCTTCTGTAGTAAACAAAGAGTTTAAATGTTTAATCAGAACAGTCTGGATGTTCACTGTAATTCATCAGAGTATTTATTAACCTGATATCAACAGGAAGAGACAGAAGCTCCAACATTGCTCATTAACTAAAGTAACAATTCATAAAATCAACCTGTATGCTGATGATGTTGTTTTTGTATCTTGGAATATTCTCTCAAAATGCCAAAATGCCCAAAATGGCAATTCTGGGACTTGATCACACTTAATCTAAAAAATGTAAACTGTCAAAGTTATCTGAACTTGTATTTAACCACATTTGCTCTTGATGAATGAAGAGCACAGCTTCCTCTGACTGACTGTGTGTTTTGAGTCTGTTTCACATAAAATTGATTCAGCAACAAGAGGTGGAATCCTGAGAGTATCTATCAAGTCAAATTTCTGCTCCAAAGAAGGAGTTATGATGATTTTATTGCTGTAAAAAGTCATGAAAGACCAAAGATTGAGGTGAAAACTGTCTTTATTTTGTCAAAGCTTGAAGAAAATGATGATGAAAGAAGATGAATATTGATGAAGTCAGTTTGCTTTGATGATAGAAGAAAGTGAAAGAGGGTGAATGACAGAGGTGAGATCAGTGTGAGAGTAAAAGCAGTGTGAGAGTCCCAGTGAGTCCGGTCAGGACTGGGAACACTGGTCTCTCCTCAGTGTCTCTCTGAGGGGAGTCTGGGAGCCCCGGGTGGCCTCACAGGTCACAGAGCCCACCTTCCTCCACTGGTCTGCAGGGAGCCTCAGGGTGCTGCTCCAGCTGTAGAGGCCGTCCTTCTGCAGCACCCCGGGGCTCCTGCTCTCCTCCCAGCTGCTGCTGCTGCTGCTGCTGCTGCTGTCCTCCACCTTCCAGCTCAGACTCCAGTCTGAGGGGAAGCCCTCGTTGGCCAGGCACATGAGCGTGGCCTTCCCCTGCTGCAGCTCCTCTCTGGAGGGGGGCAGCACCGTCAGGGTGGGGCGGGTATCACCTAGGAGACACCAATCAAATTAGAGGACAGGGAGCACCCAGCTGTCAATCAACCAGCACACACCTGGACAGCTTTAGTGGGAGACAGCTGATTTGGTCCTGGAAGAAGTTGCTGTCAGAGGCTTTTTCTGCTCCAGCAGTCACTCACTCACACATTGTTTCACTTCCCTTTAAGAAGCCTCTCATGCACATCAGCACAGAGAGAATCATCCAACACTTTGACCTGAAATACCTCAAACTACACAGGAAGGAACACAAGCTGATGTCTCAACGTTTACTCTTCATTTGCATCAACGCTATCAGAAATTTTACACTTTACAACTTATGACTGGAAACTTTAACATGAACTTAAAATATAAATTAATATTTTCAATTATTAGGAGCAAAATGTGAAATAAAAGTGAAAATTATATCAAGAGGTTTTAATAATTTTACAACATGTATCATCAGTATTTCTATTTTACTGTAAAATAACAATATTAATAATACATTTTAAAGTAAGAAGAGAAACAGAATTGGGAAACATTCTATAGAACCAAGAATAAATCCAGCTGTGATGAAGAGACACTCAATAAAACAAGAAGAATAAAACCTGCACACATTCCAACACAAACACATTTCAAACAGTGGACATGTCAACTAAAACTCAGCCCAAAGACAGACCAGTGCACCAGAAATGTCCCTAAATACACAGGTCAGTGTAAAAACAGCTTCAACATGAGACTGGTAGAGTTAAAACAGTGTGTTCCACAGCCATCAGGCTCTAACTGAGCACATTTAAAGACTGACAATATCTTTGGTTTTGTCATTTAATCCTAATGAGATTTTAATCCGGTGTAAATTTAAAACTAATAACTTTTCTCTGTGATCAAATTAAAGTGAAACAGAGCTGAGCTAAACTACATGAAATCAATGGAGATTAAAACTTGATCACTACAATAATTATTAAGAAAAAAAAACATCTTTCTAATCTCAAATCATTCAAAACAAGGTTTAATGTCTGAATTTGTATTATTTAGTTGAAAGAATTAAAAGGAGAATAAACTTACTTCCAACATCCAGTCTGGTTCCTCCACCGAACGTGTACCACAGTGATACAAACTCATTGAGCCGCTGTACAAAAACCTCTGACTGTAGAGAGACGCCACTCTCTGATTCTGAAACCAACAAACTCACCAAAACAACTTTTACCACCTGATCCTAACGGAACACAAGAGAACAGTTCTTTATTCTGCAATGTCTACTTGAAATACATATATTTATAGTGATTGTTTTAAAGATTATTTTATATTTATTCAATAATATGTTTTGGAATTTATTCCTAAATAGATTTGGCAGCAAAAATAGGAAATTTTTAAAAAGTAAAAACTACAGACGTATCTTTAATTATTCAGTTTAATTCCTTAATATTGTCATAAAAGTTTGAATCCAGAGTGAAAGTGAGAGATGAAAGTGATCCAGGTCCCTGTTGGAGTCAGTCAGAACATTTCCATAGAGCCACTTTGCATCAGCAGCACCATGCTCCAGTGCTCTGGGAGAGTTTATAGTCCTGACAGTTGAAGACTGGATGACTGACAGCCGTCCTTCATGACAACAGAAGACAGAGAAATCCTCCTCATCAGAAACATGAGTGTGATCTGCGTCCTCATCTGGACTCTCCTCTGCTGCTGCTTCACAGGTAAAGTCCAGAGAATCAAACTCCTCTCCTCTGTCAACATCCGTCCCTCTGAAATGAAGCCCACAAAACCATGAGGCTGCTTGATGTTTCTGTCTGTGTTTCCTCAGAGTCCAGAGGCCAGGTCACAGTGACTCAGCCTGCAGCAGTCAGCTCTGCTCTGGGAGCCTCCGTCACCATCACATGTAGGACCAGTCAGGATGTTTATGTTGATGGTGCTGGTGATCACGCTTTAGCCTGGTACCAACAAAGAGATGGACAACCTCCTAAAAGGCTCATTTACTACACCAGCTATAGAGCATCAGGGACTCCAGATCGTTTTACAGGCAGTGGATCAAACTCTGACTTCACTCTGACCATCAGTGGAGTTCAAGCTGAAGATGCTGCAGTTTATTACTGTCAGAGTTTTCATCTTATCAACAGTCAGAGTGTGTTCACACAGTGAAAAACCGTCGTACAAAAACCTCCCTCAGTCAGACTGAACCGAAACTGACTGCTGCACACTGATACACTTCACTGAACACACACACACACACACACACACACACACACACACACACACACACACACACACACACACACACACACACACACACACACACACACACACACACACACACACACACACACACACACACACACACACACACACACACTAACATAAACTGAACTAATGAATTTATTTATTGAGATCAGATGTTTCTTCACCAGAGGCGGTGGTGTTTCAACATGTAAATACTTGGTGGTGAGTCTACTGAGCGCAGAGTTCAACACCACTTAATACCAAACTAAAGTTTGTGCAGAAGTTTTGAGCTCCAACATCTTCATGACAACCATATACTGTAGGATCCCATCTTGTGAAAAGGTTTAACACGGGGAATAGCCTCTGATTAAATCATTTAATAAACTAAACTGTGTCTCGGTGGGGAGTTGAACACGGGCCTACTGATTGCAAGGAAAGAATTCCTCCACTAGACGAGCAGCATATTGATTTACAAGTGAGATTCTTACACAGATTTTATTATGACCTTACACTCACTTTACCTCCAGTTTCTCCTCTGAAGTCAGAGTTTTACATTTATACACCAGTAAATAATCAACCTCATTCATTTGGATTCTTAACTGTTAGCTCTCGCGGCGCATAAGCTGGCGTCACAACTCACTCTGGTTCTGTCAAGCAGTGCCTCCATTGACGCCAGCCAATCAGCTCTGAGCTTCTAAATCATCCTGGAGCAGGGCTTCGGGCTGCCAGCCCCACTCTCCATAAAGATCATGTGATCTGAATGAATGTACCACAGCCTGAGCATGAACACTTACATCTGACTGCATGAAATACAAACTGCATTGAGAGAGAGGAGCTGGTCCAACTCATGCAACCATCAGTGTGGATCAGGAGAAAACTCAGCCTGAAGCAGCAAGAGGAGACCAAGAACCAGGAAGTTCAATCCTCACACACAAATATGCAACTCAGGAGGAAGCTATATTCACAGAAAATAAAATACTATAGATGATCTTAAAGGATTAATCATGTACTTTGCCTGCAGTTATTTTTCGCTGGTTCATCAGGTGGTGCTCAGCTCCACCTGCCCCTAATGACCAACTGCTCCTGACCAGAGGTCATAATAATCATTTCCTGGGGAATTGCACCCCAGGAAATCCGGGCCGTTTTCCAATTCTTAGAGTGCCAGTGTGTACTCGCCTACGTCACGAGTAACTACTTGCAAGGTGTCCTCGCAAGTGCGGAAATGCAAATTTACGGGGACGCATCGAGCTCAACAAACAATTGGAACACGAGCGTACTCGGCATCACAGTTGTAAGAAGCACACGTAGTGGAGTTACAAAACATCACAAAACGTAACAAAAACCAATGGAAGGAGTGGTGGCTGCTGCCATGGCAGGTATGATGTACCGTGAAGCCGAGGAGGAAGCAGCACGACTGCGGAGGGAGAACCAGGAGAGATTAGACAGGGTGCGGAGGAGGAGGAGGAGGAGGAGGAGGAGGATGATGATGATGATGATGATGATGATGATGATGATGATGATGATGATGATGATGATGATGATGATGATGATGATGATGATGATGATGAGGAGGGCCCTGATAGCTCACCTCTCTGGTTCGGTAGGTGGCCTTAAAAACTTGGCTGATTTGTTCATGACATGTTAGGATGAGAACTTATTTGTACCTTTTCTATCAAATATGATGTTTGTAGTACAGTGTTAGTATTACTTCTCGCCCCCTGTCCTCCTATACTGCCTTTCTATTACTATTCATCTGATTGGACGTAAGCTAAGAATAAAAGGTGAACAGTAATTCCCCACTAATAACACTATTATTTTACTGTTTGTTTTACTGAGTGTTTCTGATGTATTTTAAACGAAATAACCAGCATTCGACATACCTTCTCCTCATGTCTACTATCATTAGGATGTACTGTATTCCACTTTGTGTACTATACATCCTAGTGAAGGACATAAATCATTAGTAGTAATCATTTCTCTTTAGAGTAAATCCAGAAATTCATACATGGCTGACACTGTGGAGCAAAGTAAGATATTGAGCATAAACAGAGCAAGTCAGAAGAACAAGGAAACTTTATTGAACAAACAACATTACTTACAAAAGTAAAAGCACAAATAAGTTAGAAAGTGAGAAACATGAACTTCAAAACAATGACATGTTTTTAAACTTTTCTAAAATTCTCTCTTTTATTTACCAGGAGCAGAGGCCCCTGCAGCGATATGCACAGGTTAATAACACTGTGCCTATCCTGGACCCTTTCTTCTCTGGAGGGGACGTGACACCAGCCTTCAGGGTTTCCAGGGAGAGCATCGTGAGGCTCACACAAATGCTGCCCCGGGAAAAAACCCATGGATGGAGTCATGAGCTGGAGGTGCTGGTGACCATTTACTGGCTTGCCTGTGGCGCCTCCTATGGAGTCACAGCAGACGTCTTTTCTGTGCCACAAACAACAGTGTGGCGGATCATCCACAACACTGTTGACGATCTCATGACCATCATTCATACTGTGATCCACTTTCCCAGACAGGAGGAGATGGAGGACATCGGAGCTGCTTTTGTCCGCCTGGCCGGCCATCAGGCATTCTGCCGTGCTGCTGGGGCCATTGATGGATGCCACGTACAAGTTGTTCCTCCTGCAGAGCCACAAAAGAAAAGTTATTACAACAGGAAACTTTTCCCCTCCATCATCCTGCAGGGCATTTGTGATGCCAAAGGGACATTTCTTGACGTGTACATTGGCAACCCGGGATCTGTGCATGATGCCCTTGTCCTGTGCAGATGCCCCATGTACCAGAATGCTCTGTACCCCAGCTGGGTACTTCCTGCTGGGTGATGGAGGGTATCCCTGCCTGCAGCGCCCAGTCTCCGTAATGACACCTTACCGCCAACCTGTTGCAAGTAAGAAAGCTTTAGCTTAATAATCCCAAACATGAACACTAACGATACACAACAACTTCTTACCATGATGACATCACAATATATCAAATGTTTTCCATGTGAATTTTGATTGACAGGCCAGGTTGAAGCCCGGTACAACACATACCACGCCAAAGGGAGAAATATAATAGAGCGCACCTTTGGAGTTTTGAAAACCCGTTGGCGCTCTATTTTCCTGAGAGCTCTGGAAATCGTCCTGACTTTGCACCGAAGGTGGTTGCTGCCTGCTGCATCCTCCACAACATCTGTGCTGCAGCAGGTGACATCATTGAGGCAGAGGATGGTCCAGCGATGGAGGATGGAAACGGCCCAGATGATGCTGAGGACGACCAGAGGGACCTGGCAGGAAGACGCAAGCGAGCGAGACTCGCTGCCCAGCTGTCTGCTCCTGAAGGGCGACCTGCATGCCTCAGTGAGCATGACTACATCTAGACAGGAAGTAGTTGTAGTCATGCTCACTATTGTGAATGTATGTATATAGATGGAGATAGGGATAGATAGAGAGATAGATAGGTGTAAACATTATTGTTATTCATCTTTTATCATATTGTACTTCTTGTTTTCACAAATTAGAGCATATCACTGTAAATAATTGTATAGGGCTGCACAATATTGGATGTAACATGTTTTTTGTTTGTGTAATAATAAACACACAGTTGCATTGCAGAACAAATTGCTCGGGTGGATTTCGTCAATCATAATTTATTTACACGTTTTTCAAACAGAGCGAGATATCTCTCAGCTCTTTCCTCCGCTGCTTTCTCTCTCTCCTGTGCTCTCACCATGTACTGCCTCTCCCTCCCCTCCTCTCTCTCCGCCTGCTCCTTCAGGACAGCATCGTTGTCCCTCCCTCACCTCTGTACTCTGTGGCTGGCCGGGGCTTCGTCTGGGGTGGAAGAGGTAGAGGCTACAGTGCTGACAACGCCACCTGTAGTGGCAGTGAGGTTTGCAGCAACAACCAGGGGCGGAGTGATGGAGTGTTGCCCCCGGAGTGCAGCATCCATAGCCCCATACCACTGCCAGGTGGCAGCGGTCACACTACCTGCCTCGACCCCTTTTCCCGTTGGCGGGTCCCTAAGCTCCTGAAAATAGTATTAAAATAATAATAGTACATATATTAATTAATACATTGAGAAGCTAAAGGTGCGTTTACACATAAACAAAGACAAGTTACAAAATGCACCGTCTCAATTCTTGACCCCAGATCACCATTTGCACCTAAATTTATGCTTCAGGTCAGAGGAGTCACGGACAGTTATCATGCGTTACAATTAATATCACGAAATGAAGACGAATCATGGCGGGCCATCATGCACGGACACCTACATGGTTCTGTGCCGTTGGGCATCGTCACTTTCTCTCATTAATCTGTCAGGAATGTTGCGAATTGGGAGAATATGAACATTATATTCGCAACTCTTAGTGCCACTGTGTATGCGCACCTTCAGTGTGTAAACATACTCACCCTGCTGAAGCTCACTTCTTTTCAGGGCCACTGCATCTGTTCCGTTGTCTGTGTTACGTGTCATATATGATTACCTTGTATTTGGCCTTCAAATTGTCCCACTTCTTCTTGGCCTGTTTGGCCGTCACGTCCGACCTGTCACAAACTCTCTGATACGGACATAAAAACAAAAAGACTTACACACTACCACTTCAAGTTATTTATACATGGATGAATATATATGCATGCAATAATTCAAGCATTCAAAAACAACACTCACTCCCATCCACATCTGGATGACTTCCTCTTCCCTGTGAAGAGGAACTCATTGTCAGTTCGCCACTGGATCAGGGCTTTGGTTTCCTCAGTTGTCCCTTGATTAAGATAGTACATGGTGTTAGTTTGAATCTACAGCATCCTCCAGTGTAATGAGTGGAAGACATTTGCACAGTTAAGACAAAGCAATGTGGTCAGTAGTACCTTCACCTCTCATTTTAAGCATTAACGTCAAATGTAATAGCTTTGAACATGATCTTCCCCCTCAGCCGAGCAGATTTGCTTAGTAACTAATTGAAATTTACACAGACACCATTAAGTTTCACACAAAATACTTTATATCTCATGTTTAACCACTGTAGAAAAATCTCAGCCAGCCGTCTGGATGCACAATCTCCGAAAACGTCGGAACAAATGTTCTATTAAGTGTGATTTAAATATGTCATATTACATATAATGTTTTAAAGTTGTTGTTTTTTTCTCAAACTGAGGAAACAAATTCTAGAATTTCAGATTATGTATTTGTCTACAGTTTTATAGCTTGGAACCACCTTGGTTATTTTCATCCTGTCAGGAAAAATACCTGTTAAAAGGGATCTATTGCATATATAAGTAATTGCTTAAGTATACGATCTATTACATCTTTCACACAAGACATATCAATTGTTAGAATCACTAGACTTTTAAACTTTCTGTGCACTTCTGAAACATCACTTTCAAAAACTCCATCTAGAAACATTGAAATACTGTTTTGAAATGTAAAACCAAACAGACAGTCTCATACATGAGGTTTAATTTCCTTTGTCATCTACTGAAACATGGTGTGACTGTGGTACTTAGTAGTGTAAATGTAATCAATGAGAGATTTGTACAATTCAGAAACTTTTCAATATAGAAATCTTAAAATATGAGTTACTTAAAGATTAAAGTCATTGAAAGAACTTAATGGTTTAAATCTCATTTAAAATGGTCTTTTTGCACAACTTGCTGTTTCTTAACAAGCTTAACAGCCTCATCTAATGTCTCAACACTCAACAGTGTGCTTTAAGGAACGTGAAGTTTAAATGTCATACTCAAGTCAAAATATTCCACATCAGATACATTTTTTTGTTGTTGGTTTTGTTGTTGGTGGTGGTTGTTAGAATAAATAGTTTGAGACGAGGAAATCATTGCATGTTTCCACTGAAGAGTTTTACTTTCATGATACTGTATGTAGTTCAGTACGTGTTGCAGGTAAACAAACAGTAGTTTTTCCTACGTAGTGTAAAAAGAGTGAAAAATGAAATTACGACTCATTCATGTTAAATAAAAACAGTGAAGAACAAAAGCCATTGGATTCATGTCAACATTTTACTTCCATTTCTTCAAAGTTCACATCTGCTCATACAAGATTTTTTACCTCACATTTTTCAAAACACAAAAAGCAGCATTGTTAGAACTAATAATGAAATGTGCTTCTTTAAGATTCATTATCAAGCAGGGACCTTTTGTCAGCCTCTGTGCAGTTCAACACAAATGGAAACCAAACTGATTGAAATCTTCTCATTTTGGTGACAAACCAGAAACTAAATGATTTCCTGAAGCGTCTCAACAGGGTTTAAATCAGCAATGTTGACTTCAAACTGGATGATACCTTGTGATTTTGGGCTCAAGCTGGACTTCCTGAACCAGATCTGTTGTAGCTCCATTCCCGTCTCCACCTGTCCACATGTCCAAGTGTCCTTGAGCAAGACACTGAACCCCAAACTGCTCCCAGTGGATGGACTGAGTGCCTTGCAAGGTCGCCGCCTCCATTGGTGTGTGAATGTGATCAACAGTGTAAAGCACTTTGGGGACTGCTAAAGAAGAAAAGTTCAGAGGTGACGTCAGCCAACTGCTGAACAAAATGCTTGTTCAGCAGGAGAGTTCATACTCTTACCCCCTCACAGCTGACACTTCTGTAAAATGTTTTAACTTTTCAACTGCAGCTTATTTCTCACTTCAAGCGTTTTCACAAACACATTTCTCTGAAGTGTTTCAGTAAGAAAAGAGAACGTTTGTGTCCAGGACATGATGTTGGTCTGGTTGGAACTGACAGCCCGGACGGTTGGTACTGCTGAACAAAATGTCTCTGGCCAGAAGGAGCTGGCTGAAGAAAATGACATCATTTAGTTCGGCAAGACTCTGGAGTGCCGAACTTTCTTCTTGTTCTTATGGAGCATGAATCGGCTTTTATACGGTGGAAAAGCACTATATAAATGAAATCCATCCACACATCTCATAGAGTCTTTCATGATTTCATCTCTTTATGGTTTTTCATGTGTCGCCGCAATTTACTACTCCCACATTTCAAAAGAATACGGCTTCTGACCTGTGTGTATTCTCTTGTGTATCTTCAAATCATTTGATCCACTGAAACTTTTCCCGCATGTTTCACAAGAATACGGCTTCTCACCTGTGTGTATTCTCTTGTGTATCCTCAAATCATTTGATCCACTGAAACTTTTCCCGCATGTTTCACAAGAATACGGCTTCTCACCTGTGTGAGTTCGCTTGTGAGTCATTACATCTCTCTGTTGAGCAAAACGTTTTTCACATGTTTCACAAGAAAATGGTTTCTCACCTGTGAGAGTTCTCTTCTGCACCAATAAACCATCCTGTCCGGTGTAACTTTTAACAAAGATTTCACCACTTTTCTTCTTATCATTGAGAGTTGTTAAATTCTGACGTAATTTACGTTTTTTCTCGACAATATTTCCACATGTTTCCTCTCAAAGAAGCTTTTCACATTCAGCCTGCTTCTCTGACACAGGGAACTTGTCCACACAATCACTCTGAAACATGCTTCTTCTTTTCATCTCTGCATTTCTAGTTGATTCTGACTCAACATGTTTTTTCACATCGTGGACTTCAGAGTCATGAGAGAGGAACTGCTCAGTGTCTGGTACTTCTTCTGGTTCACTCAGGGAACTTTGCTCCTCAATAGAAGGAACCCTAAAGGAATCACCTTCAAACTTCAGTAGAAGCCGCTCTCCTTCCTTGCTGGTACCGAGTTCCTGGTGCTCCTCAATCTGTGGAGGTTCTGGTTCTTCTGGCTCCCCTTTGATCCATGGAGGTTCTGGTTCCTTTTTGATCTGTGGAGGATCTGGTTCTACTGGTTCCTTTTTGATCTGTTGAGGTTCTGGTTCTTGTTCCTCTTTGATCTGTGGAGGTCCTGGTTCTTCAGGTTCCTCTTTGATCTGTTGAGGTTCTGGTTCTTCTTGTTCCTCTTTGATCTGTAGAGGTTCTGGTTCTTCTGGTTCCTCTTTGCTCTTTGGAGGTTCTGGTTCCTCTTTGATCTGTCTAGGTTCTGGTTCTTCTGGTTCCTCTTTGCTCTGTGGAGGCTCTGGTTCCTCTTTGATCTGTGAAGGTTCTGGTTCTTCCTGCTCCAGACTGGAGTTTGTTTCCAGTTTAAAGAACTGCTCTTCCCTACAGCCACGGTGCAGTTGGAGCTCTGGAGAGACAAAAAAGTACAAAATAAAAGTTACATTACTTCTACAGTTCCCGCTTTAAAATGACTCAGACTAGTAATTTGATTTCAATAAAATCACCAGAGGCAATTATGGCATTAAAGGCAGATCTTATAAATCACATCTGGCAGGACCTTTTTGTAGACGATACTAATTGTTAGAGAAATCTGGTTTTGTCTCATAAATAATGATGTGTAATTTTGCAGTCTGTGTTCTAGGATGACCCGTGTCAGCACTTTTGGAACCCCTGTGCTACTTTTGCTGACCTTCAATGCAGACTCAAAACAATTCAGCCTTTAAGAAGGAGCTGTCTGACTTCAGAGTAAGAAGAACTCTTGGACAATCATGCAAAGGTTCTACTGTGACTTTGTCTCTTCTTGCAAGAATAATGTAATAAAATTCTCTTATAGGAAGAATTGAAACAATCCGGATGAATGTTTTGCCAAGGCAGCCATTTTTTTTCCAATCCTCACCAATTCAGCTCCCAAAAGAAACATTTAAAAGATAATAGACAAACTGATATCAAAATGTATTTGGAGAAATAAAAAGCCAAGAGTAAGGTATACACTATTACAGTGCCCGAAAGAAAAAGGTTTGAATTTACCTAACGTAAAAAAATATTATTGGGCAGCACAATTAAGAATCATAAATAAGTATGAGGAGACAGGATGGAGGGATATGGAACAAATCTCATGCCTGAACGTAATATTAGAAAGTTTACCCTTTTTATTACAAAAAAAACTAATGAATGAATTAAAGATAAAAAACAAATGTGTTAAAGGAACAATGAAAATATGAGCAGTAATAAAAAAGACAATGAAAATGTCTAGTTCAATCTGCAGGGCTACTAAAATCGGAAAGAATTTAGATTTTATAACTTCAACCATAAATGGGGGATTTCATCGGAGGGAATCCAAATGGCTGCTCAATATTGGACGGCTTTTCAAAAAGGGAAAATATGAAACCATTTGAGCAGCTTAAAAATGAATTTGACCTGCCAACACAAGACTTTGATCAATTCTTACAAATTAGAAGCCGTCTTCTAAAAACACAAAGGATGGGAATTCTTAGGTAAAGAACCAAATGAAGTAGAGAAAGTACTAATGGCCAAGCTGGAGAAGAAGAAGAAACTCATTTCAAAGCTTTAGAAAGCAGCTGAACAAGACAACAACATGAACTTTAAATAGAAATGGTAAAGTGAAAGAAAGAAGATTTGGGGGGAATCATTTAAAGAAGGACATCAAATGTTTAGGAGCATTATATGGAAAGAATGTGAATGGAAATTAAAAACACAAGATTTTTTGGTCCCACTAAATATGTCAAAATATAGTAAAACATCTGATAAATGCTGGAGGGGTTGTGGTCCAGTAGGAGACTAGAGACATATATTCTGGGACCGTCCCAAACTCGTAGAATATTGGAAAAATATACAGAAAGAGATCAAAAGAATCGTGGATGAAAACATTTAGTTAGACCTGAAATGATTTTTATTGGGTTTTTTACCCAAAAATGTCTCAACAAAGAATCAAAAAATGATTAGAACATCACTTATTAATCAAAAATAAAAGACTGGAGTGTGCTGGCTGGAACCAAACCCCCCCTGCATAAAGCAATGGTGGGACAGAATCCAAGATGTGCTGAATATGGAAGAAGGAAGAGCAAGGTTCAAAAACAAAGGGAAGGAATGTGAAGACCTGTGGTCTCCCTATATACAAAGGAGGATTCAAACAGAATCACCCCACAAGGGACTTAGTTCATTATTTACAAAGCACTCTCATTAAGATCTACTGGTTTGTTTGTTTTGATTTGAATTAACATCTCTAACTAAGGTATTTACTTGTTGTGTTTGCATTAAGCAGATTTGTTTTAGTATCATTTCATTACATCATTTAGAAATTTAAGAAGCGGGTGTCTGGACACATGGTGAAAGGGGGAGAAGAATAAAGAGGTATAAAGGGAGACATACATTCTAGGAAGGAGACGGAGGGCATCCATCTTTCTCTTTCTTTTTCTTTCTCTTGATTGGATGGAAGGTTTTTTAACAGACCTTCAGTACGGCTGTTTGTATGGAGGGACGGCTGTTTAAAGTAGGAATGGAAAAGAGAATTTTCTTTCATCAATAATCTATTTATTTATGTTTTCATTTACTTAATGACAAAAGACTATATTAATAGAAGGAACAGAGGAGGAAGAGAAGGGAAGGTCCCACATTTATTGACATTTTCATTTAGTTGTTTGGTTCTTTTTGTTTTTATGTCCTTCTAAACGGATATTGGAAATGTATTTGTAAGATAAGAACACTGCATGTACCATACTCATATACAAGTTAGTGAAATTGTAACTTAAATTTGACTGGTGACTGGAATTGAGGGTCATGAATTTCAAATGCATCTCATCTCCTGTTGCATATTATGACTTGATTGTAAATTTCTATTGCGTGTATGCCAATATCTTTTTGGAAGAAACACCTTAAATTACACTATGGAGATAATCAAAAGGTAACAGGCTGTGGGTTTCATACAAGTGTGTAAAGTTATTCTCACCTTTCAAACAGGATGTGTGTGAGGGAGCGTTGGATGATCTGCCTGAGCAGGTGATTAGGCTGACAGGGCCTGGAGGAGGGCGGGCTGGGTGCTGGTGATGCAGGCAGATACTGAGTTCCATTCCATGTTAAAGCTGAGGAAGGCTTCTGGGATGATGTTGAGACTGCGGGATGGCCAAACGGAGACTCCATTTTCTTTGTCGTGCAGTCTTAAGAGAGGTCGCTCAAGAGGTGCGAAGTCTCGTGATCGGGGTTAATGGCACTTGTAGTCTATTGACAGAAAAGACACAAGACAGAGTTCTTTCGTAGATTATGTTTTTTCAACACGTCCCTAATACATTTGAGGTAGGTCAAACATTGAGTAAAGAGCCTCTCCTTTGATCTTCTTTGATCTCATTTGCTCTCCTTTGCTCTGCTTTGATAAAATGTTCACTCCTTTGCTCCCCTTTGCTCTCCTTTGCTCTCATTTGCTCTCCTTTGATCTCTGAGTGCTATATAACTCAAAAGTACCTTTGTTTATGCCACATGCATTTGCAAAACAGAGCTAAACGAGAGGAGGATATCTTGTCTATTGGAGCACAAGAAAAGTTCTATAAGCTTAGACTCAACGTATTGATTGACTTAACTATGAGAACAGAAGTCAGCAGCACCGATATCATGACTCGAAGAGATAAGTAACATTGTGTCCAGGACTCTGCGATCTCATTATGTCACCTAATGTGCTCCATGCTTGACAGTCACAATAGAAAATGGCTGTTTGGTGATCAGATGCTCAGTTTGATAATGAGAAGAAACAAAAGGCTGAGGCCAATGAGAGAAAATCTGTTTTCGTGTTTAATCTTGGGCTTTATTGGAACCGTCACCATTTCCATTATTTTGGGGAAAATTATATATTTAACAACCCTTCTCATTTTTTCCTCAATTTGTAGATTACCTTAGTGTTACCTAAGATTTTATTTTAAATCTCATGAGTGCTTAATGCTTATGTTAGGACAGCCCAATGTTGTAATTCATGACTGTGACTACAGGCTTAGGAATTCAGAACCATACTTCCACCTCAGGGAACGTGGAGAAAATAATTAATCGTTGCCAAATAACAACTGAAACCTTGCAAACAGGAAAAGGGAATTGTCAAAGAAGAGGACGATTCAGTTGAAATTTTTAATTATTAAGAGCCAAAAATGCAAAACCGATTTCGAGTACATGCGTCCAAATAATTGGTCAAACCAAGAGAATGTATATGAAAGTGTCAGGCTTCATTATCCCTCAGCTTATCCTTTGCAAATCAAAGCAGCTAACTTGAATTCATTAGAAATCTCTATGTTTTGTTCTTGAGGATTAATGTTTTTCTTTTTTTAGCATATTCAAGCCCCAGGTCTGACAGGGCCCAGAGAGACCGTCCTGGACAGCGTTCCAGGCTCATTGATGGCGATGGAGATGCCATCATGAGTAACAGCTCTCAAAACGTCCAGCAGAAACAGTAAGTGTTGGAAGATTCCCTTGTGATTTCAATTCAATACTCTACTTCCTGGTATGAGGTGAAAAGCCTTCTTTAAAAGATGTATGAAAGTATTCAATGAGGATCTGGTTGAACCTCTTGGCAGCTGGTGGTGCAAGAGGTGCAGCTGTTGGTTTGAACAGAAGAAAGTAGAACATCACTGACTAGTTATTGTTCTTGTAAAATAAAGCCCCTCATCTCTAATGAAAGTGTGATTTGAACTCATTTGTCACAATACAGTTATTGTTCTTTAGGTTTCTTATAGAAATGGTGCATTTGAATGACTGTAATTGTATTAGATTTGGAAGGAATTAAGACTTTTTCTTTGAAATCACTTTATTCATCAAAAACAATCTCCATTGAATTTGTCACTTAATACTTTGTAGAAAGAGTTTGTATTATTTTGGTGTGTCATTCATACTCTTGAGCTAAATGTTGTGTAATGACATGACGTGGGAAATGTGTGTTATTGGAACAGTTCCCAGTTTCAAGAAAAGGACAAGGAAACTGGAGATATAATTACATTGACTTTTCTTCAAGACATCAGATGTCTGATGGCATGTTCAGAGAAACCTTTACTTTGTGACAAAGTCTTTGAATACAGCCTCAATTTAAAAAGATCCTGATATTTAGTATTTTGCCTTTGGTTTCTTTGAGTCCAGGATGTACTTCATAAATGGCAACCAGCCATGTCACCATGGTTACTGTTCAAAGAAAAGTGTCTTTTGTCTCTAAATAGGTCACCTAATGATTAAACCCCTGAGGTATCTTCAGCCTTAAGGTCTCACTTTATTGCAGTGTGAATATCTACACAACTACTATTGTTTTAGTTGTCCATAAATCATTTTTAAAACTTCCAAAAACCCTGATTATCCTTCTTGTATATAAACAGTTGCTGTCATTTGTGATTTGACTAACAACAATTTCATCTTGTTTGAACTCATTTGTGTTTGTGTCATTGCTCTGCCCCATGATAACAAGACCAGTTAGAATTCCTTTACACCTCACCATCTCTTACAAGTTTCATCACAGGTTATGACAAACATTTTTTTGCTTCACTTTTTGATTCTAGATTTCCAAAAGGAGAACCTTTCTACCGAGGTTTTCTTTGCTTACTTGCTGACTGAAGACATGTATAACTTATTTTCCTTTAACAAACGGCTGAGCAAACCAAAAGCTGTCGATTTAAATGTGAAATTAACCCTGAGCTCAAGAAAGGATAAGTATATGCTTTTCTGTAGATGTTTTTCTGGATCAGATGCTAAGAACTCACTATAAAACAATTTAATACTCCTCCCTTGAACACAGAACAAGGCCCCGTTTACATGACAAGTGTGATAACAAGTGAAAACTCTGCGTTTTCACGTTTTTGTTCCAGAAAAGTTTCACATTTACACGACATCGTCCTGAAAATGACGTTCCTTTACTTCATTCAACATTCATGTTGGGCCGTTAGTGGCTGCTATTATTTTTCTAATGAAACGACACACATTCACAGATAAGTATGGTTTCCCCCCTTGTACACGGCAATGGAGTCCAAGCGTTTTTGAAATCTTCAACCTTGGAAGCCATCTTCAAAAAGTTGTGTTTTCAGTGGCTTCGAGCGCCGTTGTCGTGTAATCAGACACCTGAAACGCAACAAAAGCTTGAAGTCTATTTGAGGAAAAGCATCAGTTGGTCACATTGCATGTCAAGAGCTCTGAAGCAGCTGAAACTGTGAAAAGCGGTTCTACACTTGACTTGTCGTCTTGGCTTCTAGGTTTTAAGGTGAATTCTCTTTGTCTTCTGGAGCGACCCATATGCAAGACGAGCGCAGAAAGGTGCTGGCCGAAGAGGCTGAAGAGGCAAGGTGGGAGGAGGTGGAGCTGCCGGAGGCGGAGGAGGAGGAGGAGGAGGCAGCACCCACCGACATTGTAAGGTGAGTTTGAATATAAGTGCAACAAATTTCCCTTTTCAATATGATTATATGAAGGTTTTTGTTGGGTTTTTTTGGTACTTTAATGCATCACAAAATCCTGAAGCTGCAGTTTGGCCTCTAGTTTCTCTATATTGAACTCACTGCTATGAATCCCTTTTTATTGAAATGACTGAGCTGTATCATGAGTGCCTGATCTGTCTTTGTTTGGTTCTTCCAGGTGAAAATACACCTGAACCCCGGCTCTCCCGGCTCATTTCTGCGGTCCGACCTGAAGCCTGACGACTTGGAGCATCTGAAGGTGAGTTTGACAAAGTATGGAAATATTCTACTGTGACTGAATGTTCAGGAAAAACTCTCAGATCCCACAAAGACGTTTTGACTTTCAGCTAACAGATTTCATTTGGTTTGTCTGTTGATGAAAGTAATGAAAAGTAAATGAAACAATAAACGATGACAAAGTACCGTATTTTCACGACTATAAGGCTCACATAAAAGTCTTAGATTTTCTTCAAAATGTGCGGCGCGCCCTATGGTGCAGTGCGCCCTATGTGTGTGTTGTTGTAAAGTGGACGTAGTAGGGAACACCATGAGAACGTTAAAGGGGGAAGTGTGGGCGTGGATTGTATATAAATGAACGGGTATGTGCGTTATGCAGAACATCGTTGTTTTAACAACCCTGAAAATGGCGAAGAGACACGCTTATGAAGCACAGTTTAAACTGAAGGCCATCAGCTATGCGGAGGAACATGGAAATCGAGCAGCCGCGAGAGAATTTAAGATTAATGAATCGATGGTTCGCAAGTGGAGGAAGCTGGAAAACGAGCTCCGACAGGTGAAGAAGACGCAGCTGAGTTTCCGCGGACATATGGCGAGGTGGCCCGAGTTGGAGGAAAGACTCGAGCAGTGGATCATCGCACAAAGAACGAGTGGGAGAAGCGTTTCGACGGTCACCATTCGACTAAAAGCAGTAACGCCAGCAGAAGAAATGAAAATTGAACATTTCCAAGGAGGTCCGTCTTGGTGCTTTCGTTTCATGAAACGGTGCCATTTTTCCATCCGGGCCAGAACTACGGTAGCGCAGCAACTTCCAGCGGATTATAATGAAAAGCTGGCCATCTTCCGCTCCTACTGCAGCAAACACATCGCCGACAAACACATCCAGCCCAGCCACATCACTGACATGGACGAGGTGCCGCTAACTTTCGACATCCCGGTGAGTCACACTGTGGAGAAGAAGGGGACCAGCACGGTAGCGATACGCACAACGGGGCACGAAAAGTCTTCTTTTACTGTTGTGCTTAGCTGCCATGCTAATGGACAGAAACTGCCGCCTATGGTGATTTTTAAGAGAAAGACTTTGCCTAAAGAGAAGTTTCCATCAGGAGTCATCATTAAGGCAAATCAAAAGGGCTGGATGGATGAGGAAATGATGAAAGAGTGGCTGAGGGAGGTGTATGTAAGGAGAACAGGTGGTTTTTTCCACGCATCACCATCGCTGTTGATCTGTGACTCTATGCGTGCCCATCTCACAGCCGATGTGAAAAAACAAGTGAAGCAAATGAACTCTGAGCTTGCTGTCATTCCGGGAGGCCTGACAAAGGAACTCCAACCGCTGGACATCGGTGTGAACCGGCCGTTCAAAGTAAGGCTGCGAGCGGCGTGGGAGCGATGGATGACCGATGGAGACCACAGTTTCACTAAGAGTGGAAGGCAGCGCCGGGCGAGTTATGCCACAATTTGCAAATGGATTGTAGATGCTTGGGCTAGCGTGTCTGCTGGCACTGTTGTTCCAGCTTTCGCAAAAGCCGGCATCATTTCCAAGGAGCCGCACGGCACGGAAAGTGACTCTGACAGTGACTCTGACAGTGAAGAAAATGAACCTGGTATGTTTGATGGAGATTTAGCGCAGCTGTTCATTCAGAAACAGAGGATGAGGAGTTCGATGGGTTTGATTGATGACGATTACAGGTAAAAAAAATGTTAGTACTTTGTAATCAATACTTAAATAAAGCACAACCAAACTCAGTTTTGCTCCCGCTCTATTTTTAAATACGCACACTTGTATGCTTGTGTGTGTGTGTTGTTGTAATGCGGACACCATGAGAACGTTAAAGGGGGGAAGTGTGGGCATGGAACCCGCGCCCTATGAGCAGGTGCGCCTTATGTGTGTGTTAAATGCAGTAATGGCACACATAACTGAGACTGCGCCTTTTAGTACGGTGCGCCTTTTGGTCGTGAAAATACGGTATTTGTCATGGCTCCATCATGTTGCTGCTCTAAAAGGAGAGGACAGCGTCCCAATGTCCCATCTGCAAACTTCTTCCATTTCCTCTCAATACTTTCTATAAGTACGCTACATTAAATACATAAATAAATGAAATAATTTTTAATTTAATAAATTAAAAATGAAAGCAATGATTCTTCACAGTCATGTAAATGTATATTTGCGTGGTTTTCTTCAGAAAACACTTCGCTGTCACATAGACTTGTTTAGGCTGACAGGTCAGACTTGCCCCTCACAAGATGGCGGCCGCTCTGACGTATGGGAGCGGTGGGCGGACACAGGCTGCGTGGCGTCTAGTGTATATGTCTATGCTGACACCTGCTCCACTACAGACATAATATAGATCAGAACTCAATTACTTCCCCCCGAGGGCCAAAATCAGAGCAGCATGCCAAACCAAGGGCCGGAACCATCGCAGGTTTTTTGCACGATGTCAGTAAAAGTTGTTTTATTTGCAAATGTTAGCTGATGTTACCATTATTACTATTATTATTGTTGTTATCATTATTATTATTATAGTATTAGTAGTCAAGTTGGTTGTAGTAATAATTTAAGCCTGGGATTTTAAAAACTTGTTTTGAGGGTCACTTAAAAAAGCACTCTTGGAAAACGTAAGTGTAAAACCAGCTATCTAATTATTTACACAGAGAGAGAGAGAGACAGAGATCCAGGGAGAGATGTTCAGTTTGTTACTGTTTAAATTCCATAATTGTTGTTTCAGTGCTGCTTTGGTTTCTGTTCTTATTTCATCCATTTGTTGTTTTTATTTGTGATCTGTTGCATTTGAAGTATAAAAACTGCTATATAAATGAACCTGTTATTACAATTGTTGTAATTTCTGTTATAAACACCAGTTAGATGCCAAATAAACAAAAACGGATGAATTCACTCACCAATCAGTGAGAAAAGTGATGGGATGAAGAAATCCCTCTGATGTATGTTGCATCAGAAAGTCTGTTTCTTTTAGTCAGAGATCAGAGGTGAAGAACACTCCTCCACTAAATCCTCCACTCTTCTTGTCGCAGTATTATCTGACACTTACCAAAATCATTTTCCATCATTCCAGCCACATTCCTGACGTTCTTAATGTGACCTAATGCATCTGAAGATAGTTCTGAAATGGGCCTGACACTCCTGATATTCCTGGAACTTCTTTTTGGCTCCAATGAATCTTCAAGAAGATCAAGAATCACCTGTATTGGTGAAGTTTGTAACTGAGAGTGTGGATTAGTAGTGAAAGCAGCAGAAGGAGACTTGAACTTTGATTCTTTTCATCGATAAAGGTATTTATTCTGGCGGCACGAGTATCAATCTGTGATGCAAAGGCTTTTTATACTGCATCTCTGCATGATGACCTGGTTTTTGTAGCCATAAAAAAGTGATTGAGGGGTGGATTGACTCAGACCAGCACTAGTGAAGGCCGAGGTCTGAAATGCAAGGCTGCCACTGTTACAATCTAATCCTACCATTTATAGGACATGCAAATACGTTTCAACTTCCAGCTTTTATTGAAAGATATAAATAAGGATGTGAGGATATAAACACTCTCATATACTATTTTTCCATTCATCCATCTTCTAAACCGCTTTGTCATGATGATTTTATTGTTGTAAAAAAGTCATGAAAGACCAAAGATTGAGGTGAAAACTGTCTTTATTTTGTCAAAGCTTGAAGAAAATGATGATGAAAGAAGATGAATATTGATGAAGTCAGTTTGCTTTGATGATAGAAGAAAGTGAAAGAGGGTGAATGACAGAGGTGAGATCAGTGTGAGAGTAAAAGCAGTGTGAGAGTCCCAGTGAGTCCGGTCAGGACTGGGAACACTGGTCTCTCCTCAGTGTCTCTCTGAGGGGAGTCTGGGAGCCCCGGGTGGCCTCACAGGTCACAGAGCCCACCTTCCTCCACTGGTCTGCAGGGAGCCTCAGGGTGCTGCTCCAGCTGTAGTGGCCGTCCTTCTGCAGCACCCCGGGGCTCCTGCTCTCCTCCCAGCTGCTGCTGCTGCTGCTGCTGCTGCTGTCCTCCGACTTCCAGCTCAGACTCCAGTCTGAGGGGAAGCCCTCGTTGGCCAGGCACATGAGCGTGGCCTTCCCCTGCTGCAGCTCCTCTCTGGAGGGGGGCAGCACCGTCAGGGTGGGGCGGGTATCACCTAGGAGACACCAATCAAATTAGAGGACAGGGAGCACCCAGCTGTCAATCAACCAGCACACACCTGGACAGCTTTAGTGGGAGACAGCTGATTTGGTCCTGGAAGAAGTTGCTGTCAGAGGCTTTTTCTGCTCCAGCAGTCACTCACTCACACATTGTTTCACTTCCCTTTAAGAAGCCTCTCATGCACATCAGCACAGAGAGAATCATCCAACACTTTGACCTGAAATACCTCAAACTACACAGGAAGGAACACAAGCTGATGTCTCAACATTTACTCTTCATTTGCATCAACGTTATCAGAAAGTTTACACTTTACAACTCATGACTGGAAACTTTAACATGAACTTCAAATCTAAATTAATATTTTCAATTATTAGGAGCTAAATGTAAAAGAAAAAACTGAAAATTATATCAAGAGGTTTTCATAATTTTACAACATTTATCATCAGTATTTCTATTTTACTGTAAAATAACAATATTAATGATGCATTTTAAAGTAAGAAGAGAAACAGAATTGGGAAACATTCTATAGAACCAAGAATAAATCCAGCTGTGATGAAGAGACACTCAATAAAACAAGAAGAATAAAACCTGCACACATTCCAACACAAACACATTTCAAACAGTGGACATGTCAACTAAAACTCAGCCCAAAGACAGACCAGTGCACCAGAAATGTCCCTAAATACACAGGTCAGTGTAAAAACAGCTTCAACATGAGACTGGTAGAGTTAAAACAGTGTGTTCCACAGCCATCAGGCTCTAACTGAGCACATTTAAAGACTGACAATAGCTTTGGTTTTGTCATTTAATCCTAATGAGATTTTAATCCGGTGTAAATTTAAAACTAATAACATTTCTCTGTGATCAAATTAAAGTGAAACAGAGCTGAGCTAAACTACATGAAATCAATGGAGATTAAAACTTGATCACTACAATAATTATTAAGAAAAAAAAACATCTTTCTAATCTCAAATCATTCAAAACAAGGTTTAATGTCTGAATTTGAATTATTTAGTTGAAAGAATTAAAAGGAGAATAAACTTACTTCCAACATCCAGTCTGGTTCCTCCACCGAACGTGTACCACAGTGATACAAACTCATTGAGCCGCTGTACAAAAACCTCTGACTGTAGAGAGACGCCACTCTCTGATTCTGAAACCAACAAACTCACCAAAACAACTTTTACCACCTGATCCTAACGGAACACAAGAGAACAGTTCTTTCATCTGCAATGTCTACTTGAAATACATATATTTATAGAGATTGTTTTAAAGATTATTTTCTGTTTTTTCTATTATGTCTATTGGAATTTATTCCTGAAGGGATTTAACAGCAAAAACAGTAAATTAAATTTAAAAACTACAGACGTATCTTTAATTATTCAGTTTAATTCCTTAATATTGTCATGAAAGTTTGAATCCAGAGTGAAAGTGAGAGATGAAAGTGATCCAGGTCCCTGTTGGAGTCAGTCAGAACATTTCCATAGAGCCACTTTGCATCAGCAGCACCATGCTCCAGTGCTCTGGGAGAGTTTATAGTCCTGACAGTTGAAGACTGGATGACTGACAGCCGTCCTTCATGACAACAGAAGACAGAGAAATCCTCCTCATCAGAAACATGAGTGTGATCTGCGTCCTCATCTGGACTCTCCTCTGCTGCTGCTTCACAGGTAAAGTCCAGAGAATCAAACTCCTCTCCTCTGTCAACATCCGTCCCTCTGAAATGAAGCCCACAAAACCATGAGGCTGCTTGATGTTTCTGTCTGTGTTTCCTCAGAGTCCAGAGGCCAGGTCACAGTGACTCAGCCTGCAGCAGTCAGCTCTGCTCCGGGAGCCTCCGTCACCATCACATGTAGGACCAGTCAGAATGTTTATGTTTATAGTGCTTATCACCTTTTAGCCTGGTACCAACAGAGAGATGGACAACCTCCTAAAAGGCTCATTTACTGGGCCAGCTCCAGAGATTCAGGGACTCCAGATCGTTTTACAGGCAGTGGATCAAACTCTGACTTCACTCTGACCATCAGTGGAGTTCAAGCTGAAGATGCTGCAGTTTATTACTGTCAGAGTGCTCATTCCATCAACAGTCAGTGGGTGTTCACACAGTGAAAAACCGTCGTACAAAAACCTCCCTCAGTCAGACTGAACAGAAACTGACTGCTGCACACTGATACACTTCACTGAACACACACACACACACACACACACACACACACACACACACACACACACACACACACACACACACACACACACATTAGAAATCTCTAACATAAACTGAACTAATGAATTTATTTATTGAGATCAGATGTTTCTTCACCAGAGGCGGTGGTGTTTCAACATGTAAATACTTGGTGGTGAGATTTTATTTCAGGTCTACTGAGCGCAGAGTTCAACACCACTTAATACCAAACTAAAGTTTGTGCAGAAGTTTTTAGCTCCAACATCTTCATGACAACCATATACTGTAGGATCCCATCTTGTGAAAAGGTTTAACACGGGGAATAGCCTCTGATTAAATCATTTAATAAACTAAACTGTGTCTCGGTGGGGAGTTGAACACGGGCCTACTGATTGCAAGGAAAGAATTCCTCCACTAGACGAGCAGCATATTGATTTACAAGTGAGATTCTTACACAGATTTTATTATGACCTTACACTCACTTTACCTCCAGTTTCTCCTCTAAAGTCAGAGTTTTAAATTTATACACCAGTAAATAATCAACCTCATTCATTTGGATTCTTAACTGTTAGCTCTCGCGGCGCATAAGCTGGCGTCACAACTCACTCAGTTACCTTGAAAAAGTAATCCAATTACTGATTACTAGTTATTCCTTGAAAAAGTAACTTAGTTACCTTACTGATTACTTGTTTTTAAAAGTAACTAAGTTAGATTACAAGTAATCTTATAGTTACTTTCAGCAGCTGCCAACAACATGCCCCCCTCAATCTCAACATAAAAATGACAACTGGTTTTACCAGAAACTGAGTTCTGATCACTGCCTGGCCTCCTGCTGATCCAGATTTAACCTTTGACCTTCATTCTTTGTTGTATTTATATCTGACTCATGGTTTTATTATCAGATTTTTACTATTACTGGTATTTATTAGTACATAGTTTAGTCTATTGTTGCACTATTTATCTGTTTTCAATAGAGCAATAGTATTTATTTGTTTGCACAACCTGCTCTATGCAACATTTTAATGACAGAGTAACGTGTTATTAATTAATGCGTTACCGGCATGACTGTGGCTATGTCCCGCTGGTCTTCCCTCCCCCTCTCTCTAACTGGTAACTTGGTAAAGATGGTGATTCTCCCTAAATTTCTTTATTTGTTCCAACACATTCCAATTTTTATAAGAAAATCTTTTTTTTAACAGATCAGACAATAATATAATGTTTGTGGTTGAACCAGACTCCTTGCATCAAAATAATTATTCTACAACTTCCCAAAAAGCGGGACGGTCTTGCACGACGTAACATCATACAATACTATTGGTCATGCAATATTAATAAGCTCTGTCATTGGCTGGACAATGAAGCCGACACAGATCCTTCATGGGCTCAAATAGAACGGCGATCTTCAAGGTTCTCTCTCCAGTCCCTCCTCACTTCTCGTCTCCCTGTTAACATTCATAACATCTAACAGAACCCTGTTGTCAACAATTCCTTGAAAATCTGGCTGCAGTTCCGTAAATATTAAAGCTTGAATAACCCCTCAATTTAAGAACTGATTGTTAAAAACCATCTATTTCCGCCCTCCCTATCACATCCTGCATTTTAAATCTGGCAAAACAAGGGCCTGGGGCCTCATTTATAAAACACTGCGTAGGATTCCTACTAAAAATGTTGGTGCACTCTAAAGCTGAAAATGGCGTGCGCCCAAACAAATTCAGATTGGTGAAACCGTGCGTACTGCACTTTCCTGTTATAGATCACAGTCCACCTGGAAGGTCCCACAGTTGATGTCCCGCCCTCAACACGTCCACTTTTAACCATAAATGGTCGATGCAAAGTGTCTCGTCAATATCTTTGCATCTCAATCGGCCCGTTGATCGCCGGCATTTGACGCTAAATCCTGAGAGAAAAGAAAAGAAAAGGAATTTTACAGAGAGAGAAATAGTCATGGAGGAGGTGGAGGTCAGGAAAATTATATTAGTTGGTGGTCACCAGTGTTGCCACAGTTACCTTGCAAAAGTAATTAGATTACTGATTACTAGTCACTCGCCTAAAAAGTAATTTAGTTACTTCATTGATTACTTGTTTTTAAAAGTAACTAAATTGGATTACAAGTAACTTTTTAGTTACTTTCAACAGTTGCCGACACCGCCCCACGTCTCTAAATAAAAAGGACAACTGGTTTGGCCACAAAGTGAGTTCTGATCACTGCCTGGCCTCCTGCTGATCCAGATTTAACCTTTGACCTTCATTCTTTGTATTTATATCTGACTCATTTTGTAATGATCAGATTTTTACCATTACTGGTATTTATTTACCCAGTTGTAGTCTGTTGTTGACCTTTTAATTACCCCCCTTGAGGAGAAATTAAGTCTTTCATTGATTGATTGATTGATTGAAAAAGAAAAAAATGTCAAAAGAGTTCAACATCTCTGCAGTTGTGTTCTTGTGGCAATGATATGGTTTAGTGTTGACATTTCTTAGTTTCCGTTGTTTCGTGTCACCTGAATGCACCGTTAGAGCGAGTTGGTCTGTGATTGGCTGAGAGTGGAGAAGGGGGCGGGTCAGGTCGGACTGCATGCGCTGCGTATGTCTGTGGCCGTTTCCCAATTCTTAGAGCGCCAGTGTGTACTCGCCTACGTCATGAGTAACTACTTGCAGCGTCCTCGGAAGTGCGGAAATGCAAATTTACGAGGACGCATCGGCGTTAATGGAGAATTGGAACACGAGTACTTCATGACGCTGTGGCTGTCATGGCTGGATGATGGACCCTGAAGCTGAGGAGGAGGAGGAGGAGGAGGAGGAGGAGGAGGAGGAAGAGGAGGAGGAGGAGGAGGAGGAGGAGGAGGAGGAGGAGGAGGAGGAACCTGTTTCCTCTCTGGTTCAGCAGGAAGGTGATTTGTACCTGATATTTTATATGATGATCTAAATTTTAGAACATTATTGTAAAATAGTACCTTTTCTGTCACATACATGCGGTGTATGTTACAGTGTATTGTACCGTGTATAGTAGTGTGTTTAGTACCGTGTACAGTACTGTATAAAGTACAGTGTATAGTTCCGTGTATAGTACAGTGTTACTATTACTTCTACCTCCTATACAGCCTTTATTTTACTCTTCATCTCCTTGGAGTTCAGTAACAACAAAAGCAGCTGATCAGAAATGTCCTACTAATACAAACAATTATTTTACTGTTTTAATGAAGATCCTTGATGTTTATTAAATAATTAACCAGCTTTTCTTCCCTGCTGCTTGTTGTCATCCTTCTGGTCATGTCATTAATATGTACTGTATTACATTTGTCTAATATACATCCTACAGTTAATCACTCCAATCATTAGCTGTAACAACTTCTCTTTAGAATAAATACATAAATGGTTTATACTGTGTGAGAGTAAATACATAAATACACACATGGCATACACTATTGAGCAAAGAAAGATATCAAGCAGAAGATAAAGGAACATTTATTTAATAAACTTCAGCGGAACCTACAACAGTAAAAACACAAGTTAGAAACATTATGTACACAGAAAAATGACATTGTTTTTAAAAATTCTAAAGTTCTTTCTTTTATTTCCCAGGAACCCCTGCAGTGATACACAGGTCAATAATGTTCCTATCCTGGAACCTTTCTCTCCTGGAGGTGTCGTGACTCCAGCTTCAGGGTTTCCAGGAGCATCGTTATGTTGATACTGATGCTCCTGCTGGTCATCAGGTATTCTGCTGTACTGCTGATTGATGGTGTCACCTTCTAATTCTTCCTCCTGCTGGTCATCAGGCATTCTGCTGTACTGCTGATTGATGGTGTCACCTTCTAATTCTTCCTACTGCTGGTCATCAGGTATTCTGCTGTACTGCTGATTGATGGTGTCACCTTCTAATTCTTCCTCCTCCTGGTCATCAGGTATTCTGCTGTACTGCTGGTTGATGGTGTCACCTTCTAATTCTTCCTCCTGCTGGGGCCGTTGATGGAGCCACATTCTAATTCCTCCTCCTGCAGAGCCACAACACATCTGTTACCTAAACAACAAACCTTTCCCCTCTATCATAGTGGAGTTATTTGTCATACCAAAGGAGGTTTATTGAAAGTTGAATTGTGTTCATTTTGTCGTTCTAAACCTCATATATTATAGACTCTTTTTTAATGACACCGGTCACCTGATAAAGACCGACATGTCATCACAACCAGATGAAGCTCTGAGGAAGACTACTGATGCAGCTGAAACATGCCAGCAAGGTAGAATCTTTCCTGCATCTACCTGTTGTTAAAAAAGACTCTGTAATATATGAGGTTTATTGACGTGTACATTGGCAACTGGGGATCTGTGCAGGATGCTCTTGTCCTGCACAGATCCTCCATGTACCAGCAAGTACTGGTACCAGCTGGGTGATGGAGGAAGTGCTATATCTACTAGTTACTTTCTGCTGGCTGATGGAGGAAGTACTATATCTACCAGGTACTTTCTGCTGGCTGATGGAGGAAGTACTATATCTACCAGGTACTTTCTGCTGGGTGATGGAGGAAGTACTGTATCTACCAGGTACTTTCTGCTGGGTGATGGAGGAAGTACTGTACCCATGCCTGCAGCACACAGTTGTTATTATATCACTGTACTGGCAACCTGCTTTATCTCAATATTCACAGTCATGAACACGAAGGAAAAAATAAATTCTGATTCATGATTACATCAAAATATATCAAATGTTTTCCATGTGAATTTTAACTGACAGGCAGGTTGAAACCCAACAGACACCAGGTCAAACCTGCTGGTGCTCCATCTTTCTGAGAGCCTGGAGAGACGTCCTCTTGTTGCTGCCTGTCTGTGTGGCATCTGGTGACATCATGGAGGTGGTGGAGGAAGTTCCAGGGATGATGATGGAGACGACCAAGTGGCACTGAGGACGCCCAGAGGGACCTGGCAGGAAGTGATCTGCGAGCGAGACTGTTCAGCTGCCTGCTGCTGAAGAACGACCTGCAGGCCTCAGAGAGGAGAACTACATCTAGACAGGAAGCTCTCCTCATGTACTCATGTTCTCTAGTCATGTGTAAATATATGTAGATAGATGGATAAAGACAGAGAGATCAACAGACTGTAAATGATTGTTTATGACTGTAAAATATAGAACTGAACATTTCTCTGTTTCATTTGATAAACAATGTAATGTTGCTTTAAAGAAGAAATTGTCTGGGGTGAATTTCAACAATCATGAGGTCTATGAGGAGGACATAAAACAAAAAGAATGACACACTACCAATTCAGTAAGTTATTAACACATGTATGAATAAAGTATATACATGTAATAATTCAAGCATCAAAAACAATCCTCACTCCCATCCTCATCTGGAGGAGTTCCTCTTCTCCACTGGACCAGGCTTCAGGTTCCTCAGTAGTCCTGGATTCAAATAGTGCATGGTGTTAGTTTGAATCCACAGCATCCTTCAGTAACCAGTAGATTCTCCAGTAGAACCAGTAGAACCTCCAGTAGAACCAGTGGAACCAGTAGAACCTCCAGTATGATGGGTAGAAATCTTTAGTGCAATTGAGACAAAACACTATGGCTAGTAGAACCTTCACCTCTCAGTCAAGGTAAATAGTTTTAAACATAATCTTTCCCCTCAGCAGCAAATATAAATGTAGATGAACACTGTTAGATTTACACTAAAACAATTATATCTCATGTTTAACCACAGTAGAGAACCACAGCCAGCCTCATCTCAGTCTGGATCCACAATCTCCGAAAACCTCAGAACAAATGTTTAAGTAAGCGTGATCTTGAAATATCAACCTCATAACAACATTTTATAACAACTATAGTCTGGCCTAAAACACTCTTAAAACTGCACTCTGTTAAACAATGACGCTAATATTTCAGATCTTTTACGCACTGTTGTGTGTTTCCCCTTCTCCGATCTCCTCCGTCATCTCTTGCCAAATGCATTATGGGTAAATTGGCTTCCCAAGACTGAACAGGTCTGTTTCGATGCATCCTCGATAAAGTTGGCGGAGCGAGGATACATCCGGGTATTCCATGTGTACTCGGTGAGAAACGGCCTAAGAATAGAAACAGTACTTGGTCTCCCACTGATGACGTTTAACAGGTACACGAGAGCACAAGTATGGAGGAGTATGGGTATTGGAAAACGGCCTGTGTGTTTGGAGGAGAGAGAACGAGCGGCCGGTTCTGTTTAATGATAAAGCGGCTTTACAGACAAGTTACTCGTCCTGTTGGACGCTACAATATTAATGCACAGTGACTTGGAGAAGTAACTTTAATCTGATTACTGGTTTGGAAATAACAACGCGTTAGATTACTTGTCTAACCAGCATCACTGGTGGTCATGGTAGTAGAGTCACTAATAAAAAGTAAAAACAAGCGATTGGCAGCACGTCGTCACTGCTGTAAACAGTGTGGCAGCCACAGAGAGATCAGTGACTGCAGAGGTGGAGAAGAAGAGTCTGATCTGAAGGTGGAGGCCCGAGGAGAGTGACCTCATGGGGGCAGCACCTGAGCACACTGCTGGACACCATAACAGCCCTCATGGTTGTGACGGCCAGCGTGTATTTCTGGTGGAGACGACAGCGGACCGATAAAGTTCACTTTTATCTGTTTATTAAATGTATGAAGGAAATACTTGAACAGGGACTTGTAAAAAGGCTCAGTGGACTTTGTGTTGTATCCTCAGTCACTGGAGAGTTGGAGGCGGAGGGTGACGTGGAGGTCGTCTGTCTCCAGCAGCAGAGCGTCCAGAGCGCATGGCGGTACAGCGCATCCACAGTGCAGCTTCATGCACGACTGTCACCGTGCTATTTATATGCGTTCTTAGCAATGGGACCGGTTGTTAAACACCTTGTCACAATTGATAATCAGTCAGTTCTATCCACCGCTCTGGATCATTTGAAGATGAACGTTTGTCATATGAACCTCGTGCTGCTGATTCAGTAGAAATGGCTCATTAAAGGAACATCTATAACACTGAAGCTCGGCTGTTTATGATCACCTGGATCTATAAGTCTGACATTTGAAGACATTAAATGTATGAGATGAATCTGGCTTCAATTCTCCACCTCACAATCAGCACCGCCAGTTTCCACCGTCTCCAAAATGTGTGTGCGCAAGGTTCAAAGTTGCCGTACCGGTACGCACATTCTCCCGCAGAGCTTATTTTTTTAGATCACAAACTTTGCGTGGGAAGTGGCATACGCATCTTTCAGGACCTGTTTTGTCCGTCAGCAACCTTTATAAATGAGGCCCCTGATCTTTATAAAGAAACTATTTACTGATTTTATGGAGCTTTCAATCAGGCTTGAACTACCTCACTCTCACTTCTTAATTTTTCTATTAACCAGGCACTTTGTCCAAACCACCTTCCTCCACTGCTCTACCCACCACCCGAGTCTCAGATTGACTCACTGCTCTCTCTCGACCCTGCACAGAAACGCTCCATCTAGGTGATCTACAACTCCATTGACTCCCTCAACTCCAACCAGATGACCAAACTGAAACAGACTTGGGAGGAGGAAATAAGAACGTCAATATCAGACAGCCGATGGGACCAACTTCATGTGCGAGTTCACTCATCCTCAATATGTGCTCGGCACGGCTTCTTTCAATGCAAGGTTCTCCTTAGAGTGCACTACAGAACTGCTGGACCGGCACAAATGTACCCAGGCACCAGTGGCAGTTGTAATAGATGTAAACAGTCACCTGTCAACCAAACACACATGCTCTGGTCCTGTTCAAATCTCACTGGCTTCTGGCAGCAGATTGTTGATCCCCTTGCTACAGTGCTTGAGATGGAGCTTTTCCCTGAACCTTGCACTGCACTGTTTGGGTCGCCCCCAATTACAACAGCTAATCTACCTGTGATTTTTCATTTAACTATTTGTGTTCCTTATGTAGTTGTGTCTCGAATGACGTTTTAATTAAAGGGTGGGAAGGGACAACGGACAGTCATGGACTTTAGTTCAGCTGTAGAAGCAGATTGAGCTCAATTGATTCAATATTGATACTGTGATTATTTTTCTTGTCCCCATCATGCATTACGTTGAATGACCCTCTTACTTTTCAACCCATCTGTTTATGCACATTTTTTCTTTTGTTGTAAAAAGAAAAGTGAAAATGCTAAAGAAAAAAAAAAAAAGATTTAAAAACAATAAATAAAAGACAGCAGGTCCAAGCAGCAATCTCCTGAGCTGGACCAAGACACCATCCGGCCGGGGAAATGAAGCAGGAGCAGAAAAAAAGAAAAACACAAACCAGAAGAAGACAAATGTTCTTCTCTCCTGCTGGTTCCTGTCAGGACTCTTGCTGTGGCATTATGAATCAGTGGAAGACTTTCAGCAGTTATTCAGACACCCTGATATTAGGGAGTTACAATAGTTACTCTGGAGGGAACAAATGTGTGGATTAGTTTCTCAGCTTCATTCTGAGTCAACATGTTCCTGATACTAGAAATATTAAGCAGGTGACAAAAGGCAGTCCTGCAGATTTGTTTAATGTGGAGCTGAAGGATCAGTCCTGGTCCAAAGTAACTCCAGGTTCCTCACAGTGGTACTGGAGGTCAAAGTAATACCATCCAGTGTTACTATATGTTCAGATCATTTCTCTCTCAGATGATTTGGGACAACTATAATAACTTGTGTTTAATCTGAGTTCAGAAGCAGAAAATGATCATTCATCCAGACTCTTGTGTCTCTAAGAGAAGCTTCTAGTTTGACAAGTTGATCAGTATCATCTGGTTTCATAGGGAAATCGATTGGTGGATCATCTGCATAGTAATGGAAGTTAATGGAGAGTTTTCTGATCATCCCTGCTCCCTCATGCTCATCCTCTACATCCTCCTTCTTGGCAATATCATCAGTAAACATCATCTTCATTCCCACTGCTACGCCGACAACATCCAGATCTACATTTCAACCAAATCTATCACCCCAACAACCTGCTCCACCCTCACCAACTGCCTCGGTGAAATAAAAACATGGATAAAACATGAAACATGAACTAAACTACGACAAATTGTACATGATAATCATGAGACCTAAATCCCTCACAAAACACATGGACAACTTCACCCTGACCACTGGAAACTCCACCCTGTCTCCGTCACCTCACACCTGTAATCTGAGAGTTATTCTCCACATCAAGCTCACCTTTGAACAACACATCAACCAGATCACTCGGACCGCCTTCTTTCACCTCAAAAACACGGCCCACCTTCACAACTCACTCTCCTCCTCTGCTGCTGAAACCCTCATCCACTCATTCATCACATCCTGAATCCACGACTGCAACAACTTTCTCCTCGGCTCATCTTCAAAAGTCCTCAATAAACTTTGGTGTATCTAGAACTCTGCTGCTCGTCTGCTCACCCACTGCAACTCCTGTGAACACATCACCCCCGTCCTCCTGAACCTCCACTGGCTCCCTGTCCTCCAAAACATATCACTAACATCTCTGTCTGTCTGTCTGTCTGTCTGTCTGTCTGTCTGTCTGTCTGTCTGTCTGTCTCTCTCTCTCTCTCTCTCTCTCTCTCTCTCTCTCTCTCTCTCTCTCTCTCTCTCTCTCTCTCTCTCATCATTTTCTCACCTTCTATCCACATATGTTTTTCTTTCTCTCAGTAAAAGTACCTGGATATGACTGTGTTGAATTCGGCTCCAAAACACTATTAAACGACAGAGGAGACTCTCCTGCTCAATAATTCAGTTCAACTTTGTCATTCGTCGAGCAGTTTCATGTTTATTAGCTGTCAAAGTTCCGAACACCGATTCCCGCCTCCTCCCTCCTCCTCCTCCTCCTCCCTCCTCCTCATCCCTCCTCCTCCTCATCCCTCCACCTCCCTCCTCCTCCTAGTCCCTCCTCCTCCTCATCCCTCCTCCTCCCTCCTCCTCCTCATCCCTCCTCCTCCTCATCCCTCCTCCTCCCTCCTCCACCTCCTCCCTCCTCCTCCTCCTCCCTCCTCCTCCTCATCCCTCCTCCTCCCTCCTCCACCTCCTCCCTCCTCCACCTCCCTCCTCCTCCTCCTCCCTCCTCCTCCTCCCTCCTCCTCCTCCTCTCATTCAAATACATGGGAAAACCAAAATGTCTCTTCAAAAACAGCCGTGACAGATCACTCCGAACAAGTGGCCACTGTGGCTAAACTATGACTGTGATAAACAAAACGAGCAGATCAGAAGCACGACAAGAACCTGCCGAGCAAGACGTTGCAACGCTTGTGGGGAAAATATCATAAAAAAATACCTTTTTGACGAGAGAGAACAATGCTGTCATTTTTTTGGTTCCAGCGATTTCAAGAGACATTTATAAATGAGTCAGATGGAGCAAAATCGTGTGTCTGCATCAAACTGCGCCTCCTAGTGTCTAAAGTTTACGTCTGTCTGCTTCCAAACCCACACAGACTGAAAGACAACACATTTTCCTCTCAAGAAATGATAATTTTATGAAAATATTTGCCCGAAAACTGTGGATTCTGAGTTTTTTTCCAAAATATGTGGATAAAATCCGTCCTCTCACCCACTGTGATGACGTCACTAACTGCAGGTGGTCAGAACACTGTTGCTTCATTCACACCAGGATTACACAATACCAGGAAAGTCCTTGTTTATGAGCTAACCTGCTATCATGTGCTACATAAACAAGCTACCATGCTAATCTGTGGTTTGTGGATGAGCTAACATGTTATTGTGTGCTACAATAAGTCTGTTTGTTTCTCTTGTTTGTTATTTTTGCACATGTTCATAAATAAACAAATAAATAAATCATAAAAGACAAAACTCTTTGTATCAAAGTCATTACCCTTTGTGACATGTTTGTTTGTGTGAGACATCCTTTGATCTTTCGATTCCTTATGAGTTCACCTGAGAAATCAAAGATTGATGAGAGATCCTGAATGCTCACTGACACTATTTACAAGGCTTTACCACTGCACCACCTGTCCAGATCCTTTGGTACGTTTATTATTTAATGATTTACATCAGTACTGTGAGCTGAATGAAAAAAGTACATTTATTGAACTTACACGACTCAGAATTGCTAATGCATCATATAATCCTAAAGAAGACTAAAGATTATCAGTGTTTAACTACTGGTATTTATTTACCCGGTGACGTAGTTGTAGTCTGTTGTTGAACTATTTATCTATTCATCTATTTATTTATTTGCGCTGCTTTTTCTATGCAACCTTTTACGTAATTCCCCCCCAGGGACAAATAATCTTTATTTGATTGATTGATTAAATTAAGTTGTAACATCTCTGCAGATGTGTTGTTGATGCAATGTTAAGGTTTAGTGGTGATGTTTGTTGGTTCCGATTCTTAACGCAATTCGTGACATGTTACCATCAACACTGGTACTGAACACACATGATGTAAGTTTTGGTCTGATTAAAATCAATTGTGACTTTATTACAGATCGCTGTGATCAGAAATCAGAGTAAAAAGTAACTGATTACTACGGTGGCCTGGAAGTGCAAAACGCTGCAAACTACAGAAAACACTTCCCAATTCAAAAAACACTTCCTAATTAAGAAAACACTTCCCAATTCAAAAAACACTTCCTAATAGAGAAAACCATAGACATAATAAAGAGTAGACGCCTCGGCGACTGGGGAGGGACGCGTCAACAGCACCGCCATCTTGAACCGGTGGTGGTGGCGGCAGGGGTGAATGAACATCGACGATGGAAAGAGGTTTCCTAAATCTCTAAGTAGAATTATAAGTTGAATTTTAAACTGATTTCCAAACTGTTTGATTTTTTAAAAACGTCATACATGTAGCTACTTTGTTTAGTGTGTGTTAAAGTGCAGTACACACTTTGTTTGTGTGTTAATGTGCAGTACACACTTTGTTTGTGTGTTAATGTGCAGTACACACTTTGTTTAGTGTGTGTTAATGTGCAGTACACACTTTGTTTAGTGAGTGTTAATGTGCAGTACACACTTTGTTTAGTGAGTGTTAATGTGCAGTACACACTTTGTTTGTGTTAATGTGCAGTACACACTTTGTTTAGTGTGTGTTAATGTGCAGTACACACTTTGTTTAGTGTGTGTTAATGTGCAGTACACACTTTGTTTAGTGAGTGTTAATGTGCAGTACACACTTTGTTTAGTGTGTGTTAATGTGCAGTACACACTTTGTTTGTGTGCATTGATGTGCAGTATACACTTTGTTTAGTGTATTAATGTGCAGTACACACTTTGTTTAGTGTGCGTTAATGTGCAGTATACACTTTGTTTAGTGTGTTAATGTGCAGTACACACTTTGTTTAGTGTGCGTTAATGTGCAGTATACACTTTGTTTAGTGTGTTAATGTGCAGTACACACTTTGTTTAGTGTGCGTTAATGTGCAGTATACACTTTGTTTAGTGTGTTAATGTGCAGTATACACTTTGTTTAGTGTGTTAATGTGCAGTACACACTTTGTTTAGTGAGTGTTAATGTGCAGTACACACTTTGTTTAGTGTGTGTTATTGTGCAGTACACACTTTGTTTGTGTGCATTGATGTGCAGTATACACTTTGTTTAGTGTATTAATGTGCAGTACACACTTTGTTTAGTGTGTTAATGTGCAGTACACACTTTGTTTCGTGTGTGTTATTTTGCAGTACACACTTTGTTTAGTGTGTGTTGATGTGCAGTATACACTTTGTTTAGTGTGTTTAGTGTGCAGTACACACTTTGTTTAGTGTGTGTTAGTGTGCAGTACACACTTTGTTTACTGTGTATTAATGTGCAGTACACACTTTGTTTACTGTGTGTTAATGTGCAGTATGCACTTTGTTTAGTGTGTTGATGTGCAGTATACACTTTGTTTAGTGTGTGTTGATGTGCAGTATACACTTTGTTTAGTGTGTGTTGATGTGCAGTACACACTTTGTTTAGTGTGTTAATGTGCAGTACACACTTTGTTTACTGTGTTAATGTGTTGTACTGGGCTGTTATTCATGTGAAATTGATTGACAATGTTGTATAATTCCTCTGAAATGGGTTCAGTCAATAAATTGTGAATTTCTTCAGATAGACAGACGTCTTAAAGTATCGTGGATGAAATTTCCAGAGATAAACTGAGTAGAATCGCTGTATTGTGATAATACTGTTATCGTGGCCAAATAGGTTACTGGCTATACTCAGCCGTAGTAATGGTTATAATAATAATATCAATAATGATCGAAGAATCCAGTATCTATAATACAATAATAAAAACTATAATAATAATAAACAATAATAATACTGTAGTAGTACAATTATACAATAATAATTGTCAAATGCAATTTATAGCCATGCACATCTGAACGTTTTCTGGGTTTCTTTTGTTTTCTCTCTCTCTCTCTCTCTCTCTCTCTCTCTCTCTCTCTCTCTCTCTCTCTATATATATATAATATAATAATAATAATATATAATATATATATATATATATATCTCGGTCTATGGCCCCGCTCCGCCTGCTTCTAGCTTCTGCAGCTCGACCAGAGCTTGAAGTCCGTGATTGTTGTGGTTATTAGGTGACGTTTAGGACCACGGTGGGGGGAGGAGGGGGGCGATTACGTCATCTTTTTTTCCACGTATGATCGTCTTTGCTGAGCGTACTCCGCCGCATGTTTACTTTTTAGATTTCTTATCAAATTAGTTGTGTTAAACGAAGTAGTGGGGCTCCACCTCTCGGGACTGTGGCGAAGCAAATAGTCCAACTGGCCGCTGGACTGGTTTGGTTGTCAACCTTAAAATACCTCCAGACTGCTGACATTTTATCCACTCAATGGTTTTAGACTGCTAACCTCAGTTTGCGGCAGGTTGCAAACGGGGCTCGCTTTACGGCAGCTGCCGTGAAAATGTTTTTTTTTTTTTTAATTAGATCGGCGGGGCGATCGGCTGGATTTCCTGATTCCCGATTATTTACAAATCACCAATATCGGCCCCGATCCGATATCTACCGATCTGATCGGGACATCCCTACTTTAAAGCAAAGTGTCCCTCTCATTTTCTTTCTAGTTAATTTGGCACTTTTCTTGACAAAAGGCCAAACAAGTTGATCGTCACACTGATGGATTAATATCTCATCTATTGATCAACTGATTGATGGAAAACAATCTTTAGATTCTTGTAAGTGCTGAGCTCTCAGCAGATTCTTTGACCTTTGGTAGTAAGTTCATTTTAAACTGTTGAATCTCTGTTGATTCTTTGACTTGGATGTGCAGCAGCACCGACTCCAAAGCACATTTTGTAGACGTCCTTGTAAAGCTTCACTTCCTCTCTTCCTGTTGTCCTTCTGTCACACATCAGCCCTGACACTGCCTCACTTCTTCAACCTCTCTGTGGACTGTCCATCCCTCTGGACGCTTGACCTCAGAGCCTCACCACCTCTGCTCTGAGCTTCTTCTCCTGTCTCTTCTCTCACATGTTCTGTCTTTTCTCTGCTGTGCAGACCTCCACCTCTCCTTTCCTCAGACCATTATGAAAAAAGGAAACGTCCTGGATACCATCAATGAAGTCACCATCATCCATGTCTTCACCTTCCTCATCCCCTGTGTCAGACCGGCTGCTGGACTTCTGGACTGACCCCTCCTGACTCACCCTCTTAGAAGCATGAAGTGTCTGTGGGGAGTCATTCTTTACTCCCACAAATCTTCCTGCTGCTTCAGCCACAAACTTAATAACATCTGACCTTGATTTCTGCTGAACCGTATGGCTGTTAACGCCAGCGTTTCCACTCATTTAGTTTTAGATGTGATAAAATTATTCTCAATTCTTTGATTTTCCATGTACGGACGATGATTCTGGACACATTAAAGATGCATTAACGTTTTGTAAATGACGTCTTTAAAGTCAAAATCCTGATTTTATTTATTTTACTTTAATATAATATTCTCAGAATAAAGTCAAACTTCAGACTTTTTAAGTCTCCAAGGAGAAACTCACCACTTTGATAACTTTTCATCTGGTGAATACAACTATGTACATGAGTCAATGTTTTATCAGCATTATCAAATGTCATTGTCATTGTTAATGCTCTCATTGCTGCACTGTTTAGCGCTCTCGCTTGACAGAAGGTTGTGGGTTCAAATCCAGCTGGAGCTGTTTGTGGAATTTCCTTGTGTTTCCTCAGGGTTCTCTGGTTTCCTCCCACATTCCAAAAAACTGCATGTAATGTTAATGCTAAATGAAGTGTCTGTGTGTGTCCTGTGGAAGACTGATGACCTGTCCTTTTTCTTTTGAAACGTATTTTCATGGACGTCCATAAGACGTCCAGACAAGACTTGAAAACAACGTCCAAGAAAGACGTCTAAAAAACGTTCATTCTGGCTCGTCTGAGGACGTCTTCTGGATGTCAAATATTGACGTCTATATGATGTCCAGAAAAGACATCCAGACAACGTCCAAGAAAGACGTCTAAAAAACTTTCATTCTGGCCCCTCTGCAACTGCAACGTGAAATAAGTGTCGATCACGCTGCTGCTTCAACCAATCAGGTTTTGATATTGATGCTCTTTTTGTTTTTTAATTGATTCATTTTATTTTATTTTATTTCATTTTTTACTTTATTGCCCAAATGGGGGAACATCCAAACAGAGCAAACAAACATCAAACAACAAAAACAAACAATTTTAACAGACGATGCTCACAAATAATACATTAGTATAATCTTAAGCTCCATGGTATGAACTTATAAAGATAACTATAACAAATACAAATAAGGATGACATTATTTATTTTAAAAGAAAAGTATAATTAAAAAAAAAAAAAAACACAAAAGAGACGAGGGAAGCAGAGGGTCTCATTATTCTTTTTGGAATAATTCTTTGTCGCGGGGTTCACCCAACAACCTTCCCAAACTGGGAAAACCGATGGCGTAGCCGTCAGCTGTGTTGTTGTTGTTTTTCTAATTTATTTTTCAGGCCTCTCCAAACCGTGAATCATACTATTTACAAAGTGCAAAATAAAATAAAAAATACCCAAATGTGAAAATAAACAAAAGCAAAGAAAACTCTATATACAAATCTGTACAGGTTATATACATATGAGTTCTTCCTCAACTTCAGGATACAACAATGAAGCTCCACCGATCAATACTTGCCACCACCTCTAACCAGAGTCCAACTCTCCCATCAGGCCCAGCACAGCCCGTTTTATCCGCTTAGCCCCTCCCACTGGGCGTAACCTTTCGCTGAAAAAAGTCATTGTTTTTCTTAAACACAAACCCTACAACATAAATAAATAGATTTTCCATCATTTACCTTGCCGTCCCACAATAACCCCTCAGTAAACTCGGCAATAAGTTTTAAAGGAAAGAAATAATAACATTGTTCACGTGACTGTGAAACCTTCCGGGCCCAAAAGCATTTAACCCGACTGGTGGTATGGCCCGGGTTTGCCAGTCACCCTGCAGGCGCGTCACTGCCGGCTGTCCTCCGCCACACTGGAAGGTGAGTGAAGGTGTGTGTGAATGTCTGAGAGAGAGAGAAATCATACTGCTACAAGTGTGAACCCTTGGTCACGATACTGACAACAGAGGAGGAGAAACTGGCTTGTATGTGAGTGCAGGTTATTGCAGAGTAGGTAAGTGAGTGTGTGTGTGTGTGTGTGTGTGTGTGTGTGTGTGTGTGTGTGTGTGTGTGTGTGTGTGTGTGTGTGTGTGTGTGTGTGTGTGTGTGTGTGTGTGTGTGTGTGTGTGTGTGTGTGTGTGTGTGTGTGCGTTACGCGGCGGGTGCGCCGCGATGATATGTGCTACGTCATCGCGCGTGATGGAGCCGCTCCATCACATTCTTTAAATAACTCAATAGTTTTATTGCTTTTTTTCTGTGTTTATGTTACTGAGTGTTTTAATGTGTTTCTTTAAGTTCAATATAAAACTGAACATAATCTGGGTTTACCTTTGCTAATCTGCATTGTGAAATTGTGAAATTTTCCAACTAGAATTGTTAAATCAACTATAAATTCTATGTCTTTATTTTGTAATGAAAATATGCAATTACACTTTTACAATGAATTTGAGCATGATTTTAGTTTTACACACTATATAATTCCTCTCTCACTTATCCGGGTGGCAAACACCGTCACCCAGATCACATTGCACCGATTAAGAACCTTCCTGAAGGTGGTGTCTCACACCGGACACCACCTTCACGTGGGCTCACCACCTGCAGGAAGGTTCTTAATTGGTGCAATATTGTCAGGTCCAACCTCTGAACATTTATTAATTCTGCAAGGAAGAACACACACAAGTTTAAGATTGGTTTTTACTCGCGAGGAGAACGGACAGAGAGTGTTTCAGTTACAATCTCCAACTCGCTCTGAAAAACCTCTGCCGCCTCCTCTTCTTTTATTAGGGTTCCTCTTATCTGATTTCAAGGCACTTCCCATCTGCAGACCACATTCCTCCTAACCATAAAAGATCACAGTGGAGAAATACAAGTCGTATTAGATGAGAAAGACTGTTGGTACAATGAATGTGATAACCTTTCGTAAGATTATTCCAACAAATATGATCTGGGTGACGGTGCTCAGACTGACACCTCCACCACCCGGAAATGGATTAGAGGGAGAAAATGGATGATGGAAGATTCAAAATGTCTAAACCTTTAATAAACAGCAGGTTTTATCCTCAGAACTTCTTGATATTGTAGGTGACTCTTCATCAGGTGAAGTAACCCAGTGCCGATGGCTTTTATGACACAAATAGATATTGGTGACTCAGGACCCGCCAGCAGGCCTCGGGTGACGTCAGCGTATTCAAGCCCTCTGATTGGCTCGTCAGAGAGTTCACTCTCCAGCGCCAGCTGACTGCATCTGGAGCGAGCTGCATTCACAATATTATGTGTGTTTATTTAATAGTGGTTTTGTCAACCGACAATGGCTAAAGGAGAAGATAAAGAGATGTGGTTGCAGATTTATTGTCAAAACAATTTTCAAGAATGACGTTTCCTAGAGGTCATTGAACGCACCGCAGGGCTCCAAGCACACAGAGGTCCGGTACAATTTACTTGTGCTCACTACAAGTTCCATGGCAGGATTCAGGATTATGTGATTCGCCATTATATTATTTTCAAACCATGAAAAACGTTTGTCACCGTCCACGGCCCCCTGGAATTCTGGGAATAACAGCGGCTTTTTTTATGAAGCTGAAACAGAAGGAGACTTGAACTTTGATTCTTTTCATCATAAAGGTATTTATTCTGGCAACACGAGTATCTATCTGTGATGCAAAGGCTTTTTATACTGCATCTCTGCATGATGACCTGGTTTTTGTAGCCATAAAAAAGTGATTGAGGGGTGGATTGACTCAGACCAGCACTAGTGAAGGCCAAGGTCTGAAATGCAAGGCTGCCACTGTTACAATCTAATCCTACCATTTATAGGACATGCAAATATGTTTCAACTTCCAGCTTTTATTGAAAGATATAAATAAGGATGTGAGGATATAAACACTCTCATATAATATTTTTACATTCATCCATCTTTGCCATGATTATTTTATTGTTGTAAAAAAGTCATGAAAGACCAAAGATTGAGGTGAAAACTGTCTTTATTTTGTCAAAGCTTGAAGAAAATGATGATGAAAGAAGATGAATATTGATGAAGTCAGTTTGCTTTGATGATAGAAGAAAGTGAAAGAGGGTGAATGACAGAGGTGAGATCAGTGTGAGAGTAAAAGCAGTGTGAGAGTCCCAGTGAGTCCGGTCAGGACTGGGAACACTGGTCTCTCCTCAGTGTCTCTCTGAGGGGAGTCTGGGAGCCCCGGGTGGCCTCACAGGTCACAGAGCCCACCTTCCTCCACTGGTCTGCAGGGAGCCTCAGGGTGCTGCTCCAGCTGTAGAGGCCGTCCTTCTGCAGCACCCCGGGGCTCCTGCTCTCCTCCCAGCTGCTGCTGCTGCTGCTGCTGCTGCTGTCCTCCACCTTCCAGCTCAGACTCCAGTCTGAGGGGAAGCCCTCGTTGGCCAGGCACATGAGCGTGGCCTTCCCCTGCTGCAGCTCCTCTCTGGAGGGGGGCAGCACCGTCAGGGTGGGGCGGGTATCACCTAGGAGACACCAATCAAATTAGAGGACAGGGAGCACCCAGCTGTCAATCAACCAGCACACACCTGGACAGCTTTAGTGGGAGACAGCTGATTTGGTCCTGGAAGAAGTTGCTGTCAGAGGCTTTTTCTGCTCCAGCAGTCACTCACTCACACATTGTTTCACTTCCCTTTAAGAAGCCTCTCATGCACATCAGCACAGAGAGAATCATCCAACACTTTGACCTGAAATACCTCAAACTACACAGGAAGGAACACAAGCTGATGTCTCAACGTTTACTCTTCATTTGCATCAACGTTATCAGAAAGTTTACACTTTACAACTTATGACTGGAAACTTTAACATGAACTTCAAATCTAAAATAATATTTTCAATTATTTAGAGCAAAATATGAAATACACAGGAAATAAAGATAACTTCTTTGGAGGATTTGATAAATTTACAACATTTATCATCAGTATTTCTATTTTACTGTAAAATAACAATATTAATAATACATTTTAAAGTAAGAAGAGAAACAGAATTGGGAAACATTCTATAGAACCAAGAATAAATCCAGCTGTGATGAAGAGACACTCAATAAAACAAGAAGAATAAAACCTGCACACATTCCAACACAAACACATTTCAAACAGTGGACATGTCAACTAAAACTCAGCCCAAAGACAGACCAGTGCACCAGAAATGTCCCTAAATACACAGGTCAGTGTAAAAACAGCTTCAACATGAGACTGGTAGAGTTAAAACAGTGTGTTCCACAGCCATCAGGCTCTAACTGAGCACATTTAAAGACTGACAAGATCTTTGGTTTTGTCATTTAATCCTAATGAGATTTTAATCCGGTGTAAATTTAAAACTAATAACTTTTCCCTGTGATCAAATTAAAGTGAAACAGAGCTGAGCTAAACTACATGAAATCAATGGAGATTAAAACTTGATCACTACAATAATTATTAAGAAAAAAAACATCTTTCTAATCTCAAATCATTCAAAACAAGGTTTAATGTATGAATTTGTATTATTTAGTTGAAAGTATTAAAAGGAGAATAAACTTACTTCCAACATCCAGTCTGGTTCCTCCACCGAACGTGTACCACAGTGATACAAACTCATTGAGCCGCTGTACAAAAACCTCTGACTGTAGAGAGACGCCACTCTCTGATTCTGAAACCAACAAACTCACCAAAACAACTTTTACCACCTGATCCTAACGGAACACAAGAGAACAGTTCTTTCATCTGCAATGTCTACTTGAAATACATATATTTATAGAGATTGTTTTAAAGATTATTTTCTATTTATTCAATAATATCTTTTGGAATTTATTCCTAAATAGATTTGGCAGCAAAAATAGGAAATTTTTAAAAAGTAAAAACTACAGACGTATCTTTAATTATTCAGTTCAATTCCTTAATATTGTCATTAAAGTTTGAATCCAGAGTGAAAGTGAGAGATGAAAGTGATCCAGGTCCCTGTTGGAGTCAGTCAGAACATTTCCATAGAGCCACTTTGCATCAGCAGCACCATGCTCCAGTGCTCTGGGAGAGTTTATAGTCCTGACAGTTGAAGACTGGATGACTGACAGCCGTCCTTCATGACAACAGAAGACAGAGAAATCCTCCTCATCAGAAACATGAGTGTGATCTGCGTCCTCATCTGGACTCTCCTCTGCTGCTGCTTCACAGGTAAAGTCCAGAGAATCAAACTCCTCTCCTCTGTCAACATCCGTCCCTCTGAAATGAAGCCCACAAAACCATGAGGCTGCTTGATGTTTCTGTCTGTGTTTCCTCAGAGTCCAGAGGCCAGGTCACAGTGACTCAGCCTGCAGCAGTCAGCTCTGCTCTGGGAGCCTCCGTCACCATCACATGTAGGACCAGTCAGAATGTTTATGTTGATAGTGCTGGTCACTATTTAGCCTGGTACCAACAGAGAGATGGACAACCTCCTAAATTGTTCATTTACTTGACCAACACTCGAGCATCAGGGACTCCAGATCGTTTTACAGGCAGTGGATCAAACTCTGACTTCACTCTGACCATCAGTGGAGTTCAAGCTGAAGATGCTGCAGTTTATTACTGTCAGAGTTTTCATGTAATCAACAGTCAGTATGTGTTCACACAGTGAAAAACCGTCGTACAAAAACCTCCCTCAGTCAGACTGAACAGAAACTGACTGCTGCACACTGATACACTTCACTGAACACACACACACACGCACACACGCACACACGCACACACGCACACACACACACACACACACACACACACACACACACACACACACACACAGGTCTACTGAGCGCAGAGTTCAACACCACTTCATACCAAACTAAAGTTTGTGCAGAAGTTTTGAGCTCCAACATCTTCATGACAACCATATACTGTAGGATCCCATCTTGTGAAAAGGTTTAACACGGGGAATAGCCTCTGATTAAATCATTTAATAAACTAAACTGTGTCTCGGTGGGGAGTTGAACACGGGCCTACTGATTGCAAGGAAAGAATTCCTCCACTAGACGAGCAGCATATTGATTTACAAGTGAGATTCTTACACAGATTTTATTATGACCTTACACTCACTTTACCTCCAGTTTCTCCTCTAAAGTCAGAGTTTTAAATTTATACACCAGTAAATAATCAACCTCATTCATTTGGATTCTTAACTGTTAGCTCTCGCGGCGCATAAGCTGGCGTCACAACTCACTCAGTTACCTTGAAAAAGTAATCCAATTACTGATTACTAGTTATTCCTTGAAAAAGTAACTTAGTTACCTTACTGATTACTTGTTTTTAAAAGTAACTAAGTTAGATTACAAGTAATCTTATAGTTACTTTCAGCAGCTGCCAACAACATGCCCCCCTCAATCTCAACATAAAAAGGACAACTGGTTTTACCAGAAACTGAGTTCTGATCACTGCCTGGCCTCCTGCTGATACAGATTTAACCTTTGACCTTCATTCTTTGTTGTATTTATATCTGACTCATGGTTTTATTATCAGATTTGTACTATTACTGGTATTTATTAGTACATAGTTTAGTCTATTGTTGCACTATTTATCTGTTTTCAATAGAGCAATAGTATTTATTTGTTTGCACAACCTGCTCTATGCAACATTTTAATGACAGAGTAACGTGTTATTAATTAATGCGTTACCGGCATGACTGTGGCTATGTCCCGCTGGTCTTCCCTCCCCCTCTCTCTAACTGGTAACTTGGTAAAGATGGTGATTCTCCCTAAATTTCTTTATTTGTTCCAACACATTCCAATTTTTATAAGAAAATCTTTTTTTTAACAGATCAGACAATAATATAATGTTTGTGGTTGAACCAGACTCCTTGCATCAAAAAATTATTCTACAACTTCCCAAAAAGCGGGACGGTCTTGCACGACGTAACATCATACAATACTATTGGTCATGCAATATTAATAAGCTCTGTCATTGGCTGGACAATGAAGCCGACACAGATCCTTCATGGGCTCAAATAGAACGGCGATCTTCAAGGTTCTCTCTCCAGTCCCTCCTCACTTCTCGTCTCCCTGTTAACATTCATAACATCTAACAGAACCCTGTTGTCAACAATTCTTTGAAAATCTGGCTGCAGTTCCGTAAATATTAAAGCTTGAATAACCCCTCAATTTAAGAACTGATTGTTAAAAACCATCTATTTCCGCCCTCCCTATCACATCCTGCATTTTAAATCTGGCAAAACAAGGGCCTGGGGCCTCATTTATAAAACACTGCGTAGGATTCCTACTAAAAATGTTGGTGCGCTCTAAAGCTGAAAATGGCGTGCGCCCAAACAAATTCAGATTGGTGAAACCGTGCGTACTGCACTTTCCTGTTATAGATCACAGTCCACCTGGAAGGTCCCACAGTTGATGTCCCGCCCTCAACACGTCCACTTTTAACCATAAATGGTCGATGCAAAGTGTCTCGTCAATATCTTTGCATCTCAATCGGCCCGTTGATCGCCGGCATTTGACGCTAAATCCTGAGAGAAAAGAAGAAGAAAAGGAATTTTACAGAGAGAGAAATAGTCATGGAGGAGGTGGAGGTCAGGAAAATTATATTAGTTGGTGGTCACCAGTGTTGCCACAGTTACCTTGCAAAAGTAATTAGATTACTGATTACTAGTCACTCGCCTTAAAAAGTAATTTAGTTACTTCATTGATTACTTGTTTTTAAAAGTAACTAAATTGGATTACAAGTAACTTTTTAGTTACTTTCAACAGTTGCCGACACCGCCCCACGTCTCTAAATAAAAAGGACAACTGGTTTGGCCACAAAGTGAGTTCTGATCACTGCCTGGCCTCCTGCTGATCCAGATTTAACCTTTGACCTTCATTCTTTGTATTTATATCTGACTCATTTTGTAATGATCAGATTTTTACAATTACTGGTATTTATTGACCCAGTTGTAGTCTGTTGTTGACCTTTTAATTACCCCTCTTGAGGAGAAATCAAGTCTTTCATTGATTGATTGATTGAAAAAGAAAAAAATGTCAAAAGAGTTCAACATCTCTGCAGTTGTGTTCTTGTGGCAATAATATGGTTTAGTGTTGACATTTCTTAGTTTCCGTTGTTTCGTGTCACCTGATCACCTGATTAGAGCGAGTTGGTCTGTGATTGGCTGAGAGTGGAGAAGGGGGCGGGTCAGGTCGGACTGCATGCACTGCGTATGTCTGTGGCCGTTTCCCAATTCTTAGAGCGCCAGTGTGTACTCGCTTACGTCACGAGTAACTACTTGCAGCGTCCTCGGAAGTGCGGAAATGCAAATTTACGAGGACGCATCGGCGTTAATGGAGAATTGGAACACGAGTACTTCATGACGCTGTGGCTGTCATGGCTGGATGATGGACCCTGAAGCTGAGGAGGAGGAGGAGGAGGAGGAGGAGGAGGAGGAACCTGTTTCCTCTCTGGTTCAGCAGGAAGGTGATTTGTACCTGATATTTTATATGATGATCTAAATTTTAGAACATTATTGTAAAATAGTACCTTTTCTGTCACATACATGCGGTGTATATTACAGTGTATTGTACCGTGTATAGTACTGTGTTTAGTACCGTGTACAGTACTGTATAAAGTACAGTGTATAGTTCCGTGTATAGTACAGTGTTACTATTACTTCTACCTCCTATACAGCCTTTATTTTACTCTTCATCTCCTTGGAGTTCAGTAACAACAAAAGCAGCTGATCAGAAATGTCCTACTAATACAAACAATTATTTTACTGTTTTAATGAAGATCCTTGATGTTTATTAAATAATTAACCAGCTTTTCTTCCCTGCTGCTTGTTGTCATCCTTCTGGTCATGTCATTAATATGTACTGTATTACATTTGTCTAATATACATCCTACAGTTAATCACTCCAATCATTAGTTGTAACAACTTCTCTTTAGAATAAATACATAAATGGTTTATACTGTGTGAGAGTAAATACATAAATACACACATGGCTTACACTATCGAGCAAAGAAATATATCAAGCAGAAGATAAAGGAACATTTATTTAATAAACTTCAGCAGAACCTACAACAGTAAAAACACAAGTTAGAAACATTATGTACACAGAAAAATGACATTGTTTTTAAAAATTCTAAAGTTCTTTCTTTTATTTCCCAGGAACCCCTGCAGTGATACACAGGTCCATAATGTTCCTATCCTGGAACCTTTCTCTCCTGGAGGTGTCGTGACTCCAGCTTCAGGGTTTCCAGGAGCATCGTTATGTTGATACTGATGCTCCTGCTGGTCATCAGGCATTCTGCTGTACTGCTGATTGATGGTGTCACCTTCTAATTCTTCCTCCTGCTGGTCATCAGGCATTCTGCTGTACTGCTGATTGATGGTGTCACCTTCTAATTCTTCCTCCTGCTGGTCATCAGGCATTCTACGGTACTGCTGGTTGATGGTGTCACATTCTAATTCTTCCTCCTGCTGGGGCCGTTGATGGAGCCACGTTCTAATTCCTCCTCCTGCAGAGCCACAACACATCTGTTACCTAAACAACAAACTTTTCCCCTCTATCATAGTGGAGTTATTTGTCATACCAAAGGAGGTTTATTGAAAGTTGAATTGTGTTCATTTTGTCGTTCTAAACCTCATATATTATAGACTCTTTTTTAATGACACCGGTCACCTGATAAAGACCGACATGTCATCACAACCAGATGAAGCTCTGAGGAAGACTACAGATGCAGCTGAAACATGCCAGCAAGGTAGAATCTTTCCTGCATCTACCTGTTGTTAAAAAAGACTCTGTAATATATGAGGTTTATTGACGTGTACATTGGCAACTGGGGATCTGTGCAGGATGCTCTTGTCCTGCACAGATCCTCCATGTACCAGCAAGTATTAGTACCAGCTGGGTGATGGAGGAAGTGCTATATCTACTAGTTACTTTCTGCTGGCTGATGGAGGAAGTACTATATCTACCAGGTACTTTCTGCTGGCTGATGGAGGAAGTACTATATCTACCAGGTACTTTCTGCTGGCTGATGGAGGAAGTACTGTATCTACCAGGTACTTTCTGCTGGGTGATGGAGGAAGTACTGTACCCATGCCTGCAGCACACAGTTGTTATTATATCACTGTACTGGCAACCTGCTTTATCTCAATAATCACAGTCATGAACACGAAGGAAAAAATAAATTCTGATTCATGATTACATCAAAATATATCAAATGTTTTCCATGTGAATTTTAACTGACAGGCAGGTTGAAACCCAACAGACACCAGGTCAAACCTGCTGGTGTTCCATCTTTCTGAGAGCCTGGAGAGACATCATCTTGTTGCTGCCTGTCTGTGTGGCATCGGGTGACATCATGGAGGTGGTGGAGGAAGTTCCAGGGATGATGATGGAGACGACCAAGTGACACTGAGGACGCCCAGAGGGACCTGGCAGGAAGTGATGTGCGAGCGAGACTGTCCAGCTGTCTGCTGCTGAAGAACGACCTGCAGGCCTCAGAGAGGAGAACTACATCTAGACAGGAAGCTCTCCTCATGTAGTCATGTTCTCTAGTCATGTGTAAATATATGTAGATAGATGGATAAAGACAGAGAGATCAACAGACTGTAAATGATTGTTTATGACTGTAAAATATAGAACTGAACATTTCTCTGTTTCATTTGATAAACAATGTAATGTTGCTTTAAAGAAGAAATTGTCTGGGGTGAATTTCAACAATCATGAGGTCTATGAGGAGGACATAAAACAAAAAGAATGACACACTACCAATTCAGTAAGTTATTAACACATGTATGAATAAAGTATATACATGTAATAATTCAAGCATCAAAAACAATCCTCACTCCCATCCTCATCTGGAGGAGTTCCTCTTCTCCACTGGACCAGGCTTCAGGTTCCTCAGTAGTCCTGGATTCAAATAGTGCATGGTGTTAGTTTGAATCCACAGCATCCTTCAGTAACCAGTAGATTCTCCAGTAGAACCAGTGGAACCAGTAGAACCTCCAGTATGATGGGTAGAAATCTTTAGTGCAATTGAGACAAAACACTATGGCCAGTAGAACCTTCACCTCTCAGTCAAGTTAAAAAGTTTTAAACATGATCTTTCCCCTCAGCAGCAAATATAAATGTAGATGAACACTGTTAGATTTACACTAAAACAATTATATCTCATGTTTAACCACAGTAGAGAACCACAGCCAGCCTCGTCTCAGTCTGGATCCACAATCTCCGAAAACCTCAGAACAAATGTTTAAGTAAGCGTGATCTTGAAATATCAACCTCATAACAACATTTTATAACAACTATAGTCTGGCCTAAAACACTCTTAAAACTACACTCTGTTAAACAATGACGCTAATATTTCAGATCTTTTACGCACCGTTGTGTGTTTCCCCCTCTCCGATCTCCTCCGTCATCTCTTGCCAAATGCATTATGGGTAAATTGGCTTCCCAAGACTGAACAGGTCTATTTCGATGCATCCTTGATAAAGTTTGCGGAGCGAGGATACATCTGGGTATTCCATGTGTACTCGGTGAGAAACGGCCTAAGAATTGGAACAGTACTTGGTCTCCCACTGATGACGTTTAACAGGTACACGAGAGCACAAGTATGGAGGAGTATGGGTATTGGAAAACGGCCTGTGTGTTTGGAGGAGAGAGAACAAGCGGCCGGTTCTGTTTAATGATAAAGCAGCTTTACAGACAAGTTACTCATCCTGCTGGACGCTACAATATTAATGCACAGTGACTTGGAGAAGTAACTTTAATCTGATTACTGGTTTGGAAATAACAACGCGTTAGATTACTTGTCTAACCAGCATCACTGGTGGTCATGGTAGTAGAGTCACTAATAAAAAGTAAAAACAAGCGATTGGCAGCACGTCGTCACTGCTGTAAACAGTGTGGCAGCCACAGAGAGATCAGTCACTGCAGAGGTGGAGAAGAAGAGTCTGATCTGAAGGTGGAGGCCAGAGGAGAGTGACCTCATGGGGGCAGCACCTGAGCACACTGCTGGACACCATAACAGCCCTCATGGTTGTGACGGCCAGCGTGTCTTTCTGGTGGAGACCACAGCGGACCGATAAAGTTCACTTTTATCTGTTTATTAAATGTATGAATGAAATACTTGAACAGGGACTTGTAAAAAGGCTCAGTGGACTTTGTGTTGTATCCTTAGTCACTGGAGAGTTGGAGGCGGAGGGTGACGTGGAGGTCGTCTGTCTCCAGCAGCAGAGCGTCCAGAGCGCATGGCGGTGCAGCGCATCCACAGTGCAGCTTCATGCACGACTGTCACCGTGCTATTTATATGCTTTCTTAGCAATGGGACCGGTTGTTAAACACCTTGTCACAATTGATAATCAGTCAGTTCTATCCACCGCTCTGGATCATTTCAAGATGAAAGTTTGTCATATGAACCTCGTGCTGTTGATTCAGTAGTAATGGCTCATTAAAGGAACATCTATAACACTGAAGCTCGGCTGTTTATGATCACCTGGATCTATAAGTCTGACATTTGAAGACATTAAATGTATGAGATGAATCTGGCTTCAATTCTCCACCTCACAATCAGCACCGCCAGTTTCCACCGTCTCCAAAATGTGTGTGCGCAAGCTTCAAAGTTGCCGTACCGGTACGCACATTCTCCCGCAGAGCTTATTTCTTTAAATCACAAACTTTGCGTGGGAAGTGGCGTACGCATCTTTCAGGACCTGTTTTGTCCGTCAGCAACCTTTATAAATGAGGCCCCTGATCTTTATAAAGAAACTATTTACTGATTTTATGGAGCTTTCAATCAGGCTTGAACTACCTCACTCTCACTTCTTAATTTTTCTATTAACCAGGCACTTTGTCCAAACCACCTTCCTCCACTGCTCTACCCACCACCCGAGTCTCAGATTGACTCACTGCTCTCTCTTGACCCTGCACAGAAACGCTCCATCTAGGTGATCTACAACTCCATTGACTCCCTCAACTCCAACCAGATGACCAAACTGAAACAGACTTGGGAGGAGGAAATAAGAACGTCAATATCAGACAGCCGATGGGACCAACTTCATGTGCGAGTTCACTCATCCTCAATATGTGCTCGGCACGGCTTCTTTCAATGCAAGGTTCTCCTTAGAGTGCACTACAGAACTGCTGGACCGGCACAAATGTACCCAGGCACCAGTGGCAGTTGTAATAGATGTAAACAGTCACCTGTCAACCAAACACACATGCTCTGGTCCTGTTCAAATCTCACTGGCTTCTGGCAGCAGATTGTTGATCCCCTTGCTACAGTGCTTGAGATGGAGCTTTTCCCTGAACCTTGCACTGCACTGTTTGGGTCGCCCCCAATTACAACAGCTAATCTACCTGTGATTTTTCATTTAACTATTTGTGTTCCTTATGTAGTTGTGTCTTGAATGACGTTTTAATTAAAGGGTGGGAAGGGACAACGGACAGTCATGGACTTTAGTTCAGCTGTAGAAGCAGATTGAGCTCAATTGATTCAATATTGATACTGTGATTATTTTTCTTGTCCCCATCATGCATTACGTTGAATGACCCTCTTACTTTTCAACCCATCTGTTTATGCACATTTTTCTTTTGTTGTAAAAAGAAAAGTGAAAATGCTAAAAAAAAAAAAAAAAAAAAGATTTAAAAACAATAAATAAAAGACAGCAGGTCCAAGCAGCAATCTCCTGAGCTGGACCAAGACACCATCCGGCCGGGGAAATGAAGCAGGAGCAGAAAAAAAGAAAAACACAAACCAGAAGAAGACAAATGTTCTTCTCTCCTGCTGGTTCCTGTCAGGACTCTTGCTGTGGCATTATGAATCAGTGGAAGACTTTCAGCAGTTATTCAGACACCCTGATATTAGGGAGTTACAATAGTTACTCTGGAGGGAACAAATGTGTGGATTAGTTTCTCAGCTTCATTCTGAGTCAACATGTTCCTGATATTAGAAATATTAAGCAGGTGACAAAAGGCAGTCCTGCAGATTTGTTTAATGTGGAGCTGAAGGATCAGTCCTGGTCCAAAGTAACTCCAGGTTCCTCACAGTGGTACTGGAGGTCAAAGTAATACCATCCAGTGTTACTATATGTTCAGATCATTTCTCTCTCAGATGATTTGGGACAACTATAATAACTTGTGTTTAATCTGAGTTCAGAAGCAGAAAATGATCATTCATCCAGACTCTTGTGTCTCTAAGAGAAGCTTCTAGTTTGACAAGTTGATCAGTATCATCTGGTTTCATAGAGAAATCCATTGGTGGATCATCTGCATAGTAATGGAAGTTAATGGAGAGTTTTCTGATCATCCCTGCTCCCTCCTGCTCATCCTCTACATCCTCCTTCTTGGCAATATCATCAGTAAACATCATCTTCATTCCCACTGCTACGCCGACAACATCCAGATCTACATTTCAACCAAATCTGTCACCCCAACAACCTGCTCCACCCTCACCAACTGCCTCAGTGAAATAAAAACATGGATAAAACATGAAACATGAACTAAACTACGACAAATTGTACATGATAATCATGAGACCTAAATCCCTCACAAAACACATGGACAACTTCACCCTGACCACTGGAAACTCCACCCTGTCTCCGTCACCTCACACCTGTAATCTGAGAGTTATTCTCCACATCAAGCTCACCTTTGAACAACACATCAACCAGATCACTCGGACCGCCTTCTTTCACCTCAAAAACACGGCCCACCTTCACAACTCACTCTCCTCCTCTGCTGCTGAAACCCTCATCCACTCATTCATCACATCCTGAATCCACGACTGCAACAACATTCTCCTCGGCTCATCTTCAAAAGTCCTCAATAAACTTTGGTGTATCTAGAACTCTGCTGCTCGTCTGCTCACCCACTGCAACTCCTGTGAACACATCACCCCCGTCCTCCTGAACCTCCACTGGCTCCCTGTCCTCCAAAACATATCACTAACATCTCTGTCTGTCTGTCTGTCTGTCTGTCTGTCTGTCTGTCTGTCTGTCTGTCTCTCTCTCTCTCTCTCTCTCTCTCTCATCATTTTCTCACCTTCTATCCACATATGTTTTTCTTTCTCTCAGTAAAAGTACCTGGATATGACTGTGTTGAATTTGGTGAAATATACACTCTAAGAATTGTTGGGTTATTTTTCAACCCAACAGCTGAGTTAAGACTGTTGGGTAGTTTAATTGGGTTGTTTTCATTAAGTTGGGTAATCTAAGAACCCAATTTGCTGGGTTATTGTCATTGGTAGTTGGGTTATTAGCTGTTGGGTTGTAATTTCCATTATACTGTGTTGGGTTATTTCGGACTACCCAACATGTTGGGTTGACGATCGCGCATGCGCGACCAACAGTTACGTTCCTCCCAGGTTACACCCACTCATTCGACCACCAGTTGCGAGCAGTGCCCGGATGCTGGATCGGAAAAATCGTGCTACACCAAGACATACTGAGACTCAGCTCTTTACAAATCAAGGTTTGTTACGTGTGCACTATTGTTTCACCACATTGTTTAATTTATATGAATAATATGTATATAAAGCTTATTGTAGTAACCGTGTATGTGGGTCATACGAATGGTTCAACGTAATATGAGCGTGTGTAGCAGTGATTGTGAGCTACATAGATACATGGAAGCCTTTGCGGCCAGGGCTTTAGGGAATAAGGTTTAGATGTGAGTTAATGACGCCCCAATGAGCAACTTTACCATCTATTGGTAAGTCAGCAAGCTGTTAGCTAATGTTATTAGCATGCACAAACTCCATTTCATTAAACGTAGCAAGTTAGCATGTTAGCCTGGGCGCTACGTAGCAGTTTCGAAGTAACTCGAGTATATTTGTTTTAAAGTTAGGAGGACAACGTGAGGTTTTTCATCAATTTGGCTTCCATATATAACAACGTAGCTAGCCAGTCCGCGCCGTATTAGCCAGCTTGAGTTTGCCGAGGCGGAACCGGTAACTTTCTAATTTGCTCAAGTCTAAAAGTAGTTTAAAACCGTAGAGAAGTTAATTGTTACGACAGTGAAAATACCTCTGATTTAACGTTACTGAATGAGTTATTTATGATACGTTTGTTTAATTTTAATTCTTTGTGTTGGTTTTGCAGTTTGCTTCTCCCACCTCATGGAGGATTTTGTGAGATCCAAATTGATTGAGTGGCAGCTTCCCGGGCTCATTGACATCTTTAGTGGTAAGTCAATTGAAGTTGTTTCAATGTCACATTATTTTATTGGTACTAACTTGGTAGCCACTACTATTATAAATAAATTGACATACTATTGTAATATAATGACATATTATTTAAATGACCTTGTTTCTCAATTTGTCTCCATCTTTTAGATTGCGCAGGACTTTGCTATCCTTCATGGTGAGGCTGCCCCGAAGCTGTTTGAGAAGTGGGTTCAAGTGGGAAAGTATTCATACTCCTTGAACTTATACGCCCCTTGTCATGTAGCAACCACAAACTTAAATACTTTTTATTTGGGTTTTCAGTGATCGACAAACACAAGGTAACACACATTTGAGAAGTGAAACAAAAATGATATGATACTCAGTCCTCTGATACAGAGGGGGCTAAAATACTTTGTTGAATCACCTTTCACTGCAGTTACTGCTAAACATATTCAGGGGTGTGTCTCTACCAGCTTTGCACATCTACACACTGCATTTTTTGTCCATTCTTCTTAGCAAAACAAAACATCTGTGAACTGCCACCACCATGTTTCACACGGTGGATGATGTGTCCAGGTTCATGGTGGCAGCATCGTGTTGCGGGGGGCTTTTCTTCAGCAGGGACAGGGAAGCGGCTCAGAGTTGATGGGAGGATGGATGGAGCTAAATATGAAGCCTGAATCCTACTGAGGATCTTTGGCAAGATTTGAAAACTGCTGTTCACAGATGCTCTCCAATCTGACAACTGGAGCTGTTGTGCAAAGAAGAATGGACAAAAAATGCAGTGTGTAGATGTGCAAAGCTGGTAGAGACACACCTCAGAATACTTTTAGCTGTAACTGCAGTGAAATGTGGTTCAAAGTATTTAGCCCCCTCTGTATTAGAGGACTGAGTATGATGTATCATTTTTGTTCCACTACTCAAATGTGTGTTACCTTGTGTTTGTCGATCACTGAAAACCCCAATGAAAAATATTTGTCTTTGTGAACAGACAAAAATGCAGTGTGTAGATTTGCAAAGCTGGAGGCACACCCCAGAAGACTTTAGATGTAACTAAAGGAAGGGGGTTCAACAAAGTTTGGTAGGAATGGGTTGAAAGAGCTCGAGTTGTGAGCTAATGATACTTGCTTTGCCCCAGTAGAGATACTTACCTTATCTATTTTATTTCTCATCATAGGTCGGAACCAACATGGTGGAATACCTCGAGCAGGCAAAAACGACGAGATGATGCCCCCATGTCCTCCTGCTGGAGAGCGGGACGCACTACTCGCAGGCATTTTCTGTGATCTCGGGGAGGACAATTGAGGCCGAAACAGCCCTTGAAGCAGTGGATATTTGTTTTAAAAGTTTTTATGTTTTTGACTTGCACTACCCAAAAGAGTGCACGCCAACATGGCAATTCCTCCAAAGCGTGGTGTTTGAACTGGAGGGAACCGTTTCACCAGCAGTTGGCTTCCTCAGGAGCCAGCTTCTATCACTGGCCTCCAGTTAGGCCAGGACACCGTTTCGTCTGTAGATATCGTCCTACAATTGTTTGTAGATATTGTTGTTCTGAAAAGATTGTCATTGTTCCCTGTTTTTTTTAAAATTACAATTACAGGAATTTTGTTCATTAAAATATTTTTGTGTTCTGTAAATTGTGATAAATAATTGTTCAGAATTTTTTTTTGCAAAATTGTTCATATGTTTAGTATCTAAAAGTTTGTGTAAATCACTGTTCCCTGTTTTTTAATAAAGTTTGTTAATTTAAATATTTTGTATTTGGTGAATTTTGAATTGTAATAAATATTTATTCTTAATTTTTTGTGTCAGAGTATATTTAATCAATAAATAGACAACAATATTATATAATTACAATAGAATATTAATAACTAGAAATGAGCCTATGGTTGGGTTATATAAACAACCCAACTGATTGAGTAGAAAGAACCCAACCGTATAGTCAAATTGAGCCTATGGTTGGGTTATATAAACAACCCAACTGATTGAGTAGAAAGAACCCAACAGTGTAGTCAAATTGAGCCTATGGTTGGGTTATATAAACAACCCAACTGTTGGTTTAAAGAGGCCAACCCTACTTGTTGGGTCAAAATAACCCAGCATGTGTTCTGTCCAATAGTTAACCAGTGTTGGGTTAAAAAATAACCCAGGTTGGGTTATTTTTAACCCAACATTTTTAAGAGTGTAATTCCTCTGAGGGCGAATATCGTATCGGCTCCAAAACACTATTAAACGACAGAGGAGACTCTCCTGCTCAATAATTCAGTTCAACTTTGTCATTCGTCGAGCAGTTTCATGTTTATTAGCTGTCAAAGTTCCGAACACCGATTCCCGCCTCCTCCCTCCTCCTCCTCCCTCCTCCTCATCCCTCCTCCTCCTCATCCCTCCTCCTCCCTCCTCCACCTCCCTCCTCCTCCTCCTCCCTCCTCCTCCTCATCCCTCCTCCTCCCTCCTCCTCCTCATCCCTCCTCCTCCTCCTCCCTCCTCCACCTCCTCCCTCCTCCTCCTCCTCCCTCCTCCTCCTCATCCCTCCTCCTCCCTCCTCCACCTCCTCCTCCTCCCTCCTCATCCCTCCTCCTCCCTCCTCCTCCTCCTCCTCCTCCTCCTCCCTCCTCCTCCCTCCTCCTCCTCCTCCTCCCTCCTGCTCCTCCTCCCTCCTCCACCTCCCTCCTCCTCCTCCTCCCTCCTCCACCTCCCTCCTCCTCCTCCTCCTCTCATTCAAATACATGGGAAAACCAAAATGTCTCTTCAAAAACAGCCTTGACAGATCACTCTGAACAAGTGGCCACTGTGGCTAAACTATGACTGTGATAAACAAAACGAGCAGATCAGAAGCACGACAAGAACCTGCCGAGCAAGACGTTGCAACGCTTGTGGGGAAAATATCATAAAAAAATACCTTTTTGACGAGAGAGAACAATGCTGTCATTTTTTTGGTTCCAGCGATTTTAAGAGACATTTATAAATGAGTCAGATGGAGCAAAATCATGTGTCTGCATCAAACTGCGCCTCCTAGTGTCTAAAGTTTACGTCTGTCTGCTTCCAAACCCACACAGACTGAAAGACAACACATTTTCCTCTCAAGAAATGATAATTTTATGAAAATATTTGCCCGAAAACTGTGGATTCTGAGTTTTTTTCCAAAATATGTGGATAAAATCCGTCCTCTCACCCACTGTGATGACATCACTAACTGCAGGTGGTCAGAACACTGTTGCTTCATTCACACCAGGATTACACAATACCAGGAAAGTCCTTGTTTATGAGCTAACCTGCTATCATGTGCTACATAAACAAGCTACCATGCTAATCTGTGGTTTGTGGATGAGCTAACATGTTATTGTGTCCTACAATAAGTCTGTTTGTTTCTCTGGTTTGTTATTTTTGCTCATGTTCATAAATAAACAAATAAATAAATCATAAAAGACAAAACTCTTTGTATCAAAGTCATTACCCTTTGTGACATGTTTGTTTGTGTGAGACATCCTTTGATCTTTCGATTCCTTATGAGTTCACCTGAGAAATCAAAGATTGACTGAGAGATCCTGAATGCTCACTGACACTATTTACAAGGCTTTACCACTGCACCGCCTGTCCAGATCCTTTGGTACGTTTATTATTTAATGATTTACATCAATACTGTGAGCTGAATGAAAAAAGTACAACATTTATTGAACTTCCACGACTCAGCATTGCAAATACATCATATAATCCTAAAGAAGACTAAAGATTATCAGTGTTTAACTACTGGTATTTATTTACCCGGTGACGTAGTTGTAGTCTGTTGTTGAACTATTTATCTATTCATCTATTTATTTATTTGCGCTGCTTTTTCTATGCAACCTTTTACGTAATTACCCCCCAGGGACAAATAATCTTTATTTGATTGATTGATTAAATTAAGTTGTAATATCTCTGCAGATGTGTTGTTGTTGCAATGTTAAGGTTTAGTGGTGATGTTTGTTGGTTCTGATTCTTAACGCGATTCGTGACATGTTACCATCAACACTGGTACTGAACACACATGATGTAAGTTTTGGTCTGATTAAAATCAATTGTGACTTTATTACAGATCGCTGTGATCAGAAATCAGAGTAAAAAGTAACTGATTACTACGGTGGCCTGGAAGTGCAAAACACTGCAAACTACAGAAAACACTTCCCAATTCAAAAAACACTTCCTAATTAAGAAAACACTTCCCAATTCAAAACACACTTCCTAATAGAGAAAACCACAGACATAATAAAGAGTAGACGCCTCGGCGACTGGGGAGGGACACGTCAACAGCGCCGCCATCTTGAACCGGTGGTGGTGGCGGCAGGGGTGAATGAACATCGACGATGGAAAGAGGTTTCCTAAATCTCTAAGTAGAATTATAAGTTGAATTTTAAACTGATTTCCAAACTGTTTGATTTTTTAAAAACGTCATACATGTAGCTACTTTGTTTAGTGTGTGTTAATGTGCAGTACACACTTTGTTTGTGTGTTAATGTGCAGTATACACTTTGTTTAGTGAGTGTTAATGTGCAGTACACACTTTGTTTGTGTTAATGTGCAGTACACACTTTGTTTAGTGTGTGTTAATGTGCAGTATACACTTTGTTTAGTGTGTGTTAATGTGCAGTACACACTTTGTTTAGTGTGTTAATGTGCAGTATACACTTTGTTTAGTGTGTTAATGTGCAGTATACACTTTGTTTAGTGAGTGTTAATGTGCAGTACACACTTTGTTTGTGTTAATGTGCAGTACACACTTTGTTTAGTGTGTGTTAATGTGCAGTATACACTTTGTTTAGTGTGTGTTAATGTGCAGTACACACTTTGTTTAGTGTGTTAATGTGCAGTATACACTTTGTTTAGTGTGTGTTAATGTGCAGTACACACTTTGTTTGTGTGCATTGATGTGCAGTACACACTTTGTTTCGTGTGTGTTATTTTGCAGTACACACTTTGTTTAGTGTGTGTTATTTTGCAGTACACACTTTGTTTAGTGTGTGTTGATGTGCAGTACACACTTTGTTTACTGTGTATTAATGTGCAGTACACACTTTGTTTAGTGTGTGTTAGTGTGCAGTACACACTTTGTTTACAGTGTGTTAATGTGCAGTATACACTTTGTTTAGTGTGTTGATGTGCAGTATACACTTTGTTTAGTGTGTGTTGATGTGCAGTATACACTTTGTTTAGTGAGTGTTAATGTGCAGTACACACTTTGTTTAGTGTGTGTTAATGTACAGTATACACTTTGTTTAGTGTGAGTTGATGTGCAGTATACACTTTGTTTAGTGTGTGTTGATGTGCAGTATACACTTTGTTTAGTGTGTGTTGATGTGCAGTATACACTTTGTTTAGTGTGTTTAGTGTGCAGTACACACTTTGTTTAGTGTGTGTTAATGTGCAGTACACACTTTGTTTACTGTGTGTTAATGTGCAGTACACACTTTGTTTACTGTGTTAATGTGCAGTACACACTTTGTTTAGTGTGTTAATGTGCAGTACACACTTTGTTTACTGTGTTAATGTGTTGTACTGGGCTGTTATTCATGTGAAATTGATTGACAATGTTGTATAATTCCTCTGAAATGGGTTCAGTCAATAAATTGTGAATTTCTTCAGATAGACAGACGTCTTAAAGTATCGTGGATGAAATTTCCAGAGATATACTGAGTAGAATCGCTGTATTGTGATAATACTGTTATCGTGGGCAAATAGGTTACTGGCTATACTCAGCCGTAGTAATGGTTATAATAATAATATCAATAATGATCGAAGAATCCAGTATCTATAATACAATAATAAAATCTATAATAATAATAAACAGCATTAGATAATTATAATAAGGTAATATAATAATATAGCAATAATAATAGTCCAATGAGAATACCAATAAATATAAAATAAAATAATAATATGAGAATACAATAATTATAAGAATAGCAATAACAATAATACTGTAGTAGTACAATTATACAATAATAATTGTCAAATGCAATGTATAGCCATGCACATCTGAACGTTTTCTGGGTTTCTTTTCTTCTTTCTCTCTCTCTCTCTCTCTCTCTCTCTCTCTCTCTCTCTCTCTCTCTCTCTCTCTCTCTATATATATATATCTAGGTCTAGCTTGAAGTCCGTGATTGTTGTGGTGACGGGAAAATATATATATTTTTTAAATTAGATCGGCGGGGCGATCGGCTGGATTTGCCGAATCCCGATCATTTACAAATCAGCAATATCGGCCCCGATCCGATATCTAGCGATCTGATCGGGACATCCCTACTTTAAACCAAAGTGTCTATGCTGTCCTCACAACACGTGACAGTGTGTTGCTAGACAGCCAGCGAACCATCAAAGAAAACACTGTGCACAAGGCTTGCTTTTCTTGTTTTAGTGATTTCTAGTGTGTGTGTGTGTGTAAATATGTGAAAGTGTGTGAAAGTGTGGTTACTGTAAACATACAGAAAAAAGAACAATTACTGTCTATACATGCATGGAAAACACACTGAATTCGATATACACATGTAACACAACAGTCACTACAACAACCGATGCATTTTGAACTATACATGACCCACAGATACTTACAAAGACGAAAATTTCCCTAGGCTCAAGTGTTAAGAGCGACACAGCGTGTTCCTGTGAAGTTTCAGCCACGTTTCTGTAGTACTGCTAGCTTACCTTCACCGAGAGACAAAACAGCAAAGATCGTAGAGCGAGAGGAACACTCACTCTGCTACAACAAAAAACGATCCTCTACGGAGAGGATGAAGATGTGTCACTACATTAACTATTTAACTATAGCACACTTTTTAACAACCTTAGAAACTTCAGGACCATATAATGTCTTTAACCTAAACACATGACAGTGTCCCTCTCATTTTCTTTCTAATTAATTTGGCACTTTTCTTGACAAAAGGCCAAACAAGTTGATCGTCACACTGATGGATTAATATCTCATCTATTGATCAACTGATTGATGGAAAACAATCTTTAGATTCTTGTAAGTGCTGAGCTCTCAGCAGATTCTTTGACCTTTGGTAGTAAGTTCATTTTAAACTGTTGAATCTCTGTTGATTCTTTGACTTGGATGTGCAGCAGCACCGACTCCAAAGCACATTTTGTAGACGTCCTTGTAAAGCTTCACTTCCTCTCTTCCTGTTGTCCTTCTGTCACACATCAGCCCTGACACTGCCTCACTTCTTCAACCTCTCTGTGGACTGTCCATCCCTCTGGACGCTTGACCTCAGAGCCTCACCACCTCTGCTCTGAGCTTCTTCTCCTGTCTCTTCTCTCACATGTTCTGTCTTTTCTCTGCTGTGCAGACCTCCACCTCTCCTTTCCTCAGACCATTATGAAAAAAGGAAACGTCCTGGATACCATCAATGAAGTCACCATCATCCATGTCTTCACCTTCCTCATCCCCTGTGTCAGACCGGCTGCTGGACTTCTGGACTGACCCCTCCTGACTCACCCTCTTAGAAGCATGAAGTGTCTGTGGGGAGTCATTCTTTACTCCCACAAATCTTCCTGCTGCTTCAGCCACAAACTTAATAACATCTGACCTTGATTTCTGCTGAACCGTATGGCTGTTAACGCCAGCGTTTCCACTCATTTAGTTTTAGATGTGATAAAATTATTCTCAATTCTTTGATTTTCCATGTACGGACGATGATTCTGGACACATTAAAGATGCATTAACGTTTTGTAAATGACGTCTTTAAAGTCAAAATCCTGATTTTATTTATTTTACTTTAATATAATATTTTCAGAATAAAGTCAAAATTCAGACTTTTTAAGTCTCCAAGGAGAAACTCACCACTTTGATAACTTTTCATCTGGTGAATACAACTATGTACATGAGTCATTGTTTTATCAGCATTATCAAATGTCATTGTCATTGTTAATGCTCTCATTGCTGCACTGTTTAGCGCTCTCGCTTGACAGAAGGTTGTGGGTTCAAATCCAGCTGGAGGTGTTTGTGGAATTTCCTTGTGTTTCCTCAGGGTTCTCTGGTTTCCTCCCACATTCCTAAAAACTGCATGTAATGTTAATGCTAAATGAAGTGTCTGTGTGTGTCCTGTGGAAGACTGATGACCTGTCCTTTCTCTTTTGAAACGTATTTTCATTGACGTCCATAAGACGTCCAGACAAGACGTGAAAACAACGTCCAAGAAAGACGTCTAAAAAACGTTCATTCTGGCTCGTCTGAGGACGTCTTCTGGATGTCAAATATTGACGTCTATATGATGTCCAGAAAAGACATCCAGACAACGTCCAAGAAAGACGTCTAAAAAACTTTCATTCTGGCCCCTCTGCAACTGCAACGTGAAATAAGTGTCGGTCACGCTGCTGCTTCAACCAATCAGGTTTTGATATTGATGCTCTTTTTGTTTTTTAATTGATTCATTTTATTTTATTTTATTTCATTTTTTACTTTATTGCCCAAATGGGGGAACATCCAAACAGAGCAAACAAACATCAAACAACAAAAACAAACAATTTTAACAGACGATGCTCACAAATAATACATTAGTATAATCTTAAGCTCCATGGTATGAACTTATAAAGATAACTATAACAAATACAAATAAGGATGACATTATTTATTTTAAAAGAAAAGTATAATTAAAAAAAAAGAAAACACAAAAGGGACGAGGGAAGCAGAGGGTCTCATTACTCTTTTTGGAATAATTCTTTAATTAACTCAATAGTTTTAATGCTTTATTTTGGTGTTTATGTTACTTAGTGTTTTAATGTGTTTCTTTAAATTCAATATAAAACTGAACATAATCTGGGTTTACCTTTGCTAATCTGCATTTGCGAATGTGAAATTTTCCAACTAGAATTATTAAATAAACTATAAATTCTATGTCTTTATTTTTGTAAATAAAATATGCAATTACATGTTTACAATCAATTTGAGCATGATTTTAGTTTTACACACTATAAAATTCTCAATTTTAGTCCATAAGATAGTTGAATAGGAACAGTAAAACAATTATTGACTTAATGATTCATTTTCACTTTCTAAAAATTTGTATAAGTTTACATTTGTTAAATATATGTTGTGCAAAATATTAATATGTACTTACTTAATTTTATTGACAATACAAAATTTGTATGGCAATAACCAAGCTCTCTGCCAATCAATGTCTGTTAAGATAAAAATCCAAAAAGATTTTCCTCTGGGACTTATTCTCCTTTTCTCATAAAAACTGTTTCTTATATGTTTATTACTTCAGTTATGATTCAAAATGTCTAAACCTTTAATAAACAGCAGGTTTATGACACTAATAGATATTGGTGACTCAGGACCCGCCACCAGGCCTCGGGTGACGTCAGCGTATTCAAGCCTTCTGATTGGTTCGTCAGAGAGTTCACTCTCCAGCGCCAGCTGACTGCATCTGGAGCGAGCTGCATTAACAATATTATAGTTGTGTTTATTTAATAGTGGTTTTGTCAACCTACAATGGCTAAAGGAGAAGATAAAGAGATTTGGTTGCAGATTTATTGTCAAAACATTTTTAAAGTGGGACTTTTCCTAGAGGTCATTGAACGCACCGCAGGGCTCCAAGCACACAGAGGTCCGGTACAATTTACTTGTGCTCACTACAAGTTCCATGGCAGGATTCAGGATTATGTTATTCGCCATTATATTATTTTCAAACCATGAAAAACAAACGTTTGTCACCGTCCACGGCCCCCTGGAATTCTGGGAATAACAGTGGCTTTTTTTATGAAGCTGAAACAGAAGGAGACTTGAACTTTGATTCTTTTCATCATAAAGGTATTTATTCTGGCAACACGAGTATCTATCTGTGATGCAAAGGCTTTTTATACTGCATCTCTGCATGATGACCTGGTTTTTGTAGCCATAAAAAAGTGATTGAGGGGTGGATTGACTCAGACCAGCACTAGTGAAGGCCAAGGTCTGAAATGCAAGGCTGCCACTGTTACAATCTAATCCTACCATTTATAGGACATGCAAATACATTTCAACTTCCAGCTTTTATTGAACGATATAAATAAGGATGTGAGGATATAAACACTCTCATATACTATTTTTCCATTCATCCATCTTCTAAACCGCTTTGCCATGATTATTTTATTGTTGTAAAAAAGTCACGAAAGACCAAAGATTGAGGTGAAAACTGTCTTTATTTTGTCAAAGCTTGAAGAAAATGATGATGAAAGAAGATGAATATTGATGAAGTCAGTTTGCTTTGATGATAGAAGAAAGTGAAAGAGGGTGAATGACAGAGGTGAGATCAGTGTGAGAGTAAAAGCAGTGTGAGAGTCCCAGTGAGTCCGGTCAGGACTGGGAACACTGGTCTCTCCTCAGTGTCTCTCTGAGGGGAGTCTGGGAGCCCCGGGTGGCCTCACAGGTCACAGAGCCCACCTTCCTCCACTGGTCTGCAGGGAGCCTCAGGGTGCTGCTCCAGCTGTAGAGGCCGTCCTTCTGCAGCACCCCGGGGCTCCTGCTCTCCTCCCAGCTGCTGCTGCTGCTGCTGCTGCTGCTGTCCTCCACCTTCCAGCTCAGACTCCAGTCTGAGGGGAAGCCCTCGTTGGCCAGGCACATGAGCGTGGCCTTCCCCTGCTGCAGCTCCTCTCTGGAGGGGGGCAGCACCGTCAGGGTGGGGCGGGTATCACCTAGGAGACACCAATCAAATTAGAGGACAGGGAGCACCCAGCTGTCAATCAACCAGCACACACCTGGACAGCTTTAGTGGGAGACAGCTGATTTGGTCCTGGAAGAAGTTGCTGTCAGAGGCTTTTTCTGCTCCAGCAGTCACTCACTCACACATTGTTTCACTTCCCTTTAAGAAGCCTCTCATGCACATCAGCACCGAGAGAATCATCCAACACTTTGACCTGAAATACCTCAAACTACACAGGAAGGAACACAAGCTGATGTCTCAACGTTTACTCTTCATTTGCATCAACGTTATCAGAAAGTTTACTCTTTACAACTTATGACTGGAAACTTTAACATGAACTTCAAATCTAAATTAATATTTTCAATTATTAGGAGCAAAATGTGAAAAAAACAGTAAATAAAGATAACTTCTTTGGAGGATTTGATTATTCTACATTTATCATCAGTATTTCTATTTTACTGTAAAATAACAATATTAATGATGCATTTTAAAGTAAGAAGAGAAACAGAATTGGGAAACATTCTATAGAACCAAGAATAAATCCAGCTGTGATGAAGAGACACTCAATAAAACAAGAAGAATAAAACCTGCCCACATTCCAACACAAACACATTTCAAACAGTGGACATGTCAACTAAAACTCAGCCCAAAGACAGACCAGTGCACCAGAAATGTCCCTAAATACACAGGTCAGTGTAAAAACAGCTTCAACATGAGACTGGTAGAGTTAAAACAGTGTGTTCCACAGCCATCAGGCTCTAACTGAGCACATTTAAAGACTGACAATATCTTTGGTTTTGTCATTTAATCCTAATGAGATTTTAATCCGGTGTAAATTTAAAACTAATAACTTTTCTCTGTGATCAAATTAAAGTGAAACAGAGCTGAGCTAAACTACATGAAATCAATGGAGATTAAAACTTGATCACTACAATAATTATTAAGAAAAAAAAACATCTTTCTAATCTCAAATCATTCAAAACAAGGTTTAATGTAGGAATTTGAATTATTTAGTTGAAAGTATTAAAAGGAGAATAAACTTACTTCCAACATCCAGTCTGGTTCCTCCACCGAACGTGTACCACAGTGATACAAACTCATTGAGCCGCTGTACAAAAACCTCTGACTGTAGAGAGACGCCACTCTCTGATTCTGAAACCAACAAACTCACCAAAACAACTTTTACCACCTGATCCTAACGGAACACAAGAGAACAGTTCTTTCATCTGCAATGTCTACTTGAAATACATATATTTAAAGAGATTGTTTTAAAGATTATTTTCAATTTATTCAATAATATCTTTTGGAATTTATTCCTAAATAGATTTGGCAGCAAAAATAGGAAATTTTTAAAAAGTAAAAACTACAGACGTATCTTTAATTATTCAGTTCAATTCCTTAATATTGTCATTAAAGTTTGAATCCAGAGTGAAACTGAGAGATGAAAGTGATCCAGGTCCCTGTTGGAGTCAGTCAGAACATTTCCATAGAGCCACTTTGCATCAGCAGCACCATGCTCCAGTGCTCTGGGAGAGTTTATAGTCCTGACAGTTGAAGACTGGATGACTGACAGCCGTCCTTCATGACAACAGAAGACAGAGAAATCCTCCTCATCAGAAACATGAGTGTGATCTGCGTCCTCATCTGGACTCTCCTCTGCTGCTGCTTCACAGGTAAAGTCCAGAGAATCAAACTCCTCTCCTCTGTCAACATCCGTCCCTCTGAAATGAAGCCCACAAAACCATGAGGCTGCTTGATGTTTCTGTCTGTGTTTCCTCAGAGTCCAGAGGCCAGGTCACAGTGACTCAGCCTGCAGCAGTCAGCTCTGCTCTGGGAGCCTCCGTCACCATCACATGTAGGACCAGTCAGAATGTTTATGTTTATAGTGATGGTGATCACCATTTAGCCTGGTACCAACAGAGAGATGGACAACCTCCTAAAAGGCTCATTTACTGGGCCAGCTCCAGAGATTCAGGTACTCCAGATCGTTTTACAGGCAGTGGATCAAACTCTGACTTCACTCTGACCATCAGTGGAGTTCAAGCTGAAGATGCTGCAGTTTATTACTGTCAGAGTCGTCATTACATCAACAGTCAGAGGGTGTTCACACAGTGAAAAACCGTCGTACAAAAACCTCCCTCAGTCAGACTGAACAGAAACTGACTGCTGCACACTGATACACTTCACTGAACACACACACACACACACACACACACACACACACACACACACACACACACACACACACACACACACACACACACACACACACACACACACACACACACAGACACACACACACACACACACACACACACACACACATTAGAAATCTCTAACATAAACTGAACTAATGAATTTATTTATTGAGATCAGATGTTTCTTCACCAGAGGCGGTGGTGTTTCAACATGTAAATACTTGGTGGTGAGATTTTATTTCAGGTCTACTGAGCGCAGAGTTCAACACCACTTAATACCAAACTAAAGTTTGTGCAGACGTTTTTAGTTCCAACATCTTTATGACAACCATATACTGTAGGATCCCATCTTGTGAAAAGGTTTAACACGGGGAATAGCCTCTGATTAAATCATTTAATAAACTAAACTGTGTCTCGGTGGGGAGTTGAACACGGGCCTACTGATTGCAAGGAAAGAATTCCTCCACTAGACGAGCAGCATATTGATTTACAAGTGAGATTCTTACACAGATTTTATTATGACCTTACACTCACTTTACCTCCAGTTTCTCCTCTAAAGTCAGAGTTTTACATTTATACACCAGTAAATAATCAACCTCATTCATTTGGATTCTTAACTGTTAGCTCTCGCGGCGCATAAGCTGGCGTCACAACTCACTCTGGTTCTGTCAAGCAGTGCCTCCATTGACGCCAGCCAATCAGCTCTGAGCTTCTAAATCATCCTGGAGCAGGGCTTCGGGCTGCAAGCCCCACTCTCCATAAAGATCATGTGATCTGAATGAATGTACCACAGCCTGAGCATGAACACTTACATCTGACTGCATGAAATACAAACTGCATTGAGAGAGAGGAGCTGGTCCAACTCATGCAACCATCAGTGTGGATCAGGAGAAAACTCAGCCTGAAGCAGCAAGAGGAGACCAAGAACCAGGAAGTTCAATCCTCACACACAAATATGCAACTCAGGAGGAAGCTATATTCACAGAAAATAAAATACTATAGATGATCTTAAAGGATTAATAATGTACTTTGCCTGCAGTTATTTTTCACTGGTTCATCAGGTGGTGCTCAGCTCCACCTGCCCCTAATGACCAACTGCTCCTGACCAGAGGTATTAATAATCATTTCCTGGGGAATTGCACCCCAGGAAATCCGGGCCGTTTTCCAATTCTTAGAGTGCCAGTGTGTACTCGCCTACGTCACGAGTAACTACTTGCAAGGTGTCCTCGCAAGTGCGGAAATGCAAATTTACGGGGACGCATCGCGCTCAACAAACAATTGGAACACGAGCGTACTCGGCATCACAGTTGTAAGAAGCACACGTAGTGGAGTTACAAAACATCACAAAACGTAAAAAAAACCAATGGAATGAGTGCTGGCTGCTGCCATGGCAGGTATGATGTACCGTGAAGCCGAGGAGGAAGCAGCACGACTGCGGAGGGAGAACCAGGAGAGATTAGACAGGGTGCGGAGGAGGAGGAGGAGGAGGAGGAGGAGGAGGGGGGCCCTGATAGCTCACCTCTCTGGTTGGGTAGGTGGCCTTAAAAACTTGGCTGATTTGTTCATGACATGTTAGGATGAGAACTTATTTGTACCTTTTCTATCAAATATGATGTTTGTAGTACAGTGTTAGTATTACTTCTCGCCCCCTGTCCTCCTATACTGCCTTTCTATTACTATTCATCTGATTGGACGTAAGCTAAGAATAAAAGGTGAACAGTAATTCCCCACTAATAACACTATTATTTTACTGTTTGTTTTACTGAGTGTCTCTGATGTATTTTAAACGAAATAACCAGCATTCGACATACCTTCTCCTCATGTCTTCTATCATTAGGATGTACTGTATTCCACTTTGTGTACTATACATCCTAGTGAAGGACATAAATCATTAGTAGTAATCATTTCTCTTTAGAGTAAATCCAGAAATTCATACATGGCTGACACTGTGGAGCAAAGTAAGATATTGAGCATAAACAGAGCAAGTCAGAAGAACAAGGAAACTTTATTGAACAAACAACATTACTTACAAAAGTAAAAGCACAAATAAGTTAGAAAGTGAGAAACATGAACTTCAAAACAATGACATGTTTTTAAACTTTTCTAAAATTCTCTCTTTTATTTACCAGGAGCAGAGGCCCCTGCAGCGATATGCACAGGTTAATAACACTGTGCCTATCCTGGACCCTTTCTTCTCTGGAGGGGACGTGACACCAGCCTTCAGGGTTTCCAGGGAGAGCATCGTGAGGCTCACACAAATGCTGCCCCGGGAAAAAACCCATGGATGGAGTCATGAGCTGGAGGTGCTGGTGACCATTTACTGGCTTGCCTGTGGCGCCTCCTATGGAGTCACAGCAGACGTCTTTTCTGTGCCACAAACAACAGTGTGGCGGATCATCCACAACACTGCTGACGATCTCATGACCATCTTTCATACTGTGATCCACTTTCCCAGACAGGAGGAGATGGAGGACATCGGAGCTGCTTTTGTCCGCCTGGCCGGCCATCAGGCATTCTGCCGTGCTGCTGGGGCCATTGATGGATGCCACATACGGGTTGTTCCTCCTGCAGAGTCACAAAAGAAAAGTTATTACAACAGGAAACTTTTCCCCTCCATCATCCTGCAGGGCATTTGTGATGCCAAAGGGACATTTCTTGACGTGTACATTGGCAACCCGGGATCTGTGCATGATGCCCTTGTCCTGTGCAGATGCCCCATGTACCAGAATGCTCTGTACCCCAGCTGGGTACTTCCTGCTGGGTGATGGAGGGTATCCCTGCCTGCAGCGCCCAGTCTCCGTAATGACACCTTACCGGCAACCTGTTGCAAGTAAGAAAGCTTTAGCTTAATAATCCCAAACATGAACACTAACGATACACAACAACTTCTTACCATGATGACATCACAATATATCAAATGTTTTCCATGTGAATTTTGATTGACAGGCCAGGTTGAAGCCCGGTACAACACATACCACGCCAAAGGGAGAAATATAATAGAGCGCACCTTTGGAGTTTTGAAAACCCGTTGGCGCTCTATTTTCCTGAGAGCTCTGGAAATCGTCCTGACTTTGCACCGAAGGTGGTTGCTGCCTGCTGCATCCTCCACAACATCTGTGCTGCAGCAGGTGACATCATTGAGGCAGAGGATGGTCCAGCGATGGAGGATGGAAACGGCCCAGATGATGCTGAGGACGACCAGAGGGACCTGGCAGGAAGACGCAAGCGAGCGAGACTCGCTGCCCAGCTGTCTGCTCCTGAAGGGCGACCTGCATGCCTCAGTGAGCATGACTACATCTAGACAGGAAGTAGTTGTAGTCATGCTCACTATTGTGAATGTATGTATATAGATGGAGATAGGGATAGATAGAGAGATAGATAGGTGTAAACATTATTGTTATTCATCTTTTACCATATTGTACTTCTTGTTTTCACAAATTAGAGCATATCACTGTAAATAATTGTATAGGGCTGCACAATATTGGATGTAACATGTTTTTTGTTTGTGTAATAATAAACACACAGTTGCATTGCAGAACAAATTGCTCGGGTGGATTTCGTCAATCATAATTTATTTACACGTTTTTCAAACAGAGCGAGATATCTCTCAGCTCTTTCCTCCGCTGCTTTCTCTCTCTCCTGTGCTCTCGCCATGTACTGCCTCTCCCTCTCCTCCTCTCTCTCCGCCTGCTCCTTCAGGACAGCATCGTTGTCCCTCCCTCGCCTCTGTACTCTGTGGCTGGCCGGGGCTTCGTCTGGGGTGGAAGAGGTAGAGGCTACAGTGCTGACAACGCCACCTGTAGTGGCAGTGAGGTTTGCAGCAACAACCAGGGGCGGAGTGATGGAGTGTTGCCCCCGGAGTGCAGCATCCATATCCCCATACCACTGCCAGGTGGCAGCGGTCACACTACCTGCCTCGACCCCTTTTCACGTTGGCGGGTCCCTAAGCTCCTGAAAATAGTATTAAAATAATAATAGTACATATATTAATTAATACATTGAGAAGCTAAAGGTGCGTTTACACATAAACAAAGACAAGTTACAAAATGCACCGTCTCAATTCTTGACCCCAGATCACCATTTGCACCTAAATTTATGCTTCAGGTCAGAGGAGTCACGGACAGTTATCATGCGTTACAATTAATATCACGAAATGAAGACGAATCATGGCGGGCCATCATGCACGGACACCTACATGGTTCTGTGCCGTTGGGCATCGTCACTTTCTCTCATTAATCTGTCAGGAATGTTGCGAATTGGGAGAATATGAAGATTATATTCGCAACTCTTAGTGCCACTGTGTATGCGCACCTTCAGTGTGTAAACATACTCACCCTGCTGAAGCTCACTTCTTTTCAGGGCCACTGCATCTGTTCCGTTGTCTGTGTTACGTGTCATATATGATTACCTTGTATTTGGCCTTCAAATTGTCCCACTTCTTCTTGGCCTGTTTGGCCGTCACGTCCGACCTGTCACAAACTCTCTGATACGGACATAAAAACAAAAAGACTTACACACTACCACTTCAAGTTATTTATACATGGATGAATATATATGCATGCAATAATTCAAGCATTCAAAAACAACACTCACTCCCATCCACATCTGGATGACTTCCTCTTCCCTGTGAAGAGGAACTCATTGTCAGTTCGCCACTGGATCAGGGCTTTGGTTTCCTCAGTTGTCCCTTGATTAAGATAGTACATGGTGTTAGTTTGAATCTACAGCATCCTCCAGTGTAATGAGTTGAAGACTTTTGCACAGTTAAGACAAAGCAATGTGGTCAGTAGTACCTTCACCTCTCATTTTAAGCATTAACGTCAAATGTAATAGCTTTGAACATGATCTTCCCCTTCAGCCGAGCAGATTTGCTTAGTAACTAATTTAAATTCACACAGACACCATTAAGTTTCACACAAAATACTTTATATCTCATGTTTGACCACTGTAGAAAAATCTCAGCCAGCCGTCTGGATGCACAATCTCCGAAAACGTTGGAACAAATGTTCTATTAAGTGTGATTTAAATATGTCGACCTCATTTCAACATTTTAAACAGCTATATTGGCGCGTAAAACACTCATAAAACTACACTCTGTTGAACAATGAAGCTTATATTTTACATTGTGTATTTTTGTTGTTTTAGGTTGATGTTATTCTCTTGTTGATATTGTTTGTGAACAAAAGCTTTCTCAGTTCTGCAGTGATACTTTTGTGCAGATTTCATTTTCCCTGCATATATTGAGTGAGTTCATAACAAGTCATTTCTATTTACCTACAAACTTTGTCCTGCATTTTATTATGGCCAAATCATTCAAAGATCATGAAAAAAGCTTTCATTTTATTTTCATTCAGATTTGCATATTGATGATGATTCACTTCATAAGTAATGGCACATTGTTCTCCCCGTACTTTAAAGTAGATGAGCTGCTTTTCTAAGTAAAAAGTATCTGCAATACTGGCCGTGTACTTCAAACACTCCTATTCCCTCCTCCTACTCCCCATGTCTCCAAAGCTGCTTCTTCATACTGAAACCTACTGGATATAGGGGGAACTGCAGGTCAGTATTGCTATTGCATCCATCCATCCACCCATAACAAAACCCCTTTAATGCCAAAGATGTTGATCATTTTATTCTCAACTCATGATGATCATTCAGTAAGTCGTATTTTTCTATAAAATTATCCAGTCTGTTTACATATAATGTTTTAAAGTTGTTGTTTTTTTCTCAAACTGAGGAAACAAATTCTAGAATTTCAGATTATGTATTTGTCTACAGTTTTATAGCTTGGAACCACCTTGGTTATTTTCATCCTGTCAGGAAAAATAACTGTTAAAAGGGATCTATTGCATATATAAGTAATTGCTTAAGTATACGATCTATTACATCTTTTACACAAGACATATCAATTGTTAGAATCACTAGACTTTTAAACTTTCTGTGCACTTCTGAAACATCACTTTCAAAAACTCAGTCTAGAAACATTGAAATACTGTTTTGAAATGTAAAACCAAACAGACAGTCTCATACATGAGGTTTAATTTCCTTTGTCATCTACTGAAACATGGTGTGACTGTGGTACTCAGTAGTGTAAATGTAATCAATGAGAGATTTGTACAATTCAGAAACTTTTCAATATAGAAATCTTAAAATATGAGTTACTTAAAGATTAAAGTCATTGAAAGAACTTAATGGTTTAAATCTCATTTAAAATGGTCTTTTTGCACAACTTGCTGTTTCTTAACAAGCTTAACAGCCTCATCTAATGTCTCAACACTCAACAGTGTGCTTTAAGAAAGTACCAGAAAACAATAAAGACCATGTCAGCAGTACATAGAAGGTTCTACATAGTATCATTCAACAGGCTTCCAGTAAGGATACTGTTATTGAAAACAGACACACTTCACAAACTACAGACCCACAATTCTCCCAAATCCTAGAAAAACTCTTCAACGACATACTAGATACATTCAGAGAAATGAAATCTAATTCATTAAATCTAGGTCAAACCAAAATCATGATATTTGGAAAATATGAAATAAATAAACAGGTAAAGGTTCAAGTAGAGGGTGTAGATAGAGAAAAGGTGATTGAAGACAAATTTCTAGAAAAATGTAAGGATGAGTACGAGCACATTACAACTCTACAAAGCTGATTTCCTTTGATCTGAGCGTCTCCATGGCTCCAGTGCTGATCTCCTATCAGATCAAAGGAGATCAGTGCCTTTTGCCATGGAGATGCTCAGATCCAAGATTTCCTCCGACTTTGATCTCCGTTGATCTCCATCCGGTGCCTCTCCCATCCACTTTGTGATGAAAGGCTCATGATTGTTCTTTTTCACAACCTTGGTGATGACGTCATCATTAGATTCAGGTATGCTGAAGCAGGCAGAGAACTAAAACATGCAGGACACCAGCACTCTCTGACCCAGTTTGGACACCCTGTCTTAAACCATCAAGAGACAGCTTAGTTTTATCCTACTGATGACGTGTTGCTGCAATAGTCATCTTGCTCAGTTTCAAGTTTTTTCCCACAGACAACAGAGCACTCTGTAACAGGATTTGACAGATAGTGACGGGGCGCGGCCAGCAGGGGGCAGCAGCGAGGCTGACTTGCTCTTTGACTGTGTGACTGTGGTGACCAAATCCAGGGGACGTATTACATTGGTTATTGATGTAGCTTAAAGAGGTGGAACAGATTAAACATTCAGATGAAACAATCAGCAAATAAAAGTCAAATGAAGAAAACGTACAAGGGCGTATTAGTCAATGATATCAGTGATTTCATGTGTTTGTTTTTTTACTATTTCCAATAAAAACCACAGAAAGATTAAAACAGACAACAGATAGATATCATTACAAATGAGTCAGAAGAGAGGAATCCCTGGATAAACTAGTTATTGAGGTACAATCGGATGACTGGGAACTCATTTATAAAGGAAAAGACGTCCTGTCACTATGAGTGTACAATCAAACAATACAAGAGAAAGTGAAATATGGATCTGGACTCTGGGAGCAGTGGGCGGAGCTGAGGTTGCACCGTGAGAGAGAGAGAGAGAGAGAGAGAGAGAGAGTGTGTGCACACCAAGAGAGAGACTGAGACAGAGACTGAGTTTTACACTCGGACTTGGACTTGGAGTGGAGTGGATTAGACTGGAGGCCCAGGCACATGACCACCTCAGCCTCCACTCAGAGCCCAGACCAGCTGTTCAGATTTGGACACTTGGAGATGAGAAGGGGGAGGCTCCATGATTCCTGTTCATGCAGAGGTTTTATTTCCCTTTGCCACTGAAGGCAACACACTCACTAGTCACCAGTCCACAGATGAAAACACAAAATCATTTGTGTACACAGAAAGTCCAGTTAAGATGGAGACGGGTTGTGAATGACACAGATGCTACTGGTACAGTATGAGAGTCTGACTGCTTTCAAAAGGTCCAGTGATCATACAAGCGTATCAGTCACTCTCATACTTTCTCATGGTTCTATTGACAATGAGAAGCAACAACACAACACTACTGCTTGGACATGTTTGCTGGATCACATCATGGATGGATGGATGGATGGATGGATGGATGGATGGATGGATGGATGGATGGATGGATGGATGGATGGATGATGGATGTAATATACAGACATGACTTATGTTCACTCTGGAGGTGAGGACTGATGTTCCCTTCCACAGGGAGAAGCTGCTGGTAGCTCACTCTCTATGTTCCTCTGGAGGTGAGGGGGGAACTCCTGTTCTCACTTTCATTGTCACTTTAATTTGAAAAAAACATATATTCTATTTTCACCAAGATGTTAGTGAGTTAGTTTTACCAGTAAATGGCTGCTCCATCCTCACTTCTCCTATAACCAGGCCCAAACACACACACACACACACACACACACACACACACACACACACACACACACACACACACACACACACACACACAGCCGGGCCTCCTGGGGGTCGTTTGGAGGGTCATAATTTATTTACACATGTTATAGATAATATCAAAGTAAGTGGTGTATTAATCAATGATATCAGTGATTTCATGTCTGTTGGTTTTAGTTTTTTTTACTGTTTACAATAAAAACCACAGAAACATTAAAACAGACAACAGATAGATGTCAGCACAAATGAGTCAGAACAGAGCAGTCCCTGGAAAAACTAGTTATTGAGGTACAATCAGATGACTGGGAACTCATTTATAAATACAAGAGAAAGTGAAATATAAAGATGTTTAATGGATGACAAAGGGCTTAAAAAATGCATCCAAGGAGAAGAATACATGACATAGAGAATCCGATAAATGATGAACGAAGGAGATGGAAACTAAATCCAAGAAATGTAAAACAAAGTTCACTCATAAGATGAGAAAATGTAAGAAGAATTCTTTTAAGGAACGTGAAGTTTAAATGTCATACTCAAGTCAAAATATTCCACATCAGATACATTTTTTTGTTGTTGGTTTTGTTGTTGGTGGTTGTTGTTAGAATAAATAGTTTGAGATGAGGAAATCATTGCATGTTTCCCCTGAAGAGTTTTACTTTCATGATATGTACTTCAGTACGTGTTGCAGGTAAACAAACAGTAGTTTTTCCTACGTAGTGTAAAAAGAGTGAAAAATGAAATTACGACTCATTCATGTTAAATAAAAAATACTGGATAACAAAAGCCATTGGATTCATGTCAACATTTTACTTCCATTTCTTCAAAGTTCACATCTGCTCATACAAGATTTTTAACGTCACATTTTTCAGAACACAAAAAGCAGCATTGTTAGAAATAATAATGAAATGTGCTTCTTTAACATTCATTATCAAGCAGGGACCTTTTGTCAGCCTCTGTGCAGTTCAACACAAATGGAAACCAAACTGATTGAAATCTTCTCATTTTGGTGACAAACCAGAAACTAAATGATTTCCTGAAGCGTCTCAACAGGGTTTAAATCAGCAAGTTGAATTCAAACTGGATGATACCTTGTGATTTTGGGCTCAAGCTGGACTTCCTGAACCAGATCTGTTGTAGCTCCATTCCCGTCTCCACCTGTCCACATGTCCAAGTGTCCTTCAGCAAGACACTGAACCCCAAACTGCTCCCAGTGGATGGACTGAGTGCCTTGCATGGTCGCCGCCTCCATTGGTGTGTGAATGAATGGGTGAATGTGATCAACAGTGTAAAGCACTTTGGGGACTGCTAAAGGCATCTGCATCCTCCCATAAGAACAAGAAGAAAGGTTCAGAGGTGACGTCAGCCAACTGCTGAACAAAATGCTTGTTCAGCAGGAGAGTTCATACTCTTACCCCCTCACAGCTGACACTTCTGTAAAACGTTTTAACTTTTCAACTGCAGCTTATTTCTCACTTCAAGCGTTTTCACAAATACATTTCTCTGAAGTGTTTCAGTAAGAAAAGAGAACGTTTGTGTCCAGGACATGATGTTGGTCTGGTTGGAACTGACAGCCCGGACGGTTGGTACTGCTGAACAAAATGTCTCTGGCCAGAAGGAGCTGGCTGAAGAAAATGACATAATTTAGTTCGGCAAGACTCTGGAGTGCCGAACTTTCTTCTTGTTCTTATGGAGGATGAATCGGCTTTTATACGGTGGAAAAGCACTTTATAAATGAAATCCATCCACACATCTCATAGAGTCTTTCATGATTTCATCTCTTTATAGTTTTTCATGTGTCGCCGCAATTTACTACTCCCACATTTCAAAAGAATACGGCTTCTGACCTGTGTGTATTCTCTTGTGTATCTTTAAATCATTTGATCCACTGAAACTTTTCCCGCATGTTTCACAAGACTACGGCTTCTCACCTGTGTGTATTCTCTTGTGTCTCTTCAAATCATTTGATCCACTGAAACTTTTCCCGCATGTTTCACAAGAATACGGCTTCTCACCTGTGTGTATTCTCTTGTGTATCTTCAAATCATTTGATCCACTGAAACTTTTCCCACATGTTTCACAAGAAAATGGCTTCTCACCTGTGTGAGTTCTCTTGTGTTTCATCAAATTACTCTGTTGATTGAAGCGTTTACCACATGTTTCACAAGAATACGGCTTCTCACCTGTGTGAGTTCGCTTGTGAGTCATTACATCTCTCTGTTGAGCAAAACGTTTTTAACATGTTTCACAAGAAAATGGTTTCTCACCTGTGAGAGTTCTCTTCTGCACCAACAAACCATCCTCTCCAGTGTAACTTTTAACAAAGATTTCACTACTTTTCTTCTTATCATTGAGAGTTATTAAATTCTGACGTAATTTACGTTTTTTCTCGACAATATTTCCACATGTTTCCTCTCAAAGAAGCTTTTCACATTCAGCCTGCTTCTCTGACACAGGGAACTTGTCCACACAATCACTCTGAAACATGCTTCTTCTTTTCATCTCTGCATTTCTAGTTGATTCTGAGTCAACATGTTTTTTCACATCATGGACTTCAGAGTCATGAGAGAGGAACTGCTCAGTGTCTGGTACTTCTTCTGGTTCACTCAGGGAACTTTGCTCCTCAATAGAAGGAACCCTAAAGGTATCACCTTCAAAATTCAGTATATGCTGCTCTCCCTCGTGGCTGGTACCGAGTTCCTGGTGCTCCTCAATCTGTGGAGGTTCTGGTTCTTCTGGCTCCCCTTTGATCCATGGAGGTTCTGGTTCCTTTTTGATCTGTGGAGGATCTGGTTCTACTGGTTCCTCTTTGATCAGTTGAGGTTCTGGTTCTTGTTCCTCTTTGATCTGTGGAGGTCCTGGTTCTTCAGGTTCCTCTTTGATCTGTGGAGGTTCTGGTTCTTCTTGTTCCTCTTTGATCTGTAGAGGTTCTGGTTCTTCTGGTTCCTCTTTGATTTGTGGAGGTTCTGGTTCTTCTGGTTCCTCTTTGCTCTTTGGAGGTTCTGGTTCCTCTTTGATCTGTCTAGGTTCTGGTTCTTCTGGTTCCTCTTTGCTCTGTGGAGGCTCTGGTTCCTCTTTGATCTGTGGAGGTTCTGGTTCTTCCTGCTCCAGACTGGAGTTTGTTTCCAGTTTAAAGAACTGCTCTTCCCTACAGCCACGGTGCAGTTGGAGCTCTGGAGAGACAAAAAAGTACAAAATAAAAGTTACATTACTTCTACAGTTCCCGCTTTAAAATGACTCAGACTAGTAATTTGATTACAATAAAATCACCAGAGGCAATTATGGCATTAAAGGCAGATCTTATAAATCACATCTGGCAGGACCTTTTTGTAGACGATACTAATTGTTAGAGAAATCTGGTTTTGTCTCATAAATAATGATGTGTAATTTTGCAGTCTGTGTTATAGTATGACCCGTGTCAGCACTTTTGGAACCCCTGTGCTACTTTTGCTGACCTTCAATGCAGACTCAAAACAATTCAGCCTTTAAGAAGGAGCTGTCTGACTTCAGAGTAAGAAGAACTCTTGGACAATCATGCAAAGGTTCTACTGTGACTTTGTCTCTTCTTGCAAGAATAATGTAATAACATTCTCTTATAGGAAGAATTGAAACAATCCGGATGAATGTTTTGCCAAGGCAGCCATTTTTTTTCCAATCCTCACCAATTCAGCTCCCAAAAGAAACATATAAAAGATAATAGACAAACTGATATCAAAATGTATTTGGAGAAATAAAAAGCCAAGAGTAAGGTATACACTATTACAGTGCCCGAAAGAAAAAGGTTTGAATTTACCTAACGTAAAAAAATATTATTGGGCAGCACAATTAAGAATCATAAATAAGTATGAGGAGACAGGATGGAGAGATATGGAACAAATCTCATGCCTGAACGTAATATTAGAATGTTTACCTTTTTATTACAAAAAAACTAATGAATGAATTAAAGATAAAAAACAAATGTGTTAAAGGAACAATGAAAATATGAGCAGCAATAAAAAAGACAATGAAAATGTCTAGTTCAATCTGCAGGGCGACTAAAATAGGAAAGAATTTAGATTTTATTACTTCAACCATAAATGGGGGATTTCATCGGAGGGAATCCAAATGGCTGCTCTATATTAGACGGCCTTTCAAAAAGGGAAAATATGAAACCATTTGAGCAGCTTAAAAATGAATTTGACCTGCCAACACAAGACTTTGATCAATTCTTACAAATTAGAAGCCGTCTTCTAAAAACACAAAGGATGGGAATTTTTAGGTAAAGAACCAAATGAAGTAGAGAAAGTACTAATGACCAAGCTGGAGAAGAAGAAGAAAGTCATTTCAAAGCTTTAGAAAGCAGCTGAACAAGACAACAACATGAACTTTAAATAGAAATGGTAAAGTGAAAGAAAGAAGATTTGGGGGGAATCATTTAAAGAAGGACATCAAATGTTTAGGAGCATTATATGGAAAGAAGGTGAATGAAATTAAAAACACAAGATTTTCTGGTCCCACTAAATATGTCAAAATATAGTAAAACATCTGATAAATGCTGGAGGGGTTGTGGTCCAGTAGGAGACTAGAGACATATATTCTGGGACCGTCCCAAACTCGTAGAATATTGGAAAAATATACAGAAAGAGATCAAAAGAATCTTGGATGAAAACATTTATTTAGACCTGAAATGATTTTTATTGGGTTTTTTACCCAAAAATGTCTCAACAAAGAATCAAAAAATGATTAGAACATCACTTATTAATCAAAAATAAAAGACTGGAGTGTGCTGGCTGGAACCAAACCCCCCCTGCATAAAGCAATGGTGGGACAGAATCCAAGATGTGCTGAATATGGAAGAAGGAAGAGCAAGGTTCAAAAACAAAGGGAAGGAATGTGAAGACCTGTGGTCTCCCTATATACAAAGGAGGATTCAAACAGAATCACCCCACAAGGGACTTAGTTCATTATTTACAAACCACTCTCATTAAGATCTACTGGTTTGTTTGTTTTGATTTGAATTAACATATCTAACTAAGGTATTTACTTGTTGTGTTTGCATTAAGCAGATTTGTTTTAGTATCATTTCATTACATTATTTAGAAATTTAAGAAGCGGGTGTCTGGACACATGGTGAAAGGGGGAGAAGAATAAAGAGGTATAAAGGGAGACATACATTCTAGGAAGGAGACGGAGGGCATCCATCTTTCTCTTTCTTTTTCCTTCTCTTGATTGGATGGAAGGTTTTTTAACAGACCTTCAGTACGGCTGTTTGTATGGAGGGACGGCTGTTTAAAGTAGGAATGGAAAAGAGAAGTTTCATTTATCAATAATCTATTTATTTATGTTTTCATTTACTTAATGACAAAAGACTATATTAATAGGAGGAACAGAGGAGGAAGAGAAGGGAAGGTCCCACATTTGTTGACGTTTTCATTTAGTTGTTTGGTTCTTTTTGTTTTTATGTCCTTCTAAACGGATATTGGAAATGTATTTGTAAGATAAGAAGACTGCATGTACCATACTCATATACTTATTTGAAAAAATCAATAAAAAAAGGAAGTGCAACAGATCTTTTTAAACATCTTAGATGTTCATATTTCTAAAAATGTAGTTGCTGAAGTATTTTAACTTTATAATTCTCCCATGTTGTCATTTCCAGCCTCACTGTTCCAGAGACAAGAGGTTTACATTCTTCCAGGTGCTTTTGCCTCCATGTTGGTTTCACTGATACTCAGAGACAATCGTCTTTTAATATGGAAACATGGAGCCAGGACGTGTCTGCATCCTGAGGCTGGAGGCTGGAGGCTTGAGCCCGCCTTTGGAGAGAGGAGGGACTATTCTCTGCTGTGATTGGACTGGAGAGGACAGGAAGTGACCAAACACAGGAAGTTGCCAACAATGTAAAACCACTGAAATCAGAAATGATTAAGAAAAATAACTTGAAGCAAGTTTGACTTATTTTCTCTTATTTTGTATTACTGGTGTTCAAGGTAACTTTATGGGACTTTTTAAGGGAAAGGCAAAAATAAGCCTTTTATTTTTTAACATAGTGTCAAAACATTTCAGTACTATAAACTGAAAGCACCAAATTTTAAGTTTTGCACTGTAAATGAAATAAACCATTCATTCATCAAAAAATGTGGGACTCAAGCAGTGAAACTGAAAACTTCCATTCAAATGTCGTAAACCTCCTCCAGTCGTTCTGTTATTGCTCGATGTGAATCTTTAGCTGCTGGATTAACAAGGACTGTTTAGGAGGAACTTTTTCTAGATGGTATATTCACTCATCTTCCCATAACACTGTGTCAACAGTTTACCATGCTTCCTGAGATGGAGTGATAATGAGACGTCCTGCTTTTAAATGTTCTCAGGAAATCTTCAAAAAACATCAATGTTCACACAATGAAAAACCGTCGTACAAAAACCTCCCTCAGTCAGACTGAACAGAAACTGACTGCTGCACACTGATACACTTCACTGAACACACACACACACACACACACACACACACACACACACACACACACACACACACACACACACACACACACACACACACACACACACACACACACACACACACACACACACACACACACACTAACATAAACTGAACTAATGAATTTATTTATTGAGATCAGATGTTTCTTCACCAGAGGCGGTGGTGTTTCAACATGTAAATACTTGGTGGTGAGATTTTATTTGATGTGCATGGAAATATCAAAGTGATTGGGATGAAATTGGTGAGTGTTTTAGCCACTAAATTCACTCCTGATCTTGATGCAGAGACTCTGTCAGCCCATTTAAAGTATAGACTTGGCCGTGATGTAACTTGTCAGATTATTGACACTGCAAGCAACAGGTACAGCTCATTTAGACCAGGATACACAATAGAGCAGTCAAACCTCAGTTGATAACCTGAAGCCACTCCACACACCTTGTAGTCAGTGTTAACATCAGACAGAAGAGAGTATTTCAAGATAAAGTCAAACTCTGCAGACCTGAGATCATATGAAATCAACTGGCATCAATTCAAAATGTATGATAAACAGAAGAGAGGTTGACATGCAGGAAATAAAAATCAGTTTTTTTGTTGATATTTTAGTCTCATTATGACAAACTGAAGGCAGCATGTAAAGAAGATGGATGAAATGTATATATTGAATAATCTCCTAGTTTGAGGCACATCACAACATCCTGGTCTTTTTGTGAGTCTGTATATTCATCCTCTTTCATTTTGATAACTTTTTCTGAACGATACACCAAAGATAAAGTCATGATCGTGTTTTCGATTGAGTTTATAGTACTGTGCTAATATTTAGTATACAAAACAATATATTTAATGAACTAGACCTTTCATGACTGGGCAAAGAACCAGCCAGTGTCATGATCTTGCTCAGTCATGAATTCTTGCATCAATGCTACAATGGGAATCCCTAACCAGCCCAAGATTTATGGGAATAGAGGACAAAACTCATCTTCCATATCATGAGTCCTGGTCAACTGTAGAGTGGAGATTCTAAAACTGAAAGGGGTTCGATCAACTAACCTCATTTCTTGGGTCCCTGATGTTGAACAGTATAGTTCTGTACTTGTTGGTGTATTTGTTGTCGGTGTTTCGAAAAATGTCCAACATCTCCGTCTCAATGCTTGCGACAAGTTTGGCAGCTTCACTCTCTAACATCTTCAAATCCTCACACTCACACACCCTTAAATGAAAAGAGTTAGTGAACAAATAGTGACATCAACACTCAACCTTTGACTGCCGCTCACATTTAACTGCCAAGAGTTTCATGTGACTATTGTAAAATAAATGATGGTGAAAGTCAAATGTTTTTGCAAATGTGGGTCAGGATACTCTGATAATCATACATATAATGAAATTTTAACTTAAATTTTACTGGTGATTGGAATTGAGGGTCATGAATTTCAAATGCGTCTCATCTCGTGTTGCATATTATGACTTGATCGTAAAATTCTATTGTGTGTATGCCAATATCTTTTTGGAAGAAACACCTTAAATTACACTATGTAGATAATCAAAAGGTAACAGGCTGTGGGTTTCATACAAGTGTGTAAAGTTATTCTCACCTTTCAAACAGGGTGTGTGAGAGAGCGTTGGTTGATCTGCCTGAGCAGGTGATTAGGCTGACAGGGCCTGGAGGAGGGTGGGCTGGGTGCTGGTGATGCAGGCAGATACTGAGTTCCATTCCATGTTAAAGCTGAGGAAGGCTTCTGGGATGATGTTGAGACTGCGGGATGGCCAAACGGAGACTCCATTTTCTTTGCCGTGCAGTCTTAAGAGAGGTGGCTCAAGAGGTGCGAAGTCTCGTGATCGGGGTTAATGGCACTTGTAGTCTATTGACAGAAAAGACACAAGACAGAGTTCTTTCGTAGATTATGATTTTTCAACACGTCCCTAATACATTTGAGGTAGGTCAGACATTGAGTAAAGAGCCTCTCCTTTGATCTTCTTTGATCAAATGTTCACTCCTTTGCTCTCCCTTGATCTCCTTTGCTCTCCTTTGATCTCTGAGTGCTATATAACTCAAAAGTACCTTTGTTAATGCCAGATTCGTTTGCAAAACCGAGCTAGCGAGAGGAGGATATTTTGTCTATTGAAGCCCAAGAAAAGTTCTCCCTGCTTGGACTCAACGTATTAATTGACTTAACTGTGAGAACAGAAGTCAGCAGCACCGATATCATGACTCGAAGAGGTAAGTAACATTGTGTCCAGGACTCTGCAATCTCATTATGTCACCTAACGTGCTCCATGCTTGACATTCACAATAGAAAATGACTGTTTGGTGATCAGATGCTCAGTTTGATAATGAGAAGAAACAAAAGGCTGAGGCCAGTAAGAGAAAATCTGTTTTCGTGTTTAATCTTGGGCTTTATTGGAACCATCACCATTTCCATTATTTTGGGCGAAATGATGTATTTAACAACCCTTCTCATTTTTTCCTCCATTTGTAGATTACCTTAGTGCTAAGATTTTATTTTAAATCTCATGAGCGCTCAATGCCTATGTTAGGACAGCCCAATGTTTTAATTCCCGACTGTGACTACAGGCGTAGGAATTCAGAACCATACTTCCACCTCAGGGAACGTGTAAAAAATAAATTGCTGCCAAATAGCAGCTGAAACCTTGCAAACAGGAACGGTAATCGTCAAAGAAGAGGACGATTCAGTTGGAATTTTTAATTATTGAGAGCCAAAAATGCAAAACACACACACACACACACACACACACACACACACACACACACACACACACACACACACACACACACACACACACACACACACACACACACACACACACACACACACACACACACACACACACACACTGATAACTCCGATGTTAGAAGAGCCCCGCCTCAGGAAGTTCAATGTAATTGAACCTTTTCTCCAGGGCTCTTCTGCTCTCATCCACAAACAAATGTTGCTCAGTGATGCCCTCTACTGGGGGCCTGTTGTAGTTTAATTGTTATCATCACTTGTCGACATTTCGAGTCCTTGTTCAAGTTTCAACATTCATGCGTCCTGACGAGACAATAAAACATGAGCTGAGACCAAGAAGATCTTCTGAGATTCTTTTCCGTATCAAACCAGAACACACCAACACATCCAGACACTTTTCTCCTTTATTCTTTAAACCCCACAGCTGCTGTCGGCTGTATTGAAAGGAGCAGACTTTTTGTTTTTCAACATTTCTGTTTTAACTTTAGCCTGTCCTGTCTCATCCATCCTTCACTGTAGAATATTCACATCATCACATCAGTGACTTTTGTCTTGTTTCTCTCCAGAGAGTTCACAGCAACACTTGGTCACCAGAAGATGAGCTCCAGTGTGGAGCAGGAGGAACATGAAGCTCCACACATTAAAGACGAGGAGGGTGGTGTAGAAGTGACTGATAGAAAGTGACCATTTCCACGACTCTGTGAGGGACTTGACCACCCAGCGACTAACTTCTTTACCCTGTCGGAACAAACTATTGTCCTGTACGAGGTGGAGATTGATCGTCAGCACAAACTGATGGAAATAATCTGGAAACCTCAAATGAAGTTACACAAGAGAGGAATGGAAAAGAAGAACAAGAAGAACCAGAACCCCCACAGATCAAAGAGGAACCAGAAGAACTAGAACCTCCACAGATTGAAGAAATAAAGCTTCGTTTTGAGGAAATGTGGTGAAATTGTCAGTTGAAAACATAAGTTATGTCAGAAGGTAAGATCTGTCTGATGGGAAGAAAAACCTTCGTGAAATCTGTGATCAAAGTTACAACCGACAGAGGAAGTTGTTGGTCCACATGAGAACTCACACAGGTGAGAAGCCGTATTCTTGTGAAACGTGTGGGAAGTTTCAATGATCGTAGTTCTACATCATGTGAAAACTTAGAGAGATGAAGTCATGAAAGACTCTGAGAGATCTCATTCAGGATGTCCAGCTTGAGCCCAGAATCACAAGGTATCATCCAGTTGAAAGGAAACGTTGCTGTTTAAACACCGTCGACACTGTTTGTCACAAAAAATAGAAGGTTAAAATAAATCTGGTGTCCATTTGTGTTCCTAGAGAGAAGCTGACAAACAGTCCCCTGGTTGCATATTGAATCTTAGAGAAGCTTGTTTCATTCTTTAGTACGAACACGACGGCTTGTTTTGAAAATGTGACATTAAAAATCTTGTATGAACAGATGTGAACTTTGAAGAAATGGAAATAAAATGTGAATATGAATCCAGTGGGTTTTCTTATTCAGTGTTTGTTGTTTTTGTTTTAACTCACAGCCGATAGGTTGTTAAATGGTTTCAGAAAGATGCACCTACACTAGATAACTGGATTAAAGTTATCAAGGAGATTTGAGATGAAAAAACTGACTTTCTCACTACACCTGCAAAAGGAGTAGTACATTACAAAATGGACATACTTAATGGTATATTGTACTTTCAGATATGAGCTCACCCCCATTGCTTCCTCATCCCACACACACATTCATTACCTGTGTAAAGTGATGAAACACACTCAACCTGCTGTGCAAAATAATCCCTTTTACCAAATCCCACAAGAATGTAAATTGCCTGGAGATATAGTGGAAAATAATGTCTGGTCACTGAGATGTACTGTGACACTGTTCTACTGCTCATGTTGCTCTATGTTCTGTGTCTATTAAAAAAACAACTAAAGTTAAACAACAGATAAAACTGAATTCAGCGTTGCACATGGTGAATCAAACCAGGAAGAATGAAAGAGTTTGCCCTCTGGTGGTGACTTTGTGTCACTACATTGTTGTGTAAAGTTACAAACATTAACGAGTTGATGGGTGAAGTTACGTTCACATTCTATTCCATTGTTCATTTTTATTCACTCACAGACATTTAGAGAAAATGCCCAGCCTATTTTAAAAGTAATGTCTTTTCAGCAATAGTTATGTTTTCTAAGAACAATAATTTATCTCATTTCTGACGGAATTAACCCTGAAATGAACGACAACGTGTAAATATGCACACATAAAAATGATTTGTTTTCCACAGTGATTCATCACTAGTGATGTTTTTCAGGATTATTTTGCAGTGGTAGGAAATCTAAACGTCTGAAGGGTCCTCGTCGCCGCCTGGTGGACAAAAGTAGAAACTACAAGAACATAGAAACTGTCATGGCGTCCTCCTCTCATATCAAGGTTGGCTCTGGTCACTGGTTAGTTTATATTTGATCAATAAAGGTGTTCAGCTAAACAATCACAGGATCAGGAAGTTGTTTGAACGTTTGTCGAAATGACCTTGACGCTTCTTTTAGATGCGGTAACTTAAAGGTATGAACTCTTTATAATCTCCTGAGCATTTAGAAAGCTTAATAAACTAAAAATCTAACTCAAGGAGTCAAATGATAAATGATACTCTTTGATCATTTGTGAAATCAACCTCAGAAAAATGTCCCAACCCCCTTTTGTTTCTGTTGAATGAAAATATGAAAGTAAATTAATACATGTGAGTTTTTTTAACCAGTTCATGATTATTTACAATCACAATCAGAGAGAAACTGTTTATCCTCATGAATTGACTCTTGTTGATCGACTAGATATCCAATTTATTTTTCACAAACAATAAACTTAAAACCAAAGTGTCCCTCTCATTTCCTTTCTAGTTAATTTGGCACTTTTCAGAAAAAAGAAACAAAAAAGAACAATTACTGTCTATACATGCATGGAAAACACACTGAATTCGATATACACATGTAACACAACAGTCACTACAACAACCGATGCATTTTGAACTATACATGACCCACAGATACTTACAAAGACGAAAATTTCCCTAGACTCAAGTGTTAAGAGCGACACAGCGTGTTCCTGTGAAGTTTCAGCCACGTTTCTGTAGTACTGCTAGCTTACCTTCACCGAGAGACAAAACAGCAAAGATCGTAGAGCGAGAGGAACACTCACTCTGCTACAACAAAAAACGATCCTCTACGGAGAAGATGAAGATGTGTCACTACATTAACTATTTAACTATAGCACACTTTTTAACAACCTTAGAAACTTCAGGACCATATAATGTCTTTAACCTAAAGACATGACAGTGTCCCTCTCATTTTCTTTCTAGTTAATTTGGCACTTTTCTTGACAAAAGGCCAAACAAGTTGATCGTCACACTGATGGATTAATATCTCATCTATTGATCAACTGATTGATGGAAAACAATCTTTAGATTCTTGTAAGTGCTGAGCTCTCAGCAGATTCTTTGACCTTTGGTAGTAAGTTCATTTTAAACTGTTGAATCTCTGTTGATTCTTTGACTTGGATGTGCAGCAGCACCGACTCCAAAGCACATTTTGTAGACGTCCTTGTAAAGCTTCACTTCCTCTCTTCCTGTTGTCCTTCTGTCACACATCAGCCCTGACACTGCCTCACTTCTTCAACCTCTCTGTGGACTGTCCATCCCTCTGGACGCTTGACCTCAGAGCCTCACCACCTCTGCTCTGAGCTTCTTCTCCTGTCTCTTCTCTCACATGTTCTGTCTTTTCTCTGCTGTGCAGACCTCCACCTCTCCTTTCCTCAGACCATTATGAAAAAAGGAAACGTCCTGGATACCATCAATGAAGTCACCATCATCCATGTCTTCACCTTCCTCATCCCCTGTGTCAGACCGGCTGCTGGACTTCTGGACTGACCCCTCCTGACTCACCCTCTTAGAAGCATGAAGTGTCTGTGGGGAGTCATTCTTTACTCCCACAAATCTTCCTGCTGCTTCAGCCACAAACTTAATAACATCTGACCTTGATTTCTGCTGAACCGTATGGCTGTTAACGCCAGCGTTTCCACTCATTTAGTTTTAGATGTGATAAAATTATTCTCAATTCTTTGATTTTCCATGTACGGACGATGATTCTGGACACATTAAAGATGCATTAACGTTTTGTAAATGACGTCTTTAAAGTCAAAATCCTGATTTTATTTATTTTACTTTAATATAATATTTTCAGAATAAAGTCAAAATTCAGACTTTTTAAGTCTCCAAGGAGAAACTCACCACTTTGATAACTTTTCATCTGGTGAATACAACTATGTACATGAGTCATTGTTTTATCAGCATTATCAAATGTCATTGTCATTGTTAATGCTCTCATTGCTGCACTGTTTAGCGCTCTCGCTTGACAGAAGGTTGTGGGTTCAAATCCAGCTGGAGGTGTTTGTGGAATTTCCTTGTGTTTCCTCAGGCTTCTCTGGTTTCCTCCCACATTCCAAAAAACTGCATGTAATGTTAATGCTAAATGAAGTGTCTGTGTGTGTCCTGTGGAAGACTGATGACCTGTCCTTTCTCTTTTCAAACGTATTTTCATTGACGTCCATAAGACGTCCAGACAAGACGTGAAAACAACGTCCAAGAAAGACGTCTAAAAAACGTTCATTCTGGCTCGTCTGAGGACGTCTTCTGGATGTCAAATATTGACGTCTATATGATGTCCAGAAAAGACATCCAGACAACGTCCAAGAAAGACGTCTAAAAAACTTTCATTCTGGCCCCTCTGCAACTGCAACGTGAAATAAGTGTCGGTCACGCTGCTGCTTCAACCAATCAGGTTTTGATATTGATGCTCTTTTTTTTTTAATTGATTCATTTTATTTTATTTTATTTCATTTTTTACTTTATTGCCCAAATGGGGGAACATCCAAACAGAGCAAACAAACATCAAACAACAAAAACAAACAATTTTAACAGACGATGCTCACAAATAATACATTAGTATAATCTTAAGCTCCATGGTATGAACTTATAAAGATAACTATAACAAATACAAATAAGGATGACATTATTTATTTTAAAAGAAAAGTATAATTAAAAAAAAAGAAAACACAAAAGGGACGAGGGAAGCAGAGGGTCTCATTATTCTTTTTGGAATAATTCTTTAAATAACTCAATAGTTTTAATGCTTTATTTTGGTGTTTATGTTACTTAGTGTTTTAATGTGTTTCTTTAAATTCAATATAAAACTGAACATAATCTGGGTTTACCTTTGCTAATCTGCATTTGCGAATGGGAAATTTTCCAACTAGAATTATTAAATTAATTATAAATTCTATGTCTATATTTTTGTAATTAAAATATGCAATTACATGTTTACAATCAATTTGAGCATGATTTTAGTTTTACATAGTGTATAATTCTCAGTCCATAAGGTAGTTGAATAGGAACAGTAAAACAATTAATGATTAATGATTTGGGATTAATGAGTTTTTTTTCACTTTCTAAAAATTTGGATAAGTTTATATTTGTTAAATATATGTTGTGCAAAATATTGATATGTACTTGCTTAATTTTATTGACAATACAAAATCTGTATGGCAATAACCAAGCTCTCTGCCAATCAATGTCTGTTAAGATAAAAATCCAAAAAGATTTTCCTCTGGGACTTATTCTCCTTTTCTCATAAAAACAGTTTCTTTTATGTTTATTACTTCAGTTTTGATTCAAAATGTCTCAACCTTTAATAAACAGCAGGTTTTATGACACAAATAGATATTGGTGACTCAGGACCCGCCAGCAGGCCTCGGGTGACGTCAGCGTATTCAAGCCCTCCGATTGGCTCGTCAGAGAGTTCACTCTCCAGCGCCAGCCGACTGCATCTGGAGGGAGCTGCATTAACAATATTATAGTTGTGTTTGTTTAATAGTGGTTTTGTACACCGACAATGGCTAAAGGAGAAGATAAAGAGATGTGGTAGCAGATTTATTGTCAAAACACTTTTCAAGTGGGACTTTTCCTAGAGGTCATTGGGGCTCCAAGCACACAGAGGTCCGGTACAATTTACTTGTGCTCACTACAACTTCCATGGCAGGATTCAGGATTATGTGATTCGCCATTATATTATTTTCAAACCACGAAAAACGTTTGTCACCGTCCACGGCCCCCAGGAATTCTGGGAATAACAGCGGCTTTTTTTATGAAGCTGAAACAGAAGGAGACTTGAACTTTGATTCTTTTCATCCATAAAGGTATTTATTCTGGTGGCACGAGTATCTATCTGTGATGCAAAGGCTTTTTATACTGCATCTCTGCATGATGACCTGGTTTTTGTAGCCATAAAAAAGTGATTGAGGGGTGGATTGACTCAGACCAGCACTAGTGAAGGCCGAGGTCTGAAATGCAAGGCTGCCACTGTTACAATCTAATCCTACCATTTATAGGACATGCAAATACATTTCAACTTCCAGCTTTTATTGAAAGATATAAATAAGGATGTGAGGATATAAACACTCTCATATAATATTTTTACATTCATCCATCTTTGCCATGATTATTTTATTGTTGTAAAAAAGTCATGAAAGACCAAAGATTGAGGTGAAAACTGTCTTTATTTTGTCAAAGCTTGAAGAAAATGATGATGAAAGAAGATGAATATTGATGAAGTCAGTTTGCTTTGATGATAGAAGAAAGTGAAAGAGGGTGAATGACAGAGGTGAGATCAGTGTGAGAGTAAAAGCAGTGTGAGAGTCCCAGTGAGTCCGGTCAGGACTGGGAACACTGGTCTCTCCTCAGTGTCTCTCTGAGGGGAGTCTGGGAGCCCCGGGTGGCCTCACAGGTCACAGAGCCCACCTTCCTCCACTGGTCTGCAGGGAGCCTCAGGGTGCTGCTCCAGCTGTAGTGGCCGTCCTTCTGCAGCACCCCGGGGCTCCTGCTCTCCTCCCAGCTGCTGCTGCTGCTGCTGCTGCTGCTGTCCTCCACCTTCCAGCTCAGACTCCAGTCTGAGGGGAAGCCCTCGTTGGCCAGGCACATGAGCGTGGCCTTCCCCTGCTGCAGCTCCTCTCTGGAGGGGGGCAGCACCGTCAGGGTGGGGCGGGTATCACCTAGGAGACACCAATCAAATTAGAGGACAGGGAGCACCCAGCTGTCAATCAACCAGCACACACCTGGACAGCTTTAGTGGGAGACAGCTGATTTGGTCCTGGAAGAAGTTGCTGTCAGAGGCTTTTTCTGCTCCAGCAGTCACTCACTCACACATTGTTTCACTTCCCTTTAAGAAGCCTCTCATGCACATCAGCACAGAGAGAATCATCCAACACTTTGACCTGAAATACCTCAAACTACACAGGAAGGAACACAAGCTGATGTCTCAACGTTTACTCTTCATTTGCATCAACGCTATCAGAAAGTTTACACTTTACAACTTATGACTGGAAACTTTAACATGAACTTCAAATCTAAATTAATATTTTCAATTATTTAGAGCAAAATGTGAAATAAACAGTGAAAATTATATCAAGAGGTTTTAATAATTTCACAACATGTATCATCAGTATTTCTATTTTACTGTAAAATAACAATATTAATGATGCATTTTAAAGTAAGAAGAGAAACAGAATTGGGAAACATTCTATAGAACCAAGAATAAATCCAGCTGTGATGAAGAGACACTCAATAAAACAAGAAGAATAAAACCTGCACACATTCCAACATAAACACATTTCAAACAGTGGACATGTCAACTAAAACTCAGCCCAAAGACAGACCAGTGCACCAGAAATGTCCCTAAATACACAGGTCAGTGTAAAAACAGCTTCAACATGAGACTGGTAGAGTTAAAACAGTGTGTTCCACAGCCATCAGGCTCTAACTGAGCACATTTAAAGACTGACAATAGCTTTGGTTTTGTCATTTAATCCTAATGAGATTTTAATCCGGTGTAAATTTAAAACTAATAACTTTTCTCTGTGATCAAATTAAAGTGAAACAGAGCTGAGCTAAACTACATGAAATCAATGGAGATTAAAACTTGATCACTACAATAATTATTAAGAAAAAAAAACATCTTTCTAATCTCAAATCATTCAAAACAAGGTTTAATGTAGGAATTTGAATTATTTAGTTGAAAGTATTAAAGGAGAATAAACTTACTTCCAACATCCAGTCTGGTTCCTCCACCGAACGTGTACCACAGTGATACAAACTCATTGAGCCGCTGTACAAAAACCTCTGACTGTAGAGAGACGCCACTCTCTGATTCTGAAACCAACAAACTCACCAAAACAACTTTTACCACCTGATCCTAACGGAACACAAGAGAACAGTTCTTTCATCTGCAATGTCTACTTGAAATACATATATTTATAGAAATTGTTTTAAAGATTATTTTCTATTTTTTTCTATTATGTCTATTTGAATTTATTCCTGAAGGGATTTAACAGCAAAATTAGAAAATGTAAAAAAATAAATGTAAATGTAAAACTACAGACCTATCTTTAATTATTCAGTTTAATTCCTTAATATTCTTATAAAAGTTTGAATCCAGAGTGAAACTCAGAGATGAAAGTGATCCAGGTCCCTGTTGGAGTCAGTCAGAACATTTCCATAGAGCCACTTTGCATCAGCAGCACCATGCTCCAGTGCTCTGGGAGAGTTTATAGTCCTGACAGTTGAAGACTGGATGACTGACAGCCGTCCTTCATGACAACAGAAGACAGAGAAATCCTCCTCATCAGAAACATGAGTGTGATCTGCGTCCTCATCTGGACTCTCCTCTGCTGCTGCTTCACAGGTAAAGTCCAGAGAATCAAACTCCTCTCCTCTGTCAACATCCGTCCCTCTGAAATGAAGCCCACAAAACCATGAGGCTGCTTGATGTTTCTGTCTGTGTTTCCTCAGAGTCCAGAGGCCAGGTCACAGTGACTCAGCCTGCAGCAGTCAGCTCTGCTCTGGGAGCCTCCGTCACCATCACATGTAGGACCAGTCAGAATGTTTATGTTTATAGTGATGGTGATCAGGCTTTAGCCTGGTACCAACAGAGAGATGGACAACCTCCTAAAAGGCTCATTTACTACACCAGCTCTCGAGCATCAGGGACTCCAGGTCGTTTTACAGGCAGTGGATCAAACTCTGACTTCACTCTGACCATCAGTGGAGTTCAAGCTGAAGATGCTGCAGTTTATTACTGTCAGAGTTTTCATGTTATCAACAGTCAGTGGGTGTTCACACAGTGAAAAACCGTCGTACAAAAACCTCCCTCAGTCAGACTGAACAGAAACTGACTGCTGCACACTGATACACTTCACTGAACACACACACACACACACACACACACACACACACACACACACACACACACACACACACACACACACACACACACACACACACACACACACACACACACACACACACACACACACACACACACACACACACACACACACACACACATTAGAAATCTCTAACATAAACTGAACTAATGAATTTATTTATTGAGATCAGATGTTTCTTCACCAGAGGCGGTGGTGTTTCAACATGTAAATACTTGGTGGTGAGATTTTATTTCAGGTCTACTGAGCGCAGAGTTCAACACCACTTAATACCAAACTAATGTTTGTGCAGAAGTTTTGAGCTCCAACATCTTTATGACAACCATATACTGTAGGATCCCATCTTGTGAAAAGGTTTAACACGGGGAATAGCCTCTGATTAAATCATTTAATAAACTAAACTGTGTCTCGGTGGGGAGTTGAACACGGGCCTACTGATTGCAAGGAAAGAATTCCTCCACTAGACGAGCAGCATATTGATTTACAAGTGAGATTCTTACACAGATTTTATTATGACCTTACACTCACTTTACCTCCAGTTTCTCCTCTAAAGTCAGAGTTTTACATTTATACACCAGTAAATAATCAACCTCATTCATTTGGATTCTTAACTGTTAGCTCTCGCGGCGCATAAGCTGGCGTCACAACTCACTCTGGTTCTGTCAAGCAGTGCCTCCATTGACGCCAGCCAATCAGCTCTGAGCTTCTAAATCATCCTGGAGCAGGGCTTCGGGCTGCAAGCCCCACTCTCCATAAAGATCATGTGATCTGAATGAATGTACCACAGCCTGAGCATGAACACTTACATTTGACTGCATGAAATACAAACTGCATTGAGAGAGAGGAGCTAGTCCAACTCATGCAACCATCAGTGTGGATCAGGAGAAAACTCAGCCTGAAGCAGCAAGAGGAGACCAAGAACCAGGAAGTTCAATCCTCACACACAAATATGCAACTCAGGAGGAAGCTATATTCACAGAAAATAAAATACTATAGATGATCTTAAAGGATTAATAATGTACTTTGCCTGCAGTTATTTTTCACTGGTTCATCAGGTGGTGCTCCTATGGAGGGCTGACTGTGCCAAAATTAAATAATGAAATAAACCATTCAATAATTAATTAAATGTGTCATTAATTGATTAAAATTGGAATTAAATACATAAATGTGTCATTAAATGTGTCATTAATGAATTAAAATTAATTAATTTTATGTAAAAACATCTATAATTATTCCATGATGTATTTAATTATTTCATGGTCCGGTGTTGCACGGCTTCATGAATTAATTTTATCTTGTTAAACTCGTCCATCAAACTCAGTGGGCGGGGCTAACACTGATCGAGTCAAACACATTGCTGTGTTCTGAAGAGTTTCTGAACAAACAGGACATCTCTGCCTCACCTTTAACTGACCATTGCATAATAACATTATCCTTGGTACTTCCAAAGAATAGTCCCAGCATAAAGTTGATTTAAAAATGTAATAATACACTGTTGGATAGCACTGTATTTTGTAAGGAAGTAAAACAGCTGATTTTAGAGCTTGAGCCCTTGGAAATGTTTTCTATTAGTAAATGGGAGAGTTTCAAATTTAAAGTAAATGAACTTGGGATTAAAATCAGTAAAAATATCATTAGAAGAAACAAACAAAAACAGCAAAACATCGTCCTTTAATTAAACAGTCTGGGTAAAAAGAATGTTCTATCAAGAGAAGACTCAATAGAATTAAACAAGCTTCAATCTGAATTAGACCAATTATTCATTGGAGAGAGAAACTCATCCTATTTCTTTGGCCTAGAGAGACATAGACAGTTAAAAAAGAAAATAAATAAACTAAATATCAATGGACACAATACAGAAGACCAAAGTCTGATTATCAAACATATTACAAAGTGTTATGGAAATCTTGTTTTGTCTCATAAAGAATGATGTGTAATGTTCAGTCTGTGTTGAAGGATGACCTGTGTCAGCACTGTTCAAACATCTCTGCTGCTTTTGGTGACCTTCATGCAGACTCAAAATTTCAGCCTTTAGGGGGCGCTGTCTGACTTCAGAGTGAGACAAACTCCTGGACAATCATGCAGAGGTTGGACTGTGACTTTGTCTCTTCTTGCAAGAATAATGTAATAAAATGGTCTTAAACTTTCTCAAATCGCTCTCAGTCTGATTCCTGTGTTTTCTGTCTCCATGAGGTTTTCTTACGAGGAAAATTCTCCTGACATGAAGAAAAGACATAAAAAGGAACGACTGATCTTTGCCACAGAGTCTCTGGACAATTCTGGGAAAATGGGACAAGTGGGAGAAAGTGGCTGGAGGATATATAATCAAATAATAAAGTTATTGCTGCACATGGTATTTTTTTTAGGGACCAAGCCTGAAAGACCAGGACCCTATTGTATTTCATGTTTCTTCTTATTGTTTTTTCCCACTCCTGACGCGGCTTTGAGCCACATTTTGACCCATTAAACACGATCAAATGTTGATAAAATTTGGTACGCTCATCAAGACTGAAAAAAAAATTAAGGAAATGTAAAAAATAACCCCCAGAGTGCCAGAATGTGCTCTCTAGCGCCACCTAGAAACACTAAAATGGCCACCACGGCCCGTAGGAATGTCATCTGGAGATCAAACCAAAACTCAATTGTTTGTCTCATCAAGACCTAAAAATCACCTGATACCCCAACCTAAATTCAACAGGAAGTTTGCAATTTGCCTTCCAAACTAAGATTTTCACCCAAAGAAGGCCCTCACGCAAATGCTATTACCTCTGAGGGAGAATAAATGTTACACCCTAAACACGCTCAAATGCTCACCAAATTTGGCACACTCATCAAGACTGGGGAAAAATATAGGAAAATGTAAAAAATAACCCCCAGAGTGCCAAAATGTGCTCTCTAGTGCCACCTAGAAACACTAAAACGGCCACAATGTCGTAGAGAGATCAAACCAAAACTCAATTGTTGGTCTCATCAGGATCTAAAAATCACCTGATACCCCGGACCTAAATCCAACAGGAAGTCCGCCTTTCAGAACAAGATAAACGCTATCTCCTCTGAGGGCGAATATCGTATCGGCTCCAAAACACTATTAAACGACAGAGGAGACTCTCCTGCTCAATAATTCAGTTCAACTTTATCATTCGTCGAGCGGTTTCATGTTTATTAGCTGTCAAAGTTCCGAACACCGATTCCCGCCTCCTCCCTCCTCCTCCTCCTCTCATTCAAATACATGGGAAAACCAAAATGACTCTTCAAAAACAGCCGTGACAGAACACTCCAAACAAGTGGCCACTGTGGCTAAACTATGACTGTGATAAACAAAACGAGCAGATCAGAAGCACGACAAGAACCTGCCGAGCAAGACGTTGTAACGCATGTGGGGAAAATATCATAAAAAAATACCTTTTTGACAAGAGAGAACAATGCTCTCATTTTTTTTGGTTCCAGCGATTTCAAGCGACATTTATAAATGAGTCAGATGGAGCAAAATCGTGTGTCTGCATCAAACTGCGCCTCCTAGTGTCTAAAGTTTACGTCTGTCTGCTTCCAAACCCACACAGACTGAAAGACAACACATTTTCCTCTCAAGAAATGATAATTTTATGAGTTTTTTTCCAAAATATGTGGATAAAATCCGTCCTCTCGCCCACTGTGATGACATCACTAACTGCAGGTGGTCAGAACACTGTTGCTTCATTCACACCAGGATTACACAATACCAGGAAAGTCCTTGTTTATGAGCTAACCTGCTATCATGTGCTACATAAACAAGCTACCATGCTAATCTGTGGTTTGTGGATGAGCTAACATGTTATTGTGTGCTACAATAAGTCTGTTTGTTTCTCTTGTTTGTTATTTTTGCACATGTTCATAAATAAACAAATAAATAAATCATAAAAGACAAAACTCTTTGTATCAAAGTCATTACCCTTTGTGACATGTTTGTTTGTGTGAGACATCCTTTGATCTTTCGATTCCTTATGAGTTCACCTGAGAAATCAAAGATTGATGAGAGATCCTGAATGCTCACTGACACTATTTACAAGGCTTTACCACTGCACCGCCTGTCCAGATCCTTTGGTACGTTTATTATTTAATGATTTACATCATTACTGTGAGCTGAATGAAAAAAGTACAACATTTATTGAACTTACACGACTCAGAATTGCTAATGCATCATATAATCCTTAAGAAGACTAAAGATTATCAGTGTTTAACTACTGGTATTTATTTACCCGGTGACGTAGTTGTAGTCTGTTGTTGAACTATTTATCTATTCATCTATTTATTTATTTGCGCTGCTTTTTCTATGCAACCTTTTACGTAATTACCCCCCAGGGACAAATAATCTTTATTTGATTGATTGATTAAATTAAGTTGTAACATCTCTGCAGATGTGTTGTTGATGCAATGTTAAGGTTTAGTGGTGATGTTTGTTGGTTCCGATTCTTAACGCGATTCGTGACATGTTACCATCAACACTGGTACTGAACACACATGATGTAAGTTTTGGTCGGATTAAAATCAATTGTGACTTTATTACAGATCGCTGTGATCAGAAATCAGAGTAAAAAGTAACTGATTACTACGGTGGCCTGGAAGTGCAAAACGCTGCAAACTACAGAAAACACTTCCCAATCCAAAAAACACTTCCTAATTAAGAAAACACTTCCCAATTCAAAACACACTCCTTAATAGAGAAAACCATAGACTGGGGAGGGACACATCAACAGCACCGCCATCTTGAACCGGTGGTGGTGGCGGCAGGGGTGAATGAACATCGACGATGGAAAGAGGTTTCCTAAATCTCTAAGTAGAATTATAAGTTGAATTTTAAACTGATTTCCAAACTGTTTGACTTTTTAAAAACGTCATACATGTAGCGACTTTGTTTAGTGAGTGTTAATGTGCAGTACACACTCTGTTTAGTGTGTGTTAATGTGCAGTACACACTTTGTTTAGTGTGTGTTAAGGTGCAGTACACACTTTGTTTAGTGTGTTAATGTGCAGTACACACTTTGTTTAGTGAGTGTTAATATGCAGTATACACTTTGTTTAGTGTGTGTTAATGTGCAGTACACACTTTGTTTAGTGAGTGTTAATATGCAGTATACACTTTGTTTAGTGTGTGTTAATGTGTAGTACAAACTTTGTTTACTGTGTGTTAATGTGCAGTACACACTTTGTTTAGTGTGTTAATGTGCAGTACACACTTTGTTTAGTGTGTTAATGTGCAGTACACACTTTGTTTAGTGAGTGTTAATGTGCAGTATACACTTTGTTTAGTATGTGTTATTGTGTAGTACAAACTTTGTTTACTGTGTGTTAATGTGCAGTACACACTTTGTTTAGTGTGTTAATGTGCAGTACACACTTTGTTTAGTGTGTTAATGTGCAGTACACACTTTGTTTAGTGAGTGTTAATGTGCAGTATACACTTTGTTTAGTATGTGTTAATGTGCAGTACACACTTTGTTTACTGTGTGTTAATGTGCAGTACACACTTTGTTTAGTGTGTTAATGTGTTGTACTGGGCTGTTATTCATGTGAAATTGATTGACAATGTTGTATAATTCCTGTGAAGTGGGTTCAGTCAATAAATTGTGAATTTCTTCAGATAGACAGACGTCTTAAAGGAGACATATCATGCTTTTAAATCCTTCCTTTTTACATATAAATCATACAGCTGTGGTCTATATAAAGCGGAACTGCAATGCTTGGGTCTGAATTCCTCATTATTAGAGCTCCACAGGCCCCTTTTCTACCCCTTTTCTGATGTGCTTCTGAGAGCAACTCGTTTTGGGGCGGTCTCTTCAAATGCAAATGAGACACTTCATACCCCGCCTCCTCTCCAGGTTGCAGAGGTGACACTCGGTTCAACTCCACCCTGTTCGGCCATCTTTGTAGTTTGATAGAACAGATACAATTATCTAGCGGCGCAGAAACTTTATATTCACACATTATTTACAAAATGTCAACAAGGGAAGATTTGTCCATCCAGCCATACATGTTGGAGCCAGAGTCGGACCCGGCGGAGCGAGATGAAAATGACGATGATGCACCTGCAGAACAACGTCTTCATATGGATGTAACGCAATGGTGTGTCACTATATTTACACTAAATTAAATCACGTAGGCCATATCATAGGATCATAGGATCTAAAACGAGCGCACAGCGCTAACATATGAAGACGGTGCAACTGCTAATGCTAACAAAACAATGACAGGGACGTCTTATCATCACACTTTTTAGCGTTATATACAGCTTACCGAAGTGCTCTGTTCGTCGTCTCCATAGATAGAAGGAACTGACCGCTCAATCAGACCAAGTCTTTCGGCAAATCCTTCTTTATACTGGCGGAGGTTGCTGAAGCAGTCGTCCTTGAAGTGCTTCGCGCACACAAAAATGACCTTACCCACAGATGTGGGTACATTTCTGTGAAAAATAAAACTCAACCAGGCACTTCGAAAAGGTTCTGATGCTGGGAGACGGTGTAACGAAGCTTGTGGGTTACTACATCCAACAACCGAACATTTCCACTTATCCTCTCGTAACTTCAGCATCCTTGAGGTTGGACTACAAAATCGCAGCGAGAAACAAAAATGGCGGATTGCTCGAAGTGTTGGGCCTGGAGTCGATGTCCTAATCTGGCAGTTCTGCTGCGAATACTGTGACGTCATTGTTCAAAAAACGTAATAGAGAATAGAAAAATCGAAACAGATTGCAAAATATGACCAAAACAGAATATAAAGATATCAACGGAGCACCTGAAGAGACTACTTTGAACTTTTCTGTACTTCTAAACACTCTAAATATAAAACAAAATGCATTTAAGGGCTAAAAAAGTGGATTTAGCATGATATGTCCCCTTTAATGTATCGTGGATGAAATTTCCAGAGATATACTGAGTAGAATCGCTGTATTGTGATAATACTGTTATCTTGGCCAAATAGGTTACTGGCTATACTCAGCCGTAGTAATGGTTATAAAAATAATATCAATAATGATATAAGAATCCAGTATCTATAATAAAATAATAAAAACTCTAATAATAATAAACAGCATTAGATAATTATAATAAGGTAATATAATAATATAGCAATAATAATAGTCCAATGAGAATACCAATAAATATAAAATAAAATAATAATATGAGAATACAATAATTATAAGAATAGCAATAACAAAAATACTGTAGTAGTACAATTATACAATAATAATTGTCAAATGCAATGTATAGCCATGCACATCTGAACGTTTTCTGGGTTTCTTTTGTTCTCTCTCTCTCTCTCTCTCTCTCTCTCTCTCTCTCTCTCTCTCTCTCTCTCTCTCTCTCTATATATATAATATATATATATATATATATATATATATATATATCTAGGTCTAGCTTGAAGTCCGTGATTGTTGTGGTTGTTAGGTGACGTTTAGGACCACGGTGGGGGGAGGAGGGGGGCGATTACGTCATCTTTTTTTCCACGGATGATCGTCTTTGCTGAGCGTACTCCGCCGCATGTTTACTTTTTAGATGTCTTATCAAATTAGTTGTGTTAAACGAAGTAGTGGGGCTCCACCTCTCGGGACTGTGGCGAAGCAAATAGTCCAACTGGCCGCTGGACTGGTTTGGTTGTCAACCTTAAAATACCTCCAGACTGCTGACATTTTATCCACTCAATGGTTTTAGACTGCTAACCTCAGTTTACGGCAGGTTGCAAACGGGGCTCGCTTTACGGCAGCTGACGGGAAAATATATATATTTTTTAAATTAGATCGGCGGGGCGATCGGCTGGATTTCCTGATTCCCGATTATTTACAAATCAGTAATATCGGCCGCGATCCGATAACTACCGATCTGATCGGGACATCCCTACTTTAAACCAAAGTGTCCCTCTCATTTTCTTTCTAGTTAATTTGGCACTTTTCTTGACAAAAGGCCAAACAAGTTGATCGTCACACTGATGGATTAATATCTCATCTATTGATCAAGTGATTGATGGAAAACAATCTTTAGATTCTTGTAAGTGCTGAGCTCTCAGCAGATTCTTTGACCTTTGGTAGTAAGTTCATTTTAAACGGTTGAATCTCTGTTGATTCTTTGACTTGGATGTGCAGCAGCACCGACTCCAAAGCACATTTTGTAGACGTCCTTGTAAAGCTTCACTTCCTCTCTTCCTGTTGTCCTTCTGTCACACATCAGCCCTGACACTGCCTCACTTCTTCAACCTCTCTGTGGACTGTCCATCCCTCTGGACGCTTGACCTCAGAGCCTCACCACCTCTGCTCTGAGCTTCTTCTCCTGTCTCTTCTCTCACATGTTCTGTCTTTTCTCTGCTGTGCAGACCTCCACCTCTCCTTTCCTCAGACCATTATGAAAAAAGGAAACGTCCTGGATACCATCAATGAAGTCACCATCATCCATGTCTTCACCTTCCTCATCCCCTGTGTCAGACCGGCTGCTGGACTTCTGGACTGACCCCTCCTGACTCACCCTCTTAGAAGCATGAAGTGTCTGTGGGGAGTCATTCTTTACTCCCACAAATCTTCCTGCTGCTTCAGCCACAAACTTAATAACATCTGACCTTGATTTCTGCTGAACCGTATGGCTGTTAACGCCTGCGTTTCCACTCATTTAGTTTTAGATGTGATAAAATTATTCTCAATTCTTTGATTTTCCATGTACGGACGATGATTCTGGACACATTAAAGATGCATTAACGTTTTGTAAATTACGTCTTTAAAGTCAAAATCCTGATTTTATTTATTTTACTTTAATATAATATTTTCAGAATAAAGTCAAACTTCAGACTTTTTAAGTCTCCAAGGAGAAACTCACCACTTTGATAACTTTTCATCTGGTGAATACAACTATGTACATGAGTCAATGTTTTATCAGCATTATCAATTGTCATTGTCATTGTTAATGCTCTCATTGCTGCACTGTTTAGCGCTCTCGCTTGACAGAAGGTTGTGGGTTCAAATCCAGCTGGAGCTGTTTGTGGAATTTCCTTGTGTTTCCTCAGGGTTCTCTGGTTTCCTCCCACATTCCTAAAAACTGCATGTAATGTTAATGCTAAATGAAGTGTCTGTGTGTGTCCTGTGGAAGACTGATGACCTGTCCTTTCTCTTTTGAAACGTATTTTCATGGACGTCCATAAGACGTCCAGACAAGACGTGAAAACAACGTCCAAGAAAGACGTCTAAATAACGTTCATTCTGGCTCGTCTGAGGACGTCTTCTGGATGTCAAATATTGACGTCTATATGATGTCCAGAAAAGACATCCAGACAACGTCCAAGAAAAACGTCTAAAAAACTTTCATTCTGGCCCCTCTGCAACTGCAACGTGAAATAAGTGTCGGTCACGCTGCTGCTTCAACCAATCAGGTTTTGATATTGATGCTCTTTTTTTTTTAATTGATTCATTTTATTTTATTTTATTTCATTTTGTACTTTATTGCCCAAATGGGGGAACATCCAAACAGAGCAAACAAACATCAAACAACAAAAACAAACAATTTTAACAGACGATGCTCACAAATAATACATTAGTATAATCTTAAGCTCCATGGTATGAACTTATAAAGATAACTATAACAAATACAAAAAAGGATGACATTATTTATTTTAAAAGAAAAGTATAATTAAAAAAAAAGAAAACACAAAAGGGACGAGGGAAGCAGAGGGTGTCATTATTCTTTTTGGAATAATTCTTTAATTAACTCAATAGTTTTAATGCTTTATTTTGGTGTTTATGTTACTTATTGTTTTAATGTGTTCTTTAAATTCAATATAAAACTGAACATAATCTGGGTTTACCTTTGCTAATCTGCATTTGCGAATGTGAAATTTTCCAACTAGAATTATTAAATCAACTATAAATTCTATGTCTTTATTTTTGTAATTAAAATATGCAATTACATGTTTATAATCAATTTGAGCATGATTTTAGTTTTACACAGTATAGAATTCTCAATTTTAGTCCATAAGATAGTTGAATAGGAACAGTAAAACAATTAATGACTTAATGATTCATTTTCACTTTCTAAAAATTTGTATTAGTTTACATTTGTTAAATATATGTTGTGCAAAATATTAATATGTACTTACTTAATTTTATTGACAATACAAAATCTGTATGGCAATAACCAAGCTCTCTGCCAATCAATGTCTGTTAAGATAAAAATCCAAAAAGATTTTCCTCTGGGACTTATTCTCCTTTTCTCATAAAAACAGTTTCTTTTATGTTTATTACTTCAGTTATGATTCAAAATGTCTAAACCTTTAATAAACAGCAGGTTTTATGACACTAATAGATATTGGTGGCTCAGGACCCGCCAGCAGGCCTCGGGTGACGTCAGTGTATTCAAGCCCTCTGATTGGCTCGTCAGAGAGTTCACTCTCCAGCGCCAGCTGACTGCATCTGGAGCGAGCTGCATTAACAATATTATAGTTGTGTTTGTTTAATAGTGGTTTTGTCAACCTACAATGGCTAAAGGAGAAGATAAAGAGATTTGGTTGCAGATTTATTGTCAAAACATTTTTAAAGTGATACTTTTCCTAGAGGTCATTGAACGCACCGCAGGGCTCCAAGCACACAGAGGTCCGGTACAATTTACTTGTGCTCACTACAAGTTCCATGGCAGGATTCAGGATTATGTGATTCGCCATTATATTATTTTCAAACCATGAAAAACGTTTGTCACCGTCCACGGCCCCCAGGAATTCTGGGAAAAACAGTGGCTTTTTTTATGAAGCTGAAACAGAAGGAGAGTTGAACTTTGATTCTTTTCATCCATAAAGGTATTTATTCTGGCAACACGAGTATCTATCTGTGATGCAAAGGCTTTTTATACTGCATCTCTGCATGATGACCTGGTTTTTGTAGCCATAAAAAAGTGATTGAGGGGTGGATTGACTCAGACCAGCACTAGTGAAGGCCGAGGTCTGAAATGCAAGGCTGCCACTGTTACAATCTAATCCTACCATTTATAGGACATGCAAACACGTTTCAACTTCCAGCTTTTATTGAAAGATATAAATAAGGATGTGAGGATATAAACACTCTCATCTAATATTTTTCCATTCATCCATCTTCTAAACCGCTTTGCCATGATGATTTTATTGTTGTAAAAAAGTCATGAAAGACCAAAGATTGAGGTGAAAACTGTCTTTATTTTGTCAAAGCTTGAAGAAAATGATGATGAAAGAAGATGAATATTGATGAAGTCAGTTTGCTTTGATGATAGAAGAAAGTGAAAGAGGGTGAATGACAGAGGTGAGATCAGTGTGAGAGTAAAAGCAGCGTGAGAGTCCCAGTGAGTCCGGTCAGGACTGGGAACACTGGTCTCTCCTCAGTGTCTCTCTGAGGGGAGTCTGGGAGCCCCGGGTGGCCTCACAGGTCACAGAGCCCACCTTCCTCCACTGGTCTGCAGGGAGCCTCAGGGTGCTGCTCCAGCTGTAGAGGCCGTCCTTCTGCAGCACCCCGGGGCTCCTGCTCTCCTCCCAGCTGCTGCTGCTGCTGCTGCTGCTGCTGTCCTCCACCTTCCAGCTCAGACTCCAGTCTGAGGGGAAGCCCTCGTTGGCCAGGCACATGAGCGTGGCCTTCCCCTGCTGCAGCTCCTCTCTGGAGGGGGGCAGCACCGTCAGGGTGGGGCGGGTATCACCTAGGAGACACCAATCAAATTAGAGGACAGGGAGCACCCAGCTGTCAATCAACCAGCACACACCTGGACAGCTTTAGTGGGAGACAGCTGATTTGGTCCTGGAAGAAGTTGCTGTCAGAGGCTTTTTCTGCTCCAGCAGTCACTCACTCACACATTGTTTCACTTCCCTTTAAGAAGCCTCTCATGCACATCAGCACAGAGAGAATCATCCAACACTTTGACCTGAAATACCTCAAACTACACAGGAAGGAACACAAGCTGATGTCTCAACGTTTACTCTTCATTTGCATCAACGTTATCAGAAAGTTTACACTTTACAACTTATGACTGGAAACTTTAACATGAACTTCAAATCTAAATTATTATTATAAATTATTTAGAGCAAAATGTGAAATAAACAGTGAAAATTATATCAAGAGGTTTTAATAATTTTACAACATTTATCATCAGTATTTCTATTTTACTGTAAAATAACAATATTAATGATGCATTTTAAAGTACGAAGAGAAACAGAATTGGGAAACATTATATAGAACCAAGAATAAATCCAGCTGTGATGAAGAGACACTCAATAAAACAAGAAGAATAAAACCTGCACACATTCCAACACAAACACATTTCAAACAGTGGACATGTCAACTAAAACTCAGCCCAAAGACAGACCAGTGCACCAGAAATGTCCCTAAATACACAGGTCAGTGTAAAAACAGCTTCAACATGAGACTGGTAGAGTTAAAACAGTGTGTTCCACAGCCATCAGGCTCTAACTGAGCACATTTAAAGACTGACAAGATCTTTGGTTTTGTCATTTAATCCTAATGAGATTTTAATCCGGTGTAAATTTAAAACTAATAACTTTTCTCTGTGATCAAATTAAAGTGAAACAGAGCTGAGCTAAACTACATGAAATCAATGGAGATTAAAACTTGATCACTACAATAATTATTAAGAAAAAAAACATCTTTCTAATCTCAAATCATTCAAAACAAGGTTTAATGTATGAATTTGAATTATTTAGTTGAAAGTATTAAAAGGAGAATAAACTTACTTCCAACATCCAGTCTGGTTCCTCCACCGAACGTGTACCACAGTGATACAAACTCATTGAGCCGCTGTACAAAAACCTCTGACTGTAGAGAGACGCCACTCTCTGATTCTGAAACCAACAAACTCACCAAAACAACTTTTACCACCTGATCCTAACGGAACACAAGAGAACAGTTCTTTCATCTGCAATGTCTACTTGAAATACATATATTTATAGAGATTGTTTTAAAGATTATTTTCTATTTTTTTCTATTATGTCTATTTGAATTTATTCCTGAAGGGATTTAACAGCAAAAATAGAAATTTAAATTCGAAACCTACAGACATATCTTTAAATATTCAGTTTAATTCCTTAATATTCTTATAAAAGTTTGAATCCAGAGTGAAACTGAGAGATGAAAGTGATCCAGGTCCCTGTTGGAGTCAGTCAGAACATTTCCATAGAGCCACTTTGCATCAGCAGCACCATGCTCCAGTGCTCTGGGAGAGTTTATAGTCCTGACAGTTGAAGACTGGATGACTGACAGCCGTCCTTCATGACAACAGAAGACAGAGAAATCCTCCTCATCAGAAACATGAGTGTGATCTGCGTCCTCATCTGGACTCTCCTCTGCTGCTGCTTCACAGGTAAAGTCCAGAGAATCAAACTCCTCTCCTCTGTCAACATCCGTCCCTCTGAAATGAAGCCCACAAAACCATGAGGCTGCTTGATGTTTCTGTCTGTGTTTCCTCAGAGTCCAGAGGCCAGGTCACAGTGACTCAGCCTGCAGCAGTCAGCTCTGCTCTGGGAGCCTCCGTCACCATCACATGTAGGACCAGTCAGAATGTTTATGTTTATAGTGATGGTGATCAGGCTTTAGCCTGGTACCAACAAAGAGATGGACAACCTCCTAAAAGGCTCATTTACTACACCAGCTATAGAGCATCAGGGACTCCAGATCGTTTTACAGGCAGTGGATCAAACTCTGACTTCACCCTGACCATCAGTGGAGTTCAAGCTGAAGATGCTGCAGTTTATTACTGTCAGAGTTTTCATCTTATCAACAGTCAGAGTGTGTTCACACAGTGAAAAACCGTCGTACAAAAACCTCCCTCAGTCAGACTGAACAGAAACTGACTGCTGCACACTGATACACTTCACTGAACACACACACACACACACACACACACACACACACACACACACACACACACACACACACACACACACACACACACACACACACACACACACACACACACACACACACACACACACACACACACACACACACACACACACACACACACACACACACACACACACACACATTAGAAATCTCTAACATAAACTGAACTAATGAATTTATTTATTGAGATCAGATGTTTCTTCACCAGAGGCGGTGGTGTTTCAACATGTAAATACTTGGTGGTGAGATTTTATTTCAGGTCTACTGAGCGCAGAGTTCAACACCACTTAATACCAAACTAATGTTTGTGCAGAAGTTTTGAGCTCCAACATCTTTATGACAACCATATACTGTAGGATCCCATCTTGTGAAAAGGTTTAACACGGGGAATAGCCTCTGATTAAATCATTTAATAAACTAAACTGTGTCTCGGTGGGGAGTTGAACACGGGCCTACTGATTGCAAGGAAAGAATTCCTCCACTAGACGAGCAGCATATTGATTTACAAGTGAGATTCTTACACAGATTTTATTATGACCTTACACTCACTTTACCTCCAGTTTCTCCTCTAAAGTCAGAGTTTTACATTTATACACCAGTAAATAATCAACCTCATTCATTTGGATTCTTAACTGTTAGCTCTCGCGGCGCATAAGCTGGCGTCACAACTCACTCTGGTTCTGTCAAGCAGTGACTCAGCCTGCAGCAGTCAGCTCTGCTCTGGGAGCCTCCGTCACCATCACATGTAGGACCAGTCAGAATGTTTATGTTTATAGTGATGGTGATCAGGCTTTAGCCTGGTACCAACAAAGAGATGGACAACCTCCTAAAAGGCTCATTTACTACACCAGCTATAGAGCATCAGGGACTCCAGATCGTTTTACAGGCAGTGGATCAAACTCTGACTTCACCCTGACCATCAGTGGAGTTCAAGCTGAAGATGCTGCAGTTTATTACTGTCAGAGTTTTCATCTTATCAACAGTCAGAGTGTGTTCACACAGTGAAAAACCGTCGTACAAAAACCTCCCTCAGTCAGACTGAACAGAAACTGACTGCTGCACACTGATACACTTCACTGAACACACACACACACACACACACACACACACACACACACACACACACACACACACACACACACACACACACACACACACACACACACACACACACACACACACACACACACACACACACACACACACACACACACACACACACACACACACACACACACACACTAACATAAACTGAACTAATGAATTTATTTATTGAGATCAGATGTTTCTTCACCAGAGGCGGTGGTGTTTCAACATGTAAATACTTGGTGGTGAGTCTACTGAGCGCAGAGTTCAACACCACTTAATACCAAACTAAAGTTTGTGCAGAAGTTTTGAGCTCCAACATCTTCATGACAACCATATACTGTAGGATCCCATCTTGTGAAAAGGTTTAACACGGGGAATAGCCTCTGATTAAATCATTTAATAAACTAAACTGTGTCTCGGTGGGGAGTTGAACACGGGCCTACTGATTGCAAGGAAAGAATTCCTCCACTAGACGAGCAGCATATTGATTTACAAGTGAGATTCTTACACAGATTTTATTATGACCTTACACTCACTTTACCTCCAGTTTCTCCTCTGAAGTCAGAGTTTTACATTTATACACCAGTAAATAATCAACCTCATTCATTTGGATTCTTAACTGTTAGCTCTCGCGGCGCATAAGCTGGCGTCACAACTCACTCTGGTTCTGTCAAGCAGTGCCTCCATTGACGCCAGCCAATCAGCTCTGAGCTTCTAAATCATCCTGGAGCAGGGCTTCGGGCTGCCAGCCCCACTCTCCATAAAGATCATGTGATCTGAATGAATGTACCACAGCCTGAGCATGAACACTTACATTTGACTGCATGAAATACAAACTGCATTGAGAGAGAGGAGCTCGTCCAACTCATGCAACCATCAGTGTGGATCAGGAGAAAACTCAGCCTGAAGCAGCAAGAGGAGACCAAGAACCAGGAAGTTCAATCCTCACACACAAATATGCAACTCAGGAGGAAGCTATATTCACAGAAAATAAAATATTATAGATGATCTTAAAGGATTAATAATGTACTTTGCCTTCAGTTATTTTTCGCTGGTTCATCAGGTGGTGCTCAGCTCCACCTGCCCCTAATGACCAACTGCTCCTGACCAGAGGTATTAATAATCATTTCCTGGGGAATTGCACCCCAGGAAATCCGGGCCGTTTTCCAATTCTTAGAGTGCCAGTGTGTACTCGCCTACGTCACGAGTAACTACTTGCAAGGTGTCCTCGCAAGTGCGGAAATGCAAATTTACGGGGACGCATCGAGCTCAACAAACAATTGGAACACGAGCGTACTCGGCATCACAGTTGTAAGAAGCACACGTAGTGGAGTTACAAAACATCACAAAACGTAACAAAAACCAATGGAAGGAGTGGTGGCTGCTGCCATGGCAGGTATGATGTACCGTGAAGCCGAGGAGGAAGCAGCACGACTGCGGAGGGAGAACCAGGAGAGATTAGACAGGGTGCGGAGGAGGAGGAGGAGGAGGAGGAGGAGGAGGAGGAGGAGGAGGAGGAGGATGAGGATGATGATGAGGATGGCCCTGATAGCTCACCTCTCTGGTTGGGTAGGTGGCCTTAAAAACTTGGCTGATTTGTTCATGACATGTTAGGATGAGAACTTATTTGTACCTTTTCTATCAAATATGATGTTTGTAGTACAGTGTTAGTATTACTTCTCGCCCCCTGTCCTCCTATACTGCCTTTCTATTACTATTCATCTGATTGGACGTAAGCTAAGAATAAAAGGTGAACAGTAATTCCCCACTAATAACACCATTATTTTACTGTTTGTTTTACTGAGTGTTTCTGATGTATTTTAAACGAAATAACCAGCATTCGACATACCTTCTCCTCATGTCTACTATCATTAGGATGTACTGTATTCCACTTTGTGTACTATACATCCTAGTGAAGGACATAAATCATTAGTAGTAATCATTTCTCTTTAGAGTAAATCCAGAAATTCATACATGGCTGACACTGTGGAGCAAAGTAAGATATTGAGCATAAACAGAGCAAGTCAGAAGAACAAGGAAACTTTATTGAACAAACAACATTACTTACAAAAGTAAAAGCACAAATAAGTTAGAAAGTGAGAAACATGAACTTCAAAACAATGACATGTTTTTAAACTTTTCTAAAATTCTCTCTTTTATTTACCAGGAGCAGAGGCCCCTGCAGCGATATGCACAGGTTAATAACACTGTGCCTATCCTGGACCCTTTCTTCTCTGGAGGGGACGTGACACCAGCCTTCAGGGTTTCCAGGGAGAGCATCGTGAGGCTCACACAAATGCTGCCCCGGGAAAAAACCCATGGATGGAGTCATGACCTGGAGGTGCTGGTGACCATTTACTGGCTTGCCTGTGGCGCCTCCTATGGAGTCACAGCAGACGTCTTTTCTGTGCCACAAACAACAGTGTGGCGGATCATCCACAACACTGTTGACGATCTCATGACCATCATTCATACTGTGATCCACTTTCCCAGACAGGAGGAGATGGAGGACATCGGAGCTGCTTTTGTCCGCCTGGCCGGCCATCAGGCATTCTGCCGTGCTGCTGGGGCCATTGATGGATGCCACGTACAAGTTGTTCCTCCTGCAGAGCCACAAAAGAAAAGTTATTACAACAGGAAACTTTTCCCCTCCATCATCCTGCAGGGCATTTGTGATGCCAAAGGGACATTTCTTGACGTGTACATTGGCAACCCGGGATCTGTGCATGATGCCCTTGTCCTGTGCAGATGCCCCATGTACCAGAATGCTCTGTACCCCAGCTGGGTACTTCCTGCTGGGTGATGGAGGGTATCCCTGCCTGCAGCGCCCAGTCTCCGTAATGACACCTTGCCGGCAACCTGTTGCAAGTAAGAAAGCTTTAGCTTAATAATCCCAAACATGAACACTAACGATACACAACAACTTCTTACCATGATGACATCACAATATATCAAATGTTTTCCATGTGAATTTTGATTGACAGGCCAGGTTGAAGCCCGGTACAACACATACCACGCCAAAGGGAGAAATATAATAGAGCGCACCTTTGGAGTTTTGAAAACCCGTTGGCGCTCTATTTTCCTGAGAGCTCTGGAAATCGTCCTGACTTTGCACCGAAGGTGGTTGCTGCCTGCTGCATCCTCCACAACATCTGTGCTGCAGCAGGGGACATCATTGAGGCAGAGGATGGTCCAGCGATGGAGGATGGAAACGGCCCAGATGATGCTGAGGACGACCAGAGGGACCTGGCAGGAAGACGCATGCGAGCGAGACTCGCTGCCCAGCGGTCTGCTCCTGAAGGGCGACCTGCATGCCTCAGTGAGCATGACTACATCTAGACAGGAAGTAGTTGTAGTCATGCTCACTATTGTGAATGTATGTATATAGATGGAGATAGGGATAGATAGAGAGATAGATAGGTGTAAACATTATTGTTGTTCATCTTTTACCATATTGTACTTCTTGTTTTCACAAATTAGAGCATATCACTGTAAATAATTGTATAGGGCTGCACAATATTGGATGTAACATGTTTTTTGTTTGTGTAATAATAAACACACAGTTGCATTGCAGAACAAATTGCTCGGGTGGATTTCGTCAATCATAATTTATTTACACGTTTTTCAAACAGAGCGAGATATCTCTCAGCTCTTTCCTCCGCTGCTTTCTCTCTCTCCTGTGCTCTCGCCATGTACTGCCTCTCCCTCTCCTCCTCTCTCTCCGCCTGCTCCTTCAGGACAGCATCGTTGTCCCTCCCTCACCTCTGTACTCTGTGGCTGGCCGGGACTTCGTCTGGGGTGGAAGAGGTAGAGGCTACAGTGCTGACAACGCCACCTGTAGTGGCAGTGAGGTTTGCAGCAACAACCAGGGGCGGAGTGATGGAGTGTTGCCCCCGGAGTGCAGCATCCATATCCCCATACCACTGCCAGGTGGCAGCGGTCACACGACCTGCCTCGACCCCTTTTCCCGTTGGCGGGTCCCTAAGCTCCTGAAAATAGTATCAAAATAATAATAGTACATATATTAATTAATACATTGAGAAGCTAAAGGTGCATTTACACATAAACAAAGACAAGTTACAAAATGCACCGTCTCAATTCCTGACCCCAGATCACCATTTGCACCTAAATTTATGCTTCAGGTCAGAGGAGTCACGGACAGTTATCATGCGTTACAATTAATATCACGAAATGAAGACGAATCATGGCGGGCCATCATGCACGGACACCTACATGGTTCTGTGCCGTTGGGCATCGTCACTTTCTCTCATTAATCTGTCAGGAATGTTGCGAATTGGGAGAATATGAACATTATATTCGCAACTCTTAGTGCCACTGTGTATGCGCACCTTCAGTGTGTAAACATACTCACCCTGCTGAAGCTCACTTCTTTTCAGGGCCACTGCATCTGTTCCGTTGTCTGTGTTACGTGTCATATATGATTACCTTGTATTTGGCCTTCAAATTGTCCCACTTCTTCTTGGCCTGTTTGGCCGTCACGTCCGACCTGTCACAAACTCTCTGATACGGACATAAAAACAAAAAGACTTACACACTACCACTTCAAGTTATTTATACATGGATGAATATATATGCATGCAATAATTCAAGCATTCAAAAACAACACTCACTCCCATCCACATCTGGATGACTTCCTCTTCCCTGTGAAGAGGAACTCATTGTCAGTTCGCCACTGGATCAGGGCTTTGGTTTCCTCAGTTGTCCCTTGATTAAGATAGTACATGGTGTTAGTTTGAATCTACAGCATCCTCCAGTGTAATGAGTGGAAGACATTTGCACAGTTAAGACAAAGCAATGTGGTCAGTAGTACCTTCACCTCTCATTTTAAGCATTAACGTCAAATGTAATAGCTTTGAACATGATCTTCCCCCTCAGCCGAGCAGATTTGCTTAGTAACTAATTTAAATTCACACAGACACCATTAAGTTTCACACAAAATACTTTATATCTCATGTTTAACCACTGTAGAAAAATCTCAGCCAGCCGTCTGGATGCACAATCTCCGAAAACGTCGGAACAAATGTTCTATTAAGTGTGATTTAAATATGTCATATTACATATAATGTTTTAAAGTTGTTGTTTTTTTCTCAAACTGAGGAAACAAATTCTAGAATTTCAGATTATGTATTTGTCTACAGTTTTATAGCTTGGAACCACCTTGGTTATTTTCATCCTGTCAGGAAAAATACCTGTTAAAAGGGATCTATTGCATATATAAGTAATTGCTTAAGTATACGATCTATTACATCTTTCACACAAGACATATTAATTGTTAGAATCACTAGACTTTTAAACTTTCTGTGCACTTCTGAAACATCACTTTCAAAAACTCCATCTAGAAACATTGAAATACTGTTTTGAAATGTAAAACCAAACAGACAGTCTCATACATGAGGTTTAATTTCCTTTGTCATCTACTGAAACATGGTGTGACTGTGGTACTTAGTAGTGTAAATGTAATCAATGAGAGTTTTGTACAATTCAGAAACTTTTCAATATAGAAATCTTAAAATATGAGTTACTTAAAGATTAAAGTCATTGAAAGAACTTAATGGTTTAAATCTCATTTAAAATGGTCTTTTTGCACAACTTGCTGTTTCTTAACAAGCTTAACAGCCTCATCTAATGTCTCAACACTCAACAGTGTGCTTTAAGGAACGTGAAGTTTAAATGTCATACTCAAGTCAAAATATTCCACATCAGATACATTTTTTTGTTGTTGGTTTTGTTGTTGGTGGTTGTTGTTAGAATAAATAGTTTGAGACGAGGAAATCATTGCATGTTTCCACTGAAGAGTTTTACTTTCATGATACTGTATGTAGTTCAGTACGTGTTGCAGGTAAACAAACAGTAGTTTTTCCTACGTAGTGTAAAAAGAGTGAAAAATGAAATTACGACTCATTCATGTTAAATAAAAACAGTGAAGAACAAAAGCCATTGGATTCATGTCAACATTTTACTTCCATTTCTTCAAAGTTCACATCTGCTCATACAAGATTTTTTACCTCACATTTTTCAAAACACAAAAAGCAGCATTGTTAGAACTAATAATGAAATGTGCTTCTTTAAGATTCATTATCAAGCAGGGACCTTTTGTCAGCCTCTGTGCAGTTCAACACAAATGGAAACCAAACTGATTGAAATCTTCTCATTTTGGTGACAAACCAGAAACTAAATGATTTCCTGAAGCGTCTCAACAGGGTTTAAATCAGCAATGTTGACTTCAAACTGGATGATACCTTGTGATTTTGGGCTCAAGCTGGACTTCCTGAACCAGATCTGTTGTAGCTCCATTCCCGTCTCCACCTGTCCACATGTCCAAGTGTCCTTGAGCAAGACACTGAACCCCAAACTGCTCCCAGTGGATGGACTGAGTGCCTTGCAAGGTCGCCGCCTCCATTGGTGTGTGAATGTGATCAACAGTGTAAAGCACTTTGGGGACTGCTAAAGAAGAAAAGTTCAGAGGTGACGTCAGCCAACTGCTGAACAAAATGCTTGTTCAGCAGGAGAGTTCATACTCTTACCCCCTCACAGCTGACACTTCTGTAAAATGTTTTAACTTTTCAACTGCAGCTTATTTCTCACTTCAAGCGTTTTCACAAACACATTTCTCTGAAGTGTTTCAGTAAGAAAAGAGAACGTTTGTGTCCAGGACATGATGTTGGTCTGGTTGGAACTGACAGCCCGGACGGTTGGTACTGCTGAACAAAATGTTTCTGGCCAGAAGGAGCTGGCTGAAGAAAATGACATCATTTAGTTCGGCAAGACTCTGGAGTGCCGAACTTTCTTCTTGTTCTTATGGAGGATGAATCGGCTTTTATACGGTGGAAAAGCACTATATAAATGAAATCCATCCACACATCTCATAGAGTCTTTCATGATTTCATCTCTTTATGGTTTTTCATGTGTCGCCGCAATTTACTACTCCCACATTTCAAAAGAATACGGCTTCTGACCTGTGTGTATTCTCTTGTGTATCTTCAAATCATTTGATCCACTGAAACTTTTCCCGCATGTTTCACAAGAATACGGCTTCTCACCTGTGTGTATTCTCTTGTGTATCTTCAAATCATTTGATCCACTGAAACTTTTCCCGCATGTTTCACAAGAATACGGCTTCTCACCTGTGTGAGTTCGCTTGTGAGTCATTACATCTCTCTGTTGAGCAAAACGTTTTTCACATGTTTCACAAGAAAATGGTTTCTCACCTGTGAGAGTTCTCTTCTGCACCAATAAACCATCCTGTCCGGTGTAACTTTTAACAAAGATTTCACCACTTTTCTTCTTATCATTGAGAGTTGTTAAATTCTGACGTAATTTACGTTTTTTCTCGACAATATTTCCACATGTTTCCTCTCAAAGAAGCTTTTCACATTCAGCCTGCTTCTCTGACACAGGGAACTTGTCCACACAATCACTCTGAAACATGCTTCTTCTTTTCATCTCTGCATTTCTAGTTGATTCTGACTCAACATGTTTTTTCACATCGTGGACTTTAGAGTCATGAGAGAAGAACTGCTCAGTGTCTGGTACTTCTTCTGGTTCACTCAGGGAACTTTGCTCCTCAATAGAAGGAACCCTAAAGGAATCACCTTCAAACTTCAGTAGAAGCCGCTCTCCTTCCTTGCTGGTACCGAGTTCCTGGTGCTCCTCAATCTGTGGAGGTTCTGGTTCTTCTGGCTCCCCTTTGATCCATGGAGGTTCTGGTTCCTTTTTGATCTGTGGAGGATCTGGTTCTACTGGTTCCTTTTTGATCTGTTGAGGTTCTGGTTCTTGTTCCTCTTTGATCTGTGGAGGTCCTGGTTCTTCAGGTTCCTCTTTGATCTGTTGAGGTTCTGGTTCTTCTTGTTCCTCTTTGATCTGTAGAGGTTCTGGTTCTTCTGGTTCCTCTTTGCTCTTTGGAGGTTCTGGTTCCTCTTTGATCTGTCTAGGTTCTGGTTCTTCTGGTTCCTCTTTGCTCTGTGGAGGCTCTGGTTCCTCTTTGATCTGTGAAGGTTCTGGTTCTTCCTGCTCCAGACTGGAGTTTGTTTCCAGTTTAAAGAACTGCTCTTCCCTACAGCCACGGTGCAGTTGGAGCTCTGGAGAGACAAAAAAGTACAAAATAAAAGTTACATTACTTCTACAGTTCCCGCTTTAAAATGACTCAGACTAGTAATTTGATTTCAATAAAATCACCAGAGGCAATTATGGCATTAAAGGCAGATCTTATAAATCACATCTGGCAGGACCTTTTTGTAGACGATACTAATTGTTAGAGAAATCTGGTTTTGTCTCATAAATAATGATGTGTAATTTTGCAGTCTGTGTTCTAGGATGACCCGTGTCAGCACTTTTGGAACCCCTGTGCTACTTTTGCTGACCTTCAATGCAGACTCAAAACAATTCAGCCTTTAAGAAGGAGCTGTCTGACTTCAGAGTAAGAAGAACTCTTGGACAATCATGCAAAGGTTCTACTGTGACTTTGTCTCTTCTTGCAAGAATAATGTAATAAAATTCTCTTATAGGAAGAATTGAAACAATCCGGATGAATGTTTTGCCAAGGCAGCCATTTTTTTTCCAATCCTCACCAATTCAGCTCCCAAAAGAAACATTTAAAAGATAATAGACAAACTGATATCAAAATGTATTTGGAGAAATAAAAAGCCAAGAGTAAGGTATACACTATTACAGTGCCCGAAAGAAAAAGGTTTGAATTTACCTAACGTAAAAAAATATTATTGGGCAGCACAATTAAGAATCATAAATAAGTATGAGGAGACAGGATGGAGGGATATGGAACAAATCTCATGCCTGAACGTAATATTAGAAAGTTTACCCTTTTTATTACAAAAAAAACTAATGAATGAATTAAAGATAAAAAACAAATGTGTTAAAGGAACAATGAAAATATGAGCAGTAATAAAAAAGACAATGAAAATGTCTAGTTCAATCTGCAGGGCTACTAAAATCGGAAAGAATTTAGATTTTATAACTTCAACCATAAATGGGGGATTTCATCGGAGGGAATCCAAATGGCTGCTCTATATTGGACGGCTTTTCAAAAAGGGAAAATATGAAACCATCTGAGCAGCTTAAAAATGAATTTGACCTGCCAACACAAGACTTTGATCAATTCTTACAAATTAGAAGCCGTCTTATAAAACACAAAGGATGGGAATTCTTAGGTAAAGAACCAAATGAAGTAGAGAAAGTACTAATGACCAAGCTGGAGAAGAAGAAGAAAGTCATTTCAAAGCTTTAGAAAGCAGCTGAACAAGACAACAACATGAACTTTAAATAGAAATGGTAAAGTGAAAGAAAGAAGATTTGGGGGGAATCATTTAAAGAAGGACATCAAATGTTTAGGAGCATTATATGGAAAGAATGTGAATGGAAATTAAAAACACAAGATTTTCTGGTCCCACTAAATATGTCAAAATATAGTAAAACATCTGATAAATGCTGGAGGGGTTGTGGTCCAGTAGGAGACTAGAGACATATATTCTGGGACCGTCCCAAACTCAGAGAATATTGGAAAAATATACAGAAAGAGATCAAAAGAATCTTGGATGAAAACATTTATTTAGACCTGAAATGTTTTTTATTGGGTTTTTTACCCAAAAATGTCTCAACAAAGAATCAAAAAATGATTAGAACATCACTTATTATACAAAAATAAAAGATTGGAGTGTGCTGGCTGGAACCAAACCCCCCCTGCATAAAGCAATGGTGGGACAGAATCCAAGATGTGCTGAATATGGAAGAAGGAAGAGCAAGGTTCAAAAACAAAGTGAAGGAATGTGAAGACCTGTGGTCTCCCTATATACAAAGGAGGATTCAAACAGAATCACCCCACAAGGGACTTAGTTCATTATTTACAAACCACTCTCATTAAGATCTACTGGTTTGTTTGTTTTGATTTGAATTAACATATCTAACTAAGGTATTTACTTGTTGTGTTTGCATTAAGCAGATTTGTTTTAGTATCATTTCATTACATTATTTAGAAATTTAAGAAGCGGGTGTCTGGACACATGGTGAAAGGGGGAGAAGAATAAAGAGGTATAAAGGGAGACATACATTCTAGGAAGGAGACGGAGGGCATCCATCTTTCTCTTTCTTTTTCCTTCTCTTGATTGGATGGAAGGTTTTTTAACAGACCTTCAGTACGGCTGTTTGTATGGAGGGACGGCTGTTTAAAGTAGGAATGGAAAAGAGAATTTTCTTTCATCAATAATCTATTTATTTATGTTTTCATTTACTTAATGACAAAAGACTATATTAATAGGAGGAAAAGAGGAGGAAGAGAAGGGAAGGTCCCACATTTGTTGACGTTTTCATTTAGTTGTTTGGTTCTTTTTGTTTTTATGTCCTTCTAAACGGATATTGGAAATGTATTTGTAAGATAAGAACACTGCATGTACCATACTCATATACTTATTTGAAAAAATCAATAAAAAAAGGAAGTGCAACAGATCTTTGTAAACATCTTAGATGTTCATATTTCTAAAAATGTAGTTGCTGAAGTATTTTAACTTGATAATTCTCCCATGTTGTCATTTCCAGCCTCACTGTTCCAGAGACAAGAGGTTTACATTCTTCCAGGTGCTTTTGCCTCCATGTTGGTTTCACTGATACTCAGAGACAATCGTCTTTTAATATGGAAACATGGAGCCAGGACGTGTCTGCATCCTGAGGCTGGAGGCTGGAGGCTTGAGCCCGCCTTTGGAGAGAGGAGGGACTATTCTCTGCTGTGATTGGACTGGAGAGGACAGGAAGTGACCAAACACAGGAAGTTGCCAACAATGTAAAACCACTGAAATCAGAAATGATTAAGAAAAATAACTTTAAGCAAGTTTGACTTATTTTCCCTTATTTTGTATTACTGGTGTTCAGGGTAACTTTATGGGACTTTTTAAGGGAAAGGCAAAAATAAGCCTTTTATTTTTTAACATAGTGTCAAAACATTTCAGTACTATAAACTGAAAGCACCAAATTTTAAGTTTTGCACTGTAAATGAAATAAACCATTCATTCATCAAAAAATGTGGGACTCAAGCAGTGAAACTGAAAACTTCCATTCAAATGTCGTAAACCTCCTCCAGTCGTTCTGTTATTGCTCGATGTGAAACTTTAGCTGCTGGATTAACAAGGACCGTTTAGGAGGAACTTTTTCGAGATGGTATATTCACTCATCTTCTCATAACACTGTGTCAACAGTTTACCATGCTTCCTGAGATGGAGTGATAATGAGACGTCCTGCTTTTAAATGTTCTCAGGAAATCTTCAAAAAACATCAATGTTCACACAATGAAAAACCGTCGTACAAAAACCTCCCTCAGTCAGACTGAACAGAAACTGACTGCTGCACACTGATACATTTCACTGAACACACACACGCACACACACACACACACACACACACACACACACACACACACACACACACACACACACACACACACACACACACACACACACACACACACACACACACACACACACACACACACACACACACACACACACACACACTTTAGAAATCGCTAACATAAACTGAACTAATGAATTTATTTATTGAGATCAGATGTTTCTTCACCAGAGGCAGTGGTGTTTCAACATGTAAATACTTGGTGGTGAGATTTTATTTGATGTGCATGGAAATATCAAAGTGATTGGGATGAAATTGGTGAGTGTTTTAGCCACTAAATTCACTCCTGATCTTGATGCAGAGACTCTGTCAGCCCATTTAAAGTATAGACTTGGCCGTGATGTAATTTGTCAGCGTATTGACACTGCAAGCAACAGGTACAGCTCATTTAGACGAGGATACAAAATAGAGCAGTCAAACCTCAGTTGATAACCTTAAGCCACTCCACACACCTTGTAGTCAGTGTTAACATCAGACAGAAGAGAGTATTTCAAGATAAAGTCAAACTCTGCAGACCTGAGATCATATGAAATCAACTGGCATCAATTCAAAATGTATGATAAACAGAAGAGAGGTTGACATGCAGGAAATAAAAATCAGTTTTTTTGTTGAAATTTTTGTCTAATTATGACAAACTGAAGGCAGCATGTAAAGAAGATGGATGAAATGTATCTATAGAATAATCTCCTAGTTTGAGGCACATCACAACATCCTGGTCTTTTTGTGAGTTGCCAAATTGTCTGTATATTCATCCTCTTTCATTTTGATAACTTTTTCTGAACGAGACACCAAAGATAAAGTCATGATCGTGTTTTTGATTGAGTTTATAGTACTGTGCTAATATTTAGTATGCAAAACAATATATTTAATGAACTAGACCTTTCATGACTGGGCAAAGAACCAGCCAGTGTCATGATCTTGCTCAGTCATGAATTCTTGCATCAATGCTACAATGGGAATCCCTAACCAGCCCAAGATTTATGGGAATAGAGGACAAAACTCATCTTCCATATCATGAGTCCTGGTCAACTGTAGAGTGGAGATTCTAAAACTGAAAGGGGTTCAATCAACTAACCTCATTTCTTGGGTCCCTGATGTTGAACAGTATAGTTCTGTACTTGTTTCGAAAAATGTCCAACATCTCCATCTCAATGCTTGCGACAAGTTTGGCAGCTTCACTCTCTAACATCTTCAAATCCTCACAGTCACACACCCTTAAATGAAAAGAGTTAGTGAACAAATAGTGACATCAACACTCAACCTTTGACTGCCGCTCACATTTAACTGCCAAGAGTTTCATGTGACTATTGTAAAATAAATGATGGTGAAAGTCAAATGTTTTTGCAAATGTGGGTCAGGATACTCCGATAATCATACATATAATGAAATTGTAACTTAAATTTGACTGGTGACTGGAATTGAGGGTCATGAATTTCAAATGCATCTCATCTCCTGTTGCATATTATGACTTGATTGTAAATTTCTATTGCGTGTATGCCAATATCTTTTTGGAAGAAACACCTTAAATTACACTATGGAGATAATCAAAAGGTAACAGGCTGTGGGTTTCATACAAGTGTGTAAAGTTATTCTCACCTTTCAAACAGGATGTGTGTGAGGGAGCGTTGGATGCTCTGCCTGAGCAGGGGATTAGGCTGACAGGGCCTGGAGGAGGGCGGGCTGGGTGCTGGTGATGCAGGCAGATACTGAGTTCCATTCCATGTTAAAGCTGAGGAAGGCTTCTGGGATGATGTTGAGACTGCGGGATGGCCAAACGGAGACTCCATTTTCTTTGTCGTGCAGTCTTAAGAGAGGTCGCTCAAGAGGTGCGAAGTCTCGTGATCGGGGTTAATGGCACTTGTAGTCTATTGACAGAAAAGACACAAGACAGAGTTCTTTCGTAGATTATGGTTTTTCAACACGTCCCTAATACATTTGAGGTAGGTCAAACATTGAGTAAAGAGCCTCTCCTTTGATCTTCTTTGATCTCATTTGCTCTCCTTGCTCTGCTTTGATAAAATGTTCACTCCTTTGCTCCCCTTTGCTCTCCTTTGCTCTCATTTGCTCTCCTTTGATCTCTGAGTGCTATATAACTCAAAAGTACCTTTGTTAATGCCACATGCATTTGCAAAACAGAGCTAAACGAGAGGAGGATATCTTGTCTATTGGAGCACAAGAAAAGTTCTATAAGCTTAGACTCAACGTATTGATTGACTTAACTATGAGAACAGAAGTCAGCAGCACCGATATCATGACTCGAAGAGATAAGTAACATTGTGTCCAGGACTCTGCGATCTCATTATGTCACCTAATGTGCTCCATGCTTGACAGTCACAATAGAAAATGGCTGTTTGGTGATCAGATGCTCAGTTTGATAATGAGAAGAAACAAAAGGCTGAGGCCAATGAGAGAAAATCTGTTTTCGTGTTTAATCTTGGGCTTTATTGGAACCGTCACCATTTCCATTATTTTGGGGAAAATTATATATTTAACAACCCTTCTCATTTTTTCCTCAATTTGTAGATTACCTTAGTGTTACCTAAGATTTTTTTTTAAATCTCATGAGTGCTCAATGCTTATGTTAGGACAGCCCAATGTTTTAATTCATGACTGTGACTACAGGCTTAGAATTCAGAACCATACTTCCACCTCAGGGAACGTGGAGAAAACAATTAATCGTTGCCAAATAACAACTGAAACCTTGCAAACAGGAAAAGGGAATTGTCAAAGAAGAGGACGATTCAGTTGAAATTTTTAATTATTAAGAGCCAAAAATGCAAAACCGATTTCGAGTACATGCGTCCAAATAATTGGTCAAACCAAGAGAATGTATATGAAAGTGTCAGGCTTCATTATCCCTCAGCTTATCCTTTGCAAATCAAAGCAGCTAACTTGAATTCATTAGAAATCTCTATGTTTTGTTCTTGAGGATTAATGTTTTTCTTTTTTTAGCATATTCAAGCCCCAGGTCTGACAGGGCCCAGAGAGACCGTCCTGGACAGCGTTCCAGGCTCATTGATGGCGATGGAGATGCCATCATGAGTAACAGCTCTCAAAACGTCCAGCAGAAACAGTAAGTGTTGGAAGATTCCCTTGTGATTTCCATTCAATACTCTACTTCCTGGTATGAGGTGAAAAGCCTTCTTTAAAATATGTATGAAAGTATTCAATGAGGATCTGGTTAAACCTCTTGGCAGCTGGTGGTGCAAGAGGTGCAGCTGTTGGTTTGAACAGAAGAAAGTAGAACATCACTGACTAGTTATTGTTCTTGTAAAATAAAGCCCCTCATCTCTAATGAAAGTGTGATTTGAACTCATTAGTCACAATACAGTTATTGTTCTTTAGGTTTCTTATAGAAATGGTGCATTTGAATGACTGTAATTGTATTAGATTTGGAAGGAATTAAGACTTTTTCTTTGAAATCACTTTATTCATCAAAAACAATCTCCATTGAATTTGTCACTTAATACTTTGTAGAAAGAGTTTGTATTATTTTGGTGTGTCATTCATACTCTTGAGCTAAATGTTGTGTAATGACATGACGTGGGAAATGAGTGTTATTGGAACAGTTCCCAGTTTCAAGAAAAGGACGAGGAAACTGGAGCTATAATTACATTGACTTTTCTTCAAGACATCAGATGTCTGATGGCATGTTCAGAGAAACTTTTACTTTGTGACAAAGTCTTTGAATACAGCCTCAATTTAAAAAGATCCTGATATTTAGTATTTTGCCTTTGGTTTCTTTGAGTCCAGGATGTACTTCATAAATGGCAACCAGCCATGTCACCATGGTTACTGTTCAAAGAAAAGTGTCTTTTGTCTCTAAATAGGTCACCTAATGATTAAACCCCTGAGGTATCTTCAGCCTTAAGGTCTCACTTTATTGCAGTGTGAATATCTACACAACTACTATTGTTTTAGTTGTCCATACATCATTTTTAAAACTTCCAAAAACCCTGATTATCCTTCTTGTATATAAACAGTTGCTGTCATTTGTGATTTGACTAACAACAATTTCATCTTGTTTGAACTCATTTGTGTTTGTGTCATTGCTCTGCACCATGATAACAAGACCAGTTAGAATTCCTTTACACCTCACCATCTCTTACAAGTTTCATCACAGGTTATGACAAACATTTTTTTGCTTCACTTTTTGATTCTAGATTTCCAAAAGGAGAACCTTTCTACCAAGGTTTTCTTTGCTTACTTGCTGACTGAAGACATGTATAACTTATTTTCCTTTAACAAACGCTAAGCAAACCAAAAGCTGTCGATTTAAATGTGAAATTAACCCTGAGCTCAAGAAAGGATAAGTATATGCTTTTCTGTAGATGTTTTTCTGGATCAGATGCTAAGAACTCACTAGAAAACAATCTAATACTCCTCCCTTGAACACAGACCAAAGCCCCGTTTACATGACAAGTGTGATAACAAGTGAAAACTCAGAGTTTTCCCGTTTTTGTTCCAGAAAAGTTTCACATTTACACGACATCGTCCTGAAAATGACGTTCCTTTACTTCATTCAACATTCATGTTGGGCCGTTAGTGGCTGCTATAATTTTTCTAATGAAACGACACACATTCACAGATAAGTATGGTTTCCCCCCTTGTACACGGCAATGGAGTCCAAGCGTTTTTGAAATCTTCAACCTTGGAAGCCATCTTCAAAAAGTTGTGTTTTCAGTGGCTTCGAGCGACGTTGTCGTGTAATCAGACACCTGAAACGCAACAAAAGCTTGAAGTCTATTTGAGGAAAAGCATCAGTTGGTCACATTGCATGTCAAGAGCTCTGAAGCAGCTGAAACTGTGAAAAGCGGTTCTACACTTGACTTGTCGTCTTGGCTTCTAGGTTTTAAGGTGAATTCTCTTTGTCTTCTGGAGCGACCCATATGCAAGACGAGCGCAGAAAGGTGCTGGCCGAAGAGGCTGAAGAGGCAAGGTGGAGCTGCCGGAGGCGGAGGAGGAGGAGGAGGAGGCAGCACCCACCGACATTGTAAGGTGAGTTTGAATATAAGTGCAACAAATTTCCCTTTTCAATATGATTATATGAAGGTTTTTGTTGGTTTTTTTTGGTACTTTAATGCATCACAAAATCCTGAAGCTGCAGTTTGGCCTCTAGTTTCTCTATATTGAACTCACTGCTATGAATCCCTTTTTATTGAAATGACTGAGCTGTATCATGAGTGCCTGATCTGTCTTTGTTTGGTTCTTCCAGGTGAAAATACACCTGAACCCCAGTGCTCCCGGCTCATTTCTGCGGTCCGACCTGAAGCCTGACGACTTGGAGCATCTGAAGGTGAGTTTGACAAAGTATGGAAATATTCTACTGTGACTGAATGTTCAGGAAAAACTCTCAGATCCCACAAAGACGTTTTGACTTTCAGCTAACAGATTTCATTTGGTTTGTCTGTTGATGAAAGTAATGAAAAGTAAATGAAACAATAAACGATGACAAAGTACCGTATTTTCACGACTATAAGGCGCACATAAAAGTCTTAGATTTTCTTCAAAATGTGCGGCGCGCCCTATGGTGCAGTGCGCCCTATGTGTGTGTTGTTGTAAAGTGGACGTAGTAGGGAACACCATGAGAACGATAAAGGGGGAAGTGTGGGCGTGGATTGTATATAAATGAACGGGTATGTGCGTTATGCAGAACATCGTTGTTTTAACAACCCTGAAAATGGCGAAGAGACACGCTTATGAAGCACAGTTTAAACTGAAGGCCATCAGCTACGCGGAGGAACATGGAAATCGAGCAGCCGCGAGAGAATTTAAGATTAATGAATCGATGGTTCGCAAGTGGAGGAAGCTGGAAAACAAGCTCCGACAGGTGAAGAAGACGCAGCTGAGTTTCCGCGGACATAAGGCGAGGTGGCCCGAGTTGGAGGAAAGACTCGAGCAGTGGATCATCGCACAAAGAACGAGTGGGAGAAGCGTTTCGACGGTCACCATTCGACTAAAAGCAGTAACGCCAGCAGAAGAAATGAAAATTGAACATTTCCAAGGAGGTCCGTCTTGGTGCTTTCGTTTCATGAAACGGTGCCATTTTTCCATCCGGGCCAGAACTACGGTAGCGCAGCAACTTCCAGCGGATTATAATGAAAAGCTGGCCATCTTCCGCTCCTACTGCAGCAAACACATCGCCGACAAACACATCCAGCCCAGCCACATCACTAACATGGACGAGGTGCCGCTAACTTTCGACATCCCGGTGAGTCACACTGTGGAGAAGAAGGGGACCAGCACGGTAGCGATACGCACAACGGGGCACGAAAAGTCTTCTTTTACTGTTGTGCTTAGCTGCCATGCTAATGGACAGAAACTGCCGCCTATGGTGATTTTTAAGAGAAAGACTTTGCCTAAAGAGACGTTTCCATCAGGAGTCATCATTAAGGCAAATCAAAAGGGCTGGATGGATGAGGAAATGATGAAAGAGTGGCTGAGGGAGGTGTATGTAAGGAGAACAGGTGGTTTTTTCCACGCATCACCATCGCTGTTGATCTGTGACTCTATGCGTGCCCATCTCACAGCCGATGTGAAAAACCAAGTGAAGCAAATGAACTCTGAGCTTGCTGTCATTCCGGGAGGCCTGACAAAGGAACTCCAACCGCTGGACATCGGTGTGAACCGGCCGTTCAAAGTAAGGCTGCGAGCGGCGTGGGAGCGATGGATGACCGATGGAGACCACAGTTTCACTAAGAGTGGAAGGCAGCGCCGGGCGAGTTACGCCACAATTTGCAAATGGATTGTAGATGCTTGGGCTAGCGTGTCTGCTGGCACTGTTGTTCGAGCTTTCGCAAAAGCCGGCATCATTTCCAAGGAGCCGCACGGCACGGAAAGTGACTCTGACAGTGACTCTGACAGTGAAGAAAATGAACCTGGTATGTTTGATGGAGATTCAGCGCAGCTGTTCAATTCAGAAACAGAGGATGAGGAGTTCGATGGGTTTGATTGATGACGATTACAGGTAAAAAAAATGTTAGTACTTTGTAATCAATACTTAAATAAAGCACAACCAAGCTCAGTTTTGCTCCCGCTCTATTTTTAAATACGCACACTTGTATGCTTGTGTGCGTGTGTTGTTGTAATGCGGACACCATGAGAACGTTAAAGGGGGGAAGTGTGGGCATGGAACCCGCGCCCTATGAGCAGGTGCGCCTTTTGTGTGTGTTAAATGCAGTAATGGCACACATAACTGAGACTGCGCCTTTTAGTACGGTGCGCCTTTTGGTCGTGAAAATACGGTATTTGTCATGGCTCCATCATGTTGCTGCTCTAAAAGGAGAGGACAGCGTCCCAATGTCCCATCTGCAAACTTCTTCCATTTCCTCTCAATACTTTCTATTAGTACGCTACATTAAATAAATAAATGAATGAAATAATTTTTAATTTAATCAATTAAAAATGAAAGCAATGATTCTTCACAGTCATGTAAATGTATATTTGCGTGGTTTTCTTCAGAAAACACTTCGCTGTCACATAGACTTGTTTAGGCTGACGGGTCAGACTTGCCCCTCACAATATGGCGGCCGCTCTGACGTATGGGAGCGGTGGGCGGACACAGGCTGCGTGGCGTCTAGTGTATATGTCTATGCTGACACCTGCTCCACTACAGACATAATATAGATCAGGCCTCAATTACTTCCCCCCGAGGGCCAAAATCAGAGCAGCATGCCAAACCAAGGGCCGGAACCATCGCAGGTTTTTTGCACGATGTCAGTAAAAGTTGTTTTATTTGCAAATTTTAGCTGATGTTACCATTATTACTATTATTATTGTTGTTATCATTATTATTATAGTAATAGTAGTCAAGGTGGTTGTAGTATAATTTAAGCCTGGGATTTTAAAAACTTGTTTTGAGGGTCACTTAAAAAAGCACTCTTGAAAAAAGTAAGTGTAAAACCAGCTATCTAATTATTTACACAGAGAGAGAGAGAGACAGAGATCCAGGGAGAGATGTTCAGTTTGTTACTGTTTAAATTCCATAATTGTTGTTTCAGTGCTGCTTTGGTTTCTGTTCTTATTTCATCCATTTATTGTTTTTAATTGTGATCTGTTGCATTTGAAGTATAAAAACTGCTATATAAATGAACCTGTTATTACAATTGTTGTAATTTCTGTTATAAACACCAGTTAGATGCCAAATAAACAAAAACGAATGAATTCACTCACCAATCAGTGAGAAAAGTGATGGGATGAAGAAATCCCTCTGATGTATGTTGCATCAGAAAGTCTGTTTCTTTAAGTCAGAGATCAGAGGTGAAGAACACTCCTCCACTAAATCCTCCACTCTTCTTGTCGCAGTATTATCTGACACTTACCAAAATCATTTTCCATCATTCCAGCCACATTCCTGACGTTCTTAATGTGACCTAATGCATCTGAAGATAGTTCTGAAATGGGCCTGACACTCCTGATATTCCTGGAACTTCTTTTTGGCTCCAATGAATCTTCAAGAAGATCAAGAATCACCTGTATTGGTGAAGTTTGTAACTGAGAGTGTGGATTAGTAGTGAAAGCAGCAGAAGGAGACTTGAACTTGTATTTTTTTCATTCATAAAGGTATTTATTCTGGCAACATGAGTATCTATCTGGAATGCAAAGGCTTTTTATACTGCATCTCTGCATGATGACCTGGTTTTTGTCGCCATAAAAAGTGATTGAGGGGTGGATTGACTCAGACCAGCACTAGTGAAGGCCGAGGTCTGAAATGCAAGGCTGCCACTGTTACAATCTAATCCAACCATTTATAGGACATGCAAATACGTTTCAACTTCCAGCTTTTATTGAAAGATATAAATAAGGATGTGAGGATATAAACACTCTCATATACTATTTTTCCATTCATCCATCTTCTAAACCGCTTTGCCATGATGATTTTATTGTTGTAAAAAAGTCATGAAAGACCAAAGATTGAGGTGAAAACTGTCTTTATTTTGTCAAAGCTTGAAGAAAATGATGATGAAAGAAGATGAATATTGATGAAGTCAGTTTGCTTTGATGATAGAAGAAAGTGAAAGAGGGTGAATGACAGAGGTGAGATCAGTGTGAGAGTAAAAGCAGTGTGAGAGTCCCAGTGAGTCCGGTCAGGACTGGGAACACTGGTCTCTCCTCAGTGTCTCTCTGAGGGGAGTCTGGGAGCCCCGGGTGGCCTCACAGGTCACAGAGCCCACCTTCCTCCACTGGTCTGCAGGGAGCCTCAGGGTGCTGCTCCAGCTGTAGAGGCCGTCCTTCTGCAGCACCCCGGGGCTCCTGCTCTCCTCCCAGCTGCTGCTGCTGCTGCTGCTGCTGCTGTCCTCCACCTTCCAGCTCAGACTCCAGTCTGAGGGGAAGCCCTCGTTGGCCAGGCACATGAGCGTGGCCTTCCCCTGCTGCAGCTCCTCTCTGGAGGGGGGCAGCACCGTCAGGGTGGGGCGGGTATCACCTAGGAGACACCAATCAAATTAGAGGACAGGGAGCACCCAGCTGTCAATCAACCAGCACACACCTGGACAGCTTTAGTGGGAGACAGCTGATTTGGTCCTGGAAGAAGTTGCTGTCAGAGGCTTTTTCTGCTCCAGCAGTCACTCACTCACACATTGTTTCACTTCCCTTTAAGAAGCCTCTCATGCACATCAGCACAGAGAGAATCATCCAACACTTTGACCTGAAATACCTCAAACTACACAGGAAGGAACACAAGCTGATGTCTCAACGTTTACTCTTCATTTGCATCAACGTGATCAGAAAGTTTACACTTTACAACTTATGACTGGAAACTTTAACATGAACTTCAAATCTAAATTAATATTTTCAATTATTAGGAGCTAAATTTGAAAAAAAAACTGTGAAAATTATATCAAGAGGTTTTAATAATTTTATAACATTTATCATCAGTATTTCTATTTTACTGTAAAATAATATTAATTGTAAAGTATCAGCAGAAACAGAATTGGGAAACATTCTATAGAACCAAGAATAAATCCAGCTGTGATGAAGAGACACTCAATAAAACAAGAAGAATAAAACCTGCACACATTCCAACACAAACACATTTCAAACAGTGGACATGTCAACTAAAACTCAGCCCAAAGACAGACCAGTGCACCAGAAATGTCCCTAAATACACAGGTCAGTGTAAAAACAGCTTCAACATGAGACTGGTAGAGTTAAAACAGTGTGTTCCACAGCCATCAGGCTCTAACTGAGCACATTTAAAGACTGACAATATCTTTGGTTTTGTCATTTAATCCTAATGAGATTTTAATCCGGTGTAAATTTAAAACTAATAACTTTTCTCTGTGATCAAATTAAAGTGAAACAGAGCTGAGCTAAACTACATGAAATCAATGGAGATTAAAACTTGATCACTACAATAATTATTAAGAAAAAAAAAACATCTTTCTAATCTCAAATCATTCAAACCAAGGTTTAATGTATGAATTTGAATTATTTAGTTGAAAGTATTAAAAGGAGAATAAACTTACTTCCAACATCCAGTCTGGTTCCTCCACCGAACGTGTACCACAGTGATACAAACTCATTGAGCCGCTGTACAAAAACCTCTGACTGTAGAGAGACGCCACTCTCTGATTCTGAAACCAACAAACTCACCAAAACAACTTTTACCACCTGATCCTAACGGAACACAAGAGAACAGTTCTTTCATCTGCAATGTCTACTTGAAATACATATATTTATAGAGATTGTTTTAAAGATTATTTTCTATTTTTTTCTATTATGTCTATTGGAATTTATTCCTGAAGGGATTTAACAGCAAAATTAGAAAATGTAAAAAAATAAATGTAAATGTAAAACTACAGACCTATCTTTAATTATTCAGTTTAATTCCTTAATATTCTTATAAAAGTTTGAATCCAGAGTGAAACTGAGAGATGAAAGTGATCCAGGTCCCTGTTGGAGTCAGTCAGAACATTTCCATAGAGCCACTTTGCATCAGCAGCACCATGCTCCAGTGCTCTGGGAGAGTTTATAGTCCTGACAGTTGAAGACTGGATGACTGACAGCCGTCCTTCATGACAACAGAAGACAGAGAAATCCTCCTCATCAGAAACATGAGTGTGATCTGCGTCCTCATCTGGACTCTCCTCTGCTGCTGCTTCACAGGTAAAGTCCAGAGAATCAAACTCCTCTCCTCTGTCAACATCCGTCCCTCTGAAATGAAGCCCACAAAACCATGAGGCTGCTTGATGTTTCTGTCTGTGTTTCCTCAGAGTCCAGAGGCCAGGTCACAGTGACTCAGTCTGGAGCAGTCAGCTCTGCTCTGGGAGCCTCCGTCACCATCACATGTAGGACCAGTCAGAATGTTTATGTTGATGATGATGGTGATCACGCTTTAGCCTGGTACCAACAGAGAGATGGACAACCTCCTAAATTGTTCATTTACTACACCAGCTATCGAGCATCAGGGACTCCAGATCGTTTTACAGGCAGTGGATCAAACTCTGACTTCACTCTGACCATCAGTGGAGTTCAAGCTGAAGATGCTGCAGTTTATTACTGTCAGAGTTATCATGTTATCAACAGTCAGTGGGTGTTCACACAGTGAAAAACCGTCGTATAAAAACCTCCCTCAGTCAGACTGAACAGAAACTGACTGCTGCACACTGATACACTTCACTGAACACACACACACACACACACACACACACACACACACACACACACACACACACACACACACACACACACACACACACACACACACACACACACACACACACACACACACACACACACACACACACACACACACACACACAGGTCTACTGAGCGCAGAGTTCAACACCACTTAATACCAAACTAAAGTTTGTGCAGAAGTTTTGAGCTCCAACATCTTCATGACAACCATATACTGTAGGATCCCATCTTGTGAAAAGGTTTAACACGGGGAATAGCCTCTGATTAAATCATTTAATAAACTAAACTGTGTCTCGGTGGGGAGTTGAACACGGGCCTACTGATTGCAAGGAAAGAATTCCTCCACTAGACGAGCAGCATATTGATTTACAAGTGAGATTCTTACACAGATTTTATTATGACCTTACACTCACTTTACCTCCAGTTTCTCCTCTAAAGTCAGAGTTTTAAATTTATACACCAGTAAATAATCAACCTCATTCATTTGGATTCTTAACTGTTAGCTCTCGCGGCGCATAAGCTGGCGTCACAACTCACTCTGGTTCTGTCAAGCAGTGCCTCCATTGACGCCAGCCAATCAGCTCTGAGCTTCTAAATCATCCTGGAGCAGGGCTTCGGGCTGCAAGCCCCACTCTCCATAAAGATCATGTGATCTGAATGAATGTACCACAGCCTGAGCATGAACACTTACATTTGACTGCATGAAATACAAACTGCATTGAGAGAGAGGAGCTGGTCCAACTCATGCAACCATCAGTGTGGATCAGGAGAAAACTCAGCCTGAAGCAGCAAGAGGAGACCAAGAACCAGGAAGTTCAATCCTCACACACAAATATGCAACTCAGGAGGAAGCTATATTCACAGAAAATAAAATACTATAGATGATCTTAAAGGATTAATAATGTACTTTACCTGCAGTTATTTTTCACTGGTTCATCAGGTGGTGCTCAGCTCCACCTGCCCCTAATGACCAACTGCTCCTGACCAGAGGTCATAATAATAATGTCCTGGGGAATTGCACCCCAGGAAATCCTATCTAAGGTCTTTTACTACATAAGGTAGTACTACATACTACATAAGGTCAAACAGGTCCAAAAATACCACGAGACAAGACCATTTCCAAATTAATTAAAAAATATTTTTGATTAAATTAATAGATAAAAAGAAATAGAACTGAACAAGGTCACACACCAGTCAAACATGTTCACACTAAAATGAGCAACTGGACAAGAAAGAGGGTGAGGTCAGGGCCGGAGCTCAGCATGCGGCAGGGCAACCGAATGAGACGGGAATCCTCAACTGAATCACCTGTGACACTGCAAATACTCACAGAATCATAGTAAGAGGGAGACGACTGTGAAGACTGCACCACCACTACGGAGGAAACTGCTGCAGTCAACCTACACCACCTGGAGACGAAGAAAACACAGGTTAATAATCTCCCTAAATTTCTTTATTTGTTCCAACACATTCAAATCTTTATAAGAAAATCTTTTTTTCGACAGTTACATCATACAATACTATTGGTCATGCAATATTAATAAGCTCTGTCCTTGGCTGGACAATGAAGCCGACACAGATCCTTCATGGGCTCAAATAGAACGGCGATCTTCAAGGTTCTCTCTCCAGTCCCTCCTCACTTCTCGTCTCCCTGTTAACATTCATAACATCTAACAGAACCCTGTTGTCAACAATTCCTTGAAAATCTGGCTGCAGTTCTGTAAATATTAAAGCTTGAATTACCCCTCAATTTAAGAACTGATTGTTAAAAACCATCTATTTCCGCCCTCCCTATCAAATCCTGCATTTTAAATCTGGCAAAACAAGGGCCTGGGGCCTCATTTATAAAACACTGCGTAGGATTCCTACTAAAAATGTTGGTGCGCTCTAAAGCTGAAAATGGCGTGCGCCCAAACAAATTCAGATTGGTGAAACCGTGCGTACTGCACTTTCCTGTTATAGATCACAGTCCACCTGGAAGGTCCCACAGTTGATGTCCCGCCCTCAACACGTCCACTTTCAACCATAAATGGTCGATGCAAAGTGTTTCGTCAATATCTTTGCATCTCAATCGGCCCGTTGATCGCCGGCATTTGACGCTAAATCCTGAGAGAAAAGAAGAAGAAAAGGAATTTTACAGAGAGAGAAATAGTCATGGAGGAGGTGGAGGTCAGGAAAATTATATTAGTTGGTGGTCACCAGTGTTGCCACAGTTACCTTGCAAAAGTAATCAGATTACTGATTACTAGTCACTCGCCTAAAAAGTAATTTAGTTACTTCATTGATTACTTGTTTTTAAAAGGAACTAAATTGGATTACAAGTAACTTTTTAGTTACTTTCAACAGTTGCCGACACCGCCCCACGTCTCTAAATAAAAAGGACAACTGGTTTGGCCACAAAGTGAGTTCTGATCACTGCCTGGCCTCCTGCTGATCCAGATTTAACCTTTGACCTTCATTCTTTGTATTTATATCTGACTCATTTTGTAAATATCAGATTTTTACCATTACTGGTATTTATTGACCCAGTTGTAGTCTGTTGTTGACCTTTTAATTACCCCTTTTGTGGAGAAATTAAGTCTTTCATTGATTGATTGATTGAAAAAGAAAAAAATGACAAAAAGAGTTCAACATCTCTGCAGTTGTGTTCTTGTGGCAATAATATGGTTTAGTGTTGACATTTCTTAGTTTCCGTTGTTTCGTGTCACCTGAACGCACCGTTAGAGCGAGTTGGTCTGTGATTGGCTGAGAGTGGAGAAGGGGGCGGGTCAGGTCAGACTGCATGCGCTGCGTATGTCTGTGGCCGTTTCCCAATTCTTAGAGCGCCAGTGTTTACTCGCTTACGTCATGAGTAACTACTTGCAGCGTCCTCGGAAGTGCGGAAATGCAAATTTACGAGGACGCATCGGCGTTAATGGAGAATTGGAACACGAGTACTTCATGACGCTGTGGCTGTCATGGCTGGATGATGGACCCTGAAGCTGAGGAGGAGGAGGAGGAGGAGGAGGAACCTGTTTCCTCTCTGGTTCAGCAGGAAGGTGATTTGTACCTGATATTTTATATGATGATCTAAATTTTAGAACATTATTGTGAAATAGTACCTTTTCTGTCACATACATGCGGTGTATGTTACAGTGTATTGTACCGTGTATAGTACTGTGTTTAGTACCGTGTACAGTACTGTATAAAGTACAGTGTATAGTTCCGTGTATAGTACAGTGTTACTATTACTTCTACCTCCTATACAGCCTTTATTTTACTCTTCATCTCCTTGGAGTTCAGTAACAACAAAAGCAGCTGATCAGAAATGTCCTACTAATACAAACAATTATTTTACTGTTTTAATGAAGATCCTTGATGTTTATTAAATAATTAACCAGCTTTTCTTCCCTGCTGCTATTTGTCATCCTTCTGGTCATGTCATTAATATGTACTGTATTACATTTGTCTAATATACATCCTACAGTTAATCACTCCAATCATTAGCTGTAACAACTTCTCTTTAGAATAAATACATAAATGGTTTATACTGTGTGAGAGTAAATACATAAATACACACATGGCTTACACTATTGAGCAAAGAAAGATATCAAGCAGAAGATAAAGGAACATTTATTTAATAAACTTCAGCGGAACCTACAACAGTAAAAACACAAGTTAGAAACATTATGTACACAGAAAAATGACATTGTTTTTAAAAATTCTAAAGTTCTTTCTTTTATTTCCCAGGAACCCCTGCAGTGATACACAGGTCAATAATGTTCCTATCCTGGAACCTTTCTCTCCTGGAGGTGTCGTGACTCCAGCTTCAGGGTTTCCTGGAGCATCGTTATGTTGATACTGATGCTCCTGCTGGTCATCAGGTATTCTGCTGTACTGCTGATTGATGGTGTCACCTTCTAATTCTTCCTCCTGCTGGTCATCAGGTATTCTGCTGTACTGCTGATTGATGGTGTCACCTTCTAATTCTTCCTCCTGCTGGTCATCAGGCATTCTGCTGTACTGCTGATTGATGGTGTCACCTTCTAATTCTTCCTCCTGCTGGTCATCAGGTATTCTGCTGTACTGCTGATTGATGGTGTCACCTTCTAATTCTTCCTACTGCTGGTCATCAGGCATTCTACTGTACTGCTGGTTGATGGTGTCACCTTCTAATTCTTCCTCCTGCTGGGGCCGTTGATGGAGCCACGTTCTAATTCCTCCTCCTGCAGAGCCACAACACATCTGTTACGTAAACAACAAACTTTTCCCCTCTATCATAGTGGAGTTATTTGTCATACCACAGGAGGTTTATTGAAAGTTGAATTGTGTTCATTTTGTCGTTCTAAACCTCATATATTATAGACTCTTATTTAATGACACCGGTCACCTGATAAAGACCGACATGTCATCACAACTAGATGAAGCTCTGAGGAAGACTACAGATGCAGCTGAAACATGCCAGCAAGGTAGAATCTTTCCTGCATCTACCTGTTGTTAAAAAAGACTCTGTAATATATGAGGTTTATTGACGTGTACATTGGCAACTGGGGATCTGTGCAGGATGCTCTTGTCCTGCACAGATCCTCCATGTACCAGCAAGTACTGGTACCAGCTGGGTGATGGAGGAAGTACTGTATCTATCAGGTACTTTCTGCTGGGTGATGGAGGAAGTACTGTACCCATGCCTGCAGCACACAGTTGTTATTATATCACTGTACTGGCAACCTGCTTTATCTCAATATTCACAGTCATGAACACGAAGGAAATAATAAATTCTAATTCATGATTACATCAAAATATATCAAATGTTTTCCATGTGAATTTTAACTGACAGGCAGGTTGAAACCCAACAGACACCAGGTCAAACCTGCTGGTGCTCCATCTTTCTGAGAGCCTGGAGAGACGTCCTCTTGTTGCTGCCTGTCTGTGTGGCATCAGGTGACATCATGGAGGTGGTGGAGGAAGGTCCAGGAAGGGAGGAGGAGGAAAGTCCAGGGAGGAGGAAGAGGAAGTTCCAGGGATGATGATGGAGACGACCAAGTGACACTGAGGACGCCCAGAGGGACCTGGCAGGAAGTGATGTGCGAGCGAGACTGTCCAGCTGTCTGCTGCTGAAGAACGACCTGCAGGCCTCAGAGAGGAGAACCACATCTAGACAGGAAGCTCTCCTCATGTAGTCATGTTCTCTAGTCATGTGTAAATATATGTAGCTAGATGGATAAAGACAGAGAGATCAACAGACTGTAAATTATTGTTTATGACTGTAAAATATAGAACTGAACATTTCTCTGTTTCATTTGATAAACAATGTAATGTTGCTTTAAAGAAGAAATTGTCTGGGGTGAATTTCAACAATCATGAGGTCTATGAGGAGGACATAAAACAAAAAGAATGACACACTACCAATTCAGTAAGTCATTAACACATGTATGAATAAAGTATATACATGTAATAATTCAAGCATCAAAAACAATCCTCACTCCCATCCTCATCTGGAGGAGTTCCTCTTCTCCACTGGGCCAGGCTTCAGGTTCCTCAGTAGTCCTGGGTTCAAATAGTGCATGGTGTTAGTTTGAATCCACAGCATCCTCCAGTGCCAGTAGATTCTCCAGTAGAACCAGTAGAACCTCCAGTATGATGGGTAGAAATCTTTAGTGCAATTGAGACAAAACACTATGGCCAGTAGAACCTTCACCTCTCAGTCAAGTTAAAAAGTTTTAAACATGATCTTTCCCCTCAGCAGCAAATATAAATGTAGATGAACACTGTTAGATTTACACTAAAACAATTATATCTCATGTTTAACCACAGTAGAGAACCACAGCCAGCCTCGTCTCAGTCTGGATCCACAATCTCCGAAAACCTCAGAACAAATGTTTAAGTAAGCGTGATCTTGAAATATCAACCTCATAACAACATTTTATAACAACTATAGTCTGGCCTAAAACACTCTTAAAACTACACTCTGTTAAACAATGACGCTAATATTTCAGATTTTTTACGCGCCGTTGTGTGTTTCCCCCTCTGCGATCTCCTCCGTCATCTCTTGCCAAATGCATTATGGGTAAATTGGCTTCCCAAGACTGAACAGGTCTATTTCGATGCATCCTCGATAAAGTTGGCGGAGCGAGGATACATCCGGGTATTCCATGTGTACTCGGTGAGAAACGGCCTAAGAATAGAAACAGTACTTGGTCTCCCACTGATGACGTTTAACAGGTACACGAGAGCACAAGTATGGAGGAGTATGGGTATTGGAAAACGGCCTGTGTGTTTGGAGGAGAGAGAACGAGCGGCCGGTTCTGTTTAATGATAAAGCGGCTTTGCAGACAAGTTACTCGTCCTGTTGGACGCTACAATATTAATGCACAGTGACTTGGAGAAGTAACTTTAATCTGATTACTGGTTTGGAAATAACAACGCGTTAGATTACTTGTCTAACCAGCATCACTGGTGGTCATGGTAGTAGAGTCACTAATAAAAGTAAAAACAAGCGATTGGCAGCACGTCGTCACTGCTGTAAACAGTGTGGCAGCCACAGAGAGATCAGTGACTGTAGAGGTGGAGAAGAAGAGTCTGATCTGAAGGTGGAGGCCAGAGGAGAGTGACCTCATGGGGGCAGCACCTGAGCACACTGCTGGACACCATAACAGCCCTCATGGTTGTGACGGCCAGCGTGTCTTTCTGGTGGAGACCACAGCGGACCGATAAAGTTCACTTTTATCTGTTGATTAAATGTATGAATGAAATACTTGAACAGGGACTTGTAAAAAGGCTCAGTGGACTTTGTGTTGTATCCTCAGTCACTGGAGAGTTGGAGGCGGAGGGTGACGTGGAGGTCGTCTGTCTCCAGCAGCAGAGCGTCCAGAGCGCATGGCGGTGCAGCGCATCCACAGTGCAGCTTCATGCACGACTGTCACCGTGCTATTTATATGCGTTCTTAGCAATGGGACCGGTTGTTAAACACCTTGTCACAATTGATAATCAGTCAGTTCTATCCACCGCTCTGGATCATTTGAAGATGAAAGTTTGTCATATGAACCTCGTGCTGCTGATTCAGTAGTAATGGCTCATTAAAGGAACATCTATAACACTGAAGCTCGGCTGTTTATGATCACCTGGATCTATAAGTCTGACATTTGAAGACATTAAATGTATGAGATGAATCTGGCTTCAATTCTCCACCTCACAATCGGCGCCGCCAGTTTCCACCATCTCCAAAATGTGTGTGCGCAAGGTTCAAAGTTGCCGTACCGGTACGCACATTCTCCCGCAGAGCTTATTTTTTTAGATCACAAACTTTGCGTGGGAAGTGGCGTACGCATCTTTCAGGACCTGTTTTGTCCGTCAGCAACCTTTATAAATGAGGCCCCTGATCTTTATAAAGAAACTATTTACTGATTTTATGGAGCTTTCAATCAGGCTTGAACTGCCTCACTCTCACTTCTTAATTTTTCTATTAACCAGGCACTTTGTCCAAACCACCTTCCTCCACTGCTCTACCCACCACCCGAGTCTCAGATTGACTCACTGCTCTCTCTTGACCCTTCACAGAAACGCTCCATCTAGGTGATCTACAACTCCATTGACTCCCTCAACTCCAACCAGATGACCAAACTGAAACAGACTTGGGAGGAGGAAATAAGAACGTCAATATCAGACAGCCGATGGGACCAACTTCATGTGCGAGTTCACTCATCCTCAATATGTGCTCGGCACGGCTTCTTTCAATGCAAGGTTCTCCTTAGAGTGCACTACAGAACTGCTGGACCGGCACAAATGTACCCAGGCACCAGTGGCAGTTGTAATAGATGTAAACAGTCACCTGTCAACCAAACACACATGCTCTGGTCCTGTTCAAATCTCACTGGCTTCTGGCAGCAGATTGTTGATCCCCTTGCTACAGTGCTTGAGATGGAGCTTTTCCCTGAACCTTGCACTGCACTGTTTGGGTCGCCCCCAATTACAACAGCTAATCTACCTGTGACAAAACGCTGCGTAATCGCCTGTCAACACTACTGGCCCCAGGCCTTGTTCAAATGGAAACATGCTCTCCTCCTACACACAACAACTGACTAAAGGAGGTCCTAAATCACATTAAACTTGAAAAGATTCCATTTTCACTCACAAACTCAAGTTCTGTTTTCAATGAAACCTGGCAACCCTTTATAAAACCCCTATCCAATACTACTATGAACCAGGAACTAACGAGATGCCTCCCCTCCACTCCCCCGTCTATTTTCTGTAGGTCTCCTTCTGTTGTTTTCTTTACTTTATTCTCATACTTAACTATTTACGTCTTAGTTTTCCAATCCAATTCTGTTTTTCATTTAACTATTTGTGTTCCTTATGTAGTTGTGTCTCGAATGAAGTTTTAATTAAAGGGTGGGAAGGGACAACGGACAGTCATGGACTTTAGTTCAGCTGTAGAAGCAGATTGAGCTCAATTGATTCAATATTGATACTGTGATTATTTTTCTTTTCCCCATCATGCATTACGTTGAATGACCCTCTTACTTTTCAACCCATCTGTTTATACACATTTTTCTTTTGTTGTAAAAAGAAAAGTGAAAAAGCTAAAAAAAAAAAAAAAGATTTAAAAACAATAAATAAAAGACAGCAGGTCCAAGCAGCAATCTCCTGAGCTGGACCAAGACACCATCCGGCCGGGGAAATGAAGCAGGAGCAGAAAAAAAGAAAAACACAAACCAGAAGAAGACAAATGTTCTTCTCTCCTGCTGGTTCCTGTCAGGACTCTTGCTGTGGCATTATGAATCAGTGGAAGACTTTCAGCAGTTATTCAGACACCCTGATATTAGGGAGTTACAATAGTTACTCTGGAGGGAACAAATGTGTGGATTAGTTTCTCAGCTTCATTCTGAGTCAACATGTTCCTGATATTAGAAATATTAAGCAGGTGACAAAAGGCAGTCCTGCAGATTTGTTTAATGTGGAGCTGAAGGATCAGTCCTGGTCCAAAGTAACTCCAGGTTCCTCACAGTGGTACTGGAGGTCAAAGTAATACCATCCAGTGTTACTATATGTTCAGATCATTTCTCTCTCAGATGATTTGGGACAACTATAATAACCTGTGTTTAATCTGAGTTCAGAAGCAGAAAATGATCATTCATCCAGACTCTTGTGTCTCTAAGAGAAGCTTGTAGTTTGACAAGTTGATCAGTATCATCTGGTTTCATAGAGAAATCCATTGGTGGATCATCTGCATAGTAATGGAAGTTAATGGAGAGTTTTCTGATCATCCCTGCTCCCTCCTGCTCATCCTCTACATCCTCCTTCTTGGCAACATCATCAGTAAACATCATCTTCATTTCCACTGCTACGCCGACAACATACAGGTCTACATTTCAACCAAATCTATCACCCCAACAACCTGCTCCACCCTCACCAACTGCCTCAGTGAAATAAAAACATGGATACAACATGAAACATGAACTAAAGTACGACAAATTGTACATGATAATCATGAGACCTAAATCCCTCACAAAACACATTGACAACTTCACCCTGACCACTGGAAACTCCACCCTGTCTCCGTCACCTCACACCTGTAATCTGAGAGTTATTCTCCACATCAAGCTCACCTTTGAACAACACATCAACCAGATCACTCGGACCGCCTTCTTTCACCTCAAAAACACGGCCCACCTTCACAACTCACTCTCCTCCTCTGCTGCTGAAACCCTCATCCACTCATTCATCACATCCTGAATCCACGACTGCAACAACATTCTCCTCGGCTCATCTTCAAAAGTCCTCAATAAACTTTGGTGTATCTAGAACTCTGCTGCTCGTCTGCTCACCCACTGCAACTCCTGTGAACACATCACCCCCGTCCTCCTGAACCTCCACTGGCTCCCTGTCCTCCAAAACATATCACTAACATGTCTGTCTGTCTGTCTCTCTCTCTCTCTCATCATTTTCTCCCCTTCTGTCCACATATGTCTTTGTTTCTCTCGGATATGACTGTGTTGAATTTGGTGAAATATAAATAAAGTTCAATTGAAGTAGAACATGGACCTTTCTGAATAATAACAGATGTTTTTTAATACTTATATTCTAATTCTGCTAAATCTTCAGACTAAATCAAAGCATCTCTAAAGGAGGAGATTTTATTTGTTTCAGGTGGAAATACGTCGTGCAAAGATGTACAATTTAAAGATTTCTATTGAGTTTCATTTTGAACTCAGAAGAATTTTAGGTTACTCACCAAATGAAAGTACCTGAAATATTACTCTACAGTTTTTCCTAATTGCTAAAACACAAAAGCCAATTCTCTAAACCAAATGACCAGTTTTCCAAACACATTTAATAAAAGTAGCCCCCATTTGCCAAAACCATAAACACATTTCACATGAAGACACAATTCACAAAACACAATCCTCCTTTTTTCACAAATCTAAACACATTTTGTCCTGCTAAAACACAAGTTGCAAAAAACTCTGCTCAAATTCTCAGATTAAAGCTCATTTGATGCAAAATGTTTGCCACAGTCAGCAAAATTTGAACACAATTAACACATCTGGCTTCATTCATTACAGTTTCTTTTTTGAAACTTTATTTTTATTTTATTTTTTCACAGGAATTAATAAGGTACAGAACCACTCTGTAAAGTCACACAGTTATGCATTTATACATCACAGTTATATTTCAATTATATATCACAGATAAAAACTACTGAACAACCTGAACAACAACAGTAACATTGGGGGAGGGGGGATCATGTGCATCACGAGTTACATCTGTATATTTCACAACATTCACAGGGAATAAAGTGTTCCAAGTTTAGGTTTAGTTGTCACCCCTATGTGTGAGGAACGTTTGCCATGGTGCCCAGAGAGCCTCACATATGTCCCTCTTCAGCCTTAAACTGTAGGTCATCTGTTCCATATGCTGTATATTTTTAACTATTTCGATCCACCGATTAAGGGTGGGTGGTTCCTTACAAAGCCAACGCCTTGTTATTGCCTTTTTGCTTGCAGCCATAAAAATCTGCAAAATGTATCTGACCTTTCTGGGTATTTCCAAATCTATCTTTCCCAGGTAGAAAGTCATAAAGGTAAATTCAAAATTGTTCCCCACAAAATGTGTAACTGTATTATGGATGTCATCCCAAAAGGGTCTAATAACTGGGCAGGCCCAAAATATATGTGTATGGTCTGCCATGTCGTTACCACATTCTCTCCAGCAGTTAGATTGTGCATTTGGCAGTCTAGATTTTTGTTTTGGGGTTATGAAAAACCTGATCAAGTTTTTCCATAAGAAATCTCTCCACCATTGTGAAGCTGAGGTTAAGATTTGAGTCCTGATCATATTCGTCCAATCCTCCTGACCGATGGATATTCCCGATTCCTTCTCCCATTTTTCCCTCACATAATTTGTTGAGTGGCCTCTGAGTTCATTTAAATATCCGTACAGTTCTCCAATAATCTTTTTGAACAATTTGGTTTTATAGGCCCTAATGAACATTTGTGTGATACCCGTCATATTTGTAGGTAAAGATCCCTTAATATTTTTCTTAAAATAATGTCTGAGTTGAAGGTACCTATAAAAATCCTGTCAGCTAAGATCATATTTCTCTGACATTGATTTAAAATCTGGGAATTCCAAATCATCGAGCAGAAGACATAATGTAGTAACTCCCTGTTGCTCCCACTGTTTGACTCCTCCGTCTTGAGTGGCCAGTCTAAATTCTGGGTCGTAAATAGGCCATATTAATACCCGGATTTCGTTCTGCATATTAAGTTGTTTTACTAAGCTGGCCCAGGTGTCAAGTGAAAATCTCGTCCATTGGCTCTGTGTATCATGTTGCTTAGCAACTCCAAGTGCCAGAATGTGCTCTCTAGCGCCACCTAGAAACACTAAAATGGCCACCACGGCCCGTAGGAATGTCATCTGGAGATCAAACCAAAACTCAATTGTTTGTCTCATCAGGACCTAAAAATCACCTGATACCCCAACCTAGATTCAACAGGAAGTTTGCAATTTTGCCTTCCAAAGTAAGATTTTCATCCAAAAAAGGCCCTCACGCAAATGCTATTACCTCTGAGGGAGAATAAATGTTATACCCTAAACACGCTCAAATGCTCACCAAATTTGGCACACTCATCAAGACTGGCGAAAAATATAGGAAAATGTAAACAATAACCCCCAGAGTGCCAAAATGTGCTCTCTAGTGCCACCTAGAAACACTAAAACGGCCACAATGTCGTAGAGAGATCAAACCAAAACTCAATTGTTGGTCTCATCAGGATCTAAAAATCACCTGATACCCCGGACCTAAATCCAACAGGAAGTCCGCCTTTCAGAACAAGATAAACGCTATCTCCTCTGAGGGCGAATATCGTATCGGCTCCAAAACACTATTAAACGACAGAGGAGACTCTCCTGCTCAATAATTCAGTTCAACTTTATCATTCGTCGAGCGGTTTCATGTTTATTAGCTGTCAAAGTTCCAAACACCAATTCCCCCCTCCTCCTCTCTCCTCCCTCCTCCTCCTCCCTCATCCTCCTCCTCTCATGCAAATACATGGGAAAACCAAAATGTCTCTTCAAAAACAGCCGTGACAGATCACTCTGAACAAGTGGCCACTGTGGCTAAACTATGACTGTGATAAACAAAACGAGCAGATCAGAAGCACGACAAGAACCTGCCGAGCAAGACGTTGTAACGCTTGTGGGGAAAATATCATAAAAAAATACCTTTTTGACAAGAGAGAACAATGCTGTCATTTTTTTGGTTCCAGCGATTTCAAGAGACATTTATAAATGAGTCAGATGGAACAAAATCGTGTGTCTGCATCCAACTGCGCCTCCTAATGTCTAAAGTTTACGTCTGTCTGCTTCCAAACCCACACAGACTGAAAGACAACACATTTTCCTCTCAAGAAATGATAATTTTATGAAAATATTTGCCCGAAATCTGTGGATTCTGAGGAGTTTTTTTTCCAAAATATGTGGATAAAATCCGTCCTCTCGCCCACTGTGATGACGTCACTAACTGCAGGTGGTCAGAACACTGTTGCTTCATTCACACCAGGATTACACAATACCAGGAAAGTCCTTGTTTATGAGCTAACCTGCTATCATGTGCTACATAAACAAGCTACCATGCTAATCTGTGGTTTGTGGATGAGCTAACATGTTATTGTGTGCTACAATAAGTCTGTTTGTTTCTCTTGTTTGTTATTTTTGCACATGTTCATAAATAAACAAATAAATAAATATTAAAAGACAAAACTCTTTGTATCAAAGTCATTACCCGTTGTGACATGTTTGTTTGTGTGAGACATCCTTTGATCTTTCGATTCCTTATGAGTTCACCTGAGAAATCAAAGATTGACTGAGAGATCCTGAATGCTCACTGACACTATTTACAAGGCTTTACCACTGCACCGCCTGTCCAGATCCTTTGGTACGTTTATTATTTAATGATTTACATCAATACTGTGAGCTGAATGAAAAAAGTACAACATTTATTGAACTTCCACGACTCAGAATTGCTAATGCATCATATAATCCTAAAGAAGACTAAAGATTATCAGTGTTTAACTACTGGTATTTATTTACCCGGTGACGTAGTTGTAGTCTGTTGTTGAACTATTTATCTATTCATCTATTTATTTATTTGCGCTGCTTTTTCTATGCAACCTTTTACGTAATTACCCCCCAGGGACAAATAATCTTTATTTGATTGATTGATTAAATTAAGTTGTAATATCTCTGCAGATGTGTTGTTGATGCAATGTTAAGGTTTAGTGGTGATGTTTGTTGGTTCCGATTCTTAACGCGATTCGTGACATGTTACCATCAACACTGGTACTGAACACACATGATGTAAGTTTTGGTTGGATTAAAATCAATTGTGACTTTATTACAGATCGCTGTGATCAGAAATCAGAGTAAAAAGTAACTGATTACTACGGTGGCCTGGAAGTGCAAAACGCTGCAAACTACAGAAAACACTTCCCAATTCAAAAAACACTTCTTAAGTAAGAAAACACTTCCCAATTCAAAACACACTTCCTAATAGAGAAAACCACAGACATAATAAAGAGTAGACGCCTCGGCGACTGGGGAGGGACACGTCAACAGCGCCGCCATCTTGAACCGGTGGTGGTGGCGGCAGGGGTGAATGAACATCGACGATGGAAAGAGGTTTCCTAAATCTCTAAGTAGAATTATAAGTTGAATTTTAAACTGATTTCCAAACTGTTTGATTTTTTAAAAACGTCATACATGTAGCTACTTTGTTTAGTGAGTGTTAATGTGCAGTACACACTTTGTTTGTGTGTTAATGTGCAGTACACACTTTGTTTAGTGTGTGTTAAGGTGCAGTACACACTGTGTTTAGTGTGTTAATGTGCAGTATACACTTTGTTTAGTGTGTGTTGATGTGCAGTATAAACTTTGTTTACTGTGTGTTAATGTGCAGTATACACTTTGTTTAGTGTATTAATGTGCAGTATACACTTTGTTTAGTGTGTGTTGATGTGCAGTATACACTTTGTTTAGTGTGTGTTAATGTGCAGTACACACTTTGTTTACTGTGTTAATGTGCAGTACACACTTTGTTTACTGTTTGTTAATGTGCAGTACACACTTTGTTTACTGTGTTAATGTGTTGTACTGGGCTGTTATTCATGTGAAATTGATTGACAATGTTGTATAATTCCTCTGAAATGGGTTCAGTCAATAAATTGTGAATTTCTTCAGATAGACAGACGTCTTAAAGTATCGTGGATGAAATTTCCAGAGATAAACTGAGTAGAATCACTGTATTGTGATAATACTGTTATCGTGGGCAAATAGGTTACTGGCTATACTCAGCCGTAGTAATGGTTATAATAATAATATCAATAATGATATAAGAATCCAGTATCTTTAATACAGTAATAAAAACTATAATAATAATAAACAGCATTAGATAATTATAATAAGGTAATATAATAATATAGCAATAATAATAGTACAATGAGAATACCAATAAATATAAAATAAAATAATAATATGAGAATACAATAATTATAAGAATAGCAATAACAATAATACTGTAGTAGTACAATTATACAATAATAATTGTCAAATGCAATGTATAGCCATGCACATCTGAACGTTTTCTGGGTTTCTTTTGTTTTCTCTCTCTCTCTCTCTCTCTCTCTCTCTCTCTCTCTCTCTCTCTCTCTCTCTCTCTCTCTCTATATATATATATATATCTAGGTCTAGCTTGAAGTCCGTGATTGTTGTGGTTGTTAGGTGACGTTTAGGACCACGGTGGGGGGAGGAGGGGGGCGATTACGTCATCTTTTTTTCCACGGATGATCGTCTTTGCTGAGCGTACTCCGCCGCATGTTTACTTTTTAGATGTCTTATCAAATTAGTTGTGTTAAACGAAGTAGTGGGGCTCCACCTCTCGGCACTGTGGCGAAGCAAATAGTCCAACTGGCCGCTGGACTGGTTTGGTTGTCAACCTTAAAATACCTCCAGACTGCTGACATTTTATCCACTCAATGGTTTTAGACTGCTAACCTCAGTTTACGGCAGGTTGCAAACGGGGCTCGCTTTACGGCAGCTGACGGGAAAATATATATATTTTTTAAATTAGATCGGCGGGGCGATCGGCTGGATTTGCCGATTCCCGATCATTTACAAATCAGCAATATCGGCCCCGATCCGATATCTAGCGATCTGATCGGGACATCCCTACTTTAAACCAAAGTGTCTATGCTGTCCTCACAACACGTGACAGTGTGTTGCTAGACAGCCAGCGAACCATCAAAGAAAACACTGTGCACAAGGCTTGCTTTTCTTGTTTTAGTGATTTCTAGTGTGTGTGTGTGTGTAAATATGTGAAAGTGTGTGAAAGTGTGGTTACTGTAAACATACAGAAAAAAGAACAATTACTGTCTATACATGCATGGAAAACACACTGAATTCGATATACACATGTAACACAACAGTCACTACAACAACCGATGCATTTTGAACTATACATGACCCACAGATACTTACAAAGACGAAAATTTCCCTAGGCTCAAGTGTTAAGAGCGACACAGCGTGTTCCTGTGAAGTTTCAGCCACGTTTCTGTAGTACTGCTAGCTTACCTTCACCGAGAGACAAAACAGCAAAGATCGTAGAGCGAGAGGAACACTCTGCTACAACAAAAAACGATCCTCTACGGAGAAGATGAAGATGTGTCACTACATTAACTATTTAACTATAGCACACTTTTTAACAACCTTAGAAACTTCAGGACCATATAATGTCTTTAACCTAAAGACATGACAGTGTCCCTCTCATTTTCTTTCTAGTTAATTTGGCACTTTTCTTGACAAAAGGCCAAACAAGTTGATCGTCACACTGATGGATTAATATCTCATCTATTGATCAACTGATTGATGGAAAACAATCTTTAGATTCTTGTAAGTGCTGAGCTCTCAGCAGATTCTTTGACCTTTGGTAGTAAGTTCATTTTAAACTGTTGAATCTCTGTTGATTCTTTGACTTGGATGTGCAGCAGCACCGACTCCAAAGCACATTTTGTAGACGTCCTTGTAAAGCTTCACTTCCTCTCTTCCTGTTGTCCTTCTGTCACACATCAGCCCTGACACTGCCTCACTTCTTCAACCTCTCTGTGGACTGTCCATCCCTCTGGACGCTTGACCTCAGAGCCTCACCACCTCTGCTCTGAGCTTCTTCTCCTGTCTCTTCTCTCACATGTTCTGTCTTTTCTCTGCTGTGCAGACCTCCACCTCTCCTTTCCTCAGACCATTATGAAAAAAGGAAACGTCCTGGATACCATCAATGAAGTCACCATCATCCATGTCTTCACCTTCCTCATCCCCTGTGTCAGACCGGCTGCTGGACTTCTGGACTGACCCCTCCTGACTCACCCTCTTAGAAGCATGAAGTGTCTGTGGGGAGTCATTCTTTACTCCCACAAATCTTCCTGCTGCTTCAGCCACAAACTTAATAACATCTGACCTTGATTTCTGCTGAACCGTATGGCTGTTAACGCCAGCGTTTCCACTCATTTAGTTTTAGATGTGATAAAATTATTCTCAATTCTTTGATTTTCCATGTACGGACGATGATTCTGGACACATTAAAGATGCATTAACGTTTTGTAAATGACGTCTTTAAAGTCAAAATCCTGATTTTATTTATTTTACTTTAATATAATATTTTCAGAATAAAGTCAAAATTCAGACTTTTTAAGTCTCCAAGGAGAAACTCACCACTTTGATAACTTTTCATCTGGTGAATACAACTATGTACATGAGTCATTGTTTTATCAGCATTATCAAATGTCATTGTCATTGTTAATGCTCTCATTGCTGCACTGTTTAGCGCTCTCGCTTGACAGAAGGTTGTGGGTTCAAATCCAGCTGGAGCTGTTTGTGGAATTTCCTTGTGTTTCCTCAGGCTTCTCTGGTTTCCTCCCACATTCCTAAAAACTGCATGTAATGTTAATGCTAAATGAAGTGTCTGTGTGTGTCCTGTGGAAGACTGATGTCCTGTCCTTTCTCTTTTGAAACGTATTTTCATTGACGTCCATAAGACGTCCAGACAAGACGTGAAAACAACGTCCAAGAAAGACGTCTAAAAAACGTCATTCTGGCTCGTCTGAGGACGTCTTCTGGATGTCAAATATTGACGTCTATATGATGTCCAGAAAAGACATCCAGACAACGTCCAAGAAAGACGTCTAAAAAACTTTCATTCTGGCCCCTCTGCAACTGCAACGTGAAATAAGTGTCGATCACGCTGCTGCTTCAACCAATCAGGTTTTGATATTGATGCTCTTTTTTTTTTTAATTGATTCATTTTATTTTATTTTATTTCATTTTCTACTTTATTGCCCAAATGGGGGAACATCCAAACAGAGCAAACAAACATCAAACAACAAAAACAAACAATTTTAACAGACGATGCTCACAAATAATACATTAGTATAATCTTAAGCTCCATGGTATGAACTTATAAAGATAACTATAACAGATACAAATAAGGATGACATTATTTATTTTAAAAGAAAAGTATAATTAAAAAAAAAAAAAACACAAAAGAGACGAGGGAAGCAGAGGGTCTCATTATTCTTTTTGGAATAATTCTTTGTCGCGGGGTCCACCCAACAACCTTCCCAAACTGGGAAAACCGATGGCGTAGCCGTCAGCTGTGTTGTTGTTGTTTTTCTAATTTATTTTTCAGGCCTCTCCAAACCGTGAATCATACTATTTACAAAGTGCAAAATAAAATAAAAAATACCCAAATGTGAAAATAAACAAAAGCAAAGAAAACTCTATATACAAATCTGTACAGGTTATATACATATGAGTTCTTCCTCAACTTCAGGATACAACAATGAAGCTCCACCGATCAATACTTGCCACCACCTCTAACCAGAGTCCAACTCTCCCATCAGGCCCAGCACAGCCCGTTTTATCCGCTTAGCCCCTCCCACTGGGCGTAACCTTTCGCTGAAAAAATTCATTGTTTTTCTTAAACACAAACCCTACAACATAAATAAATAGATTTTCCATCATTTACGTTGCCGTCCCACAATAACCCCTCAGTAAACTCGGCAATAAGTTTTAAAGGAAAGAAATAATAACATTGTTCACGTGACTGTGAAACCTTCCGGGCCCAAAAGCATTTAACCCGACTGGTGGTATGGCCCGGGTTTGCCAGTCACCCTGCAGGCGCGTCACTGCCGGCTGTCCTCCGCCACACTGGAAGGTGAGTGAAGGTGTGTGTGAATGTCTGAGAGAGAGAGAAATCATACTGCTACAAGTGTGAACCCTTGGTCACGATACTGACAACAGAGGAGGAGAAACTGGCTTGTATGTGAGTGCAGGTTATTGCAGAGTAGGTAAGTGAGTGTGTGTGTGTGTGTGTGTGTGTGTGTGTGTGTGTGTGTGTGTGTGTGTGTGTGTGTGTGTGTGTGTGTGTGTGTGTGTGTGTGTGTGTGTGTGTGTGTGTGTGTGTGTGTGTGCGTTACGCGGCGGGTGCGCCGCGATGATATGTGCTACGTCATCGCGCGTGATGGAGCCGCTCCATCACATTCTTTAAATAACTCAATAGTTTTATTGCTTTTTTTCTGTGTTTATGTTACTGAGTGTTTTAATGTGTTCTTTAAGTTCAATATAAAACTGAACATAATCTGGGTTTACCTTTGCTAATCTGCATTGTGAAATTGTGAAATTTTCCAACTAGAATTGTTAAATCAACTATAAATTCTATGTCTTTATTTTGTAATGAAAATATGCAATTACACTTTTACAATGAATTTGAGCATGATTTTAGTTTTACACACTATATAATTCCTCTCTCACTTATCCGGGTGGCAAACACCGTCACCCAGATCACATTGCACCGATTAAGAACCTTCCTGAAGGTGGTGTCTCACACCGGACACCACCTTCACGTGGGCTCACCACCTGCAGGAAGGTTCTTAATTGGTGCAATATTGTCAGGTCCAACCTCTGAACATTTATTAATTCTGCAAGGAAGAACACACACAAGTTTAAGATTGGTTTTTACTCGCGAGGAGTACGGACAGAGAGTGTTTCAGTTACAATCTCCAGCTCGCTCTGAAAAACCTCTGCCGCCTCCTCTTCTTTTATTAGGGTTCCTCTTATCTGATTTCAAGGCACTTCCCATCTGCAGACCACATTCCTCCTAACCATAAAAGATCACAGTGGAGAAATTACAAGTCGTATTAGATGAGAAAGAATGTTGGTACAATGAATGTGATAACAATAAGATTATTCCAACAAATATGATCTGGGTGACGGTGCTCAGACTGACACCTCCACCACCCGGAAATGGAATAGAGGGAGAAAATGGATGATGGAAGATTCAAAATGTCTAAACCTTTAATAAACAGCAGGTTTTATCCTCAGAACTTCTTGATATTGTAGGTGACTCTTCATCAGGTGAAGTAACCCAGTGCCGATGGCTTTTATGACACAAATAGATATTGGTGACTCAGGACCCGCCAGCAGGCCTCGGGTGACGTCAGAGTATTCAAGCCCTCTGATTGGCTCGTCAGAGTTCACTCTCCAGCGCCAGCTGACTGCATCTGGAGCGAGCTGCATTCACAATATTATAGTTGTGTTTGTTTAATAGTGGTTTTGTCAACCTACAATGGCTAAAGGAGAAGATAAAGAGATGTGGTTGCAGATTTATTGTCAAAACAATTTTCAAGAATGACGTTTCCTAGAGGTCATTGAACGCACCGCAGGGCTCCAAGCACACAGAGGTCCGGTACAATTTACTTGTGCTCACTACAAGTTCCATGGAAAGGCTTTTTATACTGCATCTCTGCATGATGACCTGGTTTTTGTAGCCATAAAAAAGTGATTGAGGGGTGGATTGACTCAGACCAGCACTAGTGAAGGCCGAGGTCTGAAATGCAAGGCTGCCACTGTTACAATCTAATCCTACCATTTATAGGACATGCAAATACGTTTCAACTTCCAGCTTTTATTGAAAGATATAAATAAGGATGTGAGGATATAAACACTCTCATATAATATTTTTACATTCATCCATCTTTGCCATGATTATTTTATTGTTGTAAAAAAGTCATGAAAGACCAAAGATTGAGGTGAAAACTGTCTTTATTTTGTCAAAGCTTGAAGAAAATGATGATGAAAGAAGATGAATATTGATGAAGTCAGTTTGCTTTGATGATAGAAGAAAGTGAAAGAGGGTGAATGACAGAGGTGAGATCAGTGTGAGAGTAAAAGCAGTGTGAGAGTCCCAGTGAGTCCGGTCAGGACTGGGAACACTGGTCTCTCCTCAGTGTCTCTCTGAGGGGAGTCTGGGAGCCCCGGGTGGCCTCACAGGTCACAGAGCCCACCTTCCTCCACTGGTCTGCAGGGAGCCTCAGGGTGCTGCTCCAGCTGTAGAGGCCGTCCTTCTGCAGCACCCCGGGGCTCCTGCTCTCCTCCCAGCTGCTGCTGCTGCTGCTGCTGCTGCTGTCCTCCACCTTCCAGCTCAGACTCCAGTCTGAGGGGAAGCCCTCGTTGGCCAGGCACATGAGCGTGGCCTTCCCCTGCTGCAGCTCCTCTCTGGAGGGGGGCAGCACCGTCAGGGTGGGGCGGGTATCACCTAGGAGACACCAATCAAATTAGAGGACAGGGAGCACCCAGCTGTCAATCAACCAGCACACACCTGGACAGCTTTAGTGGGAGACAGCTGATTTGGTCCTGGAAGAAGTTGCTGTCAGAGGCTTTTTCTGCTCCAGCAGTCACTCACTCACACATTGTTCCACTTCCCTTTAAGAAGCCTCTCATGCACATCAGCACAGAGAGAATCATCCAACACTTTGACCTGAAATACCTCAAACTACACAGGAAGGAACACAAGCTGATGTCTCAACGTTTACTCTTCATTTGCATCAACGTTATCAGAAAGTTTACACTTTACAACGTATGACTGGAAACTTTAACATGAACTTCAAATCTAAATTAATATTTTCAATTATTAGGAGCAAAATGTGAAAAAAACAGTAAATAAAGATAACTTCTCAGGAGGATTTGATTATTCTACATTTATCATCAGTATTTCTATTTTAATGTAAAATAACAATATTAATAATACATTTTAAAGTAAGAAGAGAAACAGAATTGTGAAACATTCTATAGAACCAAGAATAAATCCAGCTGTGATGAAGAGACACTCAATAAAACAAGAAGAATAAAACCTGCACACATTCCAACACAAACACATTTCAAACAGTGGACATGTCAACTAAAACTCAGCCCAAAGACAGACCAGTGCACCAGAAATGTCCCTAAATACACAGGTCAGTGTAAAAACAGCTTCAACATGAGACTGGTAGAGTTAAAACAGTGTGTTCCACAGCCATCAGGCTCTAACTGAGCACATTTAAAGACTGACAATATCTTTTGTTTTGTCATTTAATCCTAATGAGATTTTAATCCGGTGTAAATTTAAAACTAATAACTTTTCTCTGTGATCAAATTAAAGTGAAACAGAGCTGAGCTAAACTACATGAAATCAATGGAGATTAAAACTTGATCACTACAATAATTATTAAGAAAAAAAAACATCTTTCTAATCTCAAATCATTCAAAACAAGGTTTAATGTATGAATTTGTATTATTTAGTTGAAAGTATTAAAAGGAGAATAAACTTACTTCCAACATCCAGTCTGGTTCCTCCACCGAACGTGTACCACAGTGATACAAACTCATTGAGCCGCTGTACAAAAACCTCTGACTGTAGAGAGACGCCACTCTCTGATTCTGAAACCAACAAACTCACCAAAACAACTTTTACCACCTGATCCTAACGGAACACAAGAGAACAGTTCTTTCATCTGCAATGTCTACTTGAAATACATATATTTATAGAGATTGTTTTAAAGATTATTTTATATTTATTCAATAATATCTTTTGGAATTTATTCCTAAATAGATTTGGCAGCAAAAATAGGAAATTTTTAAAAAGTAAAAACTACAGACGTATCTTTAATTATTCAGTTTAATTCCTTAATATTGTCATTAAAGTTTGAATCCAGAGTGAAAGTGAGAGATGAAAGTGATCCAGGTCCCTGTTGGAGTCAGTCAGAACATTTCCATAGAGCCACTTTGCATCAGCAGCACCATGCTCCAGTGCTCTGGGAGAGTTTATAGTCCTGACAGTTGAAGACTGGATGACTGACAGCCGTCCTTCATGACAACAGAAGACAGAGAAATCCTCCTCATCAGAAACATGAGTGTGATCTGCGTCCTCATCTGGACTCTCCTCTGCTGCTGCTTCACAGGTAAAGTCCAGAGAATCAAACTCCTCTCCTCTGTCAACATCCGTCCCTCTGAAATGAAGCCCACAAAACCATGAGGCTGCTTGATGTTTCTGTCTGTGTTTCCTCAGAGTCCAGAGGCCAGGTCACAGTGACTCAGCCTGCAGCAGTCAGCTCTGCTCTGGGAGCCTCCGTCACCATCACATGTAGGACCAGTCAGAAAGTTTATGTTTATAGTGATGGTGATCACTATTTAGCCTGGTACCAACAGAGAGATGGACAACCTCCTAAAAGGCTCATTTACTGGACCAACACACGAGAATCAGGGACTCCAGATCGTTTTACAGGCAGTGGATCAAACTCTGACTTCACTCTGACCATCAGTGGAGTTCAAGCTGAAGATGCTGCAGTTTATTACTGTCAGAGTGCTCATTACATCAACAGTCAGAGTGTGTTCACACAGTGAAAAACCGTCGTACAAAAACCTCCCTCAGTCAGACTGAACAGAAACTGACTGCTGCACACTGATACACTTCACTGAACACACACACACACACACACACACACACACACACACACACACACACACACACACACACACACACACACACACACACACACACACACACACACACACACACACACACACACACATTAGAAATCTCTAACATAAACTGAACTAATGAATTTATTTATTGAGATCAGATGTTTCTTCACCAGAGGCGGTGGTGTTTCAACATGTAAATACTTGGTGGTGAGATTTTATTTCAGGTCTACTGAGCGCAGAGTTCAACACCACTTCATACCAAACTAAAGTTTGTGCAGAAGTTTTGAGCTCCAACATCTTTATGACAACCATATACTGTAGGATCCCATCTTGTGAAAAGGTTTAACACGGGGAATAGCCTCTGATTAAATCATTTAATAAACTAAACTGTGTCTCGGTGGGGAGTTGAACACGGGCCTACTGATTGCAAGGAAAGAATTCCTCCACTAGACGAGCAGCATATTGATTTACAAGTGAGATTCTTACACAGATTTTATTATGACCTTACACTGACTTTACCTCCAGTTTCTCCTCTGAAGTCAGAGTTTTACATTTATACACCAGTAAATAATCAACCTCATTCATTTGGATTCTTAACTGTTAGCTCTCGCGGCGCATAAGCTGGCGTCACAACTCACTCTGGTTCTGTCAAGCAGTGCCTCCATTGACGCCAGCCAATCAGCTCTGAGCTTCTAAATCATCCTGGAGCAGGGCTTCGGGCTGCAAGCCCCACTCTCCATAAAGATCATGTGATCTGAATGAATGTACCACAGCCTGAGCATGAACACTTACATTTGACTGCATGAAATACAAACTGCATTGAGAGAGAGGAGCTAGTCCAACTCATGCAACCATCAGTGTGGATCAGGAGAAAACTCAGCCTGAAGCAGCAAGAGGAGACCAAGAACCAGGAAGTTCAATCCTCACACACAAATATGCAACTCAGGAGGAAGCTATATTCACAGAAAATAAAATACTATAGATGATCTTAAAGGATTAATAATGTACTTTACCTGCAGTTATTTTTCACTGGTTCATCAGGTGGTGCTCAGCTCCACCTGCCCCTAATGACCAACTGCTCCTGACCAGAGGTTATAATAATAATGTCCTGGGGAATTGCACCCCAGGAAATCCTATCTAAGGTCTTTTACTACATAATGTAGTACTACATACTACATAAGGTCAAACAGGTCCAAAAATACCACGAGACAAGACCATTTCCAAATTAATTAAAAAATATTTTTGATTAAATTAATAGATAAAAAGAAATAGAACTGAACAAGGTCACACACCAGTCAAACATGTTCACACTAAAATGAGCAACTGGACAAGAAAGAGGGTGAGGTCAGGGCCGGAGCTCAGCATGCGGCAGGGCAACCGAATGAGACGGGAATCCTCAACTGAATCACCTGTGACACTGCAAATACTCACAGAATCATAGTAAGAGGGAGACGACTGTGAAGACTGCACCACCACTACGGAGGAAACTGCTGCAGTCAACCTACACCACCTGGAGACGAAGAAAACACAGGTTAATAATCTCCCTAAATTTCTTTATTTGTTCCAACACATTCAAATCTTTATAAGAAAATCTTTTTTTCGACAGTTACATCATACAATACTATTGGTCATGCAATATTAATAAGCTCTGTCATTGGCTGGACAATGAAGCCGACACAGATCCTTCATGGGCTCAAATAGAACCGCGATCTTCAAGGTTCTCTCTCCAGTCCCTCCTCACTTCTCGTCTCCCTGTTAACATTCATAACATCTAACAGAACCCTGTTGTCAACAATTCCTTGAAAATCTGGCTGCAGTTCTGTAAATATTAAAGCTTGAATTACCCCTCAATTTAAGAACTGATTGTTAAAAACCATCTATTTCCGCCCTCCCTATCAAATCCTGCATTTTAAATCTGGCAAAACAAGGGCCTGGGGCCTCATTTATAAAACACTGCGTAGGATTCCTACTAAAAATGTTGGTGCGCTCTAAAGCTGAAAATGGCGTGCGCCCAAACAAATTCAGATTGGTGAAACCGTGCGTACTGCACTTTCCTGTTATAGATCACAGTCCACCTGGAAGGTCCCACAGTTGATGTCCCGCCCTCAACACGTCCACTTTCAACCATAAATGGTCGATGCAAAGTGTCTCGTCAATATTTTTGCATCTCAATCGGCCCGTTGATCGCCGGCATTTGACGCTAAATCCTGAGAGAAAAGAAGAAGAAAAGGAATTTTACAGAGAGAGAAATAGTCATGGAGGAGGTGGAGGTCAGGAAAATTATATTAGTTGGTGGGCACCAGTGTTGCCACAGTTACCTTGCAAAAGTAATCAGATTACTGATTACTAGTCACTCGCCTAAAAAGTAATTTAGTTACTTCATTGATTACTTGTTTTTAAAAGGAACTAAATTGGATTACAAGTAACTTTTTAGTTACTTTCAACAGTTGCCGACACCGCCCCACGTCTCTAAATAAAAAGGACAACTGGTTTGGCCACAAAGTGAGTTCTGATCACTGCCTGGCCTCCTGCTGATCCAGATTTAACCTTTGACCTTCATTCTTTGTATTTATATCTGACTCATTTTGTAATGATCAGATTTTTACCATTACTGGTATTTATTGACCCAGTTGTAGTCTGTTGTTGACCTTTTAATTACCCCCCTTGAGGAGAAATTAAGTCTTTTATTGATTGATTGATTGAAAAAGAAAAAAATGTCAAAAGAGTTCAACATCTCTGCAGTTGTGTTCTTGTGGCAATGATATGGTTTAGTGTTGACATTTCTTAGTTTCCGTTGTTTCGTGTCACCTGAACGCACCGTTAGAGCGAGTTGGTCTGTGATTGGCTGAGAGTGGAGAAGGGGGCGGGTCAGGTCGGACTGCATGCGCTGCGTATGTCTGTGGCCGTTTCCCAATTCTTAGAGCGCCAGTGTGTACTCGCTTACGTCATGAGGAACTACTTGCAGCGTCCTCGGAAGTGCGGAAATGCAAATTTACGAGGACGCATCGGCGTTAATGGAGAATTGGAACACGAGTACTTCATGACGCTGTGGCTGTCATGGCTGGATGATGGACCCTGAAGCTGAGGAGGAGGAGGAGGAGGAGGAGGAGGAAGAGGAGGAGGAGGAGGAGGAGGAGGAGGAGGAGGAGGAGGAGGAGGAGGAGGAGGAGGAGGAACCTGTTTCCTCTCTGGTTCAGCAGGAAGGTGATTTGTACCTGATATTTTATATGATGATCTAAATTTTAGAACATTATTGTAAAATAGTACCTTTTCTGTCACATACATGCGGTGTATGTTACAGTGTATTGTACCGTGTATAGTAGTGTGTTTAGTACCGTGTACAGTACTGTATAAAGTACAGTGTATAGTTCCGTGTATAGTACAGTGTTACTATTACTTCTACCTCCTATAAGCCTTTATTTTACTCTTCATCTCCTTGGAGTTCAGTAACAACAAAAGCAGCTGATCAGAAATGTTCTACTAATACAAACAATTATTTTACTGTTTTAATGAAGATCCTTGATGTTTATTAAATAATTAACCAGCTTTTCTTCCCTGCTGCTATTTGTCATCCTTCTGGTCATGTCATTAATATGTACTGTATTACATTTGTCTAATATACATCCTACAGTTAATCAATCCAATCATTAGCTGTAACAATTTCTCTTTAGAATAAATACATAAATGGTTTATACTGTGTGAGAGTAAATACATAAATACACACATGGCTTACACTATCGAGCAAAGAAAGATATCAAGCAGAAGATAAAGGAACATTTATTTAATAAACTTCAGCGGAACCTACAACAGTAAAAACACAAGTTAGAAACATTATGTACACAGAAAAATGACATTGTTTTTAAAAATTCTAAAGTTCTTTCTTTTATTTCCCAGGAACCCCTGCAGTGATACACAGGTCAATAATGTTCCTATCCTGGAACCTTTCTCTCCTGGAGGTGTCGTGACTCCAGCTTCAGGGTTTCCAGGAGCATCGTTATGTTGATACTGATGTTCCTGCTGGTCATCAGGCATTCTACTGTACTGCTGATTGATGGTGTCACCTTCTAATTCTTCCTCCTGCTGGTCATCAGGCATTCTACTGTACTGCTGGTTGATGGTGTCACCTTCTAATTCTTCCTCCTGCTGGTCATCAGGCATTCTGCTGTACTGCTGATTGATGGTGTCACCTTCTAATTCTTCCTCCTGCTGGTCATCAGGCATTCTACTGTACTGCTGGTTGATGGTGTCACCTTCTAATTCTTCCTCCTGCTGGGGCCGTTGATGGAGCCACGTTCTAATTCCTCCTCCTGCAGAGCCACAACACATCTGTTACCTAAACAACAAACTTTTCCCCTCTATCATAGTGGAGTTATTTGTCATACCAAAGGAGGTTTATTGAAAGTTGAATTGTGTTCATTTTGTCGTTCTAAACCTCATATATTATAGACTCTTTTTTAATGACACCGGTCACCTGATAAAGACCGACATGTCATCACAACCAGATGAAGCTCTGAGGAAGACTACTGATGCAGCTGAAACATGTCAGCAAGGTAGAATCTTTCCTGCATCTACCTGTTGTTAAAAAAGACTCTGTAATATATGAGGTTTATTGACGTGTACATTGGCAACTGGGGATCTGTGCAGGATGCTCTTGTCCTACACAGATCCTCCATGTACCAGCAAGTATTAGTACCAGCTGGGTGATGGAGGAAGTGATATATCTACTAGTTACTTTCTGCTGGCTGATGGAGGAAGTACTATATCTACCAGGTACTTTCTGCTGGCTGATGGAGGAAGTACTATATCTACCAGGTACTTTCTGCTGGCTGATGGAGGAAGTACTATATCTACCAGGTACTTTCTGCTGGCTGATGGAGGAAGTACTGTACCCATGCCTGCAGCACACAGTTGTTATTATATCACTGTACTGGCAACCTGCTTTATCTCAATATTCACAGTCATGAACACGAAGGAAAAAATAAATTCTGATTCATGATTACATCAAAATATATCAAATGTTTTCCATGTGAATTTTAACTGACAGGCAGGTTGAAACCCAACAGACACCAGGTCAAACCTGCTGGTGCTCCATCTTTCTGAGAGCCTGGAGAGACGTCCTCTTGTTGCTGCCTGTCTGTGTGGCATCTGGTGACAACATGGAGGTGGTGGAGGAAGGTCCAGGAAGGGAGGAGGAGGAAAGTCCAGGGAGGAGGAAGAGGAAGTTCCAGGGATGATGATGGAGACGACCAAGTGACACTGAGGACGCCCAGAGGGACCTGGCAGGAAGTGATCTGCGAGCGAGACTGTCCAGCTGCCTGCTGCTGAAGAACGACCTGCAGGCCTCAGAGAGGAGAACTACATCTAGACAGGAAGCTCTCCTCATGTAGTCATGTTCTCTAGTCATGTGTAAATATATGTAGATAGATGGATAAAGACAGAGAGATCAACAGACTGTAAATGATTGTTTATGACTGTAAAATATAGAACTGAACATTTCTCTGTTTCATTTGATAAACAATGTAATGTTGCTTTAAAGAAGAAATTGTCTGGGGTGAATTTCAACAATTATGAGGTCTATGAGGAGGACATAAAACAAAAAGAATGACACACTACCAATTCAGTAAGTTATTAACACATGTATGAACAAAGTATATACATGTAATAATTCAAGCATCAAAAACAATCCTCACTCCCATCCTCATCTGGAGGAGTTCCTCTTCTCCACTGGACCAGGCTTCAGGTTCCTCAGTAGTCCTGGATTCAAATAGTGCATGGTGTTAGTTTGAATCCACAGCATCCTCCAGTGCCAGTAGATTCTCCAGTAGAACCAGTAGAACCTCCAGTAGAACCAGTGGAACCAGTAGAACCTCCAGTATGATGGGTAGAAATCTTTAGTGCAATTGAGACAAAACACTATGGCCAGTAGAACCTTCACCTCTCAGTCAAGTTAAATAGTTTTAAACATGATCTTTCCCCTCAGCAGCAAATATAAATGTAGATGAACACTGTTAGATTTACACTAAAACAATTATATCTCATGTTTAACCACAGTAGAGAACCACAGCCAGCCTCGTCTCAGTCTGGATCCACAATCTCCGAAAACCTCAGAACAAATGTTTAAGTAAGCGTGATCTTGAAATATCAACCTCATAACAACATTTTATAACAACTATAGTCTGGCCTAAAACACTCTTAAACCTACACTGTTAAACAATGACGCTAATATTTCAGATCTTTTACGCACCGTTGTGTGTTTCCCCCTCTGCGATCTCCTCCGTCATCTCTTGCCAAATGCATTATGGGTAAATTGGCTTCCCAAGACTGAACAGGTCTGTTTCGATGCATCCTCGATAAAGTTTGCGGAGCGAGGATATTCCATGTGTACTCGTTGAGAAACGGCCTAAGAATTGGAACAGTACTTGGTCTCCCACTGATTACGTTTAACAGGTACACGAGAGCACAAGTATGGAGGAGTATGGGTATTGGAAAACGGCCTGTGTGTTTGGAGGAGAGAGAACGAGCGGCCGGTTCTGTTTAATGATAAAGCGGCTTTGCAGACAAGTTACTCATCCTGCTGGACGCTACAATATTAGTGCTACAATATTAATGCACAGTGACTTGGAGAAGTAACTTTAATCTGATTACTGGTTTGGAAATAACAACGCGTTAGATTACTTGTCTAACCAGCATCACTGGTGGTCATGGTAGTAGAGTCACTAATAAAAGTAAAAACAAGCGATTGGCAGCGCGTCGTCACTGCTGTAAACAGTGTGGCAGCCACAGAGAGATCAGTCACTGCAGAGGTGGAGAAGAAGAGTCTGATCTGAAGGTGGAGGCCCGAGGAGAGTGACCTCATGGGGGCAGCACCTGAGCACACTGCTGGACACCATAACAGCCCTCATGGTTGTGACGGCCAGCGTGTATTTCTGGTGGAGACCACAGCAGACCGATAAAGTTCACTTTTATCTGTTTATTAAATGTATGAATGAAATACTTGAACAGGGACTTGTAAAAAGGCTCAGTGGACTTTGTGTTGTATCCTCAGTCACTGGAGAGTTGGAGGCGGAGGGTGACGTGGAGGTCGTCTGTCTCCAGCAGCAGAGCGTCCAGAGCGCATGGCGGTGCAGCGCATCCACAGTGCAGCTTCATGCACGACTGTCACCGTGCTATTTATATGCGTTCTTAGCAATGGGACCGGTTGTTAAACACCTTGTCACAATTGATAATCAGTCAGTTCTATCCACCGCTCTGGATCATTTGACAATCAGCACCGCCAGTTTCCACCGTCTCCAAAATGTGTGTGCGCAAGCTTCAAAGTCGGCGTACCGGTACGCACATTCTCCCGCAGAGCTTATTTTTTTAAATCACAAACTTTGCGTGGGAAGTGGCGTACGCATCTTTCAGGACCTGTTTTGTCCGTCAGCAACCTTTATAAATGAGGCCCCTGATCTTTATAAAGAAACTATTTACTGATTTTATGGAGCTTTCAGGCTTGAACTGCCTCACTCTCACTTCTTAATTTTTCTATTAACCAGGCACTTTGTCCAAACCACCTTCCTCCACTGCTCTACCCACCACCCGAGTCTCAGATTGACTCACTGCTCTCTCTCGACCCTTCACAGAAACGCTCCATCTAGGTGATCTACAACTCCATTGACTCCCTCAACTCCAACCAGATGACCAAACTGAAACAGACTTGGGAGGAGGAAATAAGAACGTCAATATCAGACAGCCGATGGGACCAACTTCATGTGCGAGTTCACTCATCCTCAATATGTGCTCGGCACGGCTTCTTTCAATGCAAGGTTCTCCTTAGAGTGCACTACAGAACTGCTGGACCGGCACAAATGTACCCAGGCACCAGTGGCAGTTGTAATAGATGTAAACAGTCACCTGTCAACCAAACACACATGCTCTGGTCCTGTTCAAATCTCACTGGCTTCTGGCTGCAGATTGTTGATCCCCTTGCTACAGTGCTTGAGATGGAGCTTTTCCCTGAACCTTGCACTGCACTGTTTGGGTCGCCCCCAATTACAACAGCTAATCTACCTGTGACAAAACGCTGCGTAATCGCCTGTCAACACTACTGGCCCCAGGCCTTGTTCAAATGGAAACATGCTCTCCTCCTACATACAACAACTGACTAAAGGAGGTCCTAAATCACATTAAACTTGAAAAGATTCCATTTTCACTCACAAACTCAAGTTCTGTTTTCTATGAAACCTGGCAACCCTTTATAAAACCCCTATCCAATACTACTATGAACCAGGAACTAACGAGATGCCTCCCCTCCACTCCCCCGTCTATTTTCTGTAGGTCTCCTTCTGTTGTTTTCTTTACTTTATTCTCATACTTAACTATTTACGTCTTAGTTTTCCAATCCAATTCTGTTTTTCATTTAACTATTTGTGTTCCTTATGTAGTTGTGTCTTGAATGAAGTTTTAATTAAAGGGTGGGAAGGGACAACGGACAGTCATGGACTTTAGTTCAGCTGTAGAAGCAGATTGAGCTCAATTGATTCAATATTGATACTGTGATTATTTTTCTTGTCCCCATCATGCATTACGTTGAATGACCCTCTTACTTTTCAACCCATCTATTTATACACATTTTTCTTTTGTTGTAAAAGGAAAAGTGAAAAAGCTAAAAAAAAAAAAGATTTAAAAACAATAAATAAAAGACAGCATGTCCAAGCAGCAATCTCCTGAGCTGGACCAAGACACCATCCGGCCGGGGAAATGAAGCAGGAGCAGAAAAAAAGAAAAACACAAACCAGAAGAAGACAAATGTTCTTCTCTCCTGCTGGTTCCTGTCAGGACTCTTGCTGTGGCATTATGAATCAGTGGAAGACTTTCAGCAGTTATTCAGACACCCTGATATTAGGGAGTTACAATAGTTACTCTGGAGGGAACAAATGTGTGGATTAGTTTCTCAGCTTCATTCTGAGTCAACATGTTCCTGATATTAGAAATATTAAGCAGGTGACAAAAGGCAGTCCTGCAGATTTGTTTAATGTGGAGCTGAAGGATCAGTCCTGGTCCAAAGTAACTCCAGGTTCCTCACAGTGGTACTGGAGGTCAAAGTAATACCATCCAGTGTTACTATATGTTCAGATCATTTCTCTCTCAGATGATTTGGGACAACTATAATAACTTGTGTTTAATCTGAGTTCAGAAGCAGAAAATGATCATTCATCCAGACTCTTGTGTCTCTAAGAGAAGCTTGTAGTTTGACAAGTTGATCAGTATCATCTGGTTTCATAGAGAAATCGATTGGTGGATCATCTGCATAGTAATGGAAGTTAATGGAGAGTTTTCTGATCATCCCTGCTCCCTCCTGCTCATCCTCTACATCCTCCTTCTTGGCAACATCATCAGTAAACATCATCTTCATTTCCACTGCTACGCCGACAACATCCAGATCTACATTTCAACCAAATCTGTCACCCCAACAACCTGCTCCACCCTCACCAACTGCCTCAGTGAAATAAAAACATGGATAAAACATGAAACATGAACTAAACTACGACAAATTGTACATGATAATCATGAGACCTAAATCCCTCACAAAACACATGGACAACTTCACCCTGACCACTGGAAACTCCACCCTGTCTCCGTCACCTCACACCTGTAATCTGAGAGTTATTCTCCACATCAAGCTCACCTTTGAACAACACATCAACCAGATCACTCGGACCGCCTTCTTTCACCTCAAAAACACGGCCCACCTTCACAACTCACTCTCCTCCTCTGCTGCTGAAACCCTCATCCACTCATTCATCACATCCTGAATCCACGACTGCAACAACATTCTCCTCGGCTCATCTTCAAAAGTCCTCAATAAACTTTGGTGTATCTAGAACTCTGCTGCTCGTCTGCTCACCCACTGCAACTCCTGTGAACACGTCACCCCCGTCCTCCTGAACCTCCACTGGCTCCCTGTCCTCCAAAACATATCACTAACATCTCTGTCTGTCTGTCTGTCTGTCTGTCTGTCTGTCTGTCTGTCTCTCTCTCTCTCTCTCTCTCTCTCTCATCATTTTCTCACCTTCTATCCACATATGTTTTTCTTTCTCTCAGTAAAAGTACCTGGATATGACTGTGTTGAATTTGGTGAAATATACACTCTAAGAATTGTTGGGTTATTTTTCAACCCAACAGCTGAGTTAAGACTGTTGGGTAGTTTAATTGGGTTGTTTTCATTAAGTTGGGTAATCTAAGAACCCAATTTGCTGGGTTATTGTCATTGGTAGTTGGGTTATTAGCTGTTGGGTTGTAATTTCCATTATACTGTGTTGGGTTATTTCGGACTACCCAACATGTTGGGTTGACGATCGCGCATGCGCGACCAACAGTAACGTTCCTCCCAGGTTACACCCACTCATTCGACCACCAGTTGCGAGCAGTGCCCGGATGCTGGATCGGAAAAATCTTGCTACACCAAGACATACTGAGACTCAGCTCTTTACAAATCAAGGTTTGTTACGTGTGCACTATTGTTTCACCACATTGTTTAATTTATATGAATAATATGTATATAAAGCTTATTGTAGTAACCGTGTATGTGGGTCATACGAATGGTTCAACGTAATATGAGCGTGTGTAGCAGTGATTGTGAGCTACATAGATACACGGAAGCCTTTGCGGCCAGGGCTTTAGGGAATATGAGGTTTAGATGTGAGTTAATGACGCCCCAATGAGCAACTTTACCATCTATTGGTAAGTCAGCAAGCTGTTAGCTAACGTTATTAGCATGCACAAACTCCATTTCATTAAACGTAGCAAGTTAGCATGTTAGCCTGGGCGCTACGTAGCAGTTTCGAAGTAACTCGAGTATATTTGTTTTAAAGTTAGGAGGACAACGTGAGGTTTTTCATCAATTTGGCTTCCATATATAACAACGTAGCTAGCCAGTCCGCGCTGTATTAGCCAGCTTGAGTTTGCCGAGGCGGAACCGGTAACTTTCTAATTTGCTCAAGTCTAAAAGTAGTTTAAAACCGTAGAGAAGTTAATTGTTACGACAGTGAAAATACCTCTGATTTAACGTTACTGAATGAGTTATTTATGATACGTTTGTTTAATTTTAATTCTTTGTGTTGGTTTTGCAGTTTGCTTCTCCCACCTCATGGAGGATTTTGTGAGATCCAAATTCATTGAGTGGCAGCTTCCCGGGCTCATTGACATCTTTAGTGGTAAGTCAATTGAAGTTGTTTCAATGTCACATTATTTTATTGGTACTAACTTGGTAGCCACTACTATTATAAATAAATTGACATACTATTGTAATATAATGACATATTATTTAAATGACCTTGTTTCTCAATTTGTCTCCATCTTTTAGATTGCGCAGGACTTTGCTATCCTTCATGGTGAGGCTGCCCCGAAGCTGTTTGAGAAGTGGGTTCAAGTGGGAAAGTATTCATACTCCTTGAACTTATACGCCCCTTGTCATGTAGCAACCACAAACTTAAATACTTTTTATTGGGGTTTTCAGTGATCGACAAACACAAGGTAACACACATTTGAGAAGTGAAACAAAAATGATATGATACTCAGTCCTCTGATACAGAGGGGGCTAAAATACTTTGTTGAATCACCTTTCACTGCAGTTACTGCTAAACATATTCAGGGGTGTGTCTCTACCAGCTTTGCACATCTACACACTGCATTTTTTGTCCATTCTTCTTAGCAAAACAAAACATCTGTGAACTGCCACCACCATGTTTCACACGGTGGATGATGTGTCCAGGTTCATGGTGGCAGCATCGTGTTGCGGGGGGCTTTTCTTCAGCAGGGACAGGGAAGCGGCTCAGAGTTGATGGGAGGATGGATGGAGCTAAATATGAAGCCTGAATCCTACTGAGGATCTTTGGCAAGATTTGAAAACTGCTGTTCACAGATGCTCTCCAATCTGACAACTGGAGCTGTTGTGCAAAGAAGAATGGACAAAAAATGCAGTGTGTAGATGTGCAAAGCTGGTAGAGACACACCTCAGAATACTTTTAGCTGTAACTGCAGTGAAATGTGGTTCAAAGTATTTAGCCCCCTCTGTATTAGAGGACTGAGTATGATGTATCATTTTTGTTCCACTACTCAAATGTGTGTTACCTTGTGTTTGTCGATCACTGAAAACCCCAATGAAAAATATTTGTCTTTGTGAACAGACAAAAATGCAGTGTGTAGATTTGCAAAGCTGGAGGCACACCCCAGAAGACTTTAGATGTAACTAAAGGAAGGGGGTTCAACAAAGTTTGGTAGGAATGAGTTGAAAGAGCTTGAGTTGTGAGCTAATGATACTTGCTTTGCCCCAGTAGAGATACTTACCTTATCTATTTTATTTCTCATCATAGGTCGGAACCAACATGGTGGAATACCTCGAGCAGGCAAAAACGACGAGATGATGCCCCCATGTCCTCCTGCTGGAGAGCGGGACGCACTACTCGCAGGCATTTTCTGTGATCTCGGGGAGGACAATTGAGGCCGAAAACAGCCCTTGAAGCAGTGGATATTTGTTTTAAAAGTTTTTATGTTTTTGACTTGCACTACCCAAAAGAGTGCACGCCAACATGGCAATTCCTCCAAAGCGTGGTGTTTGAACTGGAGGGAACCGTTTCACCAGCAGTTGGCTTCCTCAGGAGCCAGCTTCTATCACTGGCCTCCAGTTAGGCCAGGACACCGTTTCGTCTGTAGATATCGTCCTACAATTGTTTGTAGATATTGTTGTTCTGAAAAGATTGTCATTGTTCCCTGTTTTTTTTAAAATTACAATTACAGGAATTTTGTTCATTAAAATATTTTTGTGTTCTGTAAATTGTGATAAATAATTGTTCAGAATTTTTTTTTGCAAAATTGTTCATATGTTTAGTATCTAAAAGTTTGTGTAAATCACTGTTCCCTGTTTTTTAATAAAGTTTGTTAATTTAAATATTTTGTATTTGGTGAATTTTGAATTGTAATAAATATTTATTCTTAATTTTTTGTGTCAGAGTATATTTAATCAATAAATAGACAACAATATTATATAATTACAATAGAATATTAATAACTAGAAATGAGCCTATGGTTGGGTTATATAAACAACCCAACTGATTGAGTAGAAAGAACCCAACCGTATAGTCAAATTGAGCCTATGGTTGGGTTATATAAACAACCCAACTGATTGAGTAGAAAGAACCCAACAGTGTAGTCAAATTGAGCCTATGGTTGGGTTATATAAACAACCCAACTGTTGGTTTAAAGAGGCCAACCCAACTTGTTGGGTCAAAATAACCCAGCATGTGTTCTGTCCAATAGTTAACCAGTGTTGGGTTAAAAAATAACCCAGGTTGGGTTATTTTTAAGAGTGTATCTCCTCTGAGGGCGAATATCGTATCGGCTCCAAAACACTATTAAACGACAGAGGAGACTCTCCTGCTCAATAATTCAGTTCAACTTTGTCATTCGTCGAGCAGTTTCATGTTTATTAGCTGTCAAAGTTCCGAACACCGATTCCCGCCTCCTCCCTCCTCCTCATCCCTCCTCCTCATCCCTCCTCCTCCTCATCCCTCCTCCTCCCTCCTCCACCTCCCTCCTCCTCCTCCCTCCTCCTCCTCATCCCTCCTCCTCCCTCCTCCTCCTCATCCCTCCTCCTCCTCCTCCTCCCTCCTCCACCTCCTCCCTCCTCCTCCTCATCCCTCCTCCTCCACCTCCTCCTCATCCCTCCTCCTCCTCATCCCTCCTCCTCCCCCTCCCTCCTCCTCCCTCCTCCTCCTCCTCCTCCCTCCTCCTCATCCCTCCTCCTCCTCCTCCCTCCTCCACCTCCCTCCTCCTCCTCCTCCCTCCTCCTCCTCCCTCCTCCTCCTCCTCTCATTCAAATACATGGGAAAACCAAAATGTCTCTTCAAAAACAGCCGTGACAGATCACTCCGAACAAGTGGCCACTGTGGCTAAACTATGACTGTGATAAACAAAACGAGCAGATCAGAAGCACGACAAGAACCTGCCGAGCAAGACGTTGCAACGCTTGTGGGGAAAATATCATAAAAAAATACCTTTTTGACGAGAGAGAACAATGCTGTCATTTTTTTGGTTCCAGCGATTTTAAGAGACATTTATAAATGAGTCAGATGGAGCAAAATCATGTGTCTGCATCAAACTGCGCCTCCTAGTGTCTAAAGTTTACGTCTGTCTGCTTCCAAACCCACACAGACTGAAAGACAACACATTTTCCTCTCAAGAAATGATAATTTTATGAAAATATTTGCCCGAAAACTGTGGATTCTGAGTTTTTTTCCAAAATATGTGGATAAAATCCGTCCTCTCACCCACTGTGATGACATCACTAACTGCAGGTGGTCAGAACACTGTTGCTTCATTCACACCAGGATTACACAATACCAGGAAAGTCCTTGTTTATGAGCTAACCTGCTATCATGTGCTACATAAACAAGCTACCATGCTAATCTGTGGTTTTTGGATGAGCTAACATGTTATTGTGTGCTACAATAAGTCTGTTTGTTTCTCTTGTTTGTTATTTTTGCACATGTTCATAAATAAACAAATAAATAAATCATAAAAGACAAAACTCTTTGTATCAAAGTCATTACCCTTTGTGACATGTTTGTTTGTGTGAGACATCCTTTGATCTTTCGATTCCTTATGAGTTCACCTGAGAAATCAAAGATTGATGAGAGATCCTGAATGCTCACTGACACTATTTACAAGGCTTTACCACTGCACCGCCTGTCCAGATCCTTTGGTACGTTTATTATTTAATGATTTACATCAATACTGTGAGCTGAATGAAAAAAGTACAACATTTATTGAACTTCCACGACTCAGCATTGCAAATGCATCATATAATCCTAAAGAAGACTAAAGATTATCAGTGTTTAACTACTGGTATTTATTTACCCGGTGAGGTAGTTGTAGTCTGTTGTTGAACTATTTATCAATTCATCTATTTATTTATTTGCGCTGCTTTTTCTATGCAACCTTTTACGTAATTACCCCCCAGGGACAAATAATCTTTATTTGATTGATTGATTAAATTAAGTTGTAATATCTCTGCAGATGTGTTGTTGATGCAATGTTAAGGTTTAGTGGTGATGTTTGTTGGTTCCGATTCTTAACGCGATTCGTGACATGTTACCATCAACACTGGTACTGAACACACATGATGTAAGTTTTGGTCTGATTAAAATCAATTGTGACTTTATTACAGATCGCTGTGATCAGAAATCAGAGTAAAAAGTAACTGATTACTACGGTGGCCTGGAAGTGCAAAACGCTGCAAACTACAGAAAACACTTCCCAATTGAAAAAACACTTCCTAATTAAGAAAACACTTCCCAATTCAAAACACACTTCCTAATAGAGAAAACCACAGACATAATAAAGAGTAGACGCCTCGGCGACTGGGGAGGGACACGTCAACAGCGCCGCCATCTTGAACCGGTGGTGGTGGCGGCAGGGGTGAATGAACATCGACGATGGAAAGAGGTTTCCTAAATCTCTAAGTAGAATTATAAGTTGAATTTTAAACTGATTTCCAAACTGTTTGATTTTTTAAAAACGTCATACATGTAGCTACTTTGTTTAGTGTGTGTTAATGTGCAGTACACACTTTGTTTGTGTGTTAATGTGCAGTATACACTTTGTTTAGTGAGTGTTAATGTGCAGTACACACTTTGTTTGTGTTAATGTGCAGTACACACTTTGTTTAGTGTGTGTTAATGTGCAGTATACACTTTGTTTAGTGTGTGTTAATGTGCAGTACACACTTTGTTTAGTGTGTTAATGTGCAGTATACACTTTGTTTAGTGTGTGTTAATGTGCAGTACACACTTTGTTTGTGTGCATTGATGTGCAGTATACACTTTGTTTAGTGTATTAATGTGCAGTACACACTTTGTTTAGTGTGTTAATGTGCAGTACACACTTTGTTTCGTGTGTGTTATTTTGCAGTACACACTTTGTTTAGTGTGTGTTATTTTGCAGTACACACTTTGTTTAGTGTGTGTTGATGTGCAGTATACACTTTGTTTAGTGTGTTTAGTGTGCAGTACACACTTTGTTTAGTGTGTGTTAGTGTGCAGTACACACTTTGTTTACTGTGTATTAATGTGCAGTACACACTTTGTTTAGTGTGTGTTGATGTGCAGTATACACTTTGTTTAGTGTGTTTAGTGTGCAGTACACACTTTGTTTAGTGTGTGTTAATGTGCAGTATACACTTTGTTTAGTGTGTTGATGTGCAGTATACACTTTGTTTAGTGTGTGTTGATGTGCAGTATACACTTTGTTTAGTGAGTGTTAATGTGCAGTACACACTTTGTTTAGTGTGTGTTAATGTACAGTATACACTTTGTTTAGTGTGAGTTGATGTGCAGTATACACTTTGTTTAGTGTGTGTTGATGTGCAGTATACACTTTGTTTAGTGTGTGTTGATGTGCAGTATACACTTTGTTTAGTGTGTTTAATGTGCAGTACACACTTTGTTTAGTGTGTGTTAATGTGCAGTACACACTTTGTTTAGTGAGTGTTAATGTGCAGTACACACTTTGTTTACTGTGTTAATGTGCAGTACACACTTTGTTTACTGTGTTAATGTGTTGTACTGGGCTGTTATTCATGTGAAATTGATTGACAATGTTGTATAATTCCTCTGAAATGGGTTCAGTCAATAAATTGTGAATTTCTTCAGATAGACAGACGTCTTAAAGTATCGTGGATGAAATTTCCAGAGATATACTGAGTAGAATCGCTGTATTGTGATAATACTGTTATCGTGGGCAAATAGGTTACCGGCTATACTCAGCCGTAGTAATGGTTATAATAATAATATCAATAATGATCGAAGAATCCAGTATCTATAATACAATAATAAAATCTATAATAATAATAAACAGCATTAGATAATTATAATAAGGTAATATAATAATATAGCAATAATAATAGTCCAATGAGAATACCAATAAATATAAAATAAAATAATAATATGAGAATACAATAATTATAAGAATAGCAATAACAATAATACTGTAGTAGTACAATTATACAATAATAATTGTCAAATGCAATGTATAGCCATGCACATCTGAACGTTTTCTGGGTTTCTTTTGTTCTCTCTCTCTCTCTCTCTCTCTCTCTCTCTCTCTCTCTATATATATATATATAATATAATAATAATAATATATAATATATATATATATATATATATCTCGGTCTATGGCCCCGCTCCGCCTGCTTCTAGCTTCTGCAGCTCGACCAGAGCTTGAAGTCCGTGATTGTTGTGGTTGTTAGGTGACGTTTAGGACCACGGTGGGGGGAGGAGGGGGGCGATTACGTCATCTTTTTTTCCACGGATGATCGTCTTTGCTGAGCGTACTCCGCCGCATGTTTACTTTTTAGATGTCTTATCAAATTAGTTGTGTTAAACGAAGTAGTGGGGCTCCACCTCTCGGGACTGTGGCGAAGCAAATAGTCCAACTGGCCGCTGGACTGGTTTGGTTGTCAACCTTAAAATACCTCCAGACTGCTGACATTTTATCCACTCAATGGTTTTAGACTGCTAACCTCAGTTTACGGCAGGTTGCAAACGGGGCTCGCTTTACGGCAGCTGACGGGAAAATATATATATTTTTTAAATTAGATCGGCGGGGCGATCGGCTGGATTTGCCGATTCCCGATCATTTACAAATCAGCAATATCGGCCCCGATCCGATATCTAGCGATCTGATCGGGACATCCCTACTTTAAACCAAAGTGTCTATGCTGTCCTCACAACACGTGACAGTGTGTTGCTAGACAGCCAGCGAACCATCAAAGAAAACACTGTGCACAAGGCTTGCTTTTCTTGTTTTAGTGATTTCTAGTGTGTGTGTGTGTGTAAATATGTGAAAGTGTGTGAAAGTGTGGTTACTGTAAACATACAGAAAAAAGAACAATTACTGTCTATACATGCATGGAAAACACACTGAATTCGATATACACATGTAACACAACCGTCACTACAACAACCGATGCATTTTGAACTATACATGACCCACAGATACTTACAAAGACGAAAATTTCCCTAGGCTCAAGTGTTAAGAGCGACACAGCGTGTTCCTGTGAAGTTTCAGCCACGTTTCTGTAGTACTGCTAGCTTACCTTCACCGAGAGACAAAACAGCAAAGATCGTAGAGCGAGAGGAACACTCACTCTGCTACAACAAAAAACGATCCTCTACGGAGAAGATGAAGATGTGTCACTACATTAACTATTTAACTATAGCACACTTTTTAACAACCTTAGAAACTTCAGGACCATATAATGTCTTTAACCTAAACACATGACAGTGTCCCTCTCATTTTCTTTCTAATTAATTTGGCACTTTTCTTGACAAAAGGCCAAACAAGTTGATCGTCACACTGATGGATTAATATCTCATCTATTGATCAAGTGATTGATGGAAAACAATCTTTAGATTCTTGTAAGTGCTGAGCTCTCAGCAGATTCTTTGACCTTTGGTAGTAAGTTCATTTTAAACGGTTGAATCTCTGTTGATTCTTTGACTTGGATGTGCAGCAGCACCGACTCCAAAGCACATTTTGTAGACGTCCTTGTAAAGCTTCACTTCCTCTCTTCCTGTTGTCCTTCTGTCACACATCAGCCCTGACACTGCCTCACTTCTTCAACCTCTCTGTGGACTGTCCATCCCTCTGGACGCTTGACCTCAGAGCCTCACCACCTCTGCTCTGAGCTTCTTCTCCTGTCTCTTCTCTCACATGTTCTGTCTTTTCTCTGCTGTGCAGACCTCCACCTCTCCTTTCCTCAGACCATCATGAAAAAAGGAAACGTCCTGGATACCATCAATGAAGTCACCATCATCCATGTCTTCACCTTCCTCATCCCCTGTGTCAGACCGGCTGCTGGACTTCTGGACTGACCCCTCCTGACTCACCCTCTTAGAAGCATGAAGTGTCTGTGGGGAGTCATTCTTTACTCCCACAAATCTTCCTGCTGCTTCAGCCACAAACTTAATAACATCTGACCTTGATTTCTGCTGAACCGTATGGCTGTTAACGCCAGCGTTTCCACTCATTTAGTTTTAGATGTGATAAAATTATTCTCAATTCTTTGATTTTCCATGTACGGACGATGATTCTGGACACATTAAAGATGCATTAACGTTTTGTAAATGACGTCTTTAAAGTCAAAATCCTGATTTTATTTATTTTACTTTAATGTAATATTTTCAGAATAAAGTCAAAATCCTGATTTTATTTATTTTACTTTAATATAATATTTTCAGAATAAAGTCAAAATCCTGATTTTATTTAATTTACTTTAATATAATATTCTCAGAATAAAGTCAAACTTCAGACTTTTTAAGTCTCCAAGGAGAAACTCACCACTTTGATAACTTTTCATCTGGTGAATACAACTATGTACATGAGTCAATGTTTTATCAGCATTATCAAATGTCATTGTCATTGTTAATGCTCTCATTGCTGCACTGTTTAGCGCTCTCGCTTGACAGAAGGTTGTGGGTTCAAATCCAGCTGGAGGTGTTTGTGGAATTTCCTTGTGTTTCCTCAGGGTTCTCTGGTTTCCTCCCACATTCCAAAAAACTGCATGTAATGTTAATGCTAAATGAAGTGTCTGTGTGTGTCCTGTGGAAGACTGATGACCTGTCCTTTCTCTTTTGAAACATATTTTCATGGACGTCCATAAGACGTCCAGACAAGACGTGAAAACAACGTCCAAGAAAGACGTCTAAAAAACGTTCATTCTGGCTCGTCTGAGGACGTCTTCTGGATGTCAAATATTGACGTCTATATGATGTCCAGAAAAGACATCCAGACAACGTCCAAGAAAGACGTCTAAAAAACTTTCATTCTGGTCCCTCTGCAACTGCAACGTGAAATAAGTGTCGGTCACGCTGCTGCTTCAACCAATCAGGTTTTGATATTGATGCTCTTTTTTTTTTAATTCATTAATTTTATTTTATTTTATTTCATTTTTTACTTTATTGCCCAAATGGGGGAACATCCAAACAGAGCAAACAAACATCAAACAACAAAAACAAACAATTTTAACAGACGATGCTCACAAATAATACATTAGTATAATCTTAAGCTCCATGGTATGAACTTATAAAGATAACTATAACAAATACAAATAAGGATGACATTATTTATTTTAAAAGAAAAGTATAATTAAAAAAAAAAGAAAACACAAAAGGGACGAGGGAAGCAGAGGGTCTCATTACTCTTTTTGGAATAATTCTTTAATTAACTCAATAGTTTTAATGCTTTATTTTGGTGTTTATGTTACTTAGTGTTTTAATGTGTTTCTTTAAATTCAATATAAAACTGAACATAATCTGGGTTTACCTTTGCTAATCTGCATTTGTGAATGTGAAATTTTCCAACTAGAATTATTAAATCAACTATAAATTCTATAAAGTCTTTATTTTTGTAATTAAAATATGCAATTACACTTTTACAATCAATTTGAGCATGATTTTAGTTTTACATAGTGTATAATTCTCAATTTGAATCCATAAGTTATTTGAATAGGAACAGTAAAACAATTAATGACTTAATGATTCATTTTCGCCGTTACAAAAGGTAATTATTTTTCACTTTCTAAAAATTTGGATAAGTTTACATTTGTTAAATATATGTTGTGCAAAATATTAATATGTACTTGCTTAATTTGATTGACATTACAAAATCTGTATGGCAATAACCAAGCTCTCTGCCAATCAATGTCTGTTAAGATAAAATTCCTCAAAGATTTTCCTCTGGGACTTATTCTCCTTTTCTCAGAAAAACTGTTTCTTTTATGTTTATTACTTCAGTTATGATTCAAAATGTCTAAACCTTTAATAAACAGCAGGTTTTATCCTCAGAACTTCTTGATATTGTAGGTGACTCTTCATCAGGTGAAGTAACCCAGTGCCGACGGCTTTTATGACACAAATAGATATTGGTGACTCAGGACCCGCCAGCAGGCCTCGGGTGACGTCAGCGTATTTAAGCCCTCTGATTGGCTCGTCAGAGAGTTCACTCTCCAGCGCCAGCTGACTGCATCTGGAGCGAGCTGCATTAACAATATTATAGTTGTGTTTGTTTAATAGTGGTTTTGTCCACCGACAATGGCTAAAGGAGAAGATAAAGAGATTTGGTTGCAGATTTATTGTCAAAACACTTTTCAAGTGGAAATTTTCCTAGAGGTCATTGAACGCACCGCAGGGCTCCAAGCACACAGAGGTCCTGTACAATTTACTTGTGCTCACTACAAGTTCCATGGAAGGATTCAGGATGAAGTTATTCGCCATTATATTATTTTCAAATCACGAAAAACAAACGTTTGTCACCGTCCACGGCCCCCAGGAATTCTGGGAATAACAGCGGCTTTTTTTATGAAGCTGAAACAGAAGGAGACTTGAACTTTGATTCTTTTCATCCATAAAGGTATTTATTCTGGCAACACGAGTATCTATCTGTGATGCAAAGGCTTTTTATACTGCATCTCTGCATGATGACCTGGTTTTTGTAGCCATAAAAAAGTGATTGAGGGGTGGATTGACTCAGACCAGCACTAGTGAAGGCCGAGGTCTGAAATGCAAGGCTGCCACTGTTACAATCTAATCCAACCATTTATAGGACATGCAAACACGTTTCAACTTCCAGCTTTTATTGAACGATATAAATAAGGATGTGAGGATATAAACACTCTCATATACTATTTTTCCATTCATCCATCTTCTAAACCGCTTTGCCATGATTATTTTATTGTTGTAAAAAAGTCATGAAAGACCAAAGATTGAGGTGAAAACTGTCTTTATTTTGTCAAAGCTTGAAGAAAATGATGATGAAAGAAGATGAATATTGATGAAGTCAGTTTGCTTTGATGATAGAAGAAAGTGAAAGAGGATGAATGACAGAGGTGAGATCAGTGTGAGAGTAAAAGCAGTGTGAGAGTCCCAGTGAGTCCGGTCAGGACTGGGAACACTGGTCTCTCCTCAGTGTCTCTCTGAGGGGAGTCTGGGAGCCCCGGGTGGCCTCACAGGTCACAGAGCCCACCTTCCTCCACTGGTCTGCAGGGAGCCTCAGGGTGCTGCTCCAGCTGTAGAGGCCGTCCTTCTGCAGCACCCCGGGGCTCCTGCTCTCCTCCCAGCTGCTGCTGCTGCTGCTGCTGCTGCTGTCCTCCACCTTCCAGCTCAGACTCCAGTCTGAGGGGAAGCCCTCGTTGGCCAGGCACATGAGCGTGGCCTTCCCCTGCTGCAGCTCCTCTCTGGAGGGGGGCAGCACCGTCAGGGTGGGGCGGGTATCACCTAGGAGACACCAATCAAATTAGAGGACAGGGAGCACCCAGCTGTCAATCAACCAGCACACACCTGGACAGCTTTAGTGGGAGACAGCTGATTTGGTCCTGGAAGAAGTTGCTGTCAGAGGCTTTTTCTGCTCCAGCAGTCACTCACTCACACATTGTTTCACTTCCCTTTAAGAAGCCTCTCATGCACATCAGCACAGAGAGAATCATCCAACACTTTGACCTGAAATACCTCAAACTACACAGGAAGGAACACAAGCTGATGTCTCAACGTTTACTCTTCATTTGCATCAACGTTATCAGAAAGTTTACACTTTACAACTCAAGACTGGAAACTTTAACATGAACTTCAAATCTAAATTAATATTTTCAATTATTTAGAGCAAAATGTGAAAAAAAACTGTTTAAATTATATCAAGAGGTTTTCATAATTTTACAACATTTATCATCAGTATTTCTATTTTACTGTAAAATAACAATATTAATAATACATTTTAAAGTAAGAAGAGAAACAGAATTGGGAAACATTCTATAGAACCAAGAATAAATCCAGCTGTGATGAAGAGACACTCAATAAAACAAGAAGAATAAAACCTGCACACATTCCAACACAAACACATTTCAAACAGTGGACATGTCAACTAAAACTCAGCCCAAAGACAGACCAGTGCACCAGAAATGTCCCTAAATACACAGGTCAGTGTAAAAACAGCTTCAACATGAGACTGGTAGAGTTAAAACAGTGTGTTCCACAGCCATCAGGCTCTAACTGAGCACATTTAAAGACTGACAATAGCTTTGGTTTTGTCATTTAATCCTAATGAGATTTTAATCCGGTGTAAAATTAAAACTAATAACTTTTCTCTGTGATCAAATTAAAGTAAAACAGAGCTGAGCTAAACTACATGAAATCAATGGAGATTAAAACTTGATCACTACAATAGTTATTAAGAAAAAAAAGCATCTTTCTAATCTCAAATCATTCAAAACGAGGTTTAATGTATGAATTTGAATTATTTAGTTGAAAGTATTAAAAGGAGAATAAACTTACTTCCAACATCCAGTCTGGTTCCTCCACCGAACGTGTACCACAGTGATACAAACTCATTGAGCCGCTGTACAAAAACCTCTGACTGTAGAGAGACGCCACTCTCTGATTCTGAAACCAACAAACTCTCCAAAACAACTTTTACCACCTGATCCTAACGGAACACAAGAGAACAGTTCTTTCATCTGCAATGTCTACTTGAAATACATATATTTATAGAGATTGTTTTAAAGATCATTTTCTGTTTTTTCTATTGTGTCTATTGGAATTTATTCCTGAAGGGATTTAACAGCAAAAACAGTAAATTAAATTTGAAAACTACAGACATATCTTTAATTATTCAGTTTAATTCCTTAATATTCTCATGAAAGTTTGAATCCAGAGTGAAACTGAGAGATGAAAGTGATCCAGGTCCCTGTTGGAGTCAGTCAGAACATTTCCATAGAGCCACTTTGCATCAGCAGCACCATGCTCCAGTGCTCTGGGAGAGTTTATAGTCCTGACAGTTGAAGACTGGATGACTGACAGCCGTCCTTCATGACAACAGAAGACAGAGAAATCCTCCTCATCAGAAACATGAGTGTGATCTGCGTCCTCATCTGGACTCTCCTCTGCTGCTGCTTCACAGGTAAAGTCCAGAGAATCAAACTCCTCTCCTCTGTCAACATCCGTCCCTCTGAAATGAAGCCCACAAAACCATGAGGCTGCTTGATGTTTCTGTCTGTGTTTCTTCAGAGTCCAGAGGCCAGGTCACAGTGACTCAGCCTGCAGCAGTCAGCTCTGCTCTGGGAGCCTCCGTCACCATCACATGTAGGACCAGTCAGAATGTTTACGGCTCTAACCATTTAGCCTGGTACCAACAGAGAGATGGACAACCTCCTAAATTGCTCATTTACTACACCAGCTATCGAGAATCAGGGACTCCAGATCGTTTTACAGGCAGTGGATCAAACTCTGACTTCACTCTGACCATCAGTGGAGTTCAAGCTGAAGATGCTGCAGTTTATTACTGTCAGAGTTATCATGAAATCAACAGTCAAGATGTGTTCACACAGTGAAAAACCGTCGTACAAAAACCTCCCTCAGTCAGACTGAACAGAAACTGACTGCTGCACACTGATACACTTCACTGAACACACACACACACACACACACACACACACACACACACACACACACACACACACACACACACACACAAACACACACACACACACACACACACACACACACACACACACACACACACTAGAAATCTCTAACATAAACTGAACTAATGAATTTATTTATTGAGATCAGATGTTTCTTCACCAGAGGCGGTGGTGTTTCAACATGTAAATACTTGGTGGTGAGATTTTATTTCAGGTCTACTGAGCGCAGAGTTCAACACCACTTAATACCAAACTAAAGTTTGTGCAGAAGTTTTGAGCTCCAACATCTTCATGACAACCATATACTGTAGGATCCCATCTTGTGAAAAGGTTTAACACGGGGAATAGCCTCTGATTAAATCATTTAATAAACTAAACTGTGTCTCGGTGGGGAGTTGAACACGGGCCTACTGATTGCAAGGAAAGAATTCCTCCACTAGACGAGCAGCATATTGATTTACAAGTGAGATTCTTACACAGATTTTATTATGACCTTACACTCACTTTACCTCCAGTTTCTCCTCTAAAGTCAGAGTTTTACATTTATACACCAGTAAATAATCAACCTCATTCATTTGGATTCTTAACTGTTAGCTCTCGCGGCGCATAAGCTGGCGTCACAACTCACTCTGGTTCTGTCAAGCAGTGCCTCCATTGACGCCAGCCAATCAGCTCTGAGCTTCTAAATCATCCTGGAGCAGGGCTTCAGGCTGCTAGCCCCACTCTCCATAAAGATCATGTGATCTGAATGAATGTACCACAGCCTGAGCATGAACACTTACATTTGACTGCATGAAATACAAACTGCATTGAGAGAGAGGAGCTCGTCCAACTCATGCAACCATCAGTGTGGATCAGGAGAAAACTCAGCCTGAAGCAGCAAGAGGAGACCAAGAACCAGGAAGTTCAATCCTCACACACAAATATGCAACTCAGGAGGAAGCTATATTCACAGAAAATAAAATATTATAGATGATCTTAAAGGATTAATAATGTACTTTGCCTTCAGTTATTTTTCGCTGGTTCATCAGGTGGTGCTCAGCTCCACCTGCCCCTAATGACCAACTGCTCCTGACCAGAGGTATTAATAATCATTTCCTGGGGAATTGCACCCCAGGAAATCCGGGCCGTTTTCCAATTCTTAGAGTGCCAGTGTGTACTCGCCTACGTCACGAGTAACTACTTGCAAGGTGTCCTCGCAAGTGCGGAAATGCAAATTTACGGGGACGCATCGCGCTCAACAAACAATTGGAACACGAGCGTACTCGGCATCACAGTTGTAAGAAGCACACGTAGTGGAGTTACAAAACATCACAAAACGTAACAAAAACCAATGGAAGGAGTGGTGGCTGCTGCCATGGCAGGTATGATGTACCGTGAAGCCGAGGAGGAAGCAGCACGACTGCGGAGGGAGAACCAGGAGAGATTAGACAGGGTGCGGAGGAGGAGGAGGAGGAGGAGGAGGAGGATGGCCCTGATAGCTCACCTCTCTGGTTGGGTAGGTGGCCTTTAAAACGTGGCTGATTTGTTCATGACATGTTAGGATGAGAACTTATTTGTACCTTTTCTATCAAATATGATGTTTGTAGTACAGTGTTAGTATTACTTCTCGCCCCCTGTCCTCCTATACTGCCTTTCTATTACTATTCATCTGATTGGACGTAAGCTAAGAATAAAAGGTGAACAGTAATTCCCCACTAATAACACTATTATTTTACTGTTTGTTTTACTGAGTGTCTCTGATGTATTTTAAACGAAATAACCAGCATTCGACATACCTTCTCCTCATGTCTTCTATCATTAGGATGTACTGTATTCCACTTTGTGTACTATACATCCTAGTGAAGCACATAAATCATTAGTAGTAATCATTTCTCTTTAGAGTAAATCCAGAAATTCATACATGGCTGACACTGTGGAGCTAAGTAAGATATTGAGCATAAACAGAGCAAGTCAGAAGTACAAGGAAACTTTATTGAACAAACAACATTACTTACAAAAGTAAAAGCACAAATAAGTTAGAAAGTGAGAAACATGAACTTCAAAACAATGACATGTTTTTAAACTTTTCTAAAATTCTCTCTTTTATTTACCAGGAGCAGAGGCCCCTGCAGCGATATGCACAGGTTAATAACACTGTGCCTATCCTGGACCCTTTCTTCTCTGGAGGGGACGTGACACCAGCCTTCAGGGTTTCCAGGGAGAGCATCGTGAGGCTCACACAAATGCTGCCCCGGGAAAAAACCCATGGATGGAGTCATGAGCTGGAGGTGCTGGTGACCATTTACTGGCTTGCCTGTGGCGCCTCCTATGGAGTCACAGCAGACGTCTTTTCTGTGCCACAAACAACAGTGTGGCGGATCATCCACAACACTGCTGACGATCTCATGACCATCATCCATACAGTGATCCACTTTCCCAGACAGGAGGAGATGGAGGACATCGGAGCTGCTTTTGTCCGCCTGGCCGGCCATCAGGCATTCTGCCGTGCTGCTGGGGCCATTGATGGATGCCACGTACAAGTTGTTCCTCCTGCAGAGCAACAAAAGAAAAGTTATTACAACAGGAAACTTTTCCCCTCCATCATCCTGCAGGGCATTTGTGATGCCAAAGGGACATTTCTTGACGTGTACATTGGCAACCCGGGATCTGTGCATGATGCCCTTGTCCTGTGCAGATGCCCCATGTACCAGAATGCTCTGTACCCCAGCTGGGTACTTCCTGCTGGGTGATGGAGGGTATCCCTGCCTGCAGCGCCCAGTCTCCGTAATGACACCTTACCGGCAACCTGTTGCAAGTAAGAAAGCTTTAGCTTAATAATCCCAAACATGAACACTAACGATACACAACAACTTCTTACCATGATGACATCACAATATATCAAATGTTTTCCATGTGAATTTTGATTGACAGGCCAGGTTGAAGCCCGGTACAACACATACCACGCCAAAGGGAGAAATATAATAGAGCGCACCTTTGGAGTTTTGAAAACCCGTTGGCGCTCTATTTTCCTGAGAGCTCTGGAAATCGTCCTGACTTTGCACCGAAGGTGGTTGCTGCCTGCTGCATCCTCCACAACATCTGTGCTGCAGCAGGTGACATCATTGAGGCAGAGGATGGTCCAGCGGTGGAGGATGGAAACGGCCCAGATGATGCTGAGGACGACCAGAGGGACCTGGCAGGAAGACGCAAGCGAGCGAGACTCGCTGCCCAGCTGTCTGCTCCTGAAGGGCGACCTGCATGCCTCAGTGAGCATGACTACATCTAGACAGGAAGTAGTTGTAGTCATGCTCACTATTGTGAATGTATGTATATAGATGGAGATAGGGATAGATAGAGAGATAGATAGGTGTAAACATTATTGTTATTCATCTTTTATCATATTGTACTTCTTGTTTTCACAAATTAGAGCATATCACTGTAAATAATTGTATAGGGCTGTACAATATTGGATGTAACATGTTTTTTGTTTGTGTAATAATAAACACACAGTTGCATTGCAGAACAAATTGCCTCGGGTGGATTTCGTCAATCATAATTTATTTACACGTTTTTCAAACAGAGCGAGATATCTCTCAGCTCTTTCCTCCGCTGCTTTCTCTCTCTCCTGTGCTCTCGCCATGTACTGCCTCTCCCTCTCCTCCTCTCTCTCCGCCTGCTCCTTCAGGACAGCATCGTTGTCCCTCCCTCGCCTCTGTACTCTGTGGCTGGCCGGGGCTTCGTCTGGGGTGGAAGAGGTAGAGGCTACAGTGCTGACAACGCCACCTGTAGTGGCAGTGAGGTTTGCAGCAACAACCAGGGGCGGAGTGATGGAGTGTTGCCCCCGGAGTGCAGCATCCATATCCCCATACCACTGCCAGGTGGCAGCGGTCACACTACCTGCCTCGACCCCTTTTCCCGTTGGCGGGTCCCTAAGCTCCTGAAAATAGTATCAAAATAATAATAGTACATATATTAATTAATACATTGAGAAGCTAAAGGTGCGTTTACACATAAACAAAGACAAGTTACAAAATGCACCGTCTCAATTCCTGACCCCAGATCACCATTTGCACCTAAATTTATGCTTCAGGTCAGAGGAGTCACGGACAGTTATCATGCGTTACAATTAATATCACGAAATGAAGACGAATCATGGCGGGCCATCATGCACGGACACCTACATGGTTCTGTGCCGTTGGGCATCGTCACTTTCTCTCATTAATCTGTCAGGAATGTTGCGAATTGGGAGAATATGAACATTATATTCGCAACTCTTAGTGCCACTGTGTATGCGCACCTTCAGTGTGTAAACATACTCACCCTGCTGAAGCTCACTTCTTTTCAGGGCCACTGCATCTGTTCCGTTGTCTGTGTTACGTGTCATATATGATTACCTTGTATTTGGCCTTCAAATTGTCCCACTTCTTCTTGGCCTGTTTGGCCGTCACGTCCGACCTGTCACAAACTCTCTGATACGGACATAAAAACAAAAAGACTTACACACTACCACTTCAAGTTATTTATACATGGATGAATATATATGCATGCAATAATTCAAGCATTCAAAAACAACACTCACTCCCATCCACATCTGGATGACTTCCTCTTCCCTGTGAAGAGGAACTCATTGTCAGTTCGCCACTGGATCAGGGCTTTGGTTTCCTCAGTTGTCCCTTGATTAAGATAGTACATGGTGTTAGTTTGAATCTACAGCATCCTCCAGTGTAATGAGTGGAAGACATTTGCACAGTTAAGACAAAGCAATGTGGTCAGTAGTACCTTCACCTCTCATTTTAAGCATTAACGTCAAATGTAATAGCTTTGAACATGATCTTCCCCCTCAGCCGAGCAGATTTGCTTAGTAACTAATTTAAATTCACACAGACACCATTAAGTTTCACACAAAATACTTTATATCTCATGTTTAACCACTGTAGAAAAATCTCAGCCAGCCGTCTGGATGCACAATCTCCGAAAACGTCGGAACAAATGTTCTATTAAGTGTGATTTAAATATGTCATATTACATATAATGTTTTAAAGTTGTTGTTTTTTTCTCAAACTGAGGAAACAAATTCTAGAATTTCAGATTATGTATTTGTCTACAGTTTTATAGCTTGGAACCACCTTGGTTATTTTCATCCTGTCAGGAAAAATAACTGTTAAAAGGGATCTATTGCATATATAAGTAATTGCTTAAGTATACGATCTATTACATCTTTTACACAAGACATATCAATTGTTAGAATCACTAGACTTTTAAACTTTCTGTGCACTTCTGAAACATCACTTTCAAAAACTCAGTCTAGAAACATTGAAATACTGTTTTAAAATGTAAAACCAAACAGACAGTCTCATACATGAGGTTTAATTTCCTTTGTCATCTACTGAAACATGGTGTGACTGTGGTACTTAGTAGTGTAAATGTAATCAATGAGAGATTTGTACAATTCAGAAACTTTTCAATATAGAAATCTTAAAATATGAGTTACTTAAAGATTAAAGTCATTGAAAGAACTTAATGGTTTAAATCTCATTTAAAATGGTCTTTTTGCACAACTTGCTGTTTCTTAACAAGCTTAACAGCCTCATCTAATGTCTCAACACTCAACAGTGTGCTTTAAGAAACGTGAAGTTTAAATGTCATACTCAAGTCAAAATATTCCACATCAGATACATTTTTTTGTTGTTGGTGGTTGTTGTTGTTGGTGGTTGTTGTTAGAATAAATAGTTTGAGACGAGGAAATCATTGCATGTTTCCACTGAAGAGTTTTACTTTCATGATACTGTATGTAGTTCAGTACGTGTTGCAGGTAAACAAACAGTAGTTTTTCCTACGTAGTGTAAAAAGAGTGAAAAATGAAATTACGACTCATTCATGTTAAATAAAAAACAGTGAATAACAAAAGCCATTGGATTCAATGTCAACATTTTACTTCCATTTCTTCAAAGTTCACATCTGCTCATACAAGATTTTTTACCTCACATTTTTCAAAACACAAAAAGCAGCATTGTTAGAACTAATAATGAAATGTGCTTCTTTAAGATTCATTATCAAGCAGGGACCTTTTGTCAGCCTCTGTGCAGTTCAACACAAATGGAAACCAAACTGATTGAAATCTTCTCATTTTGGTGACAAACCAGAAACTAAATGATTTCCTGAAGCGTCTCAACAGGGTTTAAATCAGCAATGTTGACTTCAAACTGGATGATACCTTGTGATTTTGGGCTCAAGCTGGACTTCCTGAACCAGATCTGTTGTAGCTCCATTCCCGTCTCCACCTGTCCACATGTCCAAGTGTCCTTGAGCAAGACACTGAACCCCAAACTGCTCCCAGTGGATGGACTGAGTGCCTTGCATGGTCGCCGCCTCCATTGGTGTGTGAATGTGATCAACAGTGTAAAGCACTTTGGGGACTGCTAAAGGCATCTGCATCCTCCCATAAGAACAAGAAGAAAAGTTCAGAGGTGACGTCAGCCAGCTGCTGAACAAAATGCTTGTTCAGCAGGAGAGTTCATACTCTTACCCCCTCACAGCTGACACTTCTGTAAAACGTTTTAACTTTTCAACTGCAGCTTATTTCTCACTTCAAGCGTTTTCACAAATACATTTCTCTGAACTGTTTCAGTAAGAAAAGAGAACGTTTTTGTCCAGGACGTGATGTTGGTCTGGTTGGAACTGACAGCCCGGACGGTTGGTACTGCTGAACAAAATGTTTTCCCGCATGTTTCACAAGAATACGGCTTCTCACCTGTGTGTATTCTCTTGTGTATCTTCAAATCATTTGATCCACTGAAACTTTTCCCGCATGTTTCACAAGAATACGGCTTCTCACCTGTGTGTATTCTCTTGTGTATCTTCAAATCATTTGATCCACTGAAACTTTTCCCACATGTTTCACAAGAAAATGGCTTCTCACCTGTGTGAGTTCTCTTGTGTTTCATCAAATTACTCTGTTGATTGAAGCGTTTACCACATGTTTCACAAGAATACGGCTTCTCACCTGTGTGAGTTCGCTTGTGAGTCATTACATCTCTCTGTTGAGCAAAACGTTTTTCACATGTTTCACAAGAAAATGGTTTCTCACCTGTGAGAGTTCTCTTCTGCACCAATAAACCATCCTGTCCGGTGTAACTTTTAACAAAGATTTCACCACTTTTCTTCTTATCATTGAGAGTTGTTAAATTCTGACGTAATTTACGTTTTTTCTCGACAATATTTCCACATGTTTCCTCTCAAAGAAGCTTTTCACATTCAGCCTGCTTCTCTGACACAGGGAACTTGTCCACACAATCACTCTGAAACATGCTTCTTCTTTTCATCTCTGCATTTCTAGTTGATTCTGAGTCAACATGTTTTTTCACATCGTGGACTTCAGAGTCATGAGAGAGGAACTGCTCAGTGTCTGGTACTTCTTCTGGTTCACTCAGGGAACTTTGCTCCTCAATAGAAGGAACCCTAAAGGAATCACCTTCAAACTTCAGTAGAAGCCGCTCTCCTTCCTTGCTGGTACCGAGTTCCTGGTGCTCCTCAATCTGTGGAGGTTCTGGTTCTTCTGGCTCCCCTTTGATCCATGGAGGTTCTGGTTCCTTTTTGATCTGTGGAGGATCTGGTTCTACTGGTTCCTCTTTGATCTGTTGAGGTTCTGGTTCTTGTTCCTCTTTGATCTGTGGAGGTCCTGGTTCTTCAGGTTCCTCTTTGATCTGTTGAGGTTCTGGTTCTTCTTGTTCCTCTTTGATCTGTAGAGGTTCTGGTTCTTTTGGTTCCTCTTTGCTCTTTGGAGGTTCTGGTTCCTCTTTGATCTGTCTAGGTTCTGGTTCTTCTGGTTCCTCTTTGCTCTGTGGAGGCTCTGGTTCCTCTTTGATCTGTGAAGGTTCTGGTTCTTCCTGCTCCAGACTGGAGTTTGTTTCCAGTTTAAAGAACTGCTCTTCCCTACAGCCACGGTGCAGTTGGAGCTCTGGAGAGACAAAAAAGTACAAAATAAAAGTTACATTACTTCTACAGTTCCCGCTTTAAAATGACTCAGACTAGTAATTTGATTTCAATAAAATCACCAGAGGCAATTATGGCATTAAAGGCAGATCTTATAAATCACATCTGGCAGGACCTTTTTGTAGACGATACTAATTGTTAGAGAAATCTGGTTTTGTCTCATAAATAATGATGTGTAATTTTGCAGTCTGTGTTCTAGGATGACCCGTGTCAGCACTTTTGGAACCCCTGTGCTACTTTTGCTGACCTTCAATGCAGACTCAAAACAATTCAGCCTTTAAGAAGGAGCTGTCTGACTTCAGAGTAAGAATAACTCTTGGACAATCATGCAAAGGTTCTACTGTGACTTTGTCTCTTCTTGCAAGAATAATGTAATACAATTCTCTTATAGGAAGAATTGAAACAATCCGGATGAATGTTTTGCCAAGGCAGCCATTTTTTTTCCAATCCTCACCAATTCAGCTCCCAAAAGAAACATTTAAAAGATAATAGACAAACTGATATCAAAATGTATTTGGAGAAATAAAAAGCCAAGAGTAAGGTATACACTATTACAGTGCCCGAAAGAAAAAGGTTTGAATTTACCTAACGTAAAAAAATATTATTGGGCAGCACAATTAAGAATCATAAATAAGTATGAGGAGACAGGATGGAGAGATATGGAACAAATCTCATGCCTGAACGTAATATTAGAATGTTTACCTTTTTATTACAAAAAAACTAATGAATGAATTAAAGATAAAAAACAAATGTGTTAAAGGAACAATGAAAATATGAGCAGCAATAAAAAAGACAATGAAAATGTCTAGTTCAATCTGCAGGGCGACTAAAATAGGAAAGAATTTAGATTTTATAACTTCAACCATAAATGGGGGATTTCATCGGAGGGAATCCAAATGGCTGCTCTATATTGGACGGCCTTTCAAAAAGGGAAAATATGAAACCATTTGAGCAGCTTAAAAATGAATTTGACCTGCCAACACAAGACTTTGATCAATTCTTACAAATTAGAAGCCGTCTTCTAAAACACAAAGGATGGGAATTTTTAGGTAAAGAACCAAATGAAGTAGAGAAAGTACTAATGACCAAGCTGGAGAAGAAGAAGAAAGTCATTTCAAAGCTTTAGAAAGCAGCTGAACAAGACAGCAACATGAACTTTAAATAGAAATAGTAAAGTGAAAGAAAGAAGAATTGGGGGGAATCATTTAAAGAAGGACATCAAATGTTTAGGAGCCTTATATGGAAAGAATGTGAATGGAAATTAAAAACACAAGATTTTCTGGTCCCACTAAATATGTCAAAATATAGTAAAACATCTGATAAATGCTGGAGGGGTTGTGGTCCAGTAGGAGACTAGAGACATATATTCTGGTACCGTCCCAAACTCAGAGAATATTGGAAAAATATACAGAAAGAGATCAAAAGAATCTTGGATGAAAACATTTATTTAGACCTGAAATGATTTTTATTGGGTTTTTTACCCAAAAATGTCTCAACAAAGAATCAAAAAATGATTAGAACATCACTTATTAATCAAATATAAAAGATTGGAGTGTGCTGGCTGGAACCAAACCCCCCCTGCATAAAGCAATGGTGGGACAGAATCCAAGATGTGCTGAATATGGAAGAAGGAAGAGCAAGGTTCAAAAACAAAGGGAAGGAATGTGAAGACCTGTGGTCTCCCTATATACAAAGGAGGATTCAAACAGAATCACCCCACAAGGGACTTAGTTCATTATTTACAAACCACTCTCATTAAGATCTACTGGTTTGTTTGTTTTGATTTGAATTAACATATCTAACTAAGGTATTTACTTGTTGTGTTTGCATTAAGCAGATTTGTTTTAGTATCATTTCATTACATTATTTAGAAATTTAAGAAGCGGGTGTCTGGACACATGGTGAAAGGGGGAGAAGAATAAAGAGGTATAAAGGGAGACATACATTTTAGGAAGGAGACGGAGGGCATCCATCTTTCTTTCTTTTTCCTTCTCTTGATTGGATGGAAGGTTTTTTAACAGACCTTCAGTACGGCTGTTTGTATGGAGGGACGGCTGTTTAAAGTAGGAATGGAAAAGAGAAGTTTCATTTATCAATAATCTATTTATTTATGTTTTCATTTACTTAATGACAAAAGACTATATTAATAGGAGGAAAAGAGGAGGAAGAGAAGGGAAGGTCCCACATTTGTTGACGTTTTCATTTAGTTGTTTGGTTCTTTTTGTTTTTATGTCCTTCTAAACGGATATTGGAAATGTATTTGTAAGATAAGAAGACTGCATGTACCATACTCATATACTTATTTGAAAAAATCAATACAAAAAGGAAGTGCAACAGATCTTTTTAAACATCTTAGATGTTCATATTTCTAAAAATGTAGTTGCTGAAGTATTTTAACTTGATAATTCTCCCATGTTGTCATTTCCAGCCTCACTGTTCCAGAGACAAGAGGTTTACATTCTTCCAGGTGCTTTTGCCTCCATGTTGGTTTCACTGATACTCAGAGACAATCGTCTTTTAATATGGAAACATGGAGCCAGGACGTGTCTGCATCCTGAGGCTGGAGGCTGGAGGCTGGAGGCTTGAGCCCGCCTTTGGAGAGAGGAGGGACTATTCTCTGCTGTGATTGGACTGGAGAGGACAGGAAGTGACCAAACACAGGAAGTTGCCAACAATGTAAAACCACTGAAATCAGAAATGATTAAGAAAAATAACTTGAAGCAAGTTTGACTTATTTTCTCTTATTTTGTATTACTGGTGTTCCGGGTAACTTTCTGGGACTTTTTAAGGGAAAGGCAAAAATAAGCCTTTTATTTTTTAACATAGTGTCAAAACATTTCAGTACTATAAACTGAAAGCACCAAATTTTAAGTTTTGCACTGTAAATGAAATAAACCATTCATTCATTAAAAAATGTGGGACTCAAGCAGTGAAACTGAAAACTTCCATTCAAATGTCGTAAACCTCCTCCAGTCGTTCTGTTATTGCTCGATGTGAATCTTTAGCTGCTGGATTAACAAGGACTGTTTAGGAGGAACTTTTTCTAGATGGTATATTCACTCATCTTCCCATAACACTGTGTCAACAGTTTACCATGCTTCCTGAGATGGAGTGATAATGAAACGTCCTGCTTTTAAATGTTCTCAGGAAATCTTCAAAAAACATCAATGTTCACACAATGAAAAACCGTCGTACAAAAACCTCCCTCAGTCAGACTGAACAGAAACTGACTGCTGCACACTGATACACTTCACTGAACACACACACACACACACACACACACACACACACACACACACACACACACACACACACACACACACACACACACACACACACACACACACACACACACACACACTTTAGAAATCGCTAACATAAACTGAACTAATGAATTTATTTATTGAGATCAGATGTTTCTTCACCAGAGGCGGTGGTGTTTCAACATGTAAATACTTGGTGGTGAGATTTTATTTGATGTGCATGGAAATATCAAAGTGATTGGGATGAAATTGGTGAGTGTTTTAGCCACTAAATTCACTCCTGATCTTGATGCAGAGATTCTGTCAGGACATTTAAAGTATAGACTTGGCCGTGATGTAACTTGTCAGATTATTGACACTGCAAGCAACAGGTACAGCTCATTTAGACCAGGATACAAAATAGAGCAGTCAAACCTCAGTTGATAACCTGAAGCCACTCCACACACCTTGTAGTCAGTGTTAACATCAGACAGAAGAGAATATTTCAAGATAAAGTCAAACTCTGCAGGCCTGAGATCATATGAAATCAACTGGCATCAATTCAAAATGTATGATAAACAGAAGAGAGGTTGACATGCAGGAAATAAAAATCAGTTTTTTTGTTGTAATTTTAGTCTCATTATGACAAACTGAAGGCAGCATGTAAAGAAGATGGATGAAATGTATATATTGAATAATCTCCTAGTTTGAGGCACATCACAACATCCTGGTCTTTTTGTGAGTCTGTATATTCATCCTCTTTCATTTTGATAACTTTTTCTGAACGATACACCAAAGATAAAGTCATGATCGTGTTTTCGATTGAGTTTATAGTACTGTGCTAATATTTAGTATGCAAAACAATATATTTAATGAACTAGACCTTTCATGACTGGCCAAAGAACCAGCCAGTGTCATGATCTTGCTCAGTCATGAATTCTTGCATCAATGCTACAATGGGAATCCCTAACCAGCCCAAGATTTATGGGAATAGAGGACAAAACTCATCTTCCATATCATGAGTCCTGGTCAACTGTAGAGTGGAGATTCTAAAACTGAAAGGGGTTCGATCAACTAACCTCATTTCTTGGGTCCCTGATGTTGAACAGTATAGTTCTGTACTTGTTGGTGTATTTGTTGTCGGTGTTTCGAAAAATGTCCAACATCTCCGTCTCAATGCTTGCGACAAGTTTGGCAGCTTCACTCTCTAACATCTTCAAATCCTCACACTCACACACCCTTAAATGAAAAGAGTTAGTGAACAAATAGTGACATCAACACTCAACCTTTGACTGCCGCTCACATTTAACTGCCAAGAGTTTCATGTGACTATTGTAAAATAAATGATGGTGAAAGTCAAATGTTTTTGCAAATGTGGGTCAGGATACTCTGATAATCATACATATAATGAAATTTTAACTTAAATTTTACTGGTGATTGGAATTGAGGGTCATGAATTTCAAATGCATCTCATCTCGTGTTGCATATTATGACTTGATCGTAAAATTCTATTGTGTGTATGCAATATCTTTTTGGAAGAAACACCTTAAATTACACTATGTAGATAATCAAAAGGTAACAGGCTGTGGGTTTCATACAAGTGTGTAAAGTTATTCTCACCTTTCAAACAGGATGTGTGTGAGGGAGCGTTGGATGATCTGCCTGAGCAGGTGATTAGGCTGACAGGGCCTGGAGGAGGGCGGGCTGGGTGCTGGTGATGCAGGCAGATACTGAGTTCCATTCCATGTTAAAGCTGAGGAAGGCTTCTGGGATGATGTTGAGACTGCGGGATGGCCAAACGGAGACTCCATTTTCTTTGCCGTGCAGTCTTAAGAGAGGTGGCTCAAGAGGTGCGAAGTCTCGTGATCGGGGTTAATGGCACTTGTAGTCTATTGACAGAAAAGACACAAGACAGAGTTCTTTCGTAGATTATGGTTTTTCAACACGTCCCTAATACATTTGAGGTAGATCAGACATTGAGTAAAGAGCCTCTCCTTTGATCTTCTTTGATCAAATGTTCACTCCTTTGCTCTCCCTTGATCTCCTTTGCTCTCCTTTGATCTCTGAGTGCTATATAACTCAAAAGTACCTTTGTTAATGCCAGATTCGTTTGCAAAACCGAGCTAGCGAGAGGAGGATATTTTGTCTATTGAAGCCCAAGAAAAGTTCTCCCTGCTTGGACTCAACGTATTAATTGACTTAACTATGAGAACAGAAGTCAGCAGCACCGATATCATGACTCGAAGAGGTAAGTAACATTGTGTCCAGGACTCTGCGATCTCATTATGTCACCTAACGTGCTCCATGCTTGACATTCACAATAGAAAATGACTGTTTGGTGATCAGATGCTCAGTTTGATAATGAGAAGAAACAAAAGGCTGAGGCCAGTAAGAGAAAATCTGTTTTCGTGTTTAATCTTGGGCTTTATTGGAACCATCACCATTTCCATTATTTTGGGCGAAATGATGTATTTAACAACCCTTCTCATTTTTTCCTCCATTTGTAGATTACCTTAGTGCTAAGATTTTATTTTAAATCTCATGAGCGCTCAATGCCTATGTTAGGACAGCCCAATGTTTTAATTCCCGACTGTGACTACAGGCTTAGGAATTCAGAACCATACTTCCACCTCAGGGAACGTGTAAAAAATAAATTGCTGCCAAATAGCAGCTGAAACCTTGCAAACAGGAACGGTAATCGTCAAAGAAGAGGACGATTCAGTTGGAATTTTTAATTATTGAGAGCCAAAAATGCAAAACACACACACACACACACACACACACACACACACACACACACACACACACACTGATAACTCCGATGTTAGAAGAGCCCCGCCTCAGGAAGTTCAATGTAATTGAACCTTTTCTCCAGGGCTCTTCTGCTCTCATCCACAAACAAATGTTGCTCAGTGATGCCCTCTACTGGGGGCCTGTTGTAGTTTAATTGTTATCATCACTTGTCGACATTTCGAGTCCTTGTTCAAGTTTCAACATTCATGCGTCCTGACGAGACAATAAAACATGAGCTGAGACCAAGAAGATCTTCTGAGATTCTTTTCCGTATCAAACCAGAACACACCAACACATCCAGACACTTTTCTCCTTTATTCTTTAAACCCCACAGCTGCTGTCGGCTGTATTGAAAGGAGCAGACTTTTTGTTTTTCAACATTTCTGTTTTAACTTTAGCCTGTCCTGTCTCATCCATCCTTCACTGTAGAATATTCACATCATCACATCAGTGACTTTTGTCTTGTTTCTCTCCAGAGAGTTCACAGCAACACTTGGTCACCAGAAGATGAGCTCCAGTGTGGAGCAGGAGGAACATGAAGCTCCACACATTAAAGAGGAGGAGGGTGGTGTAGAAGTGACTGATAGAAAGTGACCATTTCCACGACTCTGTGAGGGACTTGACCACCCAGCAACTAACTTCTTTACCCTGTCGGAACAAACTATTGTCCTGTACGAGGTGGAGATTGATCGTCAGCACAAACTGATGGAAATAATCTGGAAACCTCAAATGAAGTTACACAAGAGAGGAATGGAAAAGAAGAACAAGAAGAACCAGAACCCCCACAGATCAAAGAGGAACCAGAAGAACTAGAACCTCCACAGATTGAAGAAATAAAGCTTCGTTTTGAGGAAATGTGGTGAAATTGTCAGTTGAAAACATAAGTTATGTCAGAAGGTAAGATCTGTCTGATGGGAAGAAAAACCTTTGTGAAATCTGTGATCAAAGTTACAACCGACAGAGGAAGTTGTTGGTCCACATGAGAACTCACACAGGTGAGAAGCCGTATTCTTGTGAAACGTGTGGGAAGTTTCAATGATCGTAGTTCTACATCATGTGAAAACTTAGAGAGATGAAGTCATGAAAGACTCTGAGAGATCTCATTCAGGATGTCCAGCTTGAGCCCAGAATCACAAGGTATCATCCAGTTGAAAGGAAACGTTGCTGTTTAAACACCGTCCACACTGTTTGTCACAAAAAATAGAAGGTTAAAATAAATCTGGTGTCCATTTGTGTTCCTAGAGAGAAGCTGACAAACAGTCCCCTGGTTGCATATTGAATCTTAGAGAAGCTTGTTTCATTCTTTAGTACGAACACGACGGCTTGTTTTGAAAATGTGACATTAAAAATCTTGTATGAACAGATGTGAACTTTGAAGAAATGGAAATAAAATGTGAATATGAATCCAGTGGGTTTTCTTATTCAGTGTTTGTTGTTTTTGTTTTAACTCACAGCCGATAGGTTGTTAAATGGTTTCAGAAAGATGCACCTACACTAGATAACTGGATTAAAGTTATCAAGGAGATTTGAGATGAAAAAACTGACTTTCTCACTACACCTGCAAAAGGAGTAGTACATTACAAAATGGACATACTTAATGGTATATTGTACTTTCAGATATGAGCTCACCCCCATTGCTCCCTCATCCCACACACACATTCATTACCTGTGTAAAGTGATGAAACACACTCAACCTGCTGTGCAAAATAATCCCTTTTAGCAAATCCCACAAGAATGTAAATTGCCTGGAGATATAGTGGAAAATAATGTCTGGTCACTGAGATGTACTGTGACACTGTTCTACTGCTCATGTTGCTCTATGTTCTGTGTCTATTAAAAAAACAACTAAAGTTAAACAACAGATAAAACTGAATTCAGCGTTGCACATGGTGAATCAAACCAGGAAGAATGAAAGAGTTTGCCCTCTGGTGGTGACTTTGTGTCACTACATTGTTGTGTAAAGTTACAAACATTAACGAGTTGATGGGTGAAGTTACGTTCACATTCTATTCCATTGTTCATTTTTATTCACTCACAGACATTTAGAGAAAATGCCCAGCCTATTTTAAAAGTAATGTCTTTTCAGCAATAGTTATGTTTTCTAAGAACAATAATTTATCTCATTTCTGACGGAATTAACCCTGAAATGAACGACAACGTGTAAATATGCACACATAAAAATGATTTGTTTTCCACAGTGATTCATCACTAGTGATGTTTTTCAGGATTATTTTGCAGTGGTAGGAAATCTAAACGTCTGAAGGGTCCTCGTCGCCGCCTGGTGGACAAAAGTAGAAACTACAAGAACATAGAAACTGTCATGGCGTCCTCCTCTCATATCAAGGTTGGCTCTGGTCACTGGTTAGTTTATATTTGATCAATAAAGGTGTTCAGCTAAACAATCACAGGATCAGGAAGTTGTTTGAACGTTTGTCGAAATGACCTTGACGCTTCTTTTAGATGCGGTAACTTAAAGGTATGAACTCTTTATAATCTCCTGAGCATTTAGAAAGCTTAATAAACTAAAAATCTAACTCAAGGAGTCAAATGATAAATGATACTCTTTGATCATTTGTGAAATCAACCTCAGAAAAATGTCCCAACCCCCTTTTGTTTCTGTTCAATGAAAATATGAAAGTAAATTAATACATGTGAGTTTTTTTAACCAGTTCATGATTATTTACAATCACAATCAGAGAGAAACTGTTTATCCTCATGAATTGACTCTTGTTGATCGACTAGATATCCAATTTATTTTTCACAAACAATAAACTTAAAACCAAAGTGTCCCTCTCATTTCCTTTCTAGTTAATTTGGCACTTTTCAGAAAAAAGAAACAAAAAAGAACAATTACTGTCTATACATGCATGGAAAACACACTGAATTCGATATACACATGTAACACAACAGTCACTACAACAACCGATGCATTTTGAACTATACATGACCCACAGATACTTACAAAGACGAAAATTTCCCTAGGCTCAAGTGTTAAGAGCGACACAGCGTGTTCCTGTGAAGTTTCAGCCACGTTTCTGTAGTACTGCTAGCTTACCTTCACCGAGAGACAAAACAGCAAAGATCGTAGAGCGAGAGGAACACTCACTCTGCTACAACAAAAAACGATCCTCTACGGAGAAGATGAAGATGTGTCACTACATTAACTATTTAACTATAGCACACTTTTTAACAACCTTAGAAACTTCAGGACCATATAATGTCTTTAACCTAAAGACATGACAGTGTCCCTCTCATTTTCTTTCTAGTTAATTTGGCACTTTTCTTGACAAAAGGCCAAACAAGTTGATCGTCACACTGATGGATTAATATCTCATCTATTGATCAACTGATTGATGGAAAACAATCTTTAGATTCTTGTAAGTGCTGAGCTCTCAGCAGATTCTTTGACCTTTGGTAGTAAGTTCATTTTAAACTGTTGAATCTCTGTTAATTCTTTGACTTGGATGTGCAGCAGCACCGACTCCAAAGCACATTTTGTAGACGTCCTTGTAAAGCTTCACTTCCTCTCTTCCTGTTGTCCTTCTGTCACACATCAGCCCTGACACTGCCTCACTTCTTCAACCTCTCTGTGGACTGTCCATCCCTCTGGACGCTTGACCTCAGAGCCTCACCACCTCTGCTCTGAGCTTCTTCTCCTGTCTCTTCTCTCACATGTTCTGTCTTTTCTCTGCTGTGCAGACCTCCACCTCTCCTTTCCTCAGACCATTATGAAAAAAGGAAACGTCCTGGATACCATCAATGAAGTCACCATCATCCATGCCTTCACCTTCCTCATCCCCTGTGTCAGACAGGCTGCTGGACTTCTGGACTGACCCCTCCTGACTCACCCTCTTAGAAGCATGAAGTGTCTGTGGGGAGTCATTCTTTACTCCCACAAATCTTCCTGCTGCTTCAGCCACAAACTTAATAACATCTGACCTTGATTTCTGCTGAACCGTATGGCTGTTAACGCCAGCGTTTCCACTCATTTAGTTTTAGATGTGATACAATTATTCTCAATTCTTTGATTTTCCATGTACGGACGATGATTCTGGACACATTAAAGATGCATTAACGTTTTGTAAATGACGTCTTTAAAGTCAAAATCCTGATTTTATTTATTTTACTTTAATATAATATTTTCAGAATAAAGTCAAACTTCAGACTTTTTAAGTCTCCAAGGAGAAACTCACCACTTTGATAACTTTTCATCTGGTGAATACAACTATGTACATGAGTCAATGTTTTATCAGCATTATCAATTGTCATTGTCATTGTTAATGCTCTCATTGCTGCACTGTTTAGCGCTCTCGCTTGACAGAAGGTTGTGGGTTCAAATCCAGCTGGAGCTGTTTGTGGAATTTCCTTGTGTTTCCTCAGGGTTCTCTGGTTTCCTCCCACATTCCTAAAAACTGCATGTAATGTTAATGCTAAATGAAGTGTCTGTGTGTGTCCTGTGGAAGACTGATGACCTGTCCTTTCTCTTTTGAAACGTATTTTCATGGACGTCCATAAGACGTCCAGACAAGACGTGAAAACAACGTCCAAGAAAGACGTCTAAAAAACGTTCATTCTGGCTCGTCTGAGGACGTCTTCTGGATGTCAAATATTGACGTCTATATGATGTCCAGAAAAGACATCCAGACAACGTCCAAGAAAGACGTCTAAAAAACTTTCATTCTGGCCCCTCTGCAACTGCAACGTGAAATAAGTGTCGGTCACGCTGCTGCTTCAACCAATCAGGTTTTGATATTGATGCTCTTTTTGTTTTTTAATTGATTCATTTTATTTTATTTTATTTCATTTTTTACTTTATTGCCCAAATGGGGGAACATCTAAACAGAGCAAACAAACATCAAACAACAAAAACAAACAATTTTAACAGACGATGCTCACAAATAATACATTAGTATAATCTTAAGCTCCATGGTATGAACTTATAAAGATAACTATAACAGATACAAATAAGGATGACATTATTTATTTTAAAAGAAAAGTATAATTAAAAAAAGAAAACACAAAAGGGACGAGGGAAGCAGAGGGTCTCATTATTCTTTTTGGAATAATTCTTTAAATAACTCAATAATTTTATTACTTTTTTCTGTGTTTATGTTACTTAGTGTTTTAATGTGTTCTTTAAATTCAATATAAAACTGAACATAATCTGGGTTTACCTTTGCTAATCTGCATTTGCGAATGGGAAATTTTCCAACTAGAATTATTAAATTAATTATAAATTCTATGTCTATATTTTTGTAATTAAAATATGCAATTACATGTTTACAATCAATTTGAGCATGATTTTAGTTTTACATAGTGTATAATTCTCAGTCCATAAGGTATTTGAATAGGAACAGTAAAACAATTAATGATTAATGATTTGGGATTAATGAGTTTTTTTTCACTTTCTAAAAATTTGGATAAGTTTATATTTGTTAAATATATGTTGTGCAAAATATTGATATGTACTTGCTTAATTTTATTGACAATACAAAATCTGTATGGCAATAACCAAGCTCTCTGCCAATCAATGTCTGTTAAGATAAAATTCCAAAAAGATTTTCCTCTGGGACTTATTCTCCTTTTCTCATAAAAACAGTTTCTTTTATGTTTATTACTTCAGTTTTGATTCAAAATGTCTAAACCTTTAATAAACAGCAGGTTTGATCCTCAGAACTTCTTGATATTGTAGGTGACTCTTCATCAGGTGAAGTAACCCAGTGCCGATGGCTTTTATGACACTAATAGATATTGGTGACTCAGGACCCGCCAGCAGGCCTCGGGTGACGTCAGCGTATTCAAGCCCTCTGATTGGCTCGTCAGAGAGTTCACTCTCCAGCGCCAGCCGACTGCATCTGGAGGGAGCTGCATTAACAATATTATAGTTGTGTTTGTTTAATAGTGGTTTTGTACACCGACAATGGCTAAAGGAGAAGATAAAGAGATGTGGTAGCAGATTTATTGTCAAAACACTTTTCAAGTGGGACTTTTCCTAGAGGTCATTGGGGCTACAAGCACACAGAGGTCCGGTACAATTTACTTGTGCTCACTACAGGTTCCATGGCAGGATTCAGGATTATGTTATTCCCCATTATATTATTTTCAAACCACGAAAAACTGACGTTTGTCACCGTCCACGGCCCCCAGGAATTCTGGGAATAACAGCGGCTTTTTTATGAAGCTGAAACAGAAGGAGACTTAAACTTTGATTCTTTTCATCCATAAAGGTTTTTATTCTGGCAACACGAGTATCTATCTGTGATGCAAAGGCTTTTTATACTGCATCTCTGCATGATGACCTGGTTTTTGTAGCCATAAAAAGTGATTGAGGGGTGGATTGACTCAGACCAGCACTAGTGAAGGCCGAGGTCTGAAATGCAAGGCTGCCACTGTTACAATCTAATCCAACCATTTATAGGACATGCAAATACGTTTCAACTTCCAGCTTTTATTGAAAGATATAAATAAGGATGTGAGGATATAAACACTCTCATATAATATTTTTACATTCATCCATCTTTGCCATGATTATTTTATTGTTGTAAAAAAGTCATGAAAGACCAAAGATTGAGGTGAAAACTGTCTTTATTTTGTCAAAGCTTGAAGAAAATGATGATGAAAGAAGATGAATATTGATGAAGTCAGTTTGCTTTGATGATAGAAGAAAGTGAAAGAGGGTGAATGACAGAGGTGAGATCAGTGTGAGAGTAAAAGCAGTGTGAGAGTCCCAGTGAGTCCGGTCAGGAATGGGAACACTGGTCTCTCCTCAGTGTCTCTCTGAGGGGAGTCTGGGAGCCCCGGGTGGCCTCACAGGTCACAGAGCCCACCTTCCTCCACTGGTCTGCAGGGAGCCTCAGGGTGCTGCTCCAGCTGTAGAGGCCGTCCTTCTGCAGCACCCCGGGGCTCCTGCTCTCCTCCCAGCTGCTGCTGCTGCTGCTGCTGCTGCTGTCCTCCACCTTCCAGCTCAGACTCCAGTCTGAGGGGAAGCCCTCGTTGGCCAGGCACATGAGCGTGGCCTTCCCCTGCTGCAGCTCCTCTCTGGAGGGGGGCAGCACCGTCAGGGTGGGGCGGGTATCACCTAGGAGACACCAATCAAATTAGAGGACAGGGAGCACCCAGCTGTCAATCAACCAGCACACACCTGGACAGCTTTAGTGGGAGACAGCTGATTTGGTCCTGGAAGAAGTTGCTGTCAGAGGCTTTTTCTGCTCCAGCAGTCACTCACTCACACATTGTTTCACTTCCCTTTAAGAAGCCTCTCATGCACATCAGCACAGAGAGAATCATCCAACACTTTGACCTGAAATACCTCAAACTACACAGGAAGGAACACAAGCTGATGTCTCAACGTTTACTCTTCATTTGCATCAACGTTATCAGAAAGTTTACACTTTACAACTTATGACTGGAAACTTTAACATGAACTTCAAATCTAAATTAATATTTTCAATTATTAGGAGCAAAATGTGAAAAAAACAGTGAAAATTATATCAAGAGGTTTTAATAATTTTACAACATTTATCATCAGTATTTCTATTTTACTGTAAAATAACAATATTAATGATGCATTTTAAAGTAAGAAGAGAAACAGAATTGTGAAACATTCTATAGAACCAAGAATAAATCCAGCTGTGATGAAGAGACACTCAATAAAACAAGAAGAATAAAACCTGCACACATTCCAACACAAACACATTTCAAACAGTGGACATGTCAACTAAAACTCAGCCCAAAGACAGACCAGTGCACCAGAAATGTCCCTAAATACACAGGTCAGTGTAAAAACAGCTTCAACATGAGACTGGTAGAGTTAAAACAGTGTGTTCCACAGCCATCAGGCTCTAACTGAGCACATTTAAAGACTGACAATATCTTTGGTTTTGTCATTTAATCCTAATGAGATTTTAATCCGGTGTAAATTTAAAACTAATAACTTTTCTCTGTGATCAAATTAAAGTGAAACAGAGCTGAGCTAAACTACATGAAATCAATGGAGATTAAAACTTGATCACTACAATAATTATTAAGAAAAAAAACCATCTTTCTAATCTCAAATCATTCAAAACAAGGTTTAATGTAGGAATTTGAATTATTTAGTTGAAAGAATTAAAAGGAGAATAAACTTACTTCCAACATCCAGTCTGGTTCCTCCACCGAACGTGTACCACAGTGATACAAACTCATTGAGCCGCTGTACAAAAACCTCTGACTGTAGAGAGACGCCACTCTCTGATTCTGAAACCAACAAACTCACCAAAACAACTTTTACCACCTGATCCTAACGGAACACAAGAGAACAGTTCTTTCATCTGCAATGTCTACTTGAAATACATATATTTATAGAGATTGTTTTAAAGATTATTTTATATTTATTCTATTATGTCTATTGGAATTTATTCCTGAAGGGATTTGACAGCAAAAATTTGATAATTTTAAAAAATATAAAAACTACAGATATATCTTTAATAATTCAGTTTAATTCCTTAATATTCTTATAAAAGTTTGAATCCAGAGTGAAAGTGAGAGATGAAAGTGATCCAGGTCCCTGTTGGAGTCAGTCAGAACATTTCCATAGAGCCACTTTGCATCAGCAGCACCATGCTCCAGTGCTCTGGGAGAGTTTATAGTCCTGACAGTTGAAGACTGGATGACTGACAGCCGTCCTTCATGACAACAGAAGACAGAGAAATCCTCCTCATCAGAAACATGAGTGTGATCTGCGTCCTCATCTGGACTCTCCTCTGCTGCTGCTTCACAGGTAAAGTCCAGAGAATCAAACTCCTCTCCTCTGTCAACATCCGTCCCTCTGAAATGAAGCCCACAAAACCATGAGGCTGCTTGATGTTTCTGTCTGTGTTTCCTCAGAGTCCAGAGGCCAGGTCACAGTGACTCAGCCTGCAGCAGTCAGCTCTGCTCTGGGAGCCTCCGTCACCATCACATGTAGGACCAGTCAGGATGTTTATTATGGTTCTGGTTATCACTATTTAGCCTGGTACCAACAGAGAGATGGACAACCTCCTAAATTGCTCATTTACTACACCAACCGTCGAGAATCAGGGACTCCAGATCGTTTTACAGGCAGTGGATCAAACTCTGACTTCACTCTGACCATCAGTGGAGTTCAAGCTGAAGATGCTGCAGTTTATTACTGTCAGAGTTATCATGACATCAACAGTCAGTGGGTGTTCACACAGTGAAAAACCGTCGTACAAAAACCTCCCTCAGTCAGACTGAACAGAAACTGACTGCTGCACACTGATACACTTCACTGAAAACACACACACACACACACACACACACACACACACACACACACACACACACACACACACACTTTAGAAATCACTAACATGAACTGAACTAATGAATTTATTTATTGAGATCAGATGTTTCTTCACCAGAGGCGGTGGTGTTTCAACATGTAAATACTTGGTGGTGAGATTTTATTTCAGGTCTACTGAGCGCAGAGTTCAACACCACTTCATACCAAACTAAAGTTTGTGCAGAAGTTTTGAGCTCCAACATCTTCATGACAACCATATACTGTAGGATCCCATCTTGTGAAAAGGTTTAACACGGGGAATAGCCTCTGATTAAATCATTTAATAAACTAAACTGTGTCTCGGTGGGGAGTTGAACACGGGCCGACTGATTGCAAGGAAAGAATTCCTCCACTAGACGAGCAGCATATTGATTTACAAGTGAGATTCTTACACAGATTTTATTATGACCTTACACTCACTTTACCTCCAGTTTCTCCTCTAAAGTCAGAGTTTTACATTTATACACCAGTAAATAATCAACCTCATTCATTTGGATTCTTAACTGTTAGCTCTCGCGGCGCATAAGCTGGCGTCACAACTCACTCTGGTTCTGTCAATCAGTGCCTCCATTGACGCCAGCCAATCAGCTCTGAGCTTCTAAATCATCCTGGAGCAGGGCTTCGGGCTGCAAGCCCCACTCTCCATAAAGATCATGTGATCTGAATGAATGTACCACAGCCTGAGCATGAACACTTACATCTGACTGCATGAAATACAAACTGCATTGAGAGAGAGGAGCTGGTCCAACTCATGCAACCATCAGTGTGGATCAGGAGAAAACTCAGCCTGAAGCAGCAAGAGGAGACCAAGAACCAGGAAGTTCAATCCTCACACACAAATATGCAACTCAGGAGGAAGCTATATTCACAGAAAATAAAATACTATAGATGATCTTAAAGGATTAATAATGTACTTTGCCTGCAGTTATTTTTCACTGGTTCATCAGGTGGTGCTCCTATGGAGGGCTGACTGTGCCAAAATTAAATAATGAAATAAACCATTCAATAATTAATTAAATGTGTCATTAATTAATTAAAATTGGAATTAAATACATAAATGTGTCATTAAATGTGTCATCCATGAATTAAAATGAATTCATTTGATGTAAAAACATCTATAAATATTTCATGATGTATTTAATTATTTCATGGTCCGGTGTTGCACGGCTTCATGAATTAATTTTATCTTGTTAAACTCGTCCATCAAACTCAGTGGGCGGGGCTAACACTGATCGAGTCAAACACATTGCTGTGTTCTGAAGAGTTTCTGAACAAACAGGACATCTCTGCCTCACCTTTAACTGACCATTGCATAATAACATTATCCTTGGTTCTTCCAAAGAATAGTCCCAGCATAAATTTGATTTTGAAATGTAATAATACACTGTTGGATAGCACTGTATTTTGTAAGGAAGTAAAACTGCTGATTTTAGAGCTTGAACCTTTGGAAATGTTTTCTATTAGTAAATGGGAGAGTTTCAAATTTAAAGTAAATGAACTTGGGATTAAAATCAGTACAAATATCACTAAAAGAAACAAACAAAAACAGCAAAACATCGTCCTTTAATTAAACAGTCTGGGTAAAAAGAATGTTCTATCAAGAGAAGACTCAATAGAATTAAACAAGCTTCAATCTGAATTAGACCAATTATTCATTGGAGAGAGAAACTCATCCTATTTCTTTGGTCTAGAGAGACATAGACAGTTAAAAAAGAAAATAAATAAACTAAATATCAATGGACACAATACAGAAGACCAAAGTCTGATTATCAAACATATTACAAAGTGTTATGGAAATCTTGTTTTGTCTCATAAAGAATGATGTGTAATGTTCAGTCTGTGTTGAAGGATGACCTGTGTCAGCACTGTTCAAACATCTCTGCTGCTTTTGGTGTCCTTCATGCAGACTCAAAACAATTTCAGCCTTTAGGGGGCGCTGTCTGACTTCAGAATGAGACAGACTCCTGGACAATCATGCAGAGGTTGTACTGTGACTTTGTCTCTTCTTGCAAGACTAATGTAATAAAATGGTCTTAAACTTTCTCAAATCGCTCCCAGTCTGATTCCTGTGTTTTCTGTCTCCATGAGGTTTTCTTACGAGGAAAATTCTCCTGACATGAAGAAAAGACATAAAAAGGAAAAAACTGATCTTTGCCACAGAGTCTCTGGACAATTCTGGGAAAATGGGACAAGTGATAGAAAGTGCCTGGAGGTTATATAATCAAATAATAAAGTTATTGCTGCACATGGTATTTTTTTTAGGGACCAAGCCTGAAAGACCAGGACCCTATTGTATTTCATATGTTTTTCTTATTATTGTTTTTTTCCCACTCCTGACGCGGCTTTGAGCCACATTTTGACCCATTAAACACGATCAAATGTTGATCAAATTTGGTACGCTCATCAAGACTGACAAAAAAATTAAGGAAATGTAAAAAATAACCCCCAGAGTGCCAGAATGTGCTCTCTAGCGCCACCTAGAAACACTAAAATGGCCACCACGGCCCGTAGGAATGTCATCTGGAGATCAAACCAAAACACAATTGTTTGTCTCATCAGGACCTAAAAATCACCTGATACCCCAACCTAGATTCAACAGGAAGTTTGGAATTTTGCCTTCCAAAGTAAGATTTTCATCCAAAGAAGGCCCTCACGCAAATGCTATTACCTCTGAGGGAAAATAAATGTTATACCCTAAACACGCTCAAATGCTCACCAAATTTGGCACACTCATCAAGACTGGCGAAAAATATAGGAAAATGTAAACAATAACCCCCAGAGTGCCAAAATGTGCTCTCTAGTGCCACCTAGAAACACTAAAACGGCCACAATGTCGTAGAGAGATCAAACCAAAACTCAATTGTTGGTCTCATCAGGATCTAAACATCACCTGATACCCCAGACCTAAATCCAACAGGAAGTCCGCCTTTCAGAACAAGATAAACGCTATCTCCTCTGAGGGCGAATATCGTATCGGCTCCAAAACACTATTAAACGACAGAGGAGACTCTCCTGCTCAATAATTCAGTTCAACTTTGTCATTCGTCGAGCGGTTTCATGTTTATTAGCTGTCAAAGTTCCGAACACCGATTCCCGCCTCCTTCCTCCTCCTCCTCCCTCCTCCCTCCTCCTCCTCATCCCTCCTCCTCCCTCCTCCACCTCCCTCCTCCCTCCTCCTCCTCCCTCCTCATCCCTCCTCCTCCCTCCTGTCTCCTCCCTCCTCCTCCTCCTCCTCCTCCCTCATCCTCCTCCTCTCATTCAAATACATGGGAAAACCAAATTGTCTCTTCAAAAACAGCCATGACAGAACACTCCAAACAAGTGGCCACTGTGGCTAAACTATGACTGTGATAAACAAAATGAGCAGATCAGAAGCACGTCAAGAACCTGCCGAGCAAGACGTTGCAACGCTTGTGGGGAAAATATCATAAAAAAATACTTTTTTGACAAGAGAGAACAATGCTGTCATTTTTTTTGGTTCCAGCGATTTCAAGCGACATTTATAAATGAGTCAGATGGAGCAAAATCGTGTGTCTGCATCAAACTGCGCCTCCTAGTGTCTAAAGTTTACGTCTGTCTGCTTCCAAACCCACACAGACTGAAAGACAGCACATTTTCCTCTCAAGAAATGATAATTTTATGAGTTTTTTTTCCAAAATATGTGGATAAAATCCGTCCTCTCACCCACTGTGATGACATCACTAACTGCAGGTGGTCAGAACACTGTTGCTTCATTCACACCAGGATTACACAATACCAGGAAAGTCCTTGTTTATGAGCTAACCTGCTATCATGTGCTACATAAACAAGCTACCATGCTAATCTGTGGTTTGTGGATGAGCTAACATGTTATTGTGTGCTACAATAAGTCTGTTTGTTTCTCTTGTTTGTTATTTTTGCACATGTTCATAAATAAACAAATAAATAAATCATAAAAGACAAAACTCTTTGTATCAAAGTCATTACCCTTTGTGACATGTTTGTTTGTGTGAGACATCCTTTGATCTTTCGATTCCTTATGAGTTCACCTGAGAAATCAAAGATTGATGAGAGATCCTGAATGCTCACTGACACTATTTACAAGGCTTTACCACTGCACCGCCTGTCCAGATCCTTTGGTACGTTTATTATTTACTGATTTACATCAATACTGTGAGCTGAATGAAAAAAGTACAACATTTATTGAACTTCCACGACTCAGAATTGCTAATGCATCATATAATCCTAAAGAAGACTAAAGATTATCAGTGTTTAACTACTGGTATTTATTTACCCGGTGAGGTAGTTGTAGTCTGTTGTTGAACTATTTATCTATTCATCTATTTATTTATTTGCGCTGCTTTTTCTATGCAAACTTTTACGTAATTACCCCCCAGGGACAAATAATCTTTATTTGATTGATTGATTAAATTAAGTTGTAACATCTCTGCAGATGTGTTGTTGAAGCAATGTTAAGGTTTAGTGGTGATGTTTGTTGGTTCCGATTCTTAACGCGATTCGTGACATGTTACCATCAACACTGGTACTGAACACACATGATGTAAGTTTTGGTTGGATTAAAATCAATTGTGACTTTATTACTTATCGCTGTGATCAGAAATCAGAGTAAAAAGTAACTGATTACTACGGTGGCCTGGAAGTGCAAAACGCTGCAAACTACAGAAAACACTTCCCAATTCAAAAAACACTTCCTAATAGAGAAAACCATAGACATAATAAAGAGTAGACGCCTCGGCGACTGGGGAGGGACACATCAACAGCTCCGCCATCTTGAACCGGTGGTGGTGGCGGCAGGGGTGAATGAACATCGACGATGGAAAGAGGTTTCCTAAATCTCTAAGTAGAATTATAAGTTGAATTTTAAACTGATTTCCAAACTGTTTGATTTTTTAAAAACTTCATACATGTAGCTACTTTGTTTAGTGTGTGTTAATGTGCAGTATACACTTTGTTTAGTGTGTGTTATTGTGTAGTACACACTTTGTTTACTGTGTGTTAATGTGCAATATACACTTTGTTTAGTGTATTAATGTGCAGTATACACTTTGTTTAGTGTGTGTTAATGTACAGTACACACTTTGTTTGTGTGCATTGATGTGCAGTATACACTTTGTTTAGTGTGTGTTAATGTGCAGTACACACTTTGTTTATTGTGTTAATGTGCAGTACACACTCTGTTTAGTGCATTGATGTGCAGTATACACTTTGTTTAGTGTGTGTTAATGTGCAGTACACACTTTGTTTACTGTGTTAATGTGCAGTACACACTCTGTTTAGTGCATTGATGTGCAGTATACACTTTGTTTAGTGTGTGTTAATGTACAGTACACACTTTGTTTGTGTGCATTGATGTGCAGTACACACTTTGTTTGTGTGCATTGATGTGCAGTACACACTTTGTTTAGTGAGTGTTAATGTGCAGTACACACTTTGTTTACTGTGTTAATGTGTTGTACTGGGCTGTTATTCATGTGAAATTGATTGACAATGTTGTATAATTCCTGTGAAGTGGGTTCAGTCAATAAATTGTGAATTTCTTCAGATAGACAGACGTCTTAAAGGAGACATATCATGCTTTTAAATCCTTCCTTTTTACATATAAATCATACAGTTGTGGTCTATATAAAGCGGAACTGCAATGCTTGGGTCTGAATTCCTCATTATTAGAGCTCCACAGGCCCCTTTTCTACCCCTTTTCTGATGTGCTTCTGAGAGCAACTCGTTTTGGGGCGGTCTCTTCAAATGCAAATGAGACACTTCATACCCCGCCTCCTCTCCAGGTTGCAGAGGTGACACTCGGTTCAACTCCACCCTGTTCGGCCATCTTTGTAGTTTGATAGAACAGATACAATTATCTAGCGGCGCAGAAACTTTATATTCACACATTATTTACAAAATGTCAACAAGGGAAGATTTGTCCATCCAGCCATACATGTTGGAGCCAGAGTCGGACCCGGCGGAGTGAGATGAAAATGACGATGATGCACCTGCAGAACAACGTCTTCATATGGATGTAACGCAATGGTGTGTCACTATATTTACACTAAATTAAATCACGTAGGCCATATCATAGGATCATAGGATCTAAAACGAGCACACAGCGCTAACATATGAAGACGGTGCAACTGCTAATGCTAACAAAACAATGACAGGGACATCTTATCATCACACTTTTTAGTGTTATATACAGCTTACCGAAGTGCTCTGTTCGTCGTCTCCATAGATAGAAGGAACTGACCGCTCAATCAGACCAAGTCTTTCGGCAAATCCTTCTTTATACTGGCGGAGGTTGCTGAAGCAGTCGTCCTTGAAGTGCTTCGCGCACACAAAAATGACCTTACCCACAGATGTGGGTACATTTCTGTGAAAAATAAAACTCAACCAGGCACTTCGAAAAGGTTCTGATGCTGGGAGACGGTGTAACGAAGCTTGTGGGTTACTACATCCAACAACCGAACATTTCGACTTATCCTCTCGTAACTTCGGCATCCTTGAGGTTGGACTACAAAATCGCAGCGAGAAACAAAAATGGCGGATTGCTCGAAGTGTTGGACCTGGAGTCGATGTCCTAATCTGGCAGTTCTGCTGCGAATACTGTGACGTCATTGTTCAAAAAACTTAATAGAGAATAGAAAAATCGAAACCGATCGCAAAATATGACCAAAACAGAATATAAAGATATCAACGGAGCACCTGAAGAGACTACTTTGAACTTTTCTGTACTTCTAAACACTCTAAATATACAACAAAATGCATTTAAGGGCTAAAAAAGTGGATTTAGCATGATATGTCCCCTTTAATGTATCGTGGATGAAATTTCCAGAGATATACTGAGTAGAATCGCTGTATTGTGATAATACTTTTATCTTGGCCAAATAGGTTACTGGCTATACTCAGCCGTAGTAATGGTTATAAAAATAATATCAATAATGTTATAAGAATCCAGTATCTATAATACAATAATAAAATCTATAATAATAATAAACAGCATTAGATAATTATAATAAGGTAATATAATAATATAGCAATAATAATAGTCCAATGAGAATACCAATTAATATAAAATAAAATAATAATATGAGAATACAATAATTATAAGAATAGCAATAACAAAAATACTGTAGTAGTACAATTATACAATAATAATTGTCAAATGCAATGTATAGCCATGCACATCTGAACGTTTTCTGGGTTTCTTTTGTTCTCTCTCTCTCTCTCTCTCTCTCTCTCTCTCTCTCTCTCTCTCTCTATATATATATATCTAGGTCTAGCTTGAAGTCCATGATTGTTGTGGTTGTTAGGTGACGTTTAGGACCACGGTGGGGGGAGGAGGGGGGCGATTACGTCATCTTTTTTTCCACGGATGATCGTCTTTGCTGAGCGTACTCCGCCGCATGTTTACTTTTTAGATGTCTTATCAAATTAGTTGTGTTAAACGAAGTAGTGGGGCTCCACCTCTCGGGACTGTGACGAAGCAAATAGTCCAACTGGCCGCTGGACTGGTTTGGTTGTCAACCTTAAAATACCTCCAGACTGCTGACATTTTATCCACTCAATGGTTTTAGACTGCTAACCTCAGTTTACGGCAGGTTGCAAACGGGGCTCGCTTTACGGCAGCTGACGGGAAAATATATATTTTTTTTAAATTAGATCGGCGGGGCGATCGGCTGGATTTGCCGATTCCCGATCATTTACAAATCAGCAATATCGGCCCCGATTCGATATCTAGCGATCTGATCGGGACATCCCTACTTTAAACCAAAGTGTCTATGCTGTCCTCACAACACGTGACAGTGTGTTGCTAGACAGCCAGCGAACCATCAAAGAAAACACTGTGCACAAGGCTTGCTTTTCTTGTTTTAGTGATTTCTAGTGTGTGTGTGTGTGTAAATATGTGAAAGTGTGTGAAAGTGTGGTTACTGTAAACATACAGAAAAAAGAACAATTACTGTCTATACATGCATGGAAAACACACTGAATTCGATATACACATGTAACACAACAGTCACTACAACAACCGATGCATTTTGAACTATACATGACCCACAGATACTTACAAAGACGAAACTTTCCCTAGGCTCAAGTGTTAAGAGCGACACAGCGTGTTCCTGTGAAGTTTCAGCCACGTTTCTGTAGTACTGCTAGCTTACCTTCACCGAGAGACAAAACAGCAAAGATCGTAGAGCGAGAGGAACACTCACTCTGCTACAACAAAAAACGATCCTCTACGGAGAAGATGAAGATGTGTCACTACATTAACTATTTAACTATAGCACACTTTTTAACAACCTTAGAAACTTCAGGACCATATAATGTCTTTAACCTAAACACATGACAGTGTCCCTCTCATTTTCTTTCTAGTTAATTTGGCACTTTTCTTGACAAAAGGCCAAACAAGTTGATCGTCACACTGATGGATTAATATCTCATCTATTGATCAAGTGATTGATGGAAAACAATCTTTAGATTCTTGTAAGTGCTGAGCTCTCAGCAGATTCTTTGACCTTTGGTAGTAAGTTCATTTTAAACTGTTGAATCTCTGTTGATTCTTTGACTTGGATGTGCAGCAGCACCGACTCCAAAGCACATTTTGTAGACGTCCTTGTAAAGCTTCACTTCCTCTCTTCCTGTTGTCCTTCTGTCACACATCAGCCCTGACACTGCCTCACTTCTTCAACCTCTCTGTGGACTGTCCATCCCTCTGGACGCTTGACCTCAGAGCCTCACCACCTCTGCTCTGAGCTTCTTCTCCTGTCTCTTCTCTCACATGTTCTGTCTTTTCTCTGCTGTGCAGACCTCCACCTCTCCTTTCCTCAGACCATTATGAAAAAAGGAAACGTCCTGGATACCATCAATGAAGTCACCATCATCCATGTCTTCACCTTCCTCATCCCCTGTGTCAGACCGGCTGCTGGACTTCTGGACTGACCCCTCCTGACTCACCCTCTTAGAAGCATGAAGTGTCTGTGGGGAGTCATTCTTTACTCCCACAAATCTTCCTGCTGCTTCAGCCACAAACTTAATAACATCTGACCTTGATTTCTGCTGAACCGTATGGCTGTTAACGCCAGCGTTTCCACTCATTTAGTTTTAGATGTGATAAAATTATTCTCAATTCTTTGATTTTCCATGTACGGACGATGATTCTGGACACATTGAAGATGCATTAACGTTTTGTAAATGACGTCTTTAAAGTCAAAATCCTGATTTTATTTATTTTACTTTAATATAATATTCTCAGAATAAAGTCAAAATTCAGACTTTTTAAGTCTCCAAGGAGAAACTCACCACTTTGATAACTTTTCATCTGGTGAATACAACTATGTACATGAGTCATTGTTTTATCAGCATTATCAATTGTCATTGTCATTGTTAATGCTCTCATTGCTGCACTGTTTAGCGCTCTCGCTTGACAGAAGGTTGTGGGTTCAAATCCAGCTGGAGCTGTTTGTGGAATTTCCTTGTGTTTCCTCAGGGTTCTCTGGTTTCCTCCCACATTCCAAAAAACTGCATGTAATGTTAATGCTAAATGAAGTGTCTGTGTGTGTCCTGTGGAAGACTGATGACCTGTCCTTTCTCTTTTGAAACGTATTTTCATGGACGTCCATAAGACGTCCAGACAAGACGTGAAAACAACGTCCAAGAAAGACGTCTAAATAACGTTCATTCTGGCTCGTCTGAGGACGTCTTCTGGATGTCAAATATTGACGTCTATATGATGTCCAGAAAAGACATCCAGACAACGTCCAAGAAAAACGTCTAAAAAACTTTCATTCTGGCCCCTCTGCAACTGCAACGTGAAATAAGTGTCGGTCACGCTGCTGCTTCAACCAATCAGGTTTTGATATTGATGCTCTTTTTTTTTTAATTGATTCATTTTATTTTATTTTATTTCATTTTGTACTTTATTGCCCAAATGGGGGAACATCTAAACAGAGCAAACAAACATCAAACAACAAAAACAAACAATTTTAACAGACGATGCTCACAAATAATACATTAGTATAATCTTAAGCTCCATGGTATGAACTTATAAAGATAACTATAACAAATACAAAAAAGGATGACATTATTTATTTTAAAAGAATAGTATAATTAAAAAAAAAGAAAACACAAAAGGGACGAGGGAAGCAGAGGGTCTCATTATTCTTTTTGGAATAATTCTTTAATTAACTCAATAGTTTTAATGCTTTATTTTGGTGTTTATGTTACTTATTGTTTTAATGTGTTCTTTAAATTCAATATAAAACTGAACATAATCTGGGTTTACCTTTGCTAATCTGCATTTGCGAATGTGAAATTTTCCAACTAGAATTATTAAATCAACTATAAATTCTATGTCTTTATTTTTGTAATTAAAATATGCAATTACATGTTTACAATCAATTTGAGCATGATTTTAGTTTTACACAGTATAGAATTCTCAATTTTAGTCCATAAGATAGTTGAATAGGAACAGTAAAACAATTAATGACTTAATGATTCATTTTCACTTTCTAAAAATTTGTATTAGTTTACATTTGTTAAATATATGTTGTGCAAAATATTAATATGTACTTACTTAATTTTATTGACAATACAAAATGTGTATGGCAATAACCAAGCTCTCTGCCAATCAATGTCTGTTAAGATAAAAATCCAAAAAGATTTTCCTCTGGGACTTATTCTCCTTTTCTCATAAAAACAGTTTCTTATATGTTTATTACTTCAGTTATGATTCAAAATGTCTAAACCTTTAATAAACAGCAGGTTTTATGACACTAATAGATATTGGTGACTCAGGACCCGCCAGCAGGCCTCGGGTGACGTCAGTGTATTCAAGCCCTCTGATTGGCTCGTCAGAGAGTTCACTCTCCAGCGCCAGCTGACTGCATCTGGAGCGAGCTGCATTAACAATATTATAGTTGTGTTTGTTTAATAGTGGTTTTGTCAACCTACAATGGCTAAAGGAGAAGATAAAGAGATTTGGTTGCAGATTTATTGTCAAAACATTTTTAAAGTGGGACTTTTCCTAGAGGTCATTGAACGCACCGCAGGGCTCCAAGCACACAGAGGTCCGGTACAATTTACTTGTGCTCACTACAAGTTCCATGGCAGGATTCAGGATTATGTGATTCCCCATTATATTATTTTCAAACCATGAAAAACGTTTGTCACCGTCCACGGCCCCCAGGAATTCTGGGAAAAACAGTGGCTTTTTTTATGAAGCTGAAACAGAAGGAGAGTTGAACTTTGATTCTTTTCATCCATAAAGGTTTTTATTCTGGCAGCATGAGTATCTATCTGTGATGCAAAGGCTTTTTATACTGCATCTCTGCATGATGACCTGGTTTTTGTAGCCATAAAAAAGTGATTGAGGGGTGGATTGACTCAGACCAGCACTAGTGAAGGCCGAGGTCTGAAATGCAAGGCTGCCACTGTTACAATCTAATCCTACCATTTATAGGACATGCAAACACGTTTCAACTTCCAGCTTTTATTGAAAGATATAAATAAGGATGTGAGGATATAAACACTCTCATCTAATATTTTTCCATTCATCCATCTTCTAAACCGCTTTGCCATGATGATTTTATTGTTGTAAAAAAGTCATGAAAGACCAAAGATTGAGGTGAAAACTGTCTTTATTTTGTCAAAGCTTGAAGAAAATGATGATGAAAGAAGATGAATATTGATGAAGTCAGTTTGCTTTGATGATAGAAGAAAGTGAAAGAGGGTGAATGACAGAGGTGAGATCAGTGTGAGAGTAAAAGCAGTGTGAGAGTCCCAGTGAGTCCGGTCAGGACTGGGAACACTGGTCTCTCCTCAGTGTCTCTCTGAGGGGAGTCTGGGAGCCCCGGGTGGCCTCACAGGTCACAGAGCCCACCTTCCTCCACTGGTCTGCAGGGAGCCTCAGGGTGCTGCTCCAGCTGTAGAGGCCGTCCTTCTGCAGCACCCCGGGGCTCCTGCTCTCCTCCCAGCTGCTGCTGCTGCTGCTGCTGCTGCTGTCCTCCACCTTCCAGCTCAGACTCCAGTCTGAGGGGAAGCCCTCGTTGGCCAGGCACATGAGCGTGGCCTTCCCCTGCTGCAGCTCCTCTCTGGAGGGGGGCAGCACCGTCAGGGTGGGGCGGGTATCACCTAGGAGACACCAATCAAATTAGAGGACAGGGAGCACCCAGCTGTCAATCAACCAGCACACACCTGGACAGCTTTAGTGGGAGACAGCTGATTTGGTCCTGGAAGAAGTTGCTGTCAGAGGCTTTTTCTGCTCCAGCAGTCACTCACTCACACATTGTTTCACTTCCCTTTAAGAAGCCTCTCATGCACATCAGCACAGAGAGAATCATCCAACACTTTGACCTGAAATACCTCAAACTACACAGGAAGGAACACAAGCTGATGTCTCAACATTTACTCTTCATTTGCATCAACGTGATCAGAAAGTTTACACTTTACAACTTATGACTGGAAACTTTAACATGAACTTCAAATCTAAATTATTATTATAAATTATTTAGAGCAAAATGTGAAATAAACAGTGAAAATTATATCAAGAGGTTTTAATAATTTTACAACATTTATCATCAGTATTTCTATTTTACTGTAAAATAACAATATTAATGATGCATTTTAAAGTAAGAAGAGAAACAGAATTGGGAAACATTATATAGAACCAAGAATAAATCCAGCTGTGATGAAGAGACACTCAGTAAAACAAGAAGAATAAAACCTGCACACATTCCAACACAAACACATTTCAAACAGTGGACATGTCAACTAAAACTCAGCCCAAAGACAGACCAGTGCACCAGAAATGTCCCTAAATACACAGGTCAGTGTAAAAACAGCTTCAACATGAGACTGGTAGAGTTAAAACAGTGTGTTCCACAGCCATCAGGCTCTAACTGAGCACATTTAAAGACTGACAAGATCTTTGGTTTTGTCATTTAATCCTAATGAGATTTTAATCCGGTGTAAATTTAAAACTAATAACTTTTCTCTGTGATCAAATTAAAGTGAAACAGAGCTGAGCTAAACTACATGAAATCAATGGAGATTAAAACTTGATCACTACAATAATTATTAAGAAAAAAAACATCTTTCTAATCTCAAATCATTCAAAACAAGGTTTAATGTATGAATTGGAATTATTTAGTTGAAAGTATTAAAAGGAGAATAAACTTACTTCCAACATCCAGTCTGGTTCCTCCACCGAACGTGTACCACAGTGATACAAACTCATTGAGCCGCTGTACAAAAACCTCTGACTGTAGAGAGACGCCACTCTCTGATTCTGAAACCAACAAACTCACCAAAACAACTTTTACCACCTGATCCTAATGGAACACAAGAGAACAGTTCTTTCATCTGCAATGTCTACTTGAAATACATATATTTATAGAGATTGTTTTAAAGATTATTTTCTATTTTTTTCTATTATGTCTATTTGAATTTATTCCTGAAGGGATTTAACAGCAAAAATAGAAATTTAAATTCGAAACCTACAGACATATCTTTAATAATTCAGTTTAATTCCTTAATATTCTTATAAAAGTTTGAATCCAGAGTGAAAGTGAGAGATGAAAGTGATCCAGGTCCCTGTTGGAGTCAGTCAGAACATTTCCATAGAGCCACTTTGCATCAGCAGCACCATGCTCCAGTGCTCTGGGAGAGTTTATAGTCCTGACAGTTGAAGACTGGATGACTGACAGCCGTCCTTCATGACAACAGAAGACAGAGAAATCCTCCTCATCAGAAACATGAGTGTGATCTGCGTCCTCATCTGGACTCTCCTCTGCTGCTGCTTCACAGGTAAAGTCCAGAGAATCAAACTCCTCTCCTCTGTCAACATCCGTCCCTCTGAAATGAAGCCCACAAAACCATGAGGCTGCTTGATGTTTCTGTCTGTGTTTCCTCAGAGTCCAGAGGCCAGGTCACAGTGACTCAGTCCGGAGCAGTCAGCTCTGCTCTGGGAGCCTCCGTCACCATCACATGTAGGACCAGTCAGAATGTTTACGGCTCTGACCGTTTAGCCTGGTACCAACAGAGAGATGGACAACCTCCTAAATTGCTCATTTACTTGACCAACACTCGAGAATCAGGGACTCCAGATCGTTTTACAGGCAGTGGATCAAACTCTGACTTCACTCTGACCATCAGTGGAGTTCAAGCTGAAGATGCTGCAGTTTATTACTGTCAGAGTTATCATGAAATCAACAGTCAAGATGTGTTCACACAGTGAAAAACCGTCGTACAAAAACCTCCCTCAGTCAGACTGAACAGAAACTGACTGCTGCACACTGATACACTTCACTGAAAACACACACACACACACACACACACACACACACACACACACACACACACACACACACACACACACACACACACACACACACACACACACACACACACACACTTTAGAAATCTCTAACATAAACTGAACTAATGAATTTATTTATTGAGATCAGATGTTTCTTCACCAGAGGCGGTGGTGTTTCAACATGTAAATACTTGGTGGTGAGATTTTATTTCAGGTCTACTGAGCGCAGAGTTCAACACCACTTAATACCAAACTAAAGTTTGTGCAGAAGTTTTGAGCTCCAACATCTTTATGACAACCATATACTGTAGGATCCCATCTTGTGAAAAGGTTTAACACGGGGAATAGCCTCTGATTAAATCATTTAATAAACTAAACTGTGTCTCGGTGGGGAGTTGAACACGGGCCTACTGATTGCAAGGAAAGAATTCCTCCACTAGACGAGCAGCATATTGATTTACAAGTGAGATTCTTACACAGATTTTATTATGACCTTACACTCACTTTACCTCCAGTTTCTCCTCTAAAGTCAGAGTTTTACATTTATACACCAGTAAATAATCAACCTCATTCATTTGGATTCTTAACTGTTAGCTCTCGCGGCGCATAAGCTGGCGTCACAACTCACTCTGGTTCTGTCAAGCAGTGCCTCCATTGACGCCAGCCAATCAGCTCTGAGCTTCTAAATCATCCTGGAGCAGGGCTTCGGGCTGCAAGCCCCACTCTCCATAAAGATCATGTGATCTGAATGAATGTACCACAGCCTGAGCATGAACACTTACATCTGACTGCATGAAATACAAACTGCATTGAGAGAGAGGAGCTGGTCCAACTCATGCAACCATCAGTGTGGATCAGGAGAAAACTCAGCCTGAAGCAGCAAGAGGAGACCAAGAACCAGGAAGTTCAATCCTCACACACAAATATGCAACTCAGGAGGAAGCTATATTCACAGAAAATAAAATACTATAGATGATCTTAAAGGATTAATAATGTACTTTGCCTGCAGTTATTTTTCACTGGTTCATCAGGTGGTGCTCCTATGGAGGGCTGACTGTGCCAAAATTAAATAATGAAATAAACCATTCAATAATTAATTAAATGTTTCATTAATTAATTAAAATTGGAATTAAATACATAAATGTGTCATTAAATGTGTCATTAATGAATTAAAATGAATTAATTTTATGTAAAAACATCTATAATTATTCCATGATGTATTTAATTATTTCATGGTCCGGTGTTGCACGGCTTCATGAATTAATTTTATCTTGTTAAACTCGTCCATCAAACTCAGTGGGCGGGGCTAACACTGATCGAGTCAAACACATTGCTGTGTTCTGAAGAGTTTCTGAACAAACAGGACATCTCTGCCTCACCTTTAACTGACCATTGCATAATAACATTATCCTTGGTTCTTCCAAAGAATAGTCGCAGCATAAATTTGATTTTGAAATGTAATAATACACTGTTGGATAGCACTGTATTTTGTAAGGAAGTTAAACTGCTGATTTTAGAGCTTGAAGCCTTGGAAATGTTTTCTATTAGTAAATGGGAGAGGTTCAAATTTAAAGTAAATGAACTTGGGATTAAAATCAGTAAAAATATCATTAGAAGAAACAAACAAAAACAGCAAAACATCGTCCTTTAATTAAACAGTCTGGGTAAAAAGAATGTTCTATCAAGAGAAGACTCAATAGAATTAAACAAGCTTCAATCTGAATTAGACCAATTATTCATTGGAGAGAGAAACTCATCCTATTTCTTTGGCCTAGAGAGACATAGACAGTTAAAAAAGAAAATAAATAAACTAAATATCAATGGACACAATACAGAAGACCGAAGTCTGAATATCAAACATATTACAAAGTGTTATGGAAATCTTGTTTTGTCTCATAAAGAATGATGTGTAATGTTCAGTCTGTGTTGAAGGATGACCTGTGTCAGCACTGTTCAAACATCTCTGCTGCTTTTGGTGTCCTTCATGCAGTCTCAAAACAATTTCAGCCTTTAGGGGGCGCTGTCTGACTTCAGAGTGAGACAAACTCCTGGACAATCATGCAGAGGTTGGACTGTGACTTTGTCTCTTCTTGCAAGAATAATGTAATAAAATGGTCTTAAACTTTCTCAAATCGCTCTCAGTCTGATTCCTGTGTTTTCTGTCTCCATGAGGTTTTCTTACGAGGAAAATTCTCCTGACATGAAGAAAAGACATAAAAAGGAACGACTGATCTTTGCCACAGAGTCTCTGGACAATTCTGGGAAAATGGGACAAGTGGGAGAAAGTGGCTGGAGGATATATAATCAAATAATAAAGTTATTGCTGCACATGGTATTTTTTTTAGGGACCAAGCCTGAAAGACCAGGACCCTATTGTATTTCATATGTTTCTTATTATTGTTTTTTCCCACTCCTGACGCGGCTTTGAGCCACATTTTGACCCATTAAACACGATCAAATGTTGATAAAATTTGGCACGCTCATCAAGACTGAAAAAAAAATTAAGGAAATGTAAAAAATAACCCCCAGAGTGCCAGAATGTGCTCTCTAGCGCCACCTAGAAACACTAAAATGTCCACCACGGCCCGTAGGAATGTCATCTGGAGATCAAACCAAAACTCAATTGTTTGTCTCATCAAGACCTAAAAATCACCTGATACCCCAACCTAGATTCAACAGGAAGTTTGCAATTTGCCTTCCAAAGTAAGATTTTCATCCAAAGAAGGCCCTCACGCAAATGCTATTACCTCTGAGGGAGAATAAATGTTATACCCTAAACACGCTCAAATGCTCACCAAATTTGGCACACTCATCAAGACTGGGGAAAAATATAGGAAAATGTAAAAAATAACCCCCAGAGTGCCAAAATGTGCTCTCTAGTGCCACCTAGAAACACTAAAACGGCCACAATGTCGTAGAGAGATCAAACCAAAACTCAATTGTTGGTCTCATCAGGATCTAAAAATCACCTGATACCCCAGACCTAAATCCAACAGGAAGTCCGCCTTTCAGAACAAGATAAACGCTATCTCCTCTGAGGGCGAATATCGTATCGGCTCCAAAACACTATTAAATGACAGAGGAGACTCTCCTGCTCAATAATTCAGTTCAACTTTGTCATTCGTCGAGCAGTTTCATGTTTATTAGCTGTCAAAGTTCCGAACACCGATTCCCGCCTCCTCCCTCCTCCTCCTCCTCCCTCCACCTCCTCCCTCCTCCTCCTCCTCCTCCTCCCTCCTCCTCATCCCTCCTCCTCCTCATCCCTCCTCCTCCCTCCTCCACCTCCCTCCTCCTCCTCCTCCTCTCATTCAAATACATGGGAAAACCAAAATGTCTCTTCAAAAACAGCCTTGACAGATCACTCCGAACAAGTGGCCACTGTGGCTAAACTATGACTGTGATAAACAAAACGAGCAGATCAGAAGCACGACAAGAACCTGCCGAGCAAGACGTTGCAACGCTTGTGGGGAAAATATCATAAAAAAATACCTTTTTGACGAGAGAGAACAATGCTGTCATTTTTTTGGTTCCAGCGATTTCAAGAGACATTTATAAATGAGTCAGATGGAGCAAAATCGTGTCTCTGCATCAAACTGCGCCTCCTAGTGTCTAAAGTTTACGTCTGTCTGCTTCCAAACCCACACAGACTGAAAGACAACACATTTTCCTCTCAAGAAATGATAATTTTATGAAAATATTTGCCCGAAAACTGTGGATTCTGAGTTTCTTTCCAAAATATGTGGATAAAATCCGTCCTCTCGCCCACTGTGATGACATCACTAACTGCAGGTGGTCAGAACACTGTTGCTTCATTCACACCAGGATTACACAATACCAGGAAAGTCCTTGTTTATGAGCTAACCTGCTATCATGTGCTACATAAACAAGCTACCATGCTAATCTGTGGTTTGTGGATGAGGTAACATGTTATTGTGTGCTACAATAAGTCTGTTTGTTTCTCTTGTTTGTTATTTTTGCACATGTTCATAAATAAACAAATAAATAAATCTTAAAAGACAAAACTCTTTGTATCAAAGTCATTACCCGTTGTGACATGTTTGTTTGTGTGAGACATCCTTTGATCTTTCGATTCCTTATGAGTTCACCTGAGAAATCTAAAGCCCCGTTTCCACAGCGCCCCTTGGTACCGGTACAGGACCTGTGGTAACCGTTTGGTGTGCGTTTCCACTGTCACAGTTACCGATACCAACAGGTGCCATTGGTAACCATTTCTCGCTACCCCTCGCTACCCCTCCGTTTGGGATACCAGGCGCAACCTCCCGGATATGAGGGGGAGGAGCTTCAACACTGTCGTCTGCTGATTGGTCTGTGACAACCCAACCGCTACTCTACCGGCAAGCCCGCCGTTTCAAATCAGTAAAGAAAGTGAAGAATGGATCCTGGACGACTGAAGAAGTGCAATTGCTCCTCTCCATAATCGGAGAAGAGCAAATTCAAAAAGAGCTAGACGGGGCAGTAAGGAATGAGAAAACCTTCAGGGCGGTGTCGGAGAGGATGAGGTGTAACGGCTTTAGTAGAAGTCCTGCACTGGCGGTGGATGGACGCCATGGACCAAATTTATGGCCACAGACCGGCCAGTCAGGGAAGAGAAGCCGGTTTGGACAGCGCCACGGCCCTGCTGGAGTCTCTGGTGGAGGGAGATGGTAAGTTTTTAAACTCTGAAATCCATGCTTTTTGTATTCACGCGAGGCGCGAGCCTGTTAGCTTTAGCGTGCGGCTATGCTAGTTAGCTTTAGCACGCGGCTCTTAGCTAGTGAGCTTCAGCCCCAGTTATCGGCGCAGTCTGAATGTGTGGTTTGTTTACATTTCTGCAGGAGGAAGTGATTCGATGGGTGAGGATTTCACCTCCCCTGGACCCAGTAGTGTGGAGGGGCGGTGCAGCACACCGTCACTCCCAACCCCATCACCACCAGCCTCACCACCTCGTCCAGGGGTTGGGAATGTGTCGCTCCAGCAGCGCCCGGGTAAGGAGTAGCTTTTACATGTTGTTATTGCAGTACTGGTATTCTGTTAAGTAGAAGTATATACATGCACCATTACATTGAATACTGTGATAAATACCTAACAATGCACAGCACAAATGATGCAGAGTACTGATATATTTTCTGCTGTTTTTGCAGCTGGATGTTTATATTATTATTTTCATGCTTAACGTCACTCAACAACAGGTTATGATCAAACAATTAAAGTGCAGAGCAGTGAGGTGATAGGCTCCACACTGGCAGTGTCTTCCCACACATCCTTGTGACGTTTCAAGCTGCATATTCACTGTTTTGTATATTTATACTTCTGTGAAGTGTCCTTGAGTACTGTGAAAGGCGCTGCCAAATTAAATGTATTATTATATTGTTACTGTCCAATGCAAAGTTCTTTCGCCGTTTGCTGTTTAGGCAGGAGGAGGCGGGAGCAGCAACACCACCACCTGACAGAGCTCCTGAGGGAGATGCAGGCCTCAGATGAGCGGGAGGCACACCTCAATAGGGAGTTTCAGCGCCAGCAAATGGAGCAGCGGGAGCATACACGTCTGGAGGAGGTCCGGGCCCGCCAGGAGGAGAGGCAGGAGGAACGGCGCCAGGGGGTGGCTTTGCTTGCCCAGGCCCTGAGAGCCCAGCGTGGCACAGGGCCAAATGAATAGCCGGTTCAAATATGTAAATAATATGTTCAAATATGTAAATAATATGTTCCAATAAATAGTTTTTTCACACCCCAATATGCGCATCTACTTTTTGGTCAACACTTGTGATGTGCTGGAGGTCTCCACTCTGACTGTGTTGTGAACTGAGCCGTATTTTGTGAGGAAAAAGTTTGGAATGAAAACTTGTTACAATTCAGATTATTTTTTCTGTCAGATGCTTTCAGAAAAATTGTATGGGGTTGTTAGCAGTGAGCTTTCTGATTTGTTTGGTTTGTAGATGGACAACAAGGGCGCAAAGATCAGTGTTGCAGATTTAATGCAGCCTGAAACAAGTAGAACAAGAAAAACAAAACTAACTCAGGTAACAGTAACAGGTTTTTGAAATAACATAACACCAAACAGGTTCTTCAAATATATACAGCTCTATTTACAAATACTTCATGCATTTAGGACATCGCCGGACACACTCTCCCACACAGGTAGCGAAAGGTCTCTTCAGACATCCGGAAGTTCTGCAGCCACTGTGTGCTTGTGAAGCCAGGCACTATCCTCTCCCACCAGTCGTTGCTTTGAGTGACAGCCCAACTTGTAGGCCTGTGGCGGTGTTGTTGCAGCGCTGCCAGGATGACCTGGGAGACATAACAGCACATTTATACACATTTAAACATCAATCTATTTCTATTTTATATTGTATTTTTAACTTTTTCTAGTTTCTGCTGTGTGTGCTTCTTTCTTTTTTACTATCCTGTTGTGAGATAAATAAAGGATATCTTATCTAATCTTAATTAAAAGCCAGTGATATAAGACAATTGGAAACACTTTTAAAATAATAAAAAAGCCCAGTATGAGGCTTCCCGTTTTCGGTAATACATAATCAAAAAAGGGGAAAAGGACATAATCATAATTACAGGTGAAATTTATCTCTTCCCAATAACTACAATAAACTAAAGGAAGTACAAATGGCTTCTGCAGCGGTAAAACAACTACTAGTAGTAACTATTGAAAAAACAACATTTTTATGAAGGTGACATTTTAATGGCTGATTAATCATGAGGTGCATTTTAGACATGTAATGGAGTAAAAACTACAGCTAATTGGGGCCAAACGTCATGAGGTGAAAGTAAAAGTATGCTCTATATTTTCACTGAAGTAAAGTACAGTTACCCGGTTGCGTCGCCTCTTTCTTCTCTCCCGCAGTCGTCTCTCCTCCTCCTCCCATCTCTCCTCCTCCTCCCGCCTCTCCTCCTCACGGCTCTCCGGTTTTGCAAGGAAGCAAAAATCCAGAAGAAAACACACGACGATCTCATAGTCCTCCATGTTTGTTCCTCGAGTTCTCCCGCGTTGACCGCTGCGTAATGGCGTCACATCCTGTGTGATTACGCGGCCGTTCATAACCCCGCCTACATTTCAAACCGTTACCCGTGTAATGGAAACGCGGCACTGATACGGGTCTGGTTACGGATAGTAACCGGTACCTGACCGGTACCGGTACCAAGGGGCACTGTGGAAACGGGGCTAAAGATTGACTGAGAGATCCTGAATGCTCACTGACACTATTTACAAGGCTTTACCACTGCACCGCCTGTCCAGATCCTTTGGTACGTTTATTATTTAATTATTTACATCAATACTGTGAGCTGAATGAAAAAAGTACAACATTTATTGAACTTCCACGACTCAGCATTGCAAATGCATCATATAATCCTAAAGAAGACTAAAGATTATCAGTGTTTAACTACTGGTATTTATTTACCCGGTGAGGTAGTTGTAGTCTGTTGTTGAACTATTTATCTATTCATCTATTTATTTATTTGCGCTGCTTTTTCTATGCAACCTTTTACGTAATTACCCCCCAGGGACAAATAATCTTTATTTGATTGATTGATTAAATTAAGTTGTAACATCTCTGCAGATGTGTTGTTGATGCAATGTTAAGGTTTAGTGGTGATGTTTGTTGGTTCTGGCAGGGGTGAATGAACATCGACGATGGAAAGAGGTTTCCTAAATCTCTAAGTAGAATTATAAGTTGAATTTTAAACTGATTTCCAAACTGTTGGATTTTTTAAAAACGTCATACATGTAGCTACTTTGTTTAGTGAGTGTTAATGTGCAGTACACACTTTGTTTACTGTGTGTTAATGTGCAGTACACACTTTGTTTAGTGAGTGTTAATGTGCAGTACACACTTTGTTTACTGTGTTAATGTGTTGTACTGGGCTGTCATTCATGTGAAATTGATTGACAATGTTGTATAATTCCTGTGAAGTGGGTTCAGTCAATAAATTGTGAATTTCTTCAGATAGACAGACGTCTTAAAGGAGACATATCATGCTTTTAAATCCTTCCTTTTTACATATAAATCATACAGTTGTGGTCTATATAAAGCGGAACTGCAATGCTTGGGTCTGAATTCCTCATTATTAGAGCTCCACAGGCCCCTTTTCTACCCCTTTTCTGATGTGCTTCTGAGAGCAACTCGTTTTGGGGCGGTCTCTTCAAATGCAAATGAGACACTTCATACCCCGCCTCCTCTCCAGGTTGCAGAGGTGACACTCGGTTCAACGCCACCCTGTTCGGCCATCTTTGTAGTTTGATAGAACAGATACAATTATCTAGCGGCGCAGAAACTTTATATTCACACATTATTTACAAAATGTCAACAAGGGAAGATTTGTCCATCCAGCCATACATGTTGGAGCCAGAGTCGGACCCGGCGGAGCGAGATGAAAATGACCATGATGCACCTGAAGAACAACGTCTTCATATGGATGTAACGCAATGGTGTGTTACTATATTTACACTAAATTAAATCACGTAGGCCATATCATAGGATCATAGGATCTAAAACGAGCGCACAGCGCTAACATATGAAGACGGTGCAACTGCTAATGCTAACAAAACAATGACAGGGACGTCTTATCATCACACTTTTTAGCGTTATATACAGCTTACCGAAGTGCTCTGTTCGTCGTCTCCATAGATAGAAGGAACTGACCGCTCAGACGGTGTAACGAAGCTTGTGGGTTACTACATCCAACAACCGAACATTTCCACTTATCCTCTCGTAACTTCGGCATCCTTGAGGTTGGACTACAAAATCGCAGCGAGAAACAAAAATGGCGGATTGCTCGAAGTGTTGGGCCTGGAGTCGATGTCCTAATCTGGCAGTTCTGCTGCGAATACTGTGACGTCATTGTTCAAAAAACGTAATAGAGAATAGAAAAATCGAAACAGATTGCAAAATATGACCAAAACAGAATATAAAGATATCAACGGAGCACCTGAAGAGACTACTTTGAACTTTTCTGTACTTCTAAACACTCTAAATATAAAACAAAATGCATTTAAGGGCTAAAAAAGTGGATTTAGCATGATATGTCCCCTTTAATGTATCGTGGATGAAATTTCCAGAGATATACTGAGTAGAATCGCTGTATTGTGATAATACTGTTATCTTGGCCAAATAGGTTACTGGCTATACTCAGCCGTAGTAATGGTTATAAAAATAATATCAATAATGATATAAGAATCCAGTATCTATAATAAAATAATAAAAACTCTAATAATAATAAACAGCATTAGATAATTATAATAAGGTAATATAATAATATAGCAATAATAATAGTCCAATGAGAATACCAATAAATATAAAATAAAATAATAATATGAGAATACAATAATTATAAGAATAGCAATAACAAAAATACTGTAGTAGTACAATTATACAATAATAATTGTCAAATGCAATGTATAGCCATGCACATCTGAACGTTTTCTGGGTTTCTTTTGTTCTCTCTCTCTCTCTCTCTCTCTCTCTCTCTCTCTCTCTCTCTCTCTCTCTATATATATATATAATATATATATATATATATATATATATATATATATATATATATATATATATATATATATCTAGGTCTAGCTTGAAGTCCGTGATTGTTGTGGTTGTTAGGTGACGTTTAGGACCACGGTGGGGGGAGGAGGGGGGCGATTACGTCATCTTTTTTTCCACGGATGATCGTCTTTGCTGAGCGTACTCCGCCGCATGTTTACTTTTTAGATGTCTTATCAAATTAGTTGTGTTAAACGAAGTAGTGGGGCTCCACCTCTCGGGACTGTGGCGAAGCAAATAGTCCAACTGGCCGCTGGACTGGTTTGGTTGTCAACCTTAAAATACCTCCAGACTGCTGACATTTTATCCACTCAATGGTTTTAGACTGCTAACCTCAGTTTACGGCAGGTTGCAAACGGGGCTCGCTTTACGGCAGCTGACGGGAAAATATATATATTTTTTAAATTAGATCGGCGGGGCGATCGGCTGGATTTCCTGATTCCCGATTATTTACAAATCAGTAATATCGGCCCCGATCCGATAACTACCGATCTGATCGGGACATCCCTACTTAAAACCAAAGTGTCCCTCTCATTTTCTTTCTAGTTAATTTGGCACTTTTCTTGACAAAAGGCCAAACAAGTTGATCGTCACACTGATGGATTAATATCTCATCTATTGATCAAGTGATTGATGGAAAACAATCTTTAGATTCTTGTAAGTGCTGAGCTCTCAGCAGATTCTTTGACCTTTGGTAGTAAGTTCATTTTAAACTGTTGAATCTCTGTTGATTCTTTGACTTGGATGTGCAGCAGCACCGACTCCAAAGCACATTTTGTAGACGTCCTTGTAAAGCTTCACTTCCTCTCTTCCTGTTGTCCTTCTGTCACACATCAGCCCTGACACTGCCTCACTTCTTCAACCTCTCTGTGGACTGTCCATCCCTCTGGACGCTTGACCTCAGAGCCTCACCACCTCTGCTCTGAGCTTCTTCTCCTGTCTCTTCTCTCACATGTTCTGTCTTTTCTCTGCTGTGCAGACCTCCACCTCTCCTTTCCTCAGACCAATATGAAAAAAGGAAACGTCCTGGATACCATCAATGAAGTCACCATCATCCATGTCTTCACCTTCCTCATCCCCTGTGTCAGACCGGCTGCTGGACTTCTGGACTGACCCCTCCTGACTCACCCTCTTAGAAGCATGAAGTGTCTGTGGGGAGTCATTCTTTACTCCCACAAATCTTCCTGCTGCTTCAGCCACAAACTTAATAACATCTGACCTTGATTTCTGCTGAACCGTATGGCTGTTAACGCCAGCGTTTCCACTCATTTAGTTTTAGATGTGATAAAATTATTCTCAATTCTTTGATTTTCCATGTACGGACGATGATTCTGGACACATTAAAGATGCATTAACGTTTTGTAAATGACGTCTTTAAAGTCAAAATCCTGATTTTATTTATTTTACTTTAATATAATATTCTCAGAATAAAGTCAAACTTCAGACTTTTTAAGTCTCCAAGGAGAAACTCACCACTTTGATAACTTTTCATCTGGTGAATACAACTATGTACATGAGTCAATGTTTTATCAGCATTATCAAATGTCATTGTCATTGTTAATGCTCTCATTGCTGCACTGTTTAGCGCTCTCGCTTGACAGAAGGTTGTGGGTTCAAATCCAGCTGGAGCTGTTTGTGGAATTTCCTTGTGTTTCCTCAGGGTTCTCTGGTTTCCTCCCACATTCCAAAAAACTGCATGTAATGTTAATGCTAAATGAAGTGTCTGTGTGTGTCCTGTGGAAGACTGATGACCTGTCCTTTCTCTTTTGAAACGTATTTTCATGGACGTCCATATGACGTCCAGACAAGACGTGAAAACAACGTCCAAGAAAGACGTCTAAATAACGTTCATTCGGGCTCGTCTGAGGACGTCTTCTGGATGTCAAATATTGACGTCTATATGATGTCCAGAAAAGACATCCAGACAACGTCCAAGAAAAACGTCTAAAAAACTTTCATTCTGGCCCCTCTGCAACTGCAACGTGAAATAAGTGTCGGTCACGCTGCTGCTTCAACCAATCAGGTTTTGATATTGATGCTCTTTTTTTTTTAATTGATTCATTTTATTTTATTTTATTTCATTTTGTACTTTATTGCCCAAATGGGGGAACATCCAAACAGAGCAAACAAACATCAAACAACAAAAACAAACAATTTTAACAGACGATGCTCACAAATAATACATTAGTATAATCTTAAGCTCCATGGTATGAACTTATAAAGATAACTATAACAAATACAAAAAAGGATGACATTATTTATTTTAAAAGAATAGTATAACTAAAAAAAAAGAAAACACAAAAGGGACGAGGGAAGCAGAGGGTCTCATTATTCTTTTTGGAATAATTCTTTAATTAACTCAATAGTTTTAATGCTTTATTTTGGTGTTTATGTTACTTATTGTTTTAATGTGTTCTTTAAATTCAATATAAAACTGAACATAATCTGGGTTTACCTTTGCTAATCTGCATTTGCGAATGGGAAATTTTCCAACTAGAATTATTAAATCAACTATAAATTCTATGTCTTTATTTTTGTAATTAAAATATGCAATTACATGTTTACAATCAATTTGAGCATGATTTTAGTTTTACACAGTATAATATTCTCAATTTTAGTCCATAAGATAGTTGAATAGGAACAGTAAAACAATTAATGACTTAATGATTCATTTTCACTTTCTAAAAATTTGTATAAGTTTACATTTGTTAAATATATGTTGTGCAAAATATTAATATGTACTTACTTAATTTTATTGACAATACAAAATTTGTATGGCAATAACCAAGCTCTCTGCCAATCAATGTCTGTTAAGATAAAATTCCAAAAAGATTTTCCTCTGGGACTTATTCTCCTTTTCTCATAAAAACAGTTTCTTATATGTTTATTACTTCAGTTATGATTCAAAATGTCTAAACCTTTAATAAATAGCAGGTTTTATGACACTAATAGATATTGGTGACTCAGGACCTGCCAGCAGGCCTCGGGTGACATCAGTGTATTCAAGCCCTCTGATTGGTTCGTCAGAGAGTTCACTCTCCAGCGCCAGCTGACTGCATCTGGAGCGAGCTGCATTAACAATATTATAGTTGTGTTTGTTTAATAGTGGTTTTGTCAACCTACAATGGCTAAAGGAGAAGATAAAGAGATTTGGTTGCAGATTTATTGTCAAAACATTTTTAAAGTGGGACTTTTCCTAGAGGTCATTGAACGCACCGCAGGGCTCCAAGCACACAGAGGTCCGGTACAATTTACTTGTGCTCACTACAAGTTCCATGGCAGGATTCAGGATTATGTTATTCGCCATTATATTATTTTCAAACCATGAAAAACGTTTGTCACCGTCCACGGCCCCCAGGAATTCTGGGAAAAACAGTGGCTTTTTTTATGAAGCTGAAACAGAAGGAGAGTTGAACTTTGATTCTTTTCATCCATAAAGGTATTTATTCTGGCAACACGAGTATCTATCTGTGATGCAAAGGCTTTTTATACTGCATCTCTGCATGATGACCTGGTTTTTGTAGCCATAAAAAAGTGATTGAGGGGTGGATTGACTCAGACCAGCACTAGTGAAGGCCGAGGTCTGAAATGCAAGGCTGCCACTGTTACAATCTAATCCTACCATTTATAGGACATGCAAATACGTTTCAACTTCCAGCTTTTATTGAAAGATATAAATAAGGATGTGAGGATATAAACACTCTCATCTAATATTTTTCCATTCATCCATCTTCTAAACCGCTTTGCCATGATGATTTTATTGTTGTAAAAAAGTCATGAAAGACCAAAGATTGAGGTGAAAACTGTCTTTATTTTGTCAAAGCTTGAAGAAAATGATGATGAAAGAAGATGAATATTGATGAAGTCAGTTTGCTTTGATGATAGAAGAAAGTGAAAGAGGGTGAATGACAGAGGTGAGATCAGTGTGAGAGTAAAAGCAGTGTGAGAGTCCCAGTGAGTCCGGTCAGGACTGGGAACACTGGTCTCTCCTCAGTGTCTCTCTGAGGGGAGTCTGGGAGCCCCGGGTGGCCTCACAGGTCACAGAGCCCACCTTCCTCCACTGGTCTGCAGGGAGCCTCAGGGTGCTGCTCCAGCTGTAGAGGCCGTCCTTCTGCAGCACCCCGGGGCTCCTGCTCTCCTCCCAGCTGCTGCTGCTGCTGCTGCTGCTGCTGTCCTCCACCTTCCAGCTCAGACTCCAGTCTGAGGGGAAGCCCTCGTTGGCCAGGCACATGAGCGTGGCCTTCCCCTGCTGCAGCTCCTCTCTGGAGGGGGGCAGCACCGTCAGGGTGGGGCGGGTATCACCTAGGAGACACCAATCAAATTAGAGGACAGGGAGCACCCAGCTGTCAATCAACCAGCACACACCTGGACAGCTTTAGTGGGAGACAGCTGATTTGGTCCTGGAAGAAGTTGCTGTCAGAGGCTTTTTCTGCTCCAGCAGTCACTCACTCACACATTGTTTCACTTCCCTTTAAGAAGCCTCTCATGCACATCAGCACAGAGAGAATCATCCAACCCTTTGACCTGAAATACCTCAAACTACACAGGAAGGAACACAAGCTGATGTCTCAACGTTTACTCTTCATTTGCATCAACGTTATCAGAAAGTTTACACTTTACAACTTATGACTGGAAACTTTAACATGAACTTCAAATCTAAATTAATATTTTCAATTATTAGGAGCAAAATGTGAAAAAAACAGTAAATAAAGATAACTTCTTTGGAGGATTTGATTATTCTACATTTATCATCAGTATTTCTATTTTACTGTAAAATAACAATATTAATAATACATTTTAAAGTAAGAAGAGAAACAGAATTGGGAAACATTCTATAGAACCAAGAATAAATCCAGCTGTGATGAAGAGACACTCAATAAAACAAGAAGAATAAAACCTGCACACATTCCAACACAAACACATTTCAAACAGTGGACATGTCAACTAAAACTCAGCCCAAAGACAGACCAGTGCACCAGAAATGTCCCTAAATACACAGGTCAGTGTAAAAACAGCTTCAACATGAGACTGGTAGAGTTAAAACAGTGTGTTCCACAGCCATCAGGCTCTAACTGAGCACATTTAAAGACTGACAAGATCTTTGGTTTTGTCATTTAATCCTAATGAGATTTTAATCCGGTGTAAATTTAAAACTAATAACTTTTCTCTGTGATCAAATTAAAGTGAAACAGAGCTGAGCTAAACTACATGAAATCAATGGAGATTAAAACTTGATCACTACAATAATTATTAAGAAAAAAAACCATCTTTCTAATCTCAAATCATTCAAAACAAGGTTTAATGTATGAATTGGAATTATTTAGTTGAAAGTATTAAAAGGAGAATAAACTTACTTCCAACATCCAGTCTGGTTCCTCCACCGAACGTGTACCACAGTGATACAAACTCATTGAGCCGCTGTACAAAAACCTCTGACTGTAGAGAGACGCCACTCTCTGATTCTGAAACCAACAAACTCACCAAAACAACTTTTACCACCTGATCCTAACGGAACACAAGAGAACAGTTCTTTCATCTGCAATGTCTACTTGAAATACATATATTTATAGAGATTGTTTTAAAGATTATTTTATATTTATTCAATAATATCTTTTGGAATTTATTCCTAAATAGATTTGGCAGCAAAAATAGGAAATTTTTAAAAAGTAAAAACTACAGACGTATCTTTAATTATTCAGTTTAATTCCTTAATATTGTCATTAAAGTTTGAATCCAGAGTGAAAGTGAGAGATGAAAGTGATCCAGGTCCCTGTTGGAGTCAGTCAGAACATTTCCATAGAGCCACTTTGCATCAGCAGCACCATGCTCCAGTGCTCTGGGAGAGTTTATAGTCCTGACAGTTGAAGACTGGATGACTGACAGCCGTCCTTCATGACAACAGAAGACAGAGAAATCCTCCTCATCAGAAACATGAGTGTGATCTGCGTCCTCATCTGGACTCTCCTCTGCTGCTGCTTCACAGGTAAAGTCCAGAGAATCAAACTCCTCTTCTCTGTCAACATCCGTCCCTCTGAAATGAAGCCCACAAAACCATGAGGCTGCTTGATGTTTCTGTCTGTGTTTCCTCAGAGTCCAGAGGCCAGGTCACAGTGACTCAGCCTGCAGCAGTCAGCTCTGCTCTGGGAGCCTCCGTCACCATCACATGTAGGACCAGTCAGAATGTTCGTGTTTATAATGGTTATCACCTTTTAGCCTGGTACCAACAGAGAGATGGACAACCTCCTAAAAGGCTCATTTACTGGGCCAACCGTCGAGCATCAGGGACTCCAGATCGTTTTACAGGCAGTGGATCAAACTCTGACTTCACTCTGACCATCAGTGGAGTTCAAGCTGAAGATGCTGCAGTTTATTACTGTCAGAGTCGTCATGACATCAACAGTCAAGCTGTGTTCACACAGTGAAAAACCGTCGTACAAAAACCTCCCTCAGTCAGACTGAACAGAAACTGACTGCTGCACACTGATACACTTCAATGAACACACACACACACACACACACACACACACACACACACACACACACACACACACACACACACACACACACACACACACACACACACACACACACACACACACACACACACACACACTTCTCTGAAATCTCTAACATAAACTGAACTAATGAATTTATTTATTGAGATCAGATGTTTCTTCACCAGAGGCGGTGGTGTTTCAACATGTAAATACTTGGTGGTGAGATTTTATTTCAGGTCTACTGAGCGCAGAGTTCAACACCACTTAATACCAAACTAAAGTTTGTGCAGAAGTTTTTAGCTCCAACATCTTTATGACAACCATATACTGTAGGATCCCATCTTGTGAAAAGGTTTAACACGGGGAATAGCCTCTGATTAAATCATTTAATAAACTAAACTGTGTCTCGGTGGGGAGTTGAACACGGGCCGACTGATTGCAAGGAAAGAATTCCTCCACTAGACGAGCAGCATATTGATTTACAAGTGAGATTCTTACACAGATTTTATTATGACCTTACACTGACTTCACCTCCAGTTTCTCCTCTAAAGTCAGAGTTTTACATTTATACACCAGTAAATAATCAACCTCATTCATTTGGATTCTTAACTGTTAGCTCTCGCGGCGCATAAGCTGGCATCACAACTCACTCAGTTACCTTGAAAAAGTAATCCAATTACTGATTACTAGTTATTCCTTGAAAAAGTAACTTAGTTACCTTACTGATTACTTGTTTTTAAAAGTAACTAAGTTAGATTACAAGTAATCTTATAGTTACTTTCAGCAGCTGCCAACAACATGCCCCCCTCAATCTCAACATAAAAATGACAACTGGTTTTACCAGAAACTGAGTTCTGATCACTGCCTGGCCTCCTGCTGATCCAGATTTAACCTTTGACCTTCATTCTTTGTTGTATTTATATCTGACTCATGGTTTTATTATCAGATTTGTACTATTACTGGTATTTATTAGTACATAGTTTAGTCTATTGTTGCACTATTTATCTGTTTTAAATAGAGCAATAGTATTTATTTGTTTGCACAACCTGCTCTATGCAACATTTTAATGACAGAGTAACGTGTTATTAATTAATGCGTTACCGGCATGACTGTGGCTATGTCCCGCTGGTCTTCCCTCCCCCTCTCTCTAACTGGTAACTTGGTAAAGATGGTGATTCTCCCTAAATTTCTTTATTTGTTCCAACACATTCCAATTTTTATAAGAAAATCTTTTTTTTTAACAGATCAGACAATAATATAATGTTTGTGGTTGAACCAGACTCCTTGCATCAAAAAAATTATTCTACAACTTCCCAAAAAGCGGGACGGTCTTGCACGATGTAACATCATACAATACTATTGGTCATGCAATATTAATAAGCTCTGTCATTGGCTGGACAATGAAGCCGACACAGATCCTTCATGGGCTCAAATAGAACGGCGATCTTCAAGGTTCTCTCTCCAGTCCCTCCTCACTTCTCGTCTCCCTGTTAACATTCATAACATCTAACAGAACCCTGTTGTCAACAATTCCTTGAAAATCTGGCTGCAGTTCCGTAAATATTAAAGCTTGAATTACCCCTCAATTTAAGAACTGATTGTTAAAAACCATCTATTTCCGCCCTCCCTATCAAATCCTGCATTTTAAATCTGGCAAAACAAGGGCCTGGGGCCTCATTTATGAAACACTGCGTAGGATTCCTACTAAAAATGTTGGTGCGCTCTAAAGCTGAAAATGGCGTGCGCCCAAACAAATTCAGATTGGTGAAACCGTGCGTACTGCACTTTCCTGTTATAGATCACAGTCCACCTGGAAGGTCCCACAGTTGATGTCCCGCCCTCAACACGTCCACTTTCAACCATAAATGGTCGATGCAAAGTGTTTCGTCAATATCTTTGCATCTCAATCGGCCCGTTGATCGCCGGCATTTGACGCTAAATCCTGAGAGAAAAGAAAAGAAAAGGAATTTTACAGAGAGAGAAATAGTCATGGAGGAGGTGGAGGTCAGGAAAATTATATTAGTTGGTGGTCACCAGTGTTGCCACAGTTACCTTGCAAAAGTAATCAGATTACTGATTACTAGTCACTCGCCTAAAAAGTAATTTAGTTACTTCATTGATTACTTGTTTTTAAAAGGAACTAAATTGGATTACAAGTAACTTTTTATTTACTTTCAACAGTTGCCGACACCGCCCCACGTCTCTAAATAAAAAGTACAACTGGTTTGGCCACAAAGTGAGTTCTGATCACTGCCTGGCCTCCTGCTGATCCAGATTTAACCTTTGACCTTCATTCTTTGTATTTATATCTGACTCATTTTGTAATGATCAGATTTTTACAATTACTGGTATTTATTTACCCAGTTGTAGTCTGTTGTTGACCTTTTAATTACCCCCCTTGAGGAGAAATCAAGTCTTTCATTGATTGATTGATTGAAAAAGAAAAAAATGACAAAAAGAGTTCAACATCTCTGCAGTTGTGTTATTGTGGCAATGATATGGTTTAGTGTTGACATTTCTTGGTTTCCGTTGTTTCGTGTCACCTGAATGCACCGTTAGAGCGAGTTGGTCTGTGATAAGATAAGATATAAGATAAGATATCCCTTTATTTTTCTCGCATGTGGAGAAATTTGTAGTGGTACAGCAGGATAGTACAGAGAAAGAAGCACACATAGCAGGAACTAAAAAACAAAAAAAAAAGCAGATAAAAATACAATATAATAGAAAAATATGCACACGGTGTCCATAAGTATGGACATGTACAGAGTATGGGGGTGGATGTATTTTATATAGTCAATACGTTCTTATAGATTATTATAGTTATAGCACCACTTCTTGTCCAGTTGGAGTGGAGTGATATTGTCCGGTGGTGGTGTGCAGTGGTCTACTGGGAGCAGGCTTGGTTGAAGAGTCTGACTGCAGCAGGGAGGAAGGACCGGCGGAGTCTCTCCTTCAGACATCGCGGGTGGAGAAGCCTGTCACTGAAGGAGCTGCCCAGTGATGTGACGGTACCATGTCGGGGGTGGGAGACGGTCTCCATCAGGGATGAAAGCTTCTTCAACATCCTCCTGTCTCCCACCACCTCCACAGGGTCCAGGACAGAGCTGGCCTTCCTCACCAGTTTGTTCAGCTTGTTCCTGTCTGCAGCCGGAGTGCTGCTGCTCCAGCAGACCACTCCATAGAAGATGGCTGATGCCACCACTGAGTCATAAAAGGTCCTCAGGAGCGCCCCCTGCACTCCAAAGGACCTGAGTCTCCGCAGCAGATGGAGTCTGCTCTGGCCCTTCTTGTAGAGAGCTTGTGTGTTGTCAGACCAGTCCAGTTTATTGTTCAGGTGAACACCCAGGTACTTATAAGAGTCCACTATCTCAATGTCCTTTCCCTGAATGTTCACCGGTGTGGGGGGAGTGGGTCTCGGCCTGCGGAAGTCCACCACCAGCTCTTTGGTTTTACCCGCATTGATCAGGAGGTGGTTCCGCTGGCACCAGTCCACAAAGTCCAGGTTGAGTTCTCTGTACTCCACCTCGTCGTCGTTGGTGATGAGGCCGACGAAGGCGGAGTCATCAGAGAACTTCTGCAGGTGACAGGTGGATGTGTTGTGGGATAAGTCTGCAGTGTAGAGGGTGAAGAGGAAGGGAGCCAGGACCGTCCCCTGTGGAGCCCCCATACTGCAGATGACCAGATCAGACACACAGTCCCGTGTCCTCACAAACGGTGGCCGGTTGGTCAGGTAGTCCAGGAGCCAGGATGTGAGGTGCGGGTCGACTCCAGTGTGCTGCAGCTTGTCCCCCAGAAGCGTGGGCTGGATGGTGTTGAAAGCACTGGAGAAATCATAGAACATGATCCTCACAGTGCTCCCAGCCCTCTCCAGGTGAGAGAGAGATCTCTCCATGAGGTAGAGGATGGCGTCCTCCACCCGGATGCCTGGCTGGTAGGCGAACTGCAGCTGGTCCATCGATGAGCTCACCAGGGGGCGCAGATGGAGAAGGACCAACCTCTCCAAGGTCTTCATCAGGTGTGATGTCAGCGCCACCGGCCTGAAGTGGTTGAAGTCCTTGGGGCGGGAGATCTTCGGCACCGGTACCACACAGGTCGACTTCCAGAGCTGTGGTACTCTCCCCAGTTGAAGGCTCAGATTGAACATGTGCCCCATGACCCCACTGAGCTGGTCTGCACAGGTTCTGAGGAGTCTGGAGCTGATGCCATCCGGACCGGTTGCCTTCCTGACCTTTAGCCTCCTCAGCTCTCTGTTCACCTGGGCTGTTGTGAAGGACAGGCTGGAGCAGGGGGGCTGTGTGTTGGTAGTTGTGGGAGTGAGGGTGTGGCTGACACTGGGGGAAGCAGAGAGCGTCGTGCAGGGGGGTGGGATGGGGGTGGGGACAGCTGGTGGTGGTGATTGCAGTGGGATGGAATGGGTCGGGGGAGGGGTGGATGTCTGTTCAAATCTGTTGAAGAAAATGTTCAGATCATTCACCCACTCCTGGTCCCAAACCAGCTCGATGTTGGAGTCCTTGTGACCCGAGATGGCTTTCAGGTCCTTCCAGACTCCGCTGACATTCTGCTGCTGCAGCTGTTCCTCCATCTTCCTCCTGTAGCTGCTTTTCCCCTCCCTGATCTTCCTCCTCAGCTCTCTCTGCACAGTCCTCATCTCCTCCCTGTCTTTTGTTTCAAAGGCCCTCCTTTTGTCCTTGAGGAGGGTCCTTATCTCAGGAGTGATCCACGGTTTGCTGTTGGCAAAACAGCGTATGGTCTTGGTGGGAACCGTGTAATCCACACAGAAGTTTATGTAGTCTGTTATGCAGTTTGTGAGGCCGTCGATGTCCTCCCCGTGGTCCTCATAGAACACTTCCCATGCAGTTGTCTCAAAACAGTCTTTGAGAGCCTCTTCTGCCTCATCGGACCAGATTTTAATGGTGCGGGTCACAGCTGGTTGTCTGTGTACCAGAGGTTTGTACACAGGCAGGAGGTGCACAAGGTTGTGATCTGATCGGCCAAGGGGAGGTATTAGTGTTGATCAGTACTTGGGTGTTAAGATGGATTGTTAAGTTTCAGTTTCTATTCTCTTCTCTGTGGCTCTGCACGCCATAGACATTTACACTAGACGCCTCACTGACTGGCAGGAACATACCTTAGTGCATCCGCCATCTTGTGAGGGGCATTTGTCAGGACTTCAGCAACAATACAGCATCACTGTTCTGCTTTTGGTTGTACAAACAGACAAAATCAGGACAATGGACTGCGTGGGATTACCTCCCACAGGTAGGAAAAACATATTTTTTGTTGTTGTCGTTGTGTTTAGCTCATATAACATTAACTTGGGACATAGATGAGCTGGAGCCGTGGGAAATGCTCTCTATTCCCTGGCTTAAGCTCGCCCTCAAACAACAACATCAACGTCTATTGGGTTCATCTAACGGAGGCTATTTTAGTTGCAGTGTGTAGAATATTACATTTCAAGAGAAATGAGTTGCTCAGAACCAGTCAGTGTACTGTTCCCCGCCTGTTCCAGCAGGAGAACCTCAGCCTGATCCCAGTAGGAAGTTCTGTCTGGCTGTGCTCAAACAGCTGTGAGCAACATGTCACACTTCACTCCTTTTAGACATACTGACATGTACACAAACATTATTATTATATATATTGATTAGGATAGCAGATCAATTGATTGCACATTGCACAAGCAGTGAATTAATGTGATAACACAGGACTCTGAACATGTAAATCCTTTTTCCTCACTAGGACCTCTCCTATGCACTGCCCACATGTCCTGATGCTTTGACAGCCAGACTCAGTGAAGCCATGGCCGAGGTGGAGAGTCTGAGGAGAGAGAAGAGGAATGAAAAGATGGAGAACGGAGGACAAAGAGCACAGTGGGGGGTCTTCTGGAGGAACTGAGAGTGAAAAATCTAATAAATGAAGAGCTGAAAGAGAAAATGTCATATAATATGTAATAATAGATAAATGTGTCACAATAAATAAATATGTAATAGGTAAATATGTAACAATTATTTTCTATGTAATATTAAAGGCAACTATGTCAACATAAATGAATGTATAATAAGTAAATATTTTATTGTGTGTAAATATGTTAAAAAAAATCTAAATTTGTTACACAAAAAAGTTATAACTTGTGCCCTATTGTACATGTTCATTGTACATAAATGTCACATTGTGTGTAAATAAACTCTTTTGCATATATTTGTCATGGCTCCATCATGTTGCTACTCTAAAAGGAGAGGACAGCGTCCCAATGTCCCATCTGCAAACTTCTTCCATTTCCTCTCAATACTTTCTATAAGTACGCTACATTAAATAAATAAATGAAATATTTTTTAATTTAATCAATTAAAAATGAAAGCAATGATTCTTCACAGTCATGTAAATGTATATTTGCGTGGTTTTCTTCAGAAAACACTTCGCTGTCACATAGACTTGTTTAGGCTGACGGGTCAGACTTGCCCCTCACAAGATGGCAGCCGCTCTGACGTATGGGAGCGGTGGGCGGACACAGGCTGCGTGGCGTCTAGTGTATATGTCTATGCTGACACCTGCTCCACTACAGACATAATATAGATCAGGCCTCAATTACTTCCCCCCGAGGGCCAAAATCAGAGCAGCATGCCAAACCAAGGGCCGGAACCATCGCAGGTTTTTTGCACGACGTCATTAAAAGTTGTTTTATTTGCAAATTTTAGCTGATGTTACCATTATTACTATTATTATTGTTGTTATCATTATTATTATAGTAATAGTAGTCAAGTTGGTTGTAGTAATAATTTAAGCCTGGGATTTTAAAAACTTGTTTTGAGGGTCACATAAAAAAGCACTCTTGAAAAAAGTAAGTGTAAAACCAGCTATCTAATTATTTACACAGAGAGAGAGAGAGACAGAGATCCAGGGAGAGATGTTCAGTTTGTTACTGTTTAAATTCCATAATTGTTGTTTCAGTGCTGCTTTGGTTTCTGTTCTTATTTCATCCATTTATTGTTTTTAATTGTGATCTGTTGCATTTGAAGTATAAAAACTGCTATATAAATGAACCTGTTATTACAATTGTTGTAATTTCTGTTATAAACACGAATTAGATGCCAAATAAACAAAAACGAATGAATTCACTCACCAATCAGTGAGAAAAGTGATGGGATGAAGAAATCCCTCTGATGTATGTTGCATCAGAAAGTCTGTTTCTTTAAGTCAGAGATCAGAGGTGAAGAACACTCCTCCACTAAATCCTCCACTCTTCTTGTCGCAGTATTATCTGACACTTACCAAAATCATTTTCCATCATTCCAGCCACATTCCTGACATTCTTAATGTGACCTAATGCATCTGAAGATAGTTCTGAAATGGGCCTGACACTCCTGATATTCCTGGAACTTCTTTTTGGCTCCAATGAATCTTCAAGAAGATCAAGAATCACCTGTATTGGTGAAGTTTGTAACTGAGAGTGTGGATTAGTAGTGAAAGCAGCAGAAGGAGACTTGAACTTTGATTCTTTTCATCATAAAGGTATTTATTCTGGCAACACGAGTATCTATCTGTGATGCAAAGGCTTTTTATACTGCATCTCTGCATGATGACCTGGTTTTTGTAGCCATAAAAAAGTGATTGAGGGGTGGATTGACTCAGACCAGCACTAGTGAAGGCCGAGGTCTGAAATGCAAGGCTGCCACTGTTACAATCTAATCCAACCATTTATAGGACATGCAAATATGTTTCAACTTCCAGCTTTTATTGAAAGATATAAATAAGGATGTGAGGATATAAACACTCTCATATAATATTTTTACATTCATCCATCTTTGCCATGATGATTTTATTGTTGTAAAAAAGTCATGAAAGACCAAAGATTGAGGTGAAAACTGTCTTTATTTTGTCAAAGCTTGAAGAAAATGATGATGAAAGAAGATGAATATTGATGAAGTCAGTTTGCTTTGATGATAGAAGAAAGTGAAAGAGGGTGAATGACAGAGGTGAGATCAGTGTGAGAGTAAAAGCAGTGTGAGAGTCCCAGTGAGTCCGGTCAGGACTGGGAACACTGGTCTCTCCTCAGTGTCTCTCTGAGGGGAGTCTGGGAGCCCCGGGTGGCCTCACAGGTCACAGAGCCCACCTTCCTCCACTGGTCTGCAGGGAGCCTCAGGGTGCTGCTCCAGCTGTAGAGGCCGTCCTTCTGCAGCACCCCGGGGCTCCTGCTCTCCTCCCAGCTGCTGCTGCTGCTGCTGCTGCTGCTGCTGCTGTCCTCCACCTTCCAGCTCAGACTCCAGTCTGAGGGGAAGCCCTCGTTGGCCAGGCACATGAGCGTGGCCTTCCCCTGCTGCAGCTCCTCTCTGGAGGGGGGCAGCACCGTCAGGGTGGGGCGGGTATCACCTAGGAGACACCAATCAAATTAGAGGACAGGGAGCACCCAGCTGTCAATCAACCAGCACACACCTGGACAGCTTTAGTGGGAGACAGCTGATTTGGTCCTGGAAGAAGTTGCTGTCAGAGGCTTTTTCTGCTCCAGCAGTCACTCACTCACACATTGTTTCACTTCCCTTTAAGAAGCCTCTCATGCACATCAGCACAGAGAGAATCATCCAGCACTTTGACCTGAAATACCTCAAACTACACAGGAAGGAACACAAGCTGATGTCTCAACGTTTACTCTTCATTTGCATCAACGTTATCAGAAAGTTTACACTTTACAACTTATGACTGGAAACTTTAACATGAACTTCAAATCTAAATTAATATTTTCAATTATTAGGAGCTAAATTTGAAAAAAAAACAGTGAAAATTATATCAAGAGGTTTTCATAATTTTACAACATTTATCATCAGTATTTCTATTTTACTGTAAAATAACAATATTAATAATACATTTTAAAGCCATCAGGCTCTAACTGAGCACATTTAAAGACTGACAATATCTTTGGTTTTTTCATTTAATCCTAATGAGATTTTAATCCTGTGTAAATTTAAAACTAATAACTTTTCTCTGTGATCAAATTAAAGTGAAACAGAGCTGAGCTAAACTACATGAAATCAATGGAGATTAAAACTTGATCACTACAATAATTATTAAGAAAAAAAAAACATCTTTCTAATCTCAAATCATTCAAAACAAGGTTTAATGTAGGAATTTGAATTATTTAGTTGAAAGAATTAAAAGGAGAATAAACTTACTTCCAACATCCAGTCTGGTTCCTCCACCGAACGTGTACCACAGTGATACAAACTCATTGAGCCGCTGTACAAAAACCTCTGACTGTAGAGAGACGCCACTCTCTGATTCTGAAACCAACAAACTCTCCAAAACAACTTTTACCACCTGATCCTAACGGAACACAAGAGAACAGTTCTTTCATCTGCAATGTCTACTTGAAATACATATATTTATAGAGATTGTTTTAAAGATCATTTTCTATTTTTTTCTATTATGTCTATTGGAATTTATTCCTGAAGGGATTTAACAGCAAAATTAGAAAATAAAATTTGAAAACTACAGACGTATCTTTAATTATTCAGTTTAATTCCTTAATAACTCATGAAAGTTTGAATCCAGAGTGAAAGTGAGAGATGAAAGTGATCCAGGTCCCTGTTGGAGTCAGTCAGAACATTTCCATAGAGCCACTTTGCATCAGCAGCACCATGCTCCAGTGCTCTGGGAGAGTTTATAGTCCTGACAGTTGAAGACTGGATGACTGACAGCCGTCCTTCATGACAACAGAAGACAGAGAAATCCTCCTCATCAGAAACATGAGTGTGATCTGCGTCCTCATCTGGACTCTCCTCTGCTGCTGCTTCACAGGTAAAGTCCAGAGAATCAAACTCCTCTCCTCTGTCAACATCCGTCCCTCTGAAATGAAGCCCACAAAACCATGAGGCTGCTTGATGTTTCTGTCTGTGTTTCCTCAGAGTCCAGAGGCCAGGTCACAGTGACTCAGCCTGCAGCAGTCAGCTCTGCTCCGGGAGCCTCCGTCACCATCACATGTAGGACCAGTCAGAAAGTTTATGTTGATAGTGATGGTGATCAGGCTTTAGCCTGGTACCAACAGAGAGATGGACAACCTCTTAAAATGCTAATTTACTGGGCCAACCGTCGAGCATCAGGGACTCCAGATCGTTTTACAGGCAGTGGATCAAACTCTGACTTCACTCTGACCATCAGTGGAGTTCAAGCTGAAGATGCTGCAGTTTATTACTGTCAGAGTCGTCATGACATCAACAGTCAGAGGGTGTTCACACAGTGAAAAACCGTCGTACAAAAACCTCCCTCAGTCAGACTGAACAGAAACTGACTGCTGCACACTGATACACTTCACTGAACACAAAGCAAATCATAAACTAACAAGATTATAAGTCTGTTACATTTATATTTAAAACTACATGGATAAACTGGTTCTTCAATCATTTTCTCAGTAATCACTGATTAAAACATGGCTGCCCACAGTTTTTCAGCTTATAAACTACTTAAAAGAAAATATACAATTCAAACATAATATAGACATAAGATCGTGTGTTCAGAGTGGAAAATGATTGTTTACGAGACCAAACGGCTCTGAGTTGGGAGTGGTTGGTATCAGCTTGTGATGACCTAAGTTACAGACGAACTGGAAATAATAGTGAAAAAGCACCAGTGTAATCTGGAGCCTGTAGATCATTTTGAATTGAGATTCCTTCACATTGTTGGTGGACTAACAGGCAGATGAGCTCAGCCACACATCACCATCAGCCTCCCAGAGCAATGTAAGATGACCAGCGCCCTCTGCTGGAGGCTACAGACCATTACAGAACCTGCTTCTCAGTTTTCTGGGCTCAGGGTCTTGCAGTACTAGAGAACTCACCTGGGTCCAACCTTTTTTTAAGAGGCAAAGCTGCAGAGAGTCGTCACTTACTAAGTCTCCTGTAGTGCAAATACTTTTTTTCAGAGCATCAGGAAAATGTGCTGTCCTCAAGGCCTGGGGGAAAATCTGTACTGAAATGAACGGGTGTGGTTTGCAGTGTGTTGCTGCACCTCTGATCTGAAGATGGAGGTGAACAAGGTCATCAAAACAATATCTTAGAAACTCAAACATGACCCAGTTTAAAACTTGTATATACTCTATATGTACTTAGAGAAGACAAGTCAGTTTATTAAGAGTGCTGATTAAGGTTTACGAAGGATGAGATGTTTTAATATTGCAGACTTGTTCAGAGTGACGATCCTCACTACCAATCAGCAGACGTGTGGAAGAACCATGCTTCATGCTCACTGCCACAGACAAAGGAATTATTCACTTCATGTTAAATAACCAGGATGGACACAACAAGTGAAGGACATTGAATGTCCCACCTCTCACAATCAGGCACACTCAGAGGTGAGGCGGTTCACTGCTGCTTCAGCGTTTGTTTGGCTGCAGAACCAAACAGCCTTAAATGTGGGATCAAGCAGGGTGTCCATCGTCATGACACTCATGGTCTCAATGGGAGACAAAGACTCACTCAGCATCCTGGTCAGGTGGACACACAGCTGGAGGGCTTTGCATGCAGACTAGAGGACTGACTTTGGACCAGGACACTCTCTGCTCCTCTGAAAGTTCCATGGTGGCTGTATGAAAAGGAGAGAGCCCCCCCAGAGACTCTTTCACAGAGCGGTACTCCTCAGCAGAAAGTGGCGTGAGAGCCGTTCTCATTGACACCAGAGCAGCACCAACTGGCTCTCTCTCTCATCGTACAAGCGCTGCATCATGGTGGAGGTGCTGCTCCACCTGCTGTCCACCTCCTGCAGGAGCTTTAGTTGTGGTCTTGCCATGTGACTCTGCATTTGGCAGAGCTTCTCTTTTGGGACTGTGCTGGACTGGAAGCAGCCAACAATCTTTCTCGCCTTGCTCCTGATCCCCCCCAGCCCAGGTGTGTGATCCAGAGCTTTTTTTACAATTAGGTTGAAAACATGAGCGATGCACTTTGTGTGGCGCATCTTCAATATCCTAGAACATGAGATCATGTAGCTCCTGCATCAGTGACAAGACATCTGACCTTCTTTTGGATTCCCCACTCCTCCATCAGAGCCCTCGTCATCTCAGCAATGTTGTCTGCTGTGTGGGATTCTGGGAAATGTCCCACTCCCAGCAACACCGTGGACAGTGTGTTGTGTTCATAAATAAAATGACAAGTCATAATAATAAATAGCATAATAAATACATTTAACCTCCAGACCCAAACGCTTCCATTTTTATTTTCTCATTTAGATTTATTTTGCTTTTTGAGTTGATTAGAACCCGATGAGTGTAAAAACAAAGAATTATCTTTTAACATGTTGTAGTTTCTGAGAAAAATATTGTCCACATATGAGGACGTTCGTTTTACATTTCAATAGAAAACAATAAAGTCACAATTGAGTAATGATCCAGTGGGTCCAGTCCTCTCTGTCCAGCACCGTTTCCTCCTCATGCTCAAGCTGGGCTCCACTAGGTGTTAGTGGAGAGAACCTCCATCACACCCCACGTCCTTTCTTGGACTGTTCTTGATGGCTTGGTCCTGGTGTCTCTTCAGGGACATTGTTTGAGACATCAGCCTCATCCTGCTGTGTTGGACAGCACTGTCTGGGAGTGCATGATCTGACAATGATCTGATCTGGGCCCAGTCATTCAATGCTCCATTCTCTGTATCTGTACATTTGTGTCTTCAGTCCTGAACACACATGATTTGAGTTTTGGTCTGACAAATATCACCGATCAATAACGAATGAATAAATCTGAAGAATTGAGTTTTTCCAGTCATGACCTGAGCCGACAGCGTGTGCCCAGTGACACCTGGAGCCGCCCAGCGTCTACCAGGTGTGAGCCCGAGTCGTAGAGAGCTGAGGTGGGAAAAACTCCAGCCTGATAAGCAGGACCAGGCCAAGGGGGAATCAAAACTAATTCCTCAGAGTAATAATGGACGGCAACGTTTACTGGGAACCTGATCCAATTCAAAACTATCCAAATACTATTTAAAGCAAAGCACAACTTGCTGCCGGACGACATTCAGAAAATGTTCAGTGAGAGAGAAAATAGTTACAACTTCAGGGGAAAATTACTGTTAAAAACTCATAAAAAGGTTCTTAATGGAATATATCCCTCTGCTGATTTCCTAAATAAACGTTTTGGATTTGAGAACAATAACTGCTCCTTTTGTAATAGACATTGAAACTGCAGACCGTATACTTTATGATTGTATGTACTCTAATGCATTTTGGGATGATTTACATCACTGTTATCTAAACGTGTACCAGCTCCTGATTTCAAATGTGAAAATATTTTATATGGTTTAATAATTAAGAATTCTTTGCATGACATGTCCATCAGAACCATTTTGATTTTAGCAAAGTTTGTTGTACACAAAAATAGAATTCTAAAATGTAAACCACATTTTTTTGTGTTTCGCAAAGAACTGTTTTCATTCTTTTCATCATTGAAACACATGAAGAAACACGAGCTGTGAAACTCCTCAACCCGGCAGAAGATGGAAAACTCAAGGACAACCCCGAGCTCCTGGGACATTCCCCAAGGACAGAAATCTTTCTTTCTCGATTGTATGTCTTTTTCCTTTCTTCTCTCATCTTTGTTATTATGGTCTACCTTCACACTTATTCTTTCTCTCTTTTTTCTATTTTTATTTTGATTGTTTGTATCTTTTATACAACTGTTAACCTCATGATTGTTAAAAATTATTTCTCCTAATTAAAAACAAAGCCGCCCTAAGGAGGCGGAGTTTAGCAGCAATCTGACCAATCACTGATTAACACCAGAGTGAGTGACATGACATTAAACCAATCAGCGTCATTTCATGTGAGACTTGGGGTGACTTTTAAATCGCTCCTGGCTCAGTGATTGGCTTAAAGTCACTTCTGGTTTGTTCTCACGTGATTCTAGAGACGTTGAGATGAAGACAACAAGCGGCGAGTCTCTGATTATTAACTGTCACATCTCTTGTAATTTACCGGTTTTAAAGAAGAAGTTTGTCTGAAAAGCTGCAGGTCAGGTTCAACTTTCTCCAGTTTAGTTATTTTTAAATGCACACAAACAGAAATGTGTTGAGGATTTTCCAAATGTGTCCAGGTTTGTTAATGTTTATAAGAGTTTAGATATGATCATATTTATTAATGACTGAAAATTTAAGAGCTTAAAAAAAGCCATTTATTTTTCGCTTCTTTTTTTGAGGTTTCTATCAAAACATTCTAAAATGATATAAAAGATGTATTGATGTGTTGTTTGAAAATATACCAGATATAGCTTTTGTTTTCCCTAAACTCAGACTAACTGTCATTCCAAGTAAATCAGCAACAAAACACATTGATTTTCTAAAAGGGACTAATGGAGCTTCTGTTTGTTTTTGTTTAAAAGTATGTTAATAAAAGAGTCTTAATAAGTGCTCTCTATTCACCAGCTGTTTAAAAGAACTATAATGTTTTATCACTGGGGGCCTCTCAGTCTAAAAAAGACAAGATTGTTGTAATGTGGTTTATAAACACACTTACTTAAATGAAGTCAACATTGGCTGAAATTGTAAAATAATGAAGAGCTTATCACCAGCCGCCACTGATATATAATCACTGTTATATTTGTTTTGTACATATTCATAAATAAATAAATAAATATAAACAGACAAAACTCTTTGTATGTGAGTCACTACCCTTCTATCACTTGTGACATATCACTTTTGTTTTGTGAGAAATTCTTCGATCGTTCAGTTTGACTGCTCATGAGTTCACCTGAGAGGCTGTGAGGCTCCCGAGATCCTGAAAGATTTACTGAGAGATCCTGAATGCTCACTGAGACTATTCACAAGGCTTTACCACTGCACCACCTGACCTGATCCTTTGGTAAGTTTATTATTTAATGATTTACATCAATACTGTGAGCTGAATGGAAAAAGTACAACATTTAGTGAACTTGCTCGACTCAGGAATGGTAACGCATCATCATTTTCTAAAAAACAAAAGATTATCAGTGTTTAATTACTGTAGAAAGTGTAGCTCTCTTTCATGTCTCACATTGGGAAGGACCTCATCAGAAGCTCCTATTGCATTCTGCCAGCCATTCTTGACTGGAATCAAGTGCATCAGTGTAAAGGGGGCGGAGTCTCTCCCCCTATGTCCTGCTGCAAGCTGGACTCAACAACTTCACACAACTTCACCACAGGCTTGATGCTACAGCTCCTACATTAGTCCATTGGGTGCTTAGTGTGGCTGAGTCCCAGTACGGCTGGTTTTAAGCCAGCTGACCAGAGGGTAACATCTGCCCAGCAATCTGGGAGTCAGGATTTCCTTACTTGTGTAACCCCGGTCCTCTGAGTAGCATCAGTGAGTATCTCACCAGACTACCCTCCTTGCTCGTTTTTTGAATGACTGACAGCGCCAGTGTCAAGCCCTCTTGTTGATGGAGAGACTCCGCCCCCTGGACACTGACACACTTGATTCCAGGCAATAATGGCTTTCAGAATGTAATAGGAGCTTCTAATTAGTTCACGCTGTAGGCGTTCCCAATGTGAGACACTCACTCAGACTATATGGAGGTTCCACTTTACAAGTGCTCAAACCTTTTTCACCAATAATACCTCCATACATTTTCTTTGCCGTGCTGATGTGTAGTCTTGAAAGAGGCGGCTTAAGAATCGGGGTTAATGGCACTTGTCGTCTTTTGACAGAAAAGCCCAGTGATGCCGGTAACGCGTTACTCTCATATGACCACTTTTTTCCGTAACGAGTAATCTAATGCGTTACTATTTCCAAACCAGTAATCAGATTAAAGTTACTTGTCCAAGTCACTGTGCATTAATATTGTAGCGTCCCGCAAGACGAGTTTCTTGTTTGCAAAGCGGCTTTATTATCAAACAGAACCGGGCCCCTTGTTCTCTCTCCTCCAAACGTACACAGACACAAGCAGTGCACGCAGTCTGACCTGGCCCGCCCCCTTCTCCACTCTCAGCCAATCAGTCTCACTAACAGTGTGGTCAGGTGACACAAAAGAATTGGAACCAACCATTGTCATCAGTAAACCTTAACACTGCAATAAGAATCAGCCATTACGAACATTGGAATTTTCATGCAAACTTTTAGGTTTTCATGTTTAAGATTTCCTTACACACTGGAACAAACTTCCCCCTGACATACTCACCATTACCGACTTTGGCCTCTTCAAATCCAGACTCAAACCCATTTATTCATACTGGCTTTTAATCCACAGTAATATGGAGACATTTTGTTTTATTTGGTTTAATTTGATTTTACTCTATTGTTGATATGTCTTTACTCTTTATGAATACATGTTGATTGATTGATTCTATTGAAATTAGTACATCTATAAAAAGTACACAATGCTTCAAGCAATATTCATGTGTCTTTTTGAAAGTATGCTCCAACACTGTGTTGACTCCACAGATGCGACGCATCATATCCACTGTTGGATGGCCGCGAGACGACGTGTTAAAGGTCGGCTTAAATACTCAGAATTCCTTTGAGGAAAGACGGTCAAGGCAGCAGCCCCAGGGTTGGACATTAAAGGTACTATTTGCTGTCTCTCTTTTAACTCTGTTTGATTCGAGAAAGTTGCGTACTTTCTTATTTCTACTGTCTTCTGGAGCTGTCATTCCTCCCTTCAGGCACCAGGTGGAGCTACTCAGGGCCTGCACACCAGACTGGCTGATCTTTTGAAGGTTTGTAAAATTTCTTGTAAAACGTCTTTGTTTCTAAACAAGTTTAATTCTTTCACTAAATTGCCTTGACTTTATTTTTCTGTCCCTTCAAGGCCCCTGCTGGAACCCAAACAGAGGATGACCCAGCTGTGGAGTATGACCGGATGTGTTTCATTGATTTGGTGGATAAAATGCTCCGCCCGAATGGTTGGGAAAGGATCACACCTGCAGAGCTACTTTCCCATCCATTCATTACAATGAGCCATCTCAATGTACGAGGCTTCAACAGATAGTAAGTGTGTGTACAAGTATTCAACATCATCGTGCAAAAGATACATGAAGTTGTTGAGCTTAATCATTGGTTATCTTCCAGTCTGGCATCTTCTATCAAAAACATGGAGGCCTGCGGCTTTTGGAGCTTTGGTGGAGGGGAAAATGTGGAGCAGCCGTCCTCCAGCACAACGAGCTAAAAGCAACACCAAAATGTGACCGGTGAACATCCTCCCTCTGAGCTGAGCGGCCAGGAGCAGCCCTCAGTACAAGTCTTTTTCAGAGGACCAAAGAGATCGTCTAAGAAAAGACATTTGGACCGTTCAGAGTGTGACAGCAGGTATTTGTCTGAACTTTATCCCTCTGATAAATTATAGTATTTTAAACAAACAGACTGACATGTAATGAACCAAACAATTTTTTTTCTTCTTTTGAAAGATCACTGGGAATAAATGAGGACAAGCTCCAGCGCACCACCTATGACTGTACCTTTAACCCCAGGAAAAAGACCAGATTTAACCATCCCACAAGAAAACACGTCGGTAAGACAAGCTCTTAGGAACATCTTTGAAAAATTAAATGACTTGAGCAGTTGGATGGGCTTTAGTTAACAGATAGTTAAATAGATAGTGACACTGTTTAACCAGCATTGATTTACTCAAACAAAGTTTGGTTTTTTAGAATTTATTTTGTGGCAGAAAGAGGAAATATAAAGTTAAAGAGCAGTGGATGCCATCTTTCTCCAAGAAAAGGAGACTATAAATCAAAAAGCATGGAGGTAAGATCACCAGAACTAAATGAGGATGAAAAGCAGTGCGACAACGTCTGACTACACCTCTCTGACCCACTGCTTGTCTCTGAACCCACTGTGAAATACTACTCTTTTTTTACTATTTACTATATTCTTTTTTTTATGTATTAGTAGAAAAAGTATTAATAGAAGAAAAAAATAAGCATTAGATTTAACAATTTATGACATTTTAATGGATGATTGTTCTTTTTTCTTTATTGTACACCGTACATGAGTACCAGTACATTTGAGTTTAAGAGCCCTACTTCAAACGATTACATCAGAAAATTTGCAAATATTACTGATTTTCAAAGTCTAAAGTCGACATGAGAGAGCTTCTTCAAAGTAACATGACAGTGCTGAACACAACTCCACCATCTGAGCTTCAGATGGGATTGAAACTGAATTATGGTTCCGTTTTTGAGCTTCAATGTGGGGGAAGTGAACTATCGTCATGTTAAGGAATTGTTTCTGAACACAAGTAAAACCATCTGAGAGGGTTGCTTTTTCAATCTTTTCATGCCCTTTTAATTAAGACATTTGGAAAATCAAGATTACACATGGCTGTTGTGTCATGATTCCGGGGGGGGGGGGGGGGGGGGGGGGTTCTGACCCAAGATGCAGAACACACGAGACAGCGTTGGACAGATTTGAAAGTGAAAAAACTTAAAAGTTTATTGGGGGTTCCTTCAGCTCCCAGACTACCACCGCAGAGAAGCTTCTCCACGGTGCAGGATGGGAGAGGATGGCGAGGACCGGGAGTCCGCAGGGAAACAGGAACTGTTGCGAGCTCAGGGATCATCACCAGGGGGAATAACTCTGAAGAGAGAGCTGGCACAAACGACTATCCTCACAGGAGTACGGACTGGCGACGACCACTGGCAGCTCCAGGCTTTTAAGGGCGGAGCCGCTGATGAGCCACAGGTGAAACGAGTTATCCTCTCACACTCATGCGAGGGGGAGGAAGGAACACTGCACACAAAACAGAAAGACCACACCCACCAAAACAGACAGAACACAAAACTGCCAGGACCGGACCCACCGAACTCTGACATGTTGAGATATTCTCAGGTTAAACAGAGCTGATCATAACATCCACATCCTGGAGTTCATCAATACCGTTTATTTTAAAGTCTCTGGAAATCGTGAGGTTTCCAGGTGAAATATCTGTATTTAGATGCATAAAAAAACATTTTTTTGAAAAAGATAACATGACTATATGGATGATAATGAGACTGAACTGAAAGAGAGGTTTCACTGCTTGTGCAGCTTGTTGATACTCGATGTGACTGGAAACGTGTCTGAACTCACACAGCAACTCTTGAATGAGAACTTGGTGAGGCGCTTCGGCTCGGTTTGGTGGCAGAGTGGATTCTGGGTCGGGGCCACAGGCTCGCCGGCAGACGAGACGTGGGCCTGGATTAACAACGGGAAAAGGGGGAATTCAACGTAAGATTGTGCACACTCACACTTGGACATTTCGTTTCTACAAATAATTGTTCTGATTCAAGATAAATTTGTCTTTGATTTTTTTGCTTTTTGTTTCAACCAAAGACAATGGAGAAGTGGTCAGCCCAACCAAAGTGGAATTCAGAGAGGGAACTGTGGGACTTTTACTACAGTAATGATGGACTGAAGACGTTGTATAATGCAAACTGCCAGCAGCAGGTCTTCAACTGGATCTGTGAGATGGAGCGGAAGAGGACGTGAAGCCTCCATGAAAACCACTGTGTTATTACTTATTTTTCAGGTATATCAGCCCTTGGAACTTGGAAAGTTCCCAGTTGGAAAGTTCCCATTTCCCGGTTGGAAGTGTTCAATATACAAGCAACATTAGTAAACAATGAATACAGTCTTTGTTGTGTACAGACTTGATTCCTCCATGTATGTAAATGCTGCTGTTATCTAGTAAATGGTTGCATATGCTAAAATAAAGAGATCTGGTGGTTTTCCATCAAAGTAAAAAAATAAATAAAACAGGTTTATAACAGATTATTCTTGGGTTGAGTGAGATCACAGTAGTGGGTGTGAGCGATCAGAAACTTTCCAGTTTATCAAGCAGGACAGCATTAAAATGTATTTTAGCCCTTGGAGCACAGCCACTCATGATAATTCCAAATATGAATATAATTTTTTTTTAACTCTTCAAGCCTTTAACCATGACTGAATAACTGTTGTAGTAACTAAACGAATAAAAAGAACCTTTAAGATAAAAATCCTTGTCACTCATTATTGTTGAATTAAGTGGGAATCATGTTGTTTATGCGATCTCCCTTCAACTGACCTGCGGCCCCTGTGAATAATTAACACATGAACTTCAGTTTGTAAAAGTACACACTCTCCCAAACTCAAATACACACACAGGCAAAAGACCTGAGGAGGAAAAACAACAAAAACCTCCTCGGATGCAATCCTGGTAAACGAGTCCTCATCTTAACAGCAAACATGGACAACAGGAAAATATTCAATGGAGTTCCCAATGACACGTATGACAGACTGGAGTTTCAAGAGGAATCTGGTATGGATGAGCAGCCTGCCTCCGCAGAGCAGGAGAAGCAACACGGTCGGTGGCAGAGAGAAATCTCAACGCTCCTCCATGATGTCAAAGGATCTCTGCTGTAAAACTGAAGATCACTCTTCAGTTCTTAATGTTTCTTGACTTTGGGTCTCCGATTTTATAAATAGTCCTTCCAGAAAATATCAAAATGTGTAAATCAGTGTTATAGTAAATTAAAATGTCAAAGTCATTTTACTTCAGGGGCCAGATGCAGCACAATTCAATCTGAAATAGGCAGAGCCGGTAAATAATAGCATTATGAAATATAAATAAATAACTGCAACCCAAAATCTGTGTATTTTACTCCAACAAAGTAATAACACAGTATTGAGTTCACATTTAATAAGCTATAACACATGACAAACCTGAAATTTGAATAAATTAACTGTAGTTTTTAACATTATGCCTCAGTTCTGCATGTCTTTTACAACGTACAGATGACAGTGAATTTTTTATGAAACTATTTACATCTTCAAATGCAGAAAATGTTTGTCCACATGTAGCTGGAAGTCAGATACATAGTTGGTTAGTTGATATCGTCATCAGAATAACTTGTTAAATTCTAGAAATTATCTTTAATATTGACACATTTCTACATCTGTGTCCACAGACATTTACACTAGATGCCTCACAACTGGCAGGAACATACGTCAGTGCGTCCGCCATCTTGTGAGGGGCATTTGTCAGGACTTCAGCAACGATACAGCATCACTGTTCTGCTTTTGGTTGTACAAACAGACAAAATAAGGACAATGGACTGCATAGGATTACCTCCCACAGGTCGGAAAAACACATTTTTTGTTGTTGTACACAAACATTATTATTATATATATTGATTAGGATAGCAGATCAATTGATTGCACGTTGCACAAGCAATGAATTAATGTGATAACACAGGACTCTGAACATATAAATCTTTATTTTTCACTAGAACCACTCCTATGCACTGCCCACATGTCCTGATGCTTTGACAGCCAGACTCAGTGAAGCCATGGCCGAGGTGGAGAGTCTGAGGAGAGAGAAGAGGAATGAAAAGATGGAGAACGGAGGGCAAAGAGCACAGTGGGGGGTCTTCTGGAGGAACTGAGAGGGAAAAATCTAATAAATGAAGAGCTGAAAGAGAAAATGTCATATAATATGTAATAATAGATAAATGTGTAACAATAAATAAATATGTAATAGGTAAATATGTAACAATTATTTTCGATGTAATATTAAAGGTAACTATGTAAAAATAAATGAAAGTATAATAAGTAAATATTTTATTGTGTGTAAATATGTTAAAAAAAAATCTAAATTTATTCCACAAAAAAGTTCTAACTTGTGCCCTAATGTACATGTTCATTGTACATAAAAGTCACATTGTGTGTAAATAAACTCTTTTCCATATATTTGTCATGGCTCCATCATGTTGCTGCTCTAAAAGGAGAGGACAGCGTCCCAATGTCCATCTGCAAACTTCTTCCATTTCCTCTCAATACTTTCTATAAGTACGCTACATTAAATAAATAAATGAAATAATTTTTAATTTAATAAATGAAAAATGAAAGCAATGATTCTTCACAGTCATGTAAATGTATATTTGCGTGGTTTTCTTCAGAAAACACTTCGCTGTCACATAGACTTGTTTAGGCTGACGGGTCAGACTTGCCCCTCACAAGATGGCGGCCGCTCTGACGTATGGGAGCGGTGGGCGGACACAGGCTGTGTGGCGTCTAGTGTATATGTCTATGCTGACACCTGCTCCACTACAGACATAATATAGATCAGGCCTCAATTACTTCCCCCCGAGGGCCAAAATCAGAGCAGCATGCCAAACCAAGGGCCGGAACCATCGCAGGTTTTTTGCACGATGTCAGTAAAAGTTGTTTTATTTGCAAATTTTAGCTGATGTTACCATTATTACTATTATTATTGTTGTTATCATTATTATTATAGTAATAGTAGTCAAGTTGGTTGTAGTAATAATTTAAGCCTGGGATTTTAAAAACTTGTTTTGAGGGTCACATAAAAAAGCACTCTTGAAAAAAGTAAGTGTAAAACCAGCTATCTAATTATTTACACAGAGAGAGAGAGACAGAGATCCAGGGAGAGATGTTCAGTTTGTTACTGTTTAAATTCCATAATTGTTGTTTCAGTGCTGCTTTGGTTTCTGTTCTTATTTCATCCATTTATTGTTTTTAATTGTGATCTGTTGCATTTGAAGTATAAAAACTGCTATATAAATGAACCTGTTATTACAATTGTTGTAATTTCTGTTATAAACACGAATTAGATGCCAAATAAACAAAAACGAATGAATTCACTCACCAATCAGTGAGAAAAGTGATGGGATGAAGAAATCCCTCTGATGTATGTTGCATCAGAAAGTCTGTTTCTTTAAGTCAGAGATCAGAGGTGAAGAACACTCCTCCACTAAATCCTCCACTCTTCTTGTCGCAGTATTATCTGACACTTACCAAAATCATTTTCCATCATTCCAGCCACATTCCTGACGTTCTTAATGTGACCTAATGCATCTGAAGATAGTTCTGAAATGGGCCTGACACTCCTGATATTCCTGGAACTTCTTTTTGGCTCCAGTGAATCTTCAAGAAGATCAAGAATCACCTGTATTGGTGAAGTTTGTAACTGAGAGTGTGGATTAGTAGTGAAAGCAGCAGAAGGAGACTTGAACTTTGATTCTTTTCATCCATAAAGGTATTTATTCTGGCAACACGAGTATCTATCTGTGATGCAAAGGCTTTTTATACTGCATCTCTGCATGATGACCTGGTTTTTGTAGCCATAAAAAAGTGATTGAGGGGTGGATTGACTCAGACCAGCACTAGTGAAGGCCGAGGTCTGAAATGCAAGGCTGCCACTGTTACAATCTAATCCTACCATTTATAGGACATGCAAATACGTTTCAACTTCCAGCTTTTATTGAAAGATATAAATAAGGATGTGAGGATATAAACACTCTCATATACTATTTTTCCATTCATCCATCTTCTAAACCGCTTTGCCATGATGATTTTATTGTTGTAAAAAAGTCATGAAAGACCAAAGATTGAGGTGAAAACTGTCTTTATTTTGTCAAAGCTTGAAGAAAATGATGATGAAAGAAGATGAATATTGATGAAGTCAGTTTGCTTTGATGATAGAAGAAAGTGAAAGAGGGTGAATGACAGAGGTGAGATCAGTGTGAGAGTAAAAGCAGTGTGAGAGTCCCAGTGAGTCCGGTCAGGACTGGGAACACTGGTCTCTCCTCAGTGTCTCTCTGAGGGGAGTCTGGGAGCCCCGGGTGGCCTCACAGGTCACAGAGCCCACCTTCCTCCACTGGTCTGCAGGGAGCCTCAGGGTGCTGCTCCAGCTGTAGAGGCCGTCCTTCTGCAGCACCCCGGGGCTCCTGCTCTCCTCCCAGCTGCTGCTGCTGCTGCTGCTGCTGCTGTCCTCCACCTTCCAGCTCAGACTCCAGTCTGAGGGGAAGCCCTCGTTGGCCAGGCACATGAGCGTGGCCTTCCCCTGCTGCAGCTCCTCTCTGGAGGGGGGCAGCACCGTCAGGGTGGGGCGGGTATCACCTAGGAGACACCAATCAAATTAGAGGACAGGGAGCACCCAGCTGTCAATCAACCAGCACACACCTGGACAGCTTTAGTGGGAGACAGCTGATTTGGTCCTGGAAGAAGTTGCTGTCAGAGGCTTTTTCTGCTCCAGCAGTCACTCACTCACACATTGTTTCACTTCCCTTTAAGAAGCCTCTCATGCACATCAGCACAGAGAGAATCATCCAACACTTTGACCTGAAATACCTCAAACTACACAGGAAGGAACACAAGCTGATGTCTCAACGTTTACTCTTCATTTGCATCAACGTTATCAGAAAGTTTACACTTTACAACTTATGACTGGAAACTTTAACATGAACTTCAAATCTAAATTAATATTTTCAATTATTAGGAGCTAAATTTGAAAAAAAAAACTGTGAAAATTATATCAAGAGGTTTTCATAATTTTATAACATTTATCATCAGTATTTCTATTTTACTGTAAAATAACAATATTAATGATGCATTTTAAAGTAAGAAGAGAAACAGAATTGGGAAACATTCTATAGAACCAAGAATAAATCCAGCTGTGATGAAGAGACACTCAATAAAACAAGAAGAATAAAACCTGCACACATTCCAACACAAACACATTTCAAACAGTGGACATGTCAACTAAAACTCAGCCCAAAGACAGACCAGTGCACCAGAAATGTCCCTAAATACACAGGTCAGTGTAAAAACAGCTTCAACATGAGACTGGTAGAGTTAAAACAGTGTGTTCCACAGCCATCAGGCTCTAACTGAGCACATTTAAAGACTGACAATAGCTTTGGTTTTGTCATTTAATCCTAATGAGATTTTAATCCGGTGTAAAATTAAAACTAATAACTTTTCTCTGTGATCAAATTAAAGTGAAACAGAGCTGAGCTAAACTACATGAAATCAATGGAGATTAAAACTTGATCACTACAATAGTTATTAAGAAAAAAAAGCATCTTTCTAATCTCAAATCATTCAAAACGAGGTTTAATGTATGAATTTGAATTATTTAGTTGAAAGTATTAAAAGGAGAATAAACTTACTTCCAACATCCAGTCTGGTTCCTCCACCGAACGTGTACCACAGTGATACAAACTCATTGAGCCGCTGTACAAAAACCTCTGACTGTAGAGAGACGCCACTCTCTGATTCTGAAACCAACAAACTCTCCAAAACAACTTTTACCACCTGATCCTAACGGAACACAAGAGAACAGTTCTTTCATCTGCAATGTCTACTTGAAATACATATATTTATAGAGATTGTTTTAAAGATCATTTTCTGTTTTTTCTATTGTGTCTATTGGAATTTATTCCTGAAGGGATTTAACAGCAAAAACAGTAAATTAAATTTGAAAACTACAGACATATCTTTAATTATTCAGTTTAATTCCTTAATATTCTCATGAAAGTTTGAATCCAGAGTGAAACTGAGAGATGAAAGTGATCCAGGTCCCTGTTGGAGTCAGTCAGAACATTTCCATAGAGCCACTTTGCATCAGCAGCACCATGCTCCAGTGCTCTGGGAGAGTTTATAGTCCTGACAGTTGAAGACTGGATGACTGACAGCCGTCCTTCATGACAACAGAAGACAGAGAAATCCTCCTCATCAGAAACATGAGTGTGATCTGCGTCCTCATCTGGACTCTCCTCTGCTGCTGCTTCACAGGTAAAGTCCAGAGAATCAAACTCCTCTCCTCTGTCAACATCCGTCCCTCTGAAATGAAGCCCACAAAACCATGAGGCTGCTTGATGTTTCTGTCTGTGTTTCCTCAGAGTCCAGAGGCCAGGTCACAGTGACTCAGCCTGCAGCAGTCAGCTCTGCTCTGGGAGCCTCCGTCACCATCACATGTAGGACCAGTCAGAATGTTTACGGCTCTAACCATTTAGCCTGGTACCAACAGAGAGATGGACAACCTCCTAAATTGCTCATTTACTACACCAGCTATCGAGAATCAGGGACTCCAGATCGTTTTACAGGCAGTGGATCAAACTCTGACTTCACCCTGACCATCAGTGGAGTTCAAGCTGAAGATGCTGCAGTTTATTACTGTCAGAGTTTTCATCTTATCAACAGTCAGAGTGTGTTCACACAGTGAAAAACCGTCGTACAAAAACCTCCCTCAGTCAGACTGAACAGAAACTGACTGCTGCACACTGATACACTTCACTGAACACACACACACACACACACACACACACACACACACACACACACACACACACACACACACACACACACACACACACACACACACACACACACACACACACACACACACACACACACACACACTAACATAAACTGAACTAATGAATTTATTTATTGAGATCAGATGTTTCTTCACCAGAGGCGGTGGTGTTTCAACATGTAAATACTTGGTGGTGAGTCTACTGAGCGCAGAGTTCAACACCACTTAATACCAAACTAAAGTTTGTGCAGAAGTTTTGAGCTCCAACATCTTCATGACAACCATATACTGTAGGATCCCATCTTGTGAAAAGGTTTAACACGGGGAATAGCCTCTGATTAAATCATTTAATAAACTAAACTGTGTCTCGGTGGGGAGTTGAACACGGGCCTACTGATTGCAAGGAAAGAATTCCTCCACTAGACGAGCAGCATATTGATTTACAAGTGAGATTCTTACACAGATTTTATTATGACCTTACACTCACTTTACCTCCAGTTTCTCCTCTGAAGTCAGAGTTTTACATTTATACACCAGTAAATAATCAACCTCATTCATTTGGATTCTTAACTGTTAGCTCTCGCGGCGCATAAGCTGGCGTCACAACTCACTCTGGTTCTGTCAAGCAGTGCCTCCATTGACGCCAGCCAATCAGCTCTGAGCTTCTAAATCATCCTGGAGCAGGGCTTCGGGCTGCCAGCCCCACTCTCCATAAAGATCATGTGATCTGAATGAATGTACCACAGCCTGAGCATGAACACTTACATTTGACTGCATGAAATACAAACTGCATTGAGAGAGAGGAGCTCGTCCAACTCATGCAACCATCAGTGTGGATCAGGAGAAAACTCAGCCTGAAGCAGCAAGAGGAGACCAAGAACCAGGAAGTTCAATCCTCACACACAAATATGCAACTCAGGAGGAAGCTATATTCACAGAAAATAAAATATTATAGATGATCTTAAAGGATTAATAATGTACTTTGCCTTCAGTTATTTTTCGCTGGTTCATCAGGTGGTGCTCAGCTCCACCTGCCCCTAATGACCAACTGCTCCTGACCAGAGGTATTAATAATCATTTCCTGGGGAATTGCACCCCAGGAAATCCGGGCCGTTTTCCAATTCTTAGAGTGCCAGTGTGTACTCGCCTACGTCACGAGTAACTACTTGCAAGGTGTCCTCGCAAGTGCGGAAATGCAAATTTACGGGGACGCATCGAGCTCAACAAACAATTGGAACACGAGCGTACTCGGCATCACAGTTGTAAGAAGCACACGTGGTGGAGTTACAAAACATCACAAAACGTAACAAAAACCAATGGAAGGAGTGGTGGCTGCTGCCATGGCAGGTATGATGTACCGTGAAGCCGAGGAGGAAGCAGCACGACTGCGGAGGGAGAACCAGGAGAGATTAGACAGGGTGCGGAGGAGGAGGAGGAGGAGGAGGAGGAGGAGGAGGAGGGCCCTGATAGCTCACCTCTCTGGTTGGGCTGATGGCCTTAAAAACGTGGCTGATTTGTTCATGACATGTTAGGATGAGAACTTATTTGTACCTTTTCTATCAAATATGATGTTTGTAGTACAGTGTTAGTATTACTTCTCGCCCCCTGTCCTCCTACACTGCCTTTCTATTACTATTCATCTGATTGGACGTAAGCTAAGAATAAAAGGTGAACAGTAATTCTCCACTAATAACACCATTATTTTACTGTTTGTTTTACTGAGTGTCTCTGATGTATTTTAAACGAAATAACCAGCATTCGACATACCTTCTCCTCATGTCTTCTATCATTAGGATGTACTGTATTCCACTTTGTGTACTATACATCCTAGTGAAGCACATAAATCATTAGTAGTAATCATTTCTCTTTAGAGTAAATCCAGAAATTCATACATGGCTGACACTGTGGAGCAAAGTAAGATATTGAGCATAAACAGAGCAAGTCAGAAGTACAAGGAAACTTTATTGAACAAACAACATTACTTACAAAAGTAAAAGCACAAATAAGTTAGAAAGTGAGAAACATGAACTTCAAAACAATGACATGTTTTTAAACTTTTCTAAAATTCTCTCTTTTATTTACCAGGAGCAGAGGCCCCTGCAGCGATATGCACAGGTTAATAACACTGTGCCTATCCTGGACCCTTTCTTCTCTGGAGGGGACGTGACACCAGCCTTCAGGGTTTCCAGGGAGAGCATCGTGAGGCTCACACAAATGCTGCCCCGGGAAAAAATCCATGGATGGAGTCATGAGCTGGAGGTGCTGGTGACCATTTACTGGCTTGCCTGTGGCGCCTCCTATGGAGTCACAGCAGACGTCTTTTCTGTGCCACAAACAACAGTGTGGCGGATCATCCACAACACTGTTGACGATCTCATGACCATCTTTCATACTGTGATCCACTTTCCCAGACAGGAGGAGATGGAGGACATCGGAGCTGCTTTTGTCCGCCTGGCCGGCCATCAGGCATTCTGCCGTGCTGCTGGGGCCATTGATGGATGCCACGTACAAGTTGTTCCTCCTGCAGAGCCACAAAAGAAAAGTTATTACAACAGGAAACTTTTCCCCTCCATCATCCTGCAGGGCATTTGTGATGCCAAAGGGACATTTCTTGACGTGTACATTGGCAACCCGGGATCTGTGCATGATGCCCTTGTCCTGTGCAGATGCCCCATGTACCAGAATGCTCTGTACCCCAGCTGGGTACTTCCTGCTGGGTGATGGAGGGTATCCCTGCCTGCAGCGCCCAGTCTCCGTAATGACACCTTACCGCCAACCTGTTGCAAGTAAGAAAGCTTTAGCTTAATAATCCCAAACATGAACACTAACGATACACAACAACTTCTTACCATGATGACATCACAATATATCAAATGTTTTCCATGTGAATTTTGATTGACAGGCCAGGTTGAAGCCCGGTACAACACATACCACGCCAAAGGGAGAAATATAATAGAGCGCACCTTTGGAGTTTTGAAAACCCGTTGGCGCTCTATTTTCCTGAGAGCTCTGGAAATCGTCCTGACTTTGCACCGAAGGTGGTTGCTGCCTGCTGCATCCTCCACAACATCTGTGCTGCAGCAGGTGACATCATTGAGGCAGAGGATGGTCCAGCGGTGGAGGATGGAAACGGCCCAGATGATGCTGAGGACGACCAGAGGGACCTGGCAGGAAGACGCATGCGAGCGAGACTCGCTGCCCAGCGGTCTGCTCCTGAAGGGCGACCTGCATGCCTCAGTGAGCATGACTACATCTAGACAGGAAGTAGTTGTAGTCATGCTCACTATTGTGAATGTATGTATATAGATGGAGATAGGGATAGATAGAGAGATAGATAGGTGTAAACATTATTGTTATTCATCTTTTACCATATTGTACTTCTTGTTTTCACAAATTAGAGCATATCACTGTAAATAATTGTATAGGGCTGCACAATATTGGATGTAACATGTTTTTTGTTTGTGTAATAATAAACACACAGTTGCATTGCAGAACAAATTGCTCGGGTGGATTTCGTCAATCATAATTTATTTACACGTTTTTCAAACAGAGCGAGATATCTCTCAGCTCTTTCATCCGCTGCTTTCTCTCTCTCCTGTGCTCTCGCCATGTACTGCCTCTCCCTCTCCTCCTCTCTCTCCGCCTGCTCCTTCAGGACAGCATCGTTGTCCCTCCCTCGCCTCTGTACTCTGTGGCTGGCCGGGGCTTCGTCTGGGGTGGAAGAGGTAGAGGCTACAGTGCTGACAACGCCACCTGTAGTGGCAGTGAGGTTTGCAGCAACAACCAGGGGCGGAGTGATGGAGTGTTGCCCCCGGAGTGCAGCATCCATATCCCCATACCACTGCCAGGTGGCAGCGGTCACACTACCTGCCTCGACCCCTTTTCACGTTGGCGGGTCCCTAAGCTCCTGAAAATAGTATTAAAATAATAATAGTACATATATTAATTAATACATTGAGAAGCTAAAGGTGCGTTTACACATAAACAAAGACAAGTTACAAAATGCACCGTCTCAATTCCTGACCCCAGATCACCATTTGCACCTAAATTTATGCTTCAGGTCAGAGGAGTCACGGACAGTTATCATGCGTTACAATTAATATCACGAAATGAAGACGAATCATGGCGGGCCATCATGCACGGACACCTACATGGTTCTGTGCCGTTGGGCATCGTCACTTTCTCTCATTAATCTGTCAGGAATGTTGCGAATTGGGAGAATATGAACATTATATTCGCAACTCTTAGTGCCACTGTGTATGCGCACCTTCAGTGTGTAAACATACTCACCCTGCTGAAGCTCACTTCTTTTCAGGGCCACTGCATCTGTTCCGTTGTCTGTGTTACGTGTCATATATGATTACCTTGTATTTGGCCTTCAAATTGTCCCACTTCTTCTTGGCCTGTTTGGCCGTCACGTCCGACCTGTCACAAACTCTCTGATACGGACATAAAAACAAAAAGACTTACACACTACCACTTCAAGTTATTTATACATGGATGAATATATATGCATGCAATAATTCAAGCATTCAAAAACAACACTCACTCCCATCCACATCTGGATGACTTCCTCTTCCCTGTGAAGAGGAACTCATTGTCAGTTCGCCACTGGATCAGGGCTTTGGTTTCCTCAGTTGTCCCTTGATTAAGATAGTACATGGTGTTAGTTTGAATCTACAGCATCCTCCAGTGTAATGAGTTGAAGACTTTTGCACAGTTAAGACAAAGCAATGTGGTCAGTAGTACCTTCACCTCTCATTTTAAGCATTAACGTCAAATGTAATAGCTTTGAACATGATCTTCCCCCTCAGCCGAGCAGATTTGCTTAGTAACTAATTTAAATTCACACAGACACCATTAAGTTTCACACAAAATACTTTATATCTCATGTTTGACCACTGTAGAAAAATCTCAGCCAGCCGTCTGGATGCACAATCTCCGAAAACGTTGGAACAAATGTTCTATTAAGTGTGATTTAAATATGTCGACCTCATTTCAACATTTTAAACAGCTATATTGGCGCGTAAAACACTCATAAAACTACACTCTGTTGAACAATGAAGCTTATATTTTACATTGTGTATTTTTGTTGTTTTAGGTTGATGTTATTCTCTTGTTGATATTGTTTGTGAACAAAAGCTTTCTCAGTTCTGCAGTGATACTTTTGTGCAGATTTCATTTTCCCTGCATATATTGAGTGAGTTCATAACAAGTCATTTCTATTTACCTACAAACTTTGTCCTGCATTTTATTATGGCCAAATCATTCAAAGATCATGAAAAAAGCTTTCATTTTATTTTCATTCAGATTTGCATATTGATGATGATTCACTTCATAAGTAATGGCACATTGTTCTCCCCGTACTTTAAAGTAGATGAGCTGCTTTTCTAAGTAAAAAGTATCTGCAATACTGGCCGTGTACTTCAAACACTCCTATTCCCTCCTCCTACTCCCCATGTCTCCAAAGCTGCTTCTTCATACTGAAACCTACTGGATATAGGGGGAACTGCAGGTCAGTATTGCTATTGCATCCTTCCATCCACCCATAACAAAACCCATTTAATGCCAAAGATGTTGATCATTTTATTCTCAACTCATGATGATCATTCAGTAAGTCGTATTTTTCTATAAAATTATCCAGTCTGTTTACATATAATGTTTTAAAGTTGTTGTTTTTTTCTCAAACTGAGGAAACAAATTCTAGAATTTCAGATTATGTATTTGTCTACAGTTTTATAGCTTGGAACCACCTTGGTTATTTTCATCCTGTCAGGAAAAATAACTGTTAAAAGGGATCTATTGCATATATAAGTAATTGCTTAAGTATACGATCTATTACATCTTTTACACAAGACATATCAATTGTTAGAATCACTAGACTTTTAAACTTTCTGTGCACTTCTGAAACATCACTTTCAAAAACTCAGTCTAGAAACATTGAAATACTGTTTTGAAATGTAAAACCAAACAGACAGTCTCATACATGAGGTTTAATTTCCTTTGTCATCTACTGAAACATGGTGTGACTGTGGTACTCAGTAGTGTAAATGTAATCAATGAGAGATTTGTACAATTCAGAAACTTTTCAATATAGAAATCTTAAAATATGAGTTACTTAAAGATTAAAGTCATTGAAAGAACTTAATGGTTTAAATCTCATTTAAAATGGTCTTTTTGCACAACTTGCTGTTTCTTAACAAGCTTAACAGCCTCATCTAATGTCTCAACACTCAACAGTGTGCTTTAAGAAAGTACCAGAAAACAATAAAGACCATGTCAGCAGTACATAGAAGGTTCTACATAGTATCATTCAACAGGCTTCCAGTAAGGATACTGTTATTGAAAACAGACACACTTCACAAACTACAGACCCACAATTCTCCCAAATCCTAGAAAAACTCTTCAACGACATACTAGATACATTCAGAGAAATGAAATCTAATTCATTAAATCTAGGTCAAACCAAAATCATGATATTTGGAAAATATGAAATAAATAAACAGGTAAAGGTTCAAGTAGAGGGTGTAGATAGAGAAAAGGTGATTGAAGACAAATTTCTAGAAAAATGTAAGGATGAGTACGAGCACATTACAACTCTACAAAGCTGATTTCCTTTGATCTGAGCGTCTCCATGGCTCCAGTGCTGATCTCCTATCAGATCAAAGGAGATCAGTGCCTTTTGCCATGGAGATGCTCAGATCCAAGATTTCCTCCGACTTTGATCTCCGTTGATCTCCATCCGGTGCCTCTCCCATCCACTTTGTGATGAAAGGCTCATGATTGTTCTTTTTCACAACCTTGGTGATGACGTCATCATTAGATTCAGGTATGCTGAAGCAGGCAGAGAACTAAAACATGCAGGACACCAGCACTCTCTGACCCAGTTTGGACACCCTGTCTTAAACCATCAAGAGACAGCTTAGTTTTATCCTACTGATGACGTGTTGCTGCAATAGTCATCTTGCTCAGTTTCAAGTTTTTTCCCACAGACAACAGAGCACTCTGTAACAGGATTTGACAGATAGTGACGGGGCGCGGCCAGCAGGGGGCAGCAGCGAGGCTGACTTGCTCTTTGACTGTGTGACTGTGGTGACCAAATCCAGGGGACGTATTACATTGGTTATTGATGTAGCTTAAAGAGGTGGAACAGATTAAACATTCAGATGAAACAATCAGCAAATAAAAGTCAAATGAAGAAAACGTACAAGGGCGTATTAGTCAATGATATCAGTGATTTCATGTGTTTGTTTTTTTACTATTTCCAATAAAAACCACAGAAAGATTAAAACAGACAACAGATAGATATCATTACAAATGAGTCAGAAGAGAGGAATCCCTGGATAAACTAGTTATTGAGGTACAATCGGATGACTGGGAACTCATTTATAAAGGAAAAGACGTCCTGTCACTATGAGTGTACAATCAAACAATACAAGAGAAAGTGAAATATGGATCTGGACTCTGGGAGCAGTGGGCGGAGCTGAGGTTGCACCGTGAGAGAGAGAGAGAGAGAGAGAGAGAGAGAGAGAGTGTGTGCACACCAAGAGAGAGACTGAGACAGAGACTGAGTTTTACACTCGGACTTGGACTTGGAGTGGAGTGGATTAGACTGGAGGCCCAGGCACATGACCACCTCAGCTTCCACTCAGAGCCCAGACCAGCTGTTCAGATTTGGACACTTGGAGATGAGAAGCGGGAGGCTCCATGATTCCTGTTCATGCAGAGGTTTTATTTCCCTTTGCCACTGAAGGCAACACACTCACTAGTCACCAGTCCACAGATGAAAACACAAAATCATTTGTGTACACAGAAAGTCCAGTTAAGATGGAGACGGGTTGTGAATGACACAGATGCTACTGGTACAGTATGAGAGTCTGACTGCTTTCAAAAGGTCCAGTGATCATACAAGCGTATCAGTCACTCTCATACTTTCTCATGGTTCTATTGACAATGAAAAGCAACAACACAACACTACTGCTTGGACATGTTTGCTGGATCACATCATGGATGGATGGATGGATGGATGGATGGATGGATGGATGGATGGATGGATGGATGGATGGATGATGGATGTAATATACAGACATGACTTATGTTCACTCTGGAGGCGAGGACTGATGTTCCCTTCCACAGGGAGAAGCTGCTGGTAGCTCACTCTCTATGTTCCTCTGGAGGTGAGGGGGGAACTCCTGTTCTCACTTTCATTGTCACTTTAATTTGAAAAAAACATATATTCTATTTTCACCAAGATGTTAGTGAGTTAGTTTTACCAGTAAATGGCTGCTCCATCCTCACTTCTCCTATAACCAGGCCCAAACACACACACACACACACACGCACGCACGCACGCACGCACGCACGCACGCACGCACGCACGCACGCACGCACGCACGCACGCACACACACACACACACACACACACACACACACACAACAGCCGGGCCTCCTGGGGGTCGTTTGGAGGGTCATAATTTATTTACACATGTTATAGATAATATCAAAGTAAGTGGTGTATTAATCAATGATATCAGTGATTTCTTGTCTGTTGGTTTTAGTTTTTTTTACTGTTTACAATAAAAACCACAGAAACATTAAAACAGACAACAGATAGATGTCAGCACAAATGAGTCAGAACAGAGCAGTCCCTGGAAAAACTAGTTATTGAGGTACAATCAGATGACTGGGAACTCATTTATAAATACAAGAGAAAGTGAAATATAAAGATGTTTAATGGATGACAAAGGGCTTAAAAAATGCATCCAAGGAGAAGAATACATGACATAGAGAATCCGATAAATGATGAACGAAGGAGATGGAAACTAAATCCAAGAAATGTAAAACAAAGTTCACTCATAAGATGAGAAAATGTAAGAAGAATTCTTTTAAGGAACGTGAAGTTTAAATGTCATACTCAAGTCAAAATATTCCACATCAGATACATTTTTTTGTTGTTGGTTTTGTTGTTGGTGGTTGTTGTTAGAATAAATAGTTTGAGACGAGGAAATCATTGCATGTTTCCCCTGAAGAGTTTTACTTTCATGATATGTACTTCAGTACGTGTTGCAGGTAAACAAACAGTAGTTTTTCCTACGTAGTGTAAAAAGAGTGAAAAATGAAATTACGACTCATTCATGTTAAATAAAAAATACTGGATAACAAAAGCCATTGGATTCATGTCAACATTTTACTTCCATTTCTTCAAAGTTCACATCTGCTCATACAAGATTTTTAACGTCACATTTTTCAGAACACAAAAAGCAGCATTGTTAGAAATAATAATGAAATGTGCTTCTTTAACATTCATTATCAAGCAGGGACCTTTTGTCAGCCTCTGTGCAGTTCAACACAAATGGAAACCAAACTGATTGAAATCTTCTCATTTTGGTGACAAACCAGAAACTAAATGATTTCCTGAAGCGTCTCAACAGGGTTTAAATCAGCAAGTTGAATTCAAACTGGATGATACCTTGTGATTTTGGGCTCAAGCTGGACTTCCTGAACCAGATCTGTTGTAGCTCCATTCCCGTCTCCACCTGTCCACATGTCCAAGTGTCCTTCAGCAAGACACTGAACCCCAAACTGCTCCCAGTGGATGGACTGAGTGCCTTGCAAGGTCGCCGCCTCCATTGGTGTGTGAATGTGATCAACAGTGTAAAGCACTTTGGGGACTGCTAAAGAAGAAAAGTTCAGAGGTGACGTCAGCCAACTGCTGAACAAAATGCTTGTTCAGCAGGAGAGTTCATACTCTTACCCCCTCACAGCTGACACTTCTGTAAAACGTTTTAACTTTTCAACTGCAGCTTATTTCTCACTTCAAGCGTTTTCACAAATACATTTCTCTGAAGTGTTTCAGTAAGAAAAGAGAACGTTTGTGTCCAGGACATGATGTTGGTCTGGTTGGAACTGACAGCCCGGACGGTTGGTACTGCTGAACAAAATGTCTCTGGCCAGAAGGAGCTGGCTGAAGAAAATGACATCATTTAGTTCGGCAAGACTCTGGAGTGCCGAACTTTCTTCTTGTTCTTATGGAGGATGAATCGGCTTTTATACGGTGGAAAAGCACTTTATAAATGAAATCCATCCACACATCTCATAGAGTCTTTCATGATTTCATCTCTTTATAGTTTTTCATGTGTCGCCGCAATTTACTACTCCCACATTTCAAAAGAATACGGCTTCTGACCTGTGTGTATTCTCTTGTGTATCTTTAAATCATTTGATCCACTGAAACTTTTCCCGCATGTTTCACAAGAATACGGCTTCTCACCTGTGTGTATTCTCTTGTGTATCTTCAAATCATTTGATCCACTGAAACTTTTCCCACATGTTTCACAAGAAAATGGCTTCTCACCTGTGTGAGTTCTCTTGTGTTTCATCAAATTACTCTGTTGATTGAAGCGTTTACCACATGTTTCACAAGAATACGGCTTCTCACCTGTGTGAGTTCGCTTGTGAGTCATTACATCTCTTTGTTGAGCAAAACGTTTTTAACATGTTTCACAAGAAAATGGTTTCTCACCTGTGAGAGTTCTCTTCTGCACCAACAAACCATCCTCTCCAGTGTAACTTTTAACAAAGATTTCACCACTTTTCTTCTCATCATTGAGAGTTATTAAATTCTGACGTAATTTACGTTTTTTCTCGACAATATTTCCACATGTTTCCTCTCAAAGAAGCTTTTCACATTCAGCCTGCTTCTCTGACACAGGGAACTTGTCCACACAATCACTCTGAAACATGCTTCTTCTTTTCATCTCTGCATTTCTAGTTGATTCTGAGTCAACATGTTTTTTCACATCGTGGACTTCAGAGTCATGAGAGAGGAACTGCTCAGTGTCTGGTACTTCTTCTGGTTCACTCAGGGAACTTTGCTCCTCAATAGAAGGAACCCTAAAGGTATCACCTTCAAAATTCAGTATATGCTGCTCTCCCTCGTGGCTGGTACCGAGTTCCTGGTGCTCCTCAATCTGTGGAGGTTCTGGTTCTTCTGGCTCCCCTTTGATCCATGGAGGTTCTGGTTCCTTTTTGATCTGTGGAGGATCTGGTTCTACTGGTTCCTCTTTGATCTGTTGAGGTTCTGGTTCTTGTTCCTCTTTGATCTGTGGAGGTCCTGGTTCTTCAGGTTCCTCTTTGATCTGTGGAGGTTCTGGTTCTTCTTGTTCCTCTTTGATCTGTAGAGGTTCTGGTTCTTCTGGTTCCTCTTTGATTTGTGGAGGTTCTGGTTCTTCTGGTTCCTCTTTGCTCTTTGGAGGTTCTGGTTCCTCTTTGATCTGTCTAGGTTCTGGTTCTTCTGGTTCCTCTTTGCTCTGTGGAGGCTCTGGTTCCTCTTTGATCTGTGGAGGTTCTGGTTCTTCCTGCTCCAGACTGGAGTTTGTTTCCAGTTTAAAGAACTGCTCTTCCCTACAGCCACGGTGCAGTTGGAGCTCTGGAGAGACAAAAAAGTACAAAATAAAAGTTACATTACTTCTACAGTTCCCGCTTTAAAATGACTCAGACTAGTAATTTGATTACAATAAAATCACCAGAGGCAATTATGGCATTAAAGGCAGATCTTATAAATCACGTCTGGCAGGACCTTTTTGTAGACGATACTAATTGTTAGAGAAATCTGGTTTTGTCTCATAAATAATGATGTGTAATTTTGCAGTCTGTGTTATAGTATGACCCGTGTCAGCACTTTTGGAACCCCTGTGCTACTTTTGCTGACCTTCAATGCAGACTCAAAACAATTCAGCCTTTAAGAAGGAGCTGTCTGACTTCAGAGTAAGAAGAACTCTTGGACAATCATGCAAAGGTTCTACTGTGACTTTGTCTCTTCTTGCAAGAATAATGTAATAACATTCTCTTATAGGAAGAATTGAAACAATCCGGATGAATGTTTTGCCAAGGCAGCCATTTTTTTTCCAATCCTCACCAATTCAGCTCCCAAAAGAAACATTTAAAAGATAATAGACAAACTGATATCAAAATGTATTTGGAGAAATAAAAAGCCAAGAGTAAGGTATACACTATTACAGTGCCCGAAAGAAAAAGGTTTGAATTTACCTAACGTAAAAAAATATTATTGGGCAGCACAATTAAGAATCATAAATAAGTATGAGGAGACAGGATGGAGGGATATGGAACAAATCTCATGCCTGAACGTAATATTAGAATGTTTACCTTTTTATTACAAAAAAACTAATGAATGAATTAAAGATAAAAAACAAATGTGTTAAAGGAACAATGAAAATATGAGCAGCAATAAAAAAGACAATGAAAATGTCTAGTTCAATCTGCAGGGCGACTAAAATAGGAAAGAATTTAGATTTTATTACTTCAACCATAAATGGGGGATTTCATCGGAGGGAATCCAAATGGCTGCTCTATATTGGACGGCCTTTCAAAAAGGGAAAATATGAAACCATTTGAGCAGCTTAAAAATGAATTTGACCTGCCAACACAAGACTTTGATCAATTCTTACAAATTAGAAGCCGTCTTCTAAAAACACAAAGGATGGGAATTTTTAGGTAAAGAACCAAATGAAGTAGAGAAAGTACTAATGACCAAGCTGGAGAAGAAGAAGAAAGTCATTTCAAAGCTTTAGAAAGCAGCTGAACAAGACAACAACATGAACTTTAAATAGAAATGGTAAAGTGAAAGAAAGAAGATTTGGGGGGAATCATTTAAAGAAGGACATCAAATGTTTAGGAGCATTATATGGAAAGAAGGTGAATGAAATTAAAAACACAAGATTTTCTGGTCCCACTAAATATGTCAAAATATAGTAAAACATCTGATAAATGCTGGAGGGGTTGTGGTCCAGTAGGAGACTAGAGACATATATTCTGGGACCGTCCCAAACTCGTAGAATATTGGAAAAATATACAGAAAGAGATCAAAAGAATCTTGGATGAAAACATTTATTTAGACCTGAAATGATTTTTATTGGGTTTTTTACCCAAAAATGTCTCAACAAAGAATCAAAAAATGATTAGAACATCACTTATTAATCAAAAATAAAAGATTGGAGTGTGCTGGCTGGAACCAAACCCCCCCTGCATAAAGCAATGGTGGGACAGAATCCAAGATGTGCTGAATATGGAAGAAGGAAGAGCAAGGTTCAAAAACAAAGTGAAGGAATGTGAAGACCTGTGGTCTCCCTATATACAAAGGAGGATTCAAACAGAATCACCCCACAAGGGACTTAGTTCATTATTTACAAACCACTCTCATTAACATCTACTGGTTTGTTTGTTTTAATTTGAATTAACATCTCTAACTAAGGTATTTACTTGTTGTGTTTGCATTAAGCAGATTTGTTTTAGTATCATTTCATTACATTATTTAGAAATTTAAGAAGCGGGTGTCTGGACACATGGTGAAAGGGGGAGAAGAATAAAGAGGTATAAAGGGAGACATACATTCTAGGAAGGAGACGGAGGGCATCCATCTTTCTCTTTCTTTTTCCTTCTCTTGATTGGATGGAAGGTTTTTTAACAGACCTTCAGTACGGCTGTTTGTATGGAGGGACGGCTGTTTAAAGTAGGAATGGAAAAGAGAAGTTTCATTTATCAATAATCTATTTATTTATGTTTTCATTTACTTAATGACAAAAGACTATATTAATAGGAGGAAAAGAGGAGGAAGAAGGTCCCACGTTTATTGACGTTTTCATTTAGTTGTTTGGTTCTTTTTGTTTTTATGTCCTTCTAAACGGATATTGGAAATGTATTTGTAAGATAAGAACACTGCATGTACCATACTCATGTCCTTATTTGAAAAAATCAATAAAAAAAGGAAGTGCAACAGATCTTTTTAAACATCTTAGATGTTCATATTTCTAAAAATGTAGTTGCTGAAGTGTTTTAACTTGATAATTCTCCCATGTTGTCATTTCCAGCCTCACTGTTCCAGAGACAAGAGATTTACATTCTTCCAGGTGCTTTTGCCTCCATGTTGGTTTCACTGATACTCAGAGACAATCGTCTTTTAATATGGAAACATGGAGCCAGGACGTGTCTGCATCCTGAGGCTGGAGGCTGGAGGCTGGAGGCTTGAGCCCGCCTTTGGAGAGAGGAGGGACTATTCTCTGCTGTGATTGGACTGGAGAGGACAGGAAGTGACCAAACACAGGAAGTTGCCAACAATGTAAAACCACTGAAATCAGAAATGATTAAGAAAAATAACTTGAAGCAAGTTTGACTTATTTTCTCTTATTTTGTATTACTGGTGTTCAGGGTAACTTTATGGGACTTTTTAAGGGAAAGGCAAAAATAAGCCTTTTATTTTTTAACATAGTGTCAAAACATTTCAGTACTATAAACTGAAAGCACCAAATTTTAAGTTTTGCACTGTAAATGAAATAAACCATTCATTCATTAAAAAATGTGGGACTTAAGCAGTGAAACTGAAAACTTCCATTCAAATGTCGTAAACCTCCTCCAGTCGTTCTGTTATTGCTCGATGTGAATCTTTAGCTGCTGGATTAACAATGACTGTTTAGGAGGAACTTTTTCTAGATGGTATATTCACTCATCTTCCCATAACACTGTGTCAACAGTTTACCATGCTTCCTGAGATGGAGTGATAATGAGACGTCCTGCTTTTAAATGTTCTCAGGAAATCTTCAAAAAACATCAATGTTCACACAATGAAAAACCGTCGTACAAAAACCTTCCTCAGTCAGACTGAACAGAAACTGACTGCTGCACACTGATACACTTCACTGAACACACACACACACACACACACACACACACACACACACACACACACACACACACACACACACTCTAGAAATCCCTAACATAAACTGAACTAATGAATTTATTTATTGAGATCAGATGTTTCTTCACCAGAGGCGGTGGTGTTTCAACATGTAAATACTTGGTGGTGAGATTTTATTTGATGTGCATGGAAATTTCAAAGTGATTGGGATGAAATTGGTGAGTGTTTTAGCCACTAAATTCACTCCTGATCTTGATGCAGAGACTCTGTCAGCCCATTTAAAGTATAGACTTGGCCGTGATGTAACTTGTCAGATTATTGACACTGCAAGCAACAGGTACAGCTCATTTAGACCAGGATACAAAATAGAGCAGTCAAACCTCAGTCGATAACCTGAAGCCACTCCACACACCTTGTAGTCAGTGTTAACATCAGACAGAAGAGAATATTTCAAGATAAAGTCAAACTCTGCAGACCTGAGATCATATGAAATCAACTGGCATCAATTCAAAATGTATGATAAACAGAAGAGAGGTTGACATGCAGGAAATAAAAATCAGTTTTTTTGTTGTAATTTTAGTCTCATTATGACAAACTGAAGGCAGCATGTAAAGAAGATGGATGAAATGTATATATTGAATAATCTCCTAGTTTGAGGCACATCACAACATCCTGGTCTTTTTGTGAGTCTGTATATTCATCCTCTTTCATTTTGATAACTTTTTCTGAACGATACACCAAAGATAAAGTCATGATCGTGTTTTCGATTGAGTTTATAGTACTGTGCTAATATTTAGTATGCAAAACAATATATTTAATGAACTAGACCTTTCATGACTGGGCAAAGAACCAGCCAGTGTCATGATCTTGCTCAGTCATGAATTCTTGCATCAATGCTACAATGGGAATCCCTAACCAGCCCAAGATTTATGGGAATAGAGGACAAAACTCATCTTCCATATCATGAGTCCTGGTCAACTGTAGAGTGGAGATTCTAAAACTGAAAGGGGTTCGATCAACTAACCTCATTTCTTCGGTCCCTGATGTTGAACAGTATAGTTCTGTACTTGTTGGTGTATTTGTTGTCGGTGTTTCGAAAAATGTCCAACATCTCCGTCTCAATGCTTGCGACAAGTTTGGCAGCTTCACTCTCTAACATCTTCAAATCCTCACACTCACACACCCTTAAATGAAAAGAGTTAGTGAACAAATAGTGACATCAACACTCAACCTTTGACTGCCGCTCACATTTAACTGCCAAGAGTTTCATGTGACTATTGTAAAATAAATGATGGTGAAAGTCAAATGTTTTTGCAAATGTGGGTCAGGATACTCTGATAATCATACATATAATGAAATTTTAACTTAAATTTTACTGGTGATTGGAATTGAGGGTCATGAATTTCAAATGCGTCTCATCTCGTGTTGCATATTATGACTTGATCGTAAAATTCTATTGTGTGTATGCAATATCTTTTTGGAAGAAACACCTTAAATTACACTATGTAGATAATCAAAAGGTAACAGGCTGTGGGTTTCATACAAGTGTGTAAAGTTATTCTCACCTTTCAAACAGGATGTGTGTGAGAGAGCGTTGGATGATCTGCCTGAGCAGGTGTTTAGGCTGACAGGGCCTGGAGGAGGGCGGGCTGGGTGCTGGTGATGCAGGCAGATACTGAGTTCCATTCCATGTTAAAGCTGAGGAAGGCTTCTGGGATGATGTTGAGACTGCGGGATGGCCAAACGGAGACTCCATTTTCTTTGCCGTGCAGTCTTAAGAGAGGTGGCTCAAGAGGTGCGAAGTCTCGTGATCGGGGTTAATGGCACTTGTAGTCTATTGACAGAAAAGACACAAGACAGAGTTCTTTCATAGATTATGGTTTTTCAACACGTCCCTAATACATTTGAGGTAGGTCAGACATTGAGTAAAGAGCCTCTCCTTTGATCTTCTTTGATCAAATGTTCACTCCTTTGCTCTCCCTTGATCTCCTTTGCTCTCCTTTGATCTCTGAGTGCTATATAACTCAAAAGTACCTTTGTTAATGCCAGATTCGTTTGCAAAACCGAGCTAGCGAGAGGAGGATATTTTGTCTATTGAAGCCCAAGAAAAGTTCTCCCTGCTTGGACTCAACGTATTAATTGACTTAACTGTGAGAACAGAAGTCAGCAGCACCGATATCATGACTCGAAGAGGTAAGTAACATTGTGTCCAGGACTCTGCAATCTCATTATGTCACCTAACGTGCTCCATGCTTGACATCCACAATAGAAAATGACTGTTTGGTGATCAGATGCTCAGTTTGATAATGAGAAGAAACAAAAGGCTGAGGCCAGTAAGAGAAAATCTGTTTTCGTGTTTAATCTTGGGCTTTATTGGAACCATCACCATTTCCATTATTTTGGGCGAAATGATGTATTTAACAACCCTTCTCATTTTTTCCTCCATTTGTAGATTACCTTAGTGCTAAGATTTTATTTTAAATCTCATGAGCGCTCAATGCCTATGTTAGGACAGCCCAATGTTTTAATTCCCGACTGTGACTACAGGCTTAGGAATTCAGAACCATACTTCCACCTCAGGGAACGTGTAAAAAATAAATTGCTGCCAAATAGCAGCTGAAACCTTGCAAACAGGAACGGTAATCGTCAAAGAAGAGGACGATTCAGTTGGAATTTTTAATTATTGAGAGCCAAAAATGCAAAACACACACACACACACACACACACACACACACACACACACACACACACACACACACACACACACACACACACACACACACACACACACACACACACACACACACACACACACACACACACACACACACTGATAACTCCGATGTTAGAAGAGCCCCGCCTCAGGAAGTTCAATGTAATTGAACCTTTTCTCCAGGGCTCTTCTGCTCTCATCCACAAACAAATGTTGCTCAGTGATGCCCTCTACTGGGGGCCTGTTGTAGTTTAATTGTTATCATCACTTGTCGACATTTCGAGTCCTTGTTCAAGTTTCAACATTCATGCGTCCTGACGAGACAATAAAACATGAGCTGAGACCAAGAAGATCTTCTGAGATTCTTTTCCGTATCAAACCAGAACACACCAACACATCCAGACACTTTTCTCCTTTATTCTTTAAACCCCACAGCTGCTGTCGGCTGTATTGAAAGGAGCAGACTTTTTGTTTTTCAACATTTCTGTTTTAACTTTAGCCTGTCCTGTCTCATCCATCCTTCACTGTAGAATATTCACATCATCACATCAGTGACTTTTGTCTTGTTTCTCTCCAGAGAGTTCACAGCAACACTTGGTCACCAGAAGATGAGCTCCAGTGTGGAGCAGGAGGAACATGAAGCTCCACACATTAAAGAGGAGGAGGGTGGTGTAGAAGTGACTGATAGAAAGTGACCATTTCCATGACTCTGTGAGGGACTTGACCACCCAGCGACTAACTTCTTTACCCTGTTGGAACAAACTATTGTCCTGTACGAGGTGGAGATTGATCGTCAGCACAAACTGATGGAAATAATCTGGAAACCTCAAATGAAGTTACACAAGAGAGGAATGGAAAAGAAGAACAAGAAGAACCAGAACCCCCACAGATCAAAGAGGAACCAGAAGAACTAGAACCTCCACAGATTGAAGAAATAAAGCTTCGTTTTGAGGAAATGTGGTGAAATTGTCAGTTGAAAACATAAGTTATGTCAGAAGGTAAGATCTGTCTGATGGGAAGAAAAACCTTTGTGAAATCTGTGATCAAAGTTACAACCGATAGAGGAAGTTGTTGGTCCACATGAGAACTCACACAGGTGAGAAGCCGTATTCTTGTGAAACGTGTGGGAAGTTTCAATGATCGTAGTTCTACATCATGTGAAAACTTACAGAGATGAAGTCATGAAAGACTCTGAGAGATCTCATTCAGGATGTCCAGCTTGAGCCCAGAATCACAAGGTATCATCCAGTTGAAAGGAAACGTTGCTGTTTAAACACCGTCGACACTGTTTGTCACAAAAAATAGAAGGTTAAAATAAATCTGGTGTCCATTTGTGTTCCTAGAGAGAAGCTGACAAACAGTCCCCTGGTTGCATATTGAATCTTAGAGAAGCTTGTTTCATTCTTTAGTACGAACACGACGGCTTGTTTTGAAAATGTGACATTAAAAATCTTGTATGAACAGATGTGAACTTTGAAGAAATGGAAATAAAATGTGAATATGAATCCAGTGGGTTTTCTTATTCAGTGTTTGTTGTTTTTGTTTTAACTCACAGCCGATAGGTTGTTAAATGGTTTCAGAAAGATGCACCTACACTAGATAACTGGATTAAAGTTATCAAGGAGATTTGAGATGAAAAAACTGACTTTCTCACTACACCTGCAAAAGGAGTAGTACATTACAAAATGGACATACTTAATGGTATATTGTACTTTCAGATATGAGCTCACCCCCATTGCTCCCTCATCCCACACACACATTCATTACCTGTGTAAAGTGATGAAACACACTCAACCTGCTGTACAAAATAATCCCTTTTACCAAATCCCACAAGAATGTAAATTGCCTGGAGATATAGTGGAAAATAATGTCTGGTCACTGAGATGTACTGTGACACTGTTCTACTGCTCATGTTGCTCTATGTTCTGTGTCTATTAAAAAAACAACTAAAGTTAAACAACAGATAAAACTGAATTCAGCGTTGCACATGGTGAATCAAACCAGGAAGAATGAAAGAGTTTGCCCTCTGGTGGTGACTTTGTGTCACTACATTGTTGTGTAAAGTTACAAACATTAACGAGTTGATGGGTGAAGTTACGTTCACATTCTATTCCATTGTTCATTTTTATTCACTCACAGACATTTAGAGAAAATGCCCAGCCTATTTTAAAAGTAATGTCTTTTCAGCAATAGTTATGTTTTCTAAGAACAATAATTTATCTCATTTCTGACGGAATTAACCCTGAAATGAACGACAACGTGTAAATATGCACACATAAAAATGATTTGTTTTCCACAGTGATTCATCACTAGTGATGTTTTTCAGGATTATTTTGCAGTGGTAGGAAATCTAAACGTCTGAAGGGTCCTCGTCGCCGCCTGGTGGACAAAAGTAGAAACTACAAGAACATAGAAACTGTCATGGCGTCCTCCTCTCATATCAAGGTTGGCTCTGGTCACTGGTTAGTTTATATTTGATCAATAAAGGTGTTCAGCTAAACAATCACAGGATCAGGAAGTTGTTTGAACGTTTGTCGAAATGACCTTGACGCTTCTTTTAGATGCGGTAACTTAAAGGTATGAACTCTTTATAATCTCCTGAGCATTTAGAAAGCTTAATAAACTAAAAATCTAACTCAAGGAGTCAAATGATAAATGATACTCTTTGATCATTTGTGAAATCAACCACAGAAAAATGTCCCAACCCCCTTTTGTTTCTGTTGAATGAAAATATGAAAGTAAATTAATACATGTGAGTTTTTTTAACCAGTTCATGATTATTTACAATCACAATCAGAGAGAAACTGTTTATCCTCATGAATTGACTCTTGTTGATCGACTAGATATCCAATTTATTTTTCACAAACAATAAACTTAAAACCAAAGTGTCCCTCTCATTTTCTTTCTAGTTAATTTGGCACTTTTCTTGACAAAAGGCCAAACAAGTTCATCGTCACACTGATGGATTAATATCTCATCTATTGATCAACTGATTGATGGAAAACAATCTTTAGATTCTTGTAAGTGCTGAGCTCTCAGCAGATTCTTTGGCCTTTGGTAGTAAGTTCATTTTAAACTGTTGAATCTCTGTTGATTCTTTGACTTGGATGTGCAGCAGCACCGACTCCAAAGCACATTTTGTAGACGTCCTTGTAAAGCTTCACTTCCTCTCTTCCTGTTGTCCTTCTGTCACACATCAGCCCTGACACTGCCTCACTTCTTCAACCTCTCTGTGGACTGTCCATCCCTCTGGACGCTTGACCTCAGAGCCTCACCACCTCTGCTCTGAGCTTCTTCTCCTGTCTCTTCTCTCACATGTTCTGTCTTTTCTCTGCTGTGCAGACCTCCACCTCTCCTTTCCTCAGACCATTATGAAAAAAGGAAACGTCCTGGATACCATCAATGAAGTCACCATCATCCATGCCTTCACCTTCCTCATCCCCTGTGTCAGACAGGCTGCTGGACTTCTGGACTGACCCCTCCTGACTCACCCTCTTAGAAGCATGAAGTGTCTGTGGGGAGTCATTCTTTACTCCCACAAATCTTCCTGCTGCTTCAGCCACAAACTTAATAACATCTGACCTTGATTTCTGCTGAACCGTATGGCTGTTAACGCCAGCGTTTCCACTCATTTAGTTTTAGATGTGATAAAATTATTCTCAATTCTTTGATTTTCCATGTACGGACGATGATTCTGGACACATTAAAGATGCATTAACGTTTTGTAAATGACGTCTTTAAAGTCAAAATCCTGATTTTATTTATTTTACTTTAATATAATATTTTCAGAATAAAGTCAAACTTCAGACTTTTTAAGTCTCCAAGGAGAAACTCACCACTTTGATAACTTTTCATCTGGTGAATACAACTATGTACATGAGTCAATGTTTTATCAGCATTATCAAATGTCATTGTCATTGTTAATGCTCTCATTGCTGCACTGTTTAGCGCTCTCGCTTGACAGAAGGTTGTGGGTTCAAATCCAGCTGGAGGTGTTTGTGGAATTTCCTTGTGTTTCCTCAGGGTTCTCTGGTTTCCTCCCACATTCCTAAAAACTGCATGTAATGTTAATGCTAAATGAAGTGTCTGTGTGTGTCCTGTGGAAGACTGATGACCTGTCCTTTTTCTTTTGAAACGTATTTTCATGGACGTCCATAAGACGTCCAGACAAGACGTGAAAACAACGTCCAAGAAAGACGTCTAAAAAACGTTCATTCTGGCTCGTCTGAGGACGTCTTCTGGATGTCAAATATTGACGTCTATATGATGTCCAGAAAAGACATCCAGACAACGTCCAAGAAAGACGTCTAAAAAACTTTCATTCTGGCCCCTCTGCAACTGCAACGTGAAATAAGTGTCGGTCACGCTGCTGCTTCAACCAATCAGGTTTTGATATTGATGCTCTTTTTGTTTTTTAATTGATTCATTTTATTTTATTTTATTTCATTTTTTACTTTATTGCCCAAATGAGGGAACATCCAAACAGAGCAAACAAACATCAAACAACAAAAACAAACAATTTTAACAGACGATGCCCACAAATAATACATTAGTATAATCTTAAGCTCCATGGTATGAACTTATAAAGATAACTATAACAAATACAAATAAGGATGACATTATTTATTTTAAAAGAAAAGTATAATTAAAAAAAAAGAAAACACAAAAGGGACGAGGGAAGCAGAGGGTCTCATTATTCTTTTTGGAATAATTCTTTAAATAACTCAATAATTTTATTACTTTTTTCTGTGTTTATGTTACTTAGTGTTTTAATGTGTTTCTTTAAATTCAATATAAAACTGAACATAATCTGGGTTTACCTTTGCTAATCTGCATTTGCGAATGGGAAATTTTCCAACTAGAATTATTAAATTAATTATAAATTCTATGTCTATATTTTTGTAATTAAAATATGCAATTACACTTTTACAATCAATTTGAGCATGATTTTAGTTTTACATAGTGTATAATTCTCAGTCCATAAGGTAGTTGAATAGGAACAGTAAAACAATTAATGATTAATGATTTGGGATTAATGAGTTTTTTTTCACTTTCTAAAAATTTGGATAAGTTTATATTTGTTAAATATATGTTGTGCAAAATATTGATATGTACTTGCTTAATTTTATTGACAATACAAAATCTGTATGGCAATAACCAAGCTCTCTGCCAATCAATGTCTGTTAAGATAAAATCCCAAAAGATTTTCCTCTGGGACTTATTCTCCTTTTCTCATAAAAACAGTTTCTTTTATGTTTATTACTTCAGTTATGATTCAAAATGTCTAAACCTTTAATAAACAGCAGGTTTTATCCTCAGAACTTCTTGATATTGTAGGTGACTCTTCATCAGGTGAAGTAACCCAGTGCCGATGGCTTTTATGACACAAATAGATATTGGTGACTCAGGACCCGCCAGCAGGCCTCGGGTGACGTCAGCGTATTCAAGCCCTCTGATTGGCTCGTCAGAGAGTTCACTCTCCAGCGCCAGCCGACTGCATCTGGAGGGAGCTGCATTAACAATATTATAGTTGTGTTTGTTTAATAGTGGTTTTGTACACCGACAATGGCTAAAGGAGAAGATAAAGAGATGTGGTAGCAGATTTATTGTCAAAACACTTTTCAAGTGGGACTTTTCCTAGAGGTCATTGAACGCACCGCAGGGCTCCAAGCACACAGAGGTCCGGTACAATTTACTTGTGCTCACTACAGGTTCCATGGCAGGATTCAGGATTATGTTATTCGCCATTATATTATTTTCAAACCACGAAAAACTGACGTTTGTCACCGTCCACGGCCCCCAGGAATTCTGGGAATAACAGTGGCTTTTTTTATGAAGCTGAAACAGAAGGAGACTTGAACTTTGATTCTTTTCATCATAAAGGTATTTATTCTGGCAGCATGAGTATCTATCTGTGATGCAAAGGCTTTTTATACTGCATCTCTGCATGATGACCTGGTTTTTGTAGCCATAAAAAAGTGATTGAGGGGTGGATTGACTCAGACCAGCACTAGTGAAGGCCGAGGTCTGAAATGCAAGGCTGCCACTGTTACAATCTAATCCTACCATTTATAGGACTTGCAAATACGTTTCAACTTCCAGCTTTTATTGAAAGATATAAATAAGGATGTGAGGATATAAACACTCTCATATAATATTTTTACATTCATCCATCTTTGCCATGATTATTTTATTGTTGTAAAAAAGTCATGAAAGACCAAAGATTGAGGTGAAAACTGTCTTTATTTTGTCAAAGCTTGAAGAAAATGATGATGAAAGAAGATGGATATTGATGAAGTCAGTTTGCTTTGATGATAGAAGAAAGTGAAAGAGGGTGAATGACAGAGGTGAGATCAGTGTGAGAGTAAAAGCAGTGTGAGAGTCCCAGTGAGTCCGGTCAGGACTGGGAACACTGGTCTCTCCTCAGTGTCTCTCTGAGGGGAGTCTGGGAGCCCCGGGTGGCCTCACAGGTCACAGAGCCCACCTTCCTCCACTGGTCTGCAGGGAGCCTCAGGGTGCTGCTCCAGCTGTAGAGGCCGTCCTTCTGCAGCACCCCGGGGCTCCTGCTCTCCTCCCAGCTGCTGCTGCTGCTGCTGCTGCTGCTGTCCTCCACCTTCCAGCTCAGACTCCAGTCTGAGGGGAAGCCCTCGTTGGCCAGGCACATGAGCGTGGCCTTCCCCTGCTGCAGCTCCTCTCTGGAGGGGGGCAGCACCGTCAGGGTGGGGCGGGTATCACCTAGGAGACACCAATCAAATTAGAGGACAGGGAGCACCCAGCTGTCAATCAACCAGCACACACCTGGACAGCTTTAGTGGGAGACAGCTGATTTGGTCCTGGAAGAAGTTGCTGTCAGAGGCTTTTTCTGCTCCAGCAGTCACTCACTCACACATTGTTTCACTTCCCTTTAAGAAGCCTCTCATGCACATCAGCACAGAGAGAATCATCCAACACTTTGACCTGAAATACCTCAAACTACACAGGAAGGAACACAAGCTGATGTCTCAACGTTTACTCTTCATTTGCATCAACGTGATCAGAAAGTTTACACTTTACAACTTATGACTGGAAACGTTAACATGAACTTCAAATCTAAATTAATATTTTCAAATCAGCATTTCTATTTTACTGTAAAATAACAATATTAATGATGCATTTTAAAGTAAGAAGAGAAACAGAATTGTGAAACATTCTATAGAACCAAGAATAAATCCAGCTGTGATGAAGAGACACTCAATAAAACAAGAAGAATAAAACCTGCACACATTCCAACACAAACACATTTCAAACAGTGGACATGTCAACTAAAACTCAGCCCAAAGACAGACCAGTGCACCAGAAATGTCCCTAAATACACAGGTCAGTGTAAAAACAGCTTCAACATGAGACTGGTAGAGTTAAAACAGTGTGTTCCACAGCCATCAGGCTCTAACTGAGCACATTTAAAGACTGACAAGATCTTTGGTTTTGTCATTTAATCCTAATGAGATTTTAATCCGGTGTAAATTTAAAACTAATAACTTTTCTCTGTGATCAAATTAAAGTGAAACAGAGCTGAGCTAAACTACATGAAATCAATGGAGATTAAAACTTGATCACTACAATAATTATTAAGAAAAAAAAACATCTTTCTAATCTCAAATCATTCAAAACAAGGTTTAATGTATGAATTTGAATTATTTAGTTGAAAGTATTAAAAGGAGAATAAACTTACTTCCAACATCCAGTCTGGTTCCTCCACCGAACGTGTACCACAGTGATACAAACTCATTGAGCCGCTGTACAAAAACCTCTGACTGTAGAGAGACGCCACTCTCTGATTCTGAAACCAACAAACTCACCAAAACAACTTTTACCACCTGATCCTAACGGAACACAAGAGAACAGTTCTTTCATCTGCAATGTCTACTTCAAATACATATATTTATAGAGATTGTTTTAAAGATTATTTTATATTTATTCTATTATGTCTATTGGAATTTATTCCTGAAGGGATTTGACAGCAAAAATTTGATAATTTTAAAAAATATAAAAACTACAGATATATCTTTAATAATTCAGTTTAATTCCTTAATATTCTTATAAAAGTTTGAATCCAGAGTGAAACTGAGAGATGAAAGTGATCCAGGTCCCTGTTGGAGTCAGTCAGAACATTTCCATAGAGCCACTTTGCATCAGCAGCACCATGCTCCAGTGCTCTGGGAGAGTTTATAGTCCTGACAGTTGAAGACTGGATGACTGACAGCCGTCCTTCATGACAACAGAAGACAGAGAAATCCTCCTCATCAGAAACATGAGTGTGATCTGCGTCCTCATCTGGACTCTCCTCTGCTGCTGCTTCACAGGTAAAGTCCAGAGAATCAAACTCCTCTCCTCTGTCAACATCCGTCCCTCTGAAATGAAGCCCACAAAACCATGAGGCTGCTTGATGTTTCTGTCTGTGTTTCCTCAGAGTCCAGAGGCCAGGTCACAGTGACTCAGCCTGCAGCAGTCAGCTCTGCTCTGGGAGCCTCCGTCACCATCACATGTAGGACCAGTCAGGATGTTTATTATGGTTCTGGTTATCACTATTTAGCCTGGTACCAACAGAGAGATGGACAACCTCCTAAATTGCTCATTTACTGGGCCAACCGTCGAGAATCAGGGACTCCAGATCGTTTTACAGGCAGTGGATCAAACTCTGACTTCACTCTGACCATCAGTGGAGTTCAAGCTGAAGATGCTGCAGTTTATTACTGTCAGAGTTATCATGACATCAACAGTCAGAGTGTGTTCACACAGTGAAAAACCGTCGTACAAAAACCTCCCTCAGTCAGACTGAACAGAAACTGACTGCTGCACACTGATACACTTCACTGAAAACACACACACACACACACACACACACACACACACACACACACACACACACACACACACACACACACACACACACACACACACACACACACACACACACACACACTTTAGAAATCACTAACATGAACTGAACTAATGAATTTATTTATTGAGATCAGATGTTTCTTCACCAGAGGCAGTGGTGTTTCAACATGTAAATACTTGGTGGTGAGATTTTATTTCAGGTCTACTGAGCGCAGAGTTCAACACCACTTCATACCAAACTAAAGTTTGTGCAGAAGTTTTGAGCTCCAACATCTTCATGACAACCATATACTGTAGGATCCCATCTTGTGAAAAGGTTTAACACGGGGAATAGCCTCTGATTAAATCATTTAATAAACTAAACTGTGTCTCGGTGGGGAGTTGAACACGGGCCGACTGATTGCAAGGAAAGAATTCCTCCACTAGACGAGCAGCATATTGATTTACAAGTGAGATTCTTACACAGATTTTATTATGACCTTACACTCACTTTACCTCCAGTTTCTCCTCTAAAGTCAGAGTTTTACATTTATACACCAGTAAATAATCAACCTCATTCATTTGGATTCTTAACTGTTAGCTCTCGCGGCGCATAAGCTGGCGTCACAACTCACTCTGGTTCTGTCAATCAGTGCCTCCATTGACGCCAGCCAATCAGCTCTGAGCTTCTAAATCATCCTGGAGCAGGGCTTCGGGCTGCAAGCCCCACTCTCCATAAAGATCATGTGATCTGAATGAATGTACCACAGCCTGAGCATGAACACTTACATTTGACTGCATGAAATACAAACTGCATTGAGAGAGAGGAGCTGGTCCAACTCATGCAACCATCAGTGTGGATCAGGAGAAAACTCAGCCTGAAGCAGCAAGAGGAGACCAAGAACCAGGAAGTTCAATCCTCACACACAAATATGCAACTCAGGAGGAAGCTATATTCACAGAAAATAAAATACTATAGATGATCTTAAAGGATTAATAATGTACTTTGCCTGCAGTTATTTTTCACTGGTTCATCAGGTGGTGCTCCTATGGAGGGCTGACTGTGCCAAAATTAAATAATGAAATAAACCATTCAATAATTAATTAAATGTGTCATTAATTAATTAAAATTGGAATTAAATACATAAATGTGTCATTAAATGTGTCATCCATGAATTAAAATGAATTCATTTGATGTAAAAACATCTATAAATATTTCATGATGTATTTAATTATTTCATGGTCCGGTGTTGCACGGCTTCATGAATTAATTTTATCTTGTTAAACTCGTCCATCAAACTCAGTGGGCGGGGCTAACACTGATCGAGTCAAACACATTGCTGTGTTCTGAAGAGTTTCTGAACAAACAGGACATCTCTGCCTCACCTTTAACTGACCATTGCATAATAACATTATCCTTGGTTCTTCCAAAGAATAGTCCCAGTATAAATTTGATTTTGAAATGTAATAATACACTGTTGGATAGCACTGTATTTTGTAAGGAAGTAAAACTGCTAATTTTAGAGCTTGAAGCCTTGGAAATGTTTTCTATTAGTAAATGGGAGAGTTTCAAATTTAAAGTAAATGAACTTGGGATTAAAATCAGTACAAATATCACTAAAAGAAACAAACAAAAACAGCAAAACATCGTCCTTTAATTAAACAGTCTGGGTAAAAAGAATGTTCTATCAAGAGAAGACTCAATAGAATTAAACAAGCTTCAATCTGAATTAGACCAATTATTCATTGGAGAGAGAAACTCATCCTATTTCTTTGGTCTAGAGAGACATAGACAGTTAAAAAAGAAAATAAATAAACTAAATATCAATGGACACAATACAGAAGACCAAAGTCTGATTATCAAACATATTACAAAGTGTTATGGAAATCTTGTTTTGTCTCATAAAGAATGATGTGTAATGTTCAGTCTGTGTTGAAGGATGACCTGTGTCAGCACTGTTCAAACATCTCTGCTGCTTTTGGTGTCCTTCATGCAGACTCAAAACAATTTCAGCCTTTAGGGGGCGCTGTCTGACTTCAGAGTGAGACAAACTCCTGGACAATCATGCAGAGGTTGGACTGTGACTTTGTCTCTTCTTGCAAGAATAATGTAATAAAATGGTCTTAAACTTTCTCAAATCGCTCTCAGTCTGATTCCTGTGTTTTCTGTCTCCATGAGGTTTTCTTACGAGGAAAATTCTCCTGACATGAAGAAAAGACATAAAAAGGAACCACTGATCTTTGCCACAGAGTCTCTGGATAATTCTGGGAAAATGGGACAAGTGGTAGAAAGTGCCTGAAGGATATATAATCAGATAATAAAGTTATTGCTGCACATGGTATTTTTTTTAGGGACCAAGCCTGAAACACCAGGACCCTATTGTATTTCATATGTTTCTTATTATTGTTTTTTCCCACTCCTGACGCGGGTTCGAGCCCAATTTTGACCCATTAAACACGATCAAATGTTGATCAAATTTGGCACACTCCCCCAGAGTGCCAGAATGTGCTCTCTAGCGCCACCTAGAAACACTAAAATGGCCACCACGGCCCGTAGGAATGTCATCTGGAGATCAAACCAAAACTCAATTGTTTGTCTCATCAGGACCTAAAAATCACCTGATACCCCAACCTAGATTCAACAGGAAGTTTGGAATTTTGCCTTCCAAAGTAAGATTTTCATCCAAAAAAGGCCCTCACGCAAATGCTATTACCTCTGAGGGAGAATAAATGTTATACCCTAAACACGCTCAAATGCTAACCAAATTTGGCACACTCATCAAGACTGGCGAAAAATATAGGAAAATGTAAACAATAACCCCCAGAGTGCCAAAATGTGCTCTCTAGTGCCACCTAGAAACACTAAAACGGCCACAATGTCGTAGAGAGATCAAACCAAAACTCAATTGTTGGTCTCATCAGGATCTAAAAATCACCTGATACCCCGGACCTAAATCCAACAGGAAGTCCGCCTTTCAGAACAAGATAAACGCTATCTCCTCTGAGGGCGAATATCGTATCGGCTCCAAAACACTATTAAACGACAGAGGAGACTCTCCTGCTCAATAATTCAGTTCAACTTTATCATTCGTTGAGCTGTTTCATGTTTATTAGCTGTCAAAGTTCTGAACACCGATTCCCGCCTCCTCCCTCCAGCTCCTCCCTCCTCCTCCTCCTCCCTCCTCCACCTCCCTCCTCCTCCTCCTCCCTCCTCCTCCTCCTCTCATTCAAATACATGGGAAAACCAAAATGTCTCTTCAAAAACAGCCGTGACAGATCACTCTGAACAAGTGGCCACTGTGGCTAAACTATGACTGTGATAAACAAAACGAGCAGATCAGAAGCACGACAAGAACCTGCCGAGCAAGACGTTGTAACGCATGTGGGGAAAATATCATAAAAAAATACATTTTTGACAAGAGAGAACAATGCTGTCATTTTTTTGGTTCCAGCGATTTCAAGCGACATTTATAAATGAGTCAGATGGAGCAAAATCGTGTGTCTGCATCAAACTGCGCCTCCTAGTGTCTAAAGTTTACGTCTATCTGCTTCCAAACCCACACAGACTGAAAGACAGCACATGTCTCACACAGTTTGTGTGAGACATCCTTTGATCTTTCGATTCCTTATGAGTTCACCTGAGAAATCAAAGATTGATGAGAGATCCTGAATGCTCACTGACACTATTTACAAGGCTTTACCACTGCACCGCCTGTCCAGATCCTTTGGTACGTTTATTATTTAATGATTTACATCAATACTGTGAGCTGAATGAAAAAAGTACAACATTTATTGAACTTACACGACTCAGAATTGCTAATGCATCATATAATCCTAAAGAAGACTAAAGATTATCAGTGTTTAACTACTGGTATTTATTTACCCGGTGAGGTAGTTGTAGTCTGTTGTTGAACTATTTATCTATTCATCTATTTATTTATTTGCGCTGCTTTTTCTATGCAACCTTTTACGTAATTACCCCCCAGGGACAAATAATCTTTATTTGATTGATTGATTAAATTAAGTTGTAATATCTCTGCAGATGTGTTGTTGATGCAATGTTAAGGTTTAGTGGTGATGTTTGTTGGTTCCGATTCTTAACGCGATTCGTGACATGTTACCATCAACACTGGTACTGAACACACGTGATGTAAGTTTTGGTCTGATTAAAATCAATTGTGACTTTATTACAGATCGCTGTGATCAGAAATCAGAGTAAAAAGTAACTGATTACTACGGTGGCCTGGAAGTGCAAAACGCTGCAAACTACAGAAAACACTTCCCAATCCAAAAAACACTTCCTAATTAAGAAAACACTTCCCAATTCAAAACACACTCCTTAATAGAGAAAACCATAGACTGGGGAGGGACACATCAACAGCGCCGCCATCTTGGACCGGTGGTGGCGGCGGCAGGGGTGAATGAACATCGACGATGGAAAGAGTTTCTCCTAAATCTCTAAGTACAATTATAAGTTGAATTTTAAACTGATTTCCAAACTGTTTGACTTTTTAAAAACGTCATACATGTAGCGACTTTGTTTAGTGAGTGTTAATGTGCAGTACACACTCTGTTTAGTGTTTGTTAATGTGCAGTACACACTTTGTTTAGTGTGTTAATGTGCAGTACACACTTTGTTTAGTGTGTGTTAAGGTGCAGTACACACTTTGTTTAGTGTGTTAATGTGCAGTACACACTTTGTTTAGTGAGTGTTAATATGCAGTATACACTTTGTTTAGTGTGTGTTAATGTGCAGTACACACTTTGTTTAGTGAGTGTTAATGTGCAGTATACACTTTGTTTAGTATGTGTTATTGTGTAGTACACACTTTGTTTACTGTGTGTTAATGTGCAGTATACACTTTGTTTCGTGTGTGTTAATGTACAGTACACACTTTGTTTGTGTGCATTGATGTGCAGTACACACTTTGTTTACTGTGTTAATGTGCAGTACACACTTTGTTTAGTGTGTTAATGTGCAGTACACACTTTGTTTAGTGTGTTAATGTGCAGTACACACTTTGTTTAGTGAGTGTTAATGTGCAGTATACACTTTGTTTAGTATGTGTTATTGTGTAGTACACACTTTGTTTAGTGTGTGTTAATGTGCAGTACACACTTTGTTTAGTGTGTTAATGTGCAGTATACACTTTGTTTCCTGGTGTTAATGTGCAGTATACACTTTGTTTAGTGTATTAATGTGCAGTATACACTTTGTTTAGTGTGTGTTAATGTGCAGCATACACTTTGTTCAGTGTGTGTTATTGTGTAGTACAAACTTTGTTTACTGTGTGTTAATGTGCAGTACACACTTTGTTTAGTGTGTTAATGTGCAGTACACACTTTGTTTAGTGAGTGTTAATGTGCAGTATACACTTTGTTTAGTGTGTGTTATTGTGTAGTACACACTTTGTTTACTGTGTGTTAATGTGCAGTACACACTTTGTTTAGTGTGTTAATGTGCATTATACACTTTGTTTAGTGTATTAATGTGCAATATACACTTTGTTTAGTGTGTGTTAATGTACAGTACACACTTTGTTTGTGTGCATTGATGTGCAGTACACACTTTGTTTACTGTGTGTTAATGTGCAGTATACACTTTGTTTCGTGTGTGTTGATGTACAGTACACACTTTGTTTGTGTGCATTGATGTGCAGTACACACTTTGTTTACTGTGTTAATGTGCAGTACACACTTTGTTTAGTGTGTGTTAATGTGCAGTACACACTTTGTTTAGTGTGTTAATGTGCAGTACACACTTTGTTTAGTGTGTTAATGTGCAGTACACACTTTGTTTAGTGAGTGTTAATGTGCAGTATACACTTTGTTTAGTGTGTGTTATTGTGTCGTACACACTTTGTTTACTGTGTGTTAATGTGCAGTACACACTTTGTTTAGTGAGTGTTAATGTGCAGTATACGCTTTGTTTAGTGTGTTAATGTGCAGTACACACTTTGTTTAGTGAGTGTTAATGTGCAGTATACACTTTGTTTAGTGTGTGCTATTGTGTAGTACACACTTTGTTTACTGTGTGTTAATGTGCAGTACACACTTTGTTTAGTGTGTTAATGTGCAGTACACACTTTGTTTAGTGAGTGTTAATGTGCAGTACACACTTTGTTTAGTGTGTTAATGTGCAGTACACACTTTGTTTAGTGAGTGTTAATGTGCAGTATACACTTTGTTTAGTGTGTGTTATTGTGTAGTACACACTTTGTTTCCTGGTGTTAATGTGCAGTATACACTTTGTTTAGTGTATTAATGTGCAGTATACACTTTGTTTGTGTGCATTGATGTGCAGTACACACTTTGTTTACTGTGTGTTAATGTGCAGTATACACTTTGTTTAGTGTGTGTTATTGTGTAGTACACACTTTGTTTCCTGGTGTTAATGTGCAGTATACACTTTGTTTAGTGTATTAATGTGCAGTATACACTTTGTTTCCTGGTTTTAATGTGCAGTATACACTTTGTTTAGTGTATTAATGTGCAGTATACACTTTGTTTCCTGGTGTTAATGTGCAGTATACACTTTGTTTAATGTATTAATGTGCAGTATACACTTTGTTTAGTGTGTGTTAATGTACAGTACACACTTTGTTTGTGTGCATTGATGTGCAGTACACACTTTGTTTCCTGTGTTAATGTACAGTACACACTTTGTTTACTGTGTTAATGTGTTGTACTGGGCTGTTATTCATGTGAAATTGATTGACAATGTTGTATAATTCCTGTGAAGTGGGTTCAGTCAATAAATTGTGAATTTCTTCAGATAGACAGACGTCTTAAAGGAGACATATCATGCTTTTAAATCCTTCCTTTTTACATATAAATCATACAGTTGTGGTCTATATAAAGCGGAACTGCAATGCTTGGGTCTGAATTCCTCATTATTAGAGCTCCACAGGCCCCTTTTCTACCCCTTTTCTGATGTGCTTCTGAGAGCAACTCGTTTTGGGGCGGTCTCTTCAAATGCAAATGAGACACTTCATACCCCGCCTCCTCTCCAGGTTGCAGAGGTGACACTCGGTTCAACTCCACCCTGTTCGGCCATCTTTGTAGTTTGATAGAACAGATACAATTATCTAGCGGCGCAGAAACTTTATATTCACACATTATTTACAAAATGTCAACAACGGAAGATTTGTCCATCCAGCCATACATGTTGGAGCCAGAGTCGGACCCGGCGGAGCGAGATGAAAATGACGATGATGCACCTACAGAACAACGTCTTCATATGGATGTAACGCAATGGTGTGTCACTATATTTACACTAAATTAAATCACGTAGGCCATATCATAGGATCATAGGATCTAAAACGAGCGCACAGCGCTAACATATGAAGACGGTGCAACTGCTAATGCTAACAAAACAATGACAGGGACGTCTTATCATCACACTTTTTAGCGTTATATACAGCTTACCGAAGTGCTCTGTTCGTCGTCTCCATAGATAGAAGGAACTGACCGCTCAATCAGACCAAGTCTTTCGGCAAATCCTTCTTTATACTGGCGGAGGTTGCTGAAGCAGTCGTCCTTGAAGTGCTTCGCGCACACAAAAATGACCTTACCCACAGATGTGGGTACATTTCTGTGAAAAATAAAACTCAACCAGGCACTTCGAAAAGGTTCTGATGCTGGGAGACGGTGTAACGAAGCTTGTGGGTTACTACATCCAACAACCGAACATTTCCACTTATCCTCTCGTAACTTCGGCATCCTTGAGGTTGGACTACAAAATCGCAGCGAGAAACAAAAATGGCGGATTGCTCGAAGTGTTGGACCTGGAGTCGATGTCCTAATCTGGCAGTTCTGCTGCGAATACTGTGACGTCATTGTTCAAAAAACGTAATAGAGAATAGAAAAATCGAAACAGACTGCAAAATATGACCAAAACAGAATATAAAGATATCAACGGAGCACCTGAAGAGACTACTTTGAACTTTTCTGTACTTCTAAACACTCTAAATATAAAACAAAATGCATTTAAGGGCTAAAAAAGTGGATTTAGCATGATATGTCCCCTTTAATGTATCGTGGATGAAATTTCCAGAGATATACTGAGTAGAATCACTGTATTGTGATAATACTGTTATCGTGGCCAAATAGGTTACTGGCTATACTCAGCCGTAGTAATGGTTATAAAAATAATATCAATAATGATATAAGAATCCAGTATCTATAATAAAATAATAAAAACTCTAATAATAATAAACAGCATTAGATAATTATAATAAGGTAATATAATAATATAGCAATAATAATAGTCCAATGAGAATACCAATTAATATAAAATAAAATAATAATATGAGAATACAATAATTATAAGAATAGCAATAACAAAAATACTGTAGTAGTACAATTATACAATAATAATTGTCAAATGCAATGTATAGCCATGCACATCTGAACGTTTTCTGGGTTTCTTTTGTTCTCTCTCTCTCTCTCTCTCTCTCTCTCTCTCTATATATATATAATATATATATATATATATATATATATATATATATATATATATATATATATATCTAGGTCTAGCTTGAAGTCCGTGATTGTTGTGGTTGTTAGGTGACGTTTAGGACCACGGTGGGGGGAGGAGGGGGGCGATTACGTCATCTTTTTTTCCACGGATGATCGTCTTTGCTGAGCGTACTCCGCCGCATGTTTACTTTTTAGATGTCTTATCAAATTAGTTGTGTTAAACGAAGTAGTGGGGCTCCACCTCTCGGGACTGTGGCGAAGCAAATAGTCCAACTGGCCGCTGGACTGGTTTGGTTGTCAACCTTAAAATACCTCCAGACTGCTGACATTTTATCCACTCAATGGTTTTAGACTGCTAACCTCAGTTTACGGCAGGTTGCAAACGGGGCTCGCTTTACGGCAGCTGACGGGAAAATATATATATTTTTTAAATTAGATCGGCGGGGCGATCGGCTGGATTTGCCGATTCCCGATCATTTACAAATCAGCAATATCGGCCCCGATCCGATATCTAGCGATCTGATCGGGACATCCCTACTTTAAACCAAAGTGTCTATGCTGTCCTCACAACACGTGACAGTGTGTTGCTAGACAGCCAGCGAACCATCAAAGAAAACACTGTGCACAAGGCTTGCTTTTCTTGTTTTAGTGATTTCTAGTGTGTGTGTGTGTGTAAATATGTGAAAGTGTGTGAAAGTGTGGTTACTGTAAACATACAGAAAAAAGAACAATTACTGTCTATACATGCATGGAAAACACACTGAATTCGATATACACATGTAACACAACAGTCACTACAACAACCGATGCATTTTGAACTATACATGACCCACAGATACTTACAAAGACGAAAATTTCCCTAGGCTCAAGTGTTAAGAGCGACACAGCGTGTTCCTGTGAAGTTTCAGCCACGTTTCTGTAGTACTGCTAGCTTACCTTCACCGAGAGACAAAACAGCAAAGATCGTAGAGCGAGAGGAACACTCACTCTGCTACAACAAAAAACGATCCTCTACGGAGAAGATGAAGATGTGTCACTACATTAACTATTTAACTATAGCACACTTTTTAACAACCTTAGAAACTTCAGGACCATATAATGTCTTTAACCTAAAGACATGACAGTGTCCCTCTCATTTTCTTTCTAGTTAATTTGGCACTTTTCTTGACAAAAGGCCAAACAAGTTGATCGTCACACTGATGGATTAATATCTCATCTATTGATCAAGTGATTGATGGAAAACAATCTTTAGATTCTTGTAAGTGCTGAGCTCTCAGCAGATTCTTTGACCTTTGGTAGTAAGTTCATTTTAAACTGTTGAATCTCTGTTGATTCTTTGACTTGGATGTGCAACAGCACCGACTCCAAAGCACATTTTGTAGACGTCCTTGTAAAGCTTCACTTCCTCTCTTCCTGTTGTCCTTCTGTCACACATCAGCCCTGACACTGCCTCACTTCTTCAACCTCTCTGTGGACTGTCCATCCCTCTGGACGCTTGACCTCAGAGCCTCACCACCTCTGCTCTGAGCTTCTTCTCCTGTCTCTTCTCTCACATGTTCTGTCTTTTCTCTGCTGTGCAGACCTCCACCTCTCCTTTCCTCAGACCATTATGAAAAAAGGAAACGTCCTGGATACCATCAATGAAGTCACCATCATCCATGTCTTCACCTTCCTCATCCCCTGTGTCAGACCGGCTGCTGGACTTCTGGACTGACCCCTCCTGACTCACCCTCTTAGAAGCATGAAGTGTCTGTGGGGAGTCATTCTTTACTCCCACAAATCTTCCTGCTGCTTCAGCCACAAACTTAATAACATCTGACCTTGATTTCTGCTGAACCGTATGGCTGTTAACGCCAGCGTTTCCACTCATTTAGTTTTAGATGTGATAAAATTATTCTCAATTCTTTGATTTTCCATGTACGGACGATGATTCTGGACACATTGAAGATGCATTAACGTTTTGTAAATGACGTCTTTAAAGTCAAAATCCTGATTTTATTTATTTTACTTTAATGTAATATTTTCAGAATAAAGTCAAAATCCTGATTTTATTTATTTTACTTTAATATAATATTTTCAGAATAAAGTCAAAATCCTGATTTTATTTATTTTACTTTAATATAATATTCTCAGCATAAAGTCAAACTTCAGACTTTTTAAGTCTCCAAGGAGAAACTCACCACTTTGATAACTTTTCATCTGGTGAATACAACTATGTACATGAGTCAATGTTTTATCAGCATTATCAAATGTCATTGTCATTGTTAATGCTCTCATTGCTGCACTGTTTAGCGCTCTCGCTTGACAGAAGGTTGTGGGTTCAAATCCAGCTGGAGGTGTTTGTGGAATTTCATTGTGTTTCCTCAGGGTTCTCTGGTTTCCTCCCACATTCCTAAAAACTGCATGTAATGTTAATGCTAAATGAAGTGTCTGTGTGTGTCCTGTGGAAGACTGATGACCTGTCCTTTCTCTTTTGAAACGTATTTTCATTGACGTCCATAAGACGTCCAGACAAGACATGAAAACAACGTCCAAGAAAGACGTCTAAAAAACGTTCATTCTGGCTCGTCTGAGGACGTCTTCTGGATGTCAAATATTGACGTCTATATGATGTCCAGAAAAGACATCCAGACAACGTCCAAGAAAGACGTCTAAAAAACTTTCATTCTGGCCCCTCTGCAACTGCAACGTGAAATAAGTGTCGGTCACGCTGCTGCTTCAACCAATCAGGTTTTGATATTGATGCTCTTTTTGTTTTTTAATTGATTCATTTTATTTTATTTTATTTCATTTTTTACTTTATTGCCCAAATGAGGGAACATCCAAACAGAGCAAACAAACATCAAACAACAAAAACAAACAATTTTAACAGACGATGCCCACAAATAATACATTAGTATAATCTTAAGCTCCATGGTATGAACTTATAAAGATAACTATAACAAATACAAATAAGGATGACATTATTTATTTTAAAAGAAAAGTATAATTAAAAAAAAAGAAAACACAAAAGGGACGAGGGAAGCAGAGGGTCTCATTATTCTTTTTGGAATAATTCTTTAAATAACTCAATAATTTTATTACTTTTTTCTGTGTTTATGTTACTTAGTGTTTTAATGTGTTTCTTTAAATTCAATATAAAACTGAACATAATCTGGGTTTACCTTTGCTAATCTGCATTTGCGAATGGGAAATTTTCCAACTAGAATTATTAAATTAATTATAAATTCTATGTCTATATTTTTGTAATTAAAATATGCAATTACACTTTTACAATCAATTTGAGCATGATTTTAGTTTTACATAGTGTATAATTCTCAGTCCATAAGGTAGTTGAATAGGAACAGTAAAACAATTAATGATTAATGATTTGGGATTAATGAGTTTTTTTTCACTTTCTAAAAATTTGGATAAGTTTATATTTGTTAAATATATGTTGTGCAAAATATTGATATGTACTTGCTTAATTTTATTGACAATACAAAATCTGTATGGCAATAACCAAGCTCTCTGCCAATCAATGTCTGTTAAGATAAAATCCCAAAAGATTTTCCTCTGGGACTTATTCTCCTTTTCTCATAAAAACAGTTTCTTTTATGTTTATTACTTCAGTTATGATTCAAAATGTCTAAACCTTTAATAAACAGCAGGTTTTATCCTCAGAACTTCTTGATATTGTAGGTGACTCTTCATCAGGTGAAGTAACCCAGTGCCGATGGCTTTTATGACACTAATAGATATTGGTGACTCAGGACCCGCCAGCAGGCCTCGGGTGACGTCAGCGTATTCAAGCCCTCTGATTGGCTCGTCAGAGAGTTCACTCTCCAGCGCCAGCCGACTGCATCTGGAGCGAGCTGCATTAACAATATTATAGTTGTGTTTGTTTAATAGTGGTTTTGTACACCGACAATGGCTAAAGGAGAAGATAAAGAGATGTGGTAGCAGATTTATTGTCAAAACACTTTTCAAGTGGGACTTTTCCTAGAGGTCATTGGGGCTCCAAGCACACAGAGGTCCGGTACAATTTACTTGTGCTCACTACAGGTTCCATGGCAGGATTCAGGATTATGTTATTCCCCATTATATTATTTTCAAACCACGAAAAACTGACGTTTGTCACCGTCCACGGCCCCCAGGAACTCTGGGAATAACAGCGGCTTTTTTTATGAAGCTGAAACAGAAGGAGACTTAAACTTTGATTCTTTTCATCCATAAAGGTATTTATTCTGGTGGCACGAGTATCAATCTGTGATGCAAAGGCTTTTTATACTGCATCTCTGCATGATGACCTGGTTTTTGTAGCCATAAAAAAGTGATTGAGGGGTGGATTGACTCAGACCAGCACTAGTGAAGGCCAAGGTCTGAAATGCAAGGCTGCCACTGTTACAATCTAATCCTACCATTTATAGGACATGCAAATACGTTTCAACTTCCAGCTTTTATTGAAAGATATAAATAAGGATGTGAGGATATAAACACTCTCATATAATATTTTTACATTCATCCATCTTTGCCATGATTATTTTATTGTTGTAAAAAAGTCATGAAAGACCAAAGATTGAGGTGAAAACTGTCTTTATTTTGTCAAAGCTTGAAGAAAATGATGATGAAAGAAGATGAATATTGATGAAGTCAGTTTGCTTTGATGATAGAAGAAAGTGAAAGAGGGTGAATGACAGAGGTGAGATCAGTGTGAGAGTAAAAGCAGTGTGAGAGTCCCAGTGAGTCCGGTCAGGACTGGGAACACTGGTCTCTCCTCAGTGTCTCTCTGAGGGGAGTCTGGGAGCCCCGGGTGGCCTCACAGGTCACAGAGCCCACCTTCCTCCACTGGTCTGCAGGGAGCCTCAGGGTGCTGCTCCAGCTGTAGAGGCCGTCCTTCTGCAGCACCCCGGGGCTCCTGCTCTCCTCCCAGCTGCTGCTGCTGCTGCTGCTGCTGCTGTCCTCCACCTTCCAGCTCAGACTCCAGTCTGAGGGGAAGCCCTCGTTGGCCAGGCACATGAGCGTGGCCTTCCCCTGCTGCAGCTCCTCTCTGGAGGGGGGCAGCACCGTCAGGGTGGGGCGGGTATCACCTAGGAGACACCAATCAAATTAGAGGACAGGGAGCACCCAGCTGTCAATCAACCAGCACACACCTGGACAGCTTTAGTGGGAGACAGCTGATTTGGTCCTGGAAGAAGTTGCTGTCAGAGGCTTTTTCTGCTCCAGCAGTCACTCACTCACACATTGTTTCACTTCCCTTTAAGAAGCCTCTCATGCACATCAGCACAGAGAGAATCATCCAACACTTTGACCTGAAATACCTCAAACTACACAGGAAGGAACACAAGCTGATGTCTCAACGTTTACTCTTCATTTGCATCAACGTTATCAGAAAGTTTACACTTTACAACTTATGACTGGAAACTTTAACATGAACTTCAAATCTAAATTAATATTTTCAATTATTAGGAGCAAAATGTGAAAAAAACAGTAAATAAAGATAACTTCTCAGGAGGATTTGATTATTCTACATTTATCATCAGTATTTCTATTTTACTGTAAAATAACAATATTAATAATACATTTTAAAGTAAGAAGAGAAACAGAATTGTGAAACATTCTATAGAACCAAGAATAAATCCAGCTGTGATGAAGAGACACTCAATAAAACAAGAAGAATAAAACCTGCACACATTCCAACACAAACACATTTCAAACAGTGGACATGTCAACTAAAACTCAGCCCAAAGACAGACCAGTGCACCAGAAATGTCCCTAAATACACAGGTCAGTGTAAAAACAGCTTCAACATGAGACTGGTAGAGTTAAAACAGTGTGTTCCACAGCCATCAGGCTCTAACTGAGCACATTTAAAGACTGACAATATCTTTTGTTTTGTCATTTAATCCTAATGAGATTTTAATCCGGTGTAAATTTAAAACTAATAACTTTTCTCTGTGATCAAATTAAAGTGAAACAGAGCTGAGCTAAACTACATGAAATCAATGGAGATTAAAACTTGATCACTACAATAATTATTAAGAAAAAAAAACATCTTTCTAATCTCAAATCATTCAAAACAAGGTTTAATGTATGAATTGGAATTATTTAGTTGAAAGTATTAAAAGGAGAATAAACTTACTTCCAACATCCAGTCTGGTTCCTCCACCGAACGTGTACCACAGTGATACAAACTCATTGAGCCGCTGTACAAAAACCTCTGACTGTAGAGAGACGCCACTCTCTGATTCTGAAACCAACAAACTCACCAAAACAACTTTTACCACCTGATCCTAACGGAACACAAGAGAACAGTTCTTTCATCTGCAATGTCTACTTGAAATACATATATTTATAGAGATTGTTTTAAAGATTATTTTATATTTATTCAATAATATCTTTTGGAATTTATTCCTAAATAGATTTGGCAGCAAAAATAGGAAATTTTTAAAAAGTAAAAACCACAGACATATCTTTAATTATTCAGTTTAATTCCTTAATATTGTCATTAAAGTTTGAATCCAGAGTGAAAGTGAGAGATGAAAGTGATCCAGGTCCCTGTTGGAGTCAGTCAGAACATTTCCATAGAGCCACTTTGCATCAGCAGCACCATGCTCCAGTGCTCTGGGAGAGTTTATAGTCCTGACAGTTGAAGACTGGATGACTGACAGCCGTCCTTCATGACAACAGAAGACAGAGAAATCCTCCTCATCAGAAACATGAGTGTGATCTGCGTCCTCATCTGGACTCTCCTCTGCTGCTGCTTCACAGGTAAAGTCCAGAGAATCAAACTCCTCTCCTCTGTCAACATCCGTCCCTCTGAAATGAAGCCCACAAAACCATGAGGCTGCTTGATGTTTCTGTCTGTGTTTCCTCAGAGTCCAGAGGCCAGGTCACAGTGACTCAGCCTGCAGCAGTCAGCTCTGCTCTGGGAGCCTCCGTCACCATCACATGTAGGACCAGTCAGGATGTTTACGACTCTGACGGTTTAGCCTGGTACCAACAGAGAGATGGACAACCTCCTAAAAGGCTCATTTACTACACCAGCTCTCGAGCATCAGGGACTCCAGATCGTTTTACAGGCAGTGGATCAAACTCTGACTTCACTCTGACCATCAGTGGAGTTCAAGCTGAAGATGCTGCAGTTTATTACTGTCAGAGTTTTCATTACATCAACAGTCAGAGGGTGTTCACACAGTGAAAAACCGTCGTACAAAAACCTCCCTCAGTCAGACTGAACCGAAACTGACTGCTGCACACTGATACACTTCACTGAACACACACACACACACACACACACACACACACACACACACACACACACACACACACACACACACACACACACACACACACACACACACACACACACACACACACACACACACACACACACAATTAGAAATCTCTAACATAAACTGAACTAATGAATTTATTTATTGAGATCAGATGTTTCTTCACCAGAGGCGGTGGTGTTTCAACATGTAAATACTTGGTGGTGAGATTTTATTTCAGGTCTACTGAGCGCAGAGTTCAACACCACTTAATACCAAACTAAAGTTTGTGCAGAAGTTTTGAGCTCCAACATCTTCATGACAACCATATACTGTAGGATCCCATCTTGTGAAAAGGTTTAACACGGGGAATAGCCTCTGATTAAATCATTTAATAAACTAAACTGTGTCTCGGTGGGGAGTTGAACACGGGCCTACTGATTGCAAGGAAAGAATTCCTCCACTCGACGAGCAGCATATTGATTTACAAGTGAGATTCTTACACAGATTTTATTATGACCTTACACTCACTTTACCTCCAGTTTCTCCTCTAAAGTCAGAGTTTTAAATTTATACACCAGTAAATAATCAACCTCATTCATTTGGATTCTTAACTGTTAGCTCTCGCGGCGCATAAGCTGGCGTCACAACTCACTCTGGTTCTGTCAAGCAGTGCCTCCATTGACGCCAGCCAATCAGCTCTGAGCTTCTAAATCATCCTGGAGCAGGGCTTCGGGCTGCAAGCCCCACTCTCCATAAAGATCATGTGATCTGAATGAATGTACCACAGCCTGAGCATGAACACTTACATCTGACTGCATGAAATACAAACTGCATTGAGAGAGAGGAGCTGGTCCAACTCATGCAACCATCAGTGTGGATCAGGAGAAAACTCAGCCTGAAGCAGCAAGAGGAGACCAAGAACCAGGAAGTTCAATCCTCACACACAAATATGCAACTCAGGAGGAAGCTATATTCACAGAAAATAAAATACTATAGATGATCTTAAAGGATTAATAATGTACTTTGCCTGCAGTTATTGTTCACTGGTTCATCAGGTGGTGCTCCTATGGAGGGCTGACTGTGCCAAAATTAAATAATGAAATAAACCATTCAATAATTAATTAAATGTGTCATTAATTAATTTAAATTGGAATTAAATACATAAATGTGTCATTAAATGTGTCATTAATGAATTAAAATGAATTAATTTTATGTAAAAACATCTATAATTATTCCATGATGTATTTAATTATTTCATGGTCCGGTGTTGCACGGCTTCATGAATTAATTTTATCTTGTTAAACTCGTCCATCAAACTCAGTGGGCGGGGCTAACACTGATCGAGTCAAACACATTGCTGTGTTCTGAAGAGTTTCTGAACAAACAGGACATCTCTGCCTCACCTTTAACTGACCATTGCATAATAACATTATCCTTGGTTCTTCCAAAGAATAGTCGCAGCATAAATTTGATTTTGAAATGTAATAATACACTGTTGGATAGCACTGTATTTTGTAAGGAAGTTAAACTGCTGATTTTAGAGCTTGAAGCCTTGGAAATGTTTTCTATTAGTAAATGGGAGAGGTTCAAATTTAAAGTAAATGAACTTGGGATTAAAATCAGTAAAAATATCATTAGAAGAAACAAACAAAAACAGCAAAACATCGTCCTTTAATTAAACAGTCTGGGTAAAAAGAATGTTCTATCAAGAGAAGACTCAATAGAATTAAACAAGCTTCAATCTGAATTAGACCAATTATTCATTGGAGAGAGAAACTCATCCTATTTCTTTGGCCTAGAGAGACATAGACAGTTAAAAAAGAAAATAAATAAACTAAATATCAATGGACACAATACAGAAGACCAAAGTCTGATTATCAAACATATTACAAAGTGTCATGGAAATCTTGTTTTGTCTCATAAAGAATGATGTGTAATGTTCAGTCTGTGTTGAAGGATGACCTGTGTCAGCACTGTTCAAACATCTCTGCTGCTTTTGGTGTCCTTCATGCAGTCTCAAAACAATTTCAGCCTTTAGGGGGCGCTGTCTGACTTCAGAGTGAGACAAACTCCTGGACAATCATGCAGAGGTTGGACTGTGACTTTGTCTCTTCTTGCAAGAATAATGTAATAAAATGGTCTTAAACTTTCTCAAATCGCTCTCAGTCTGATTCCTGTGTTTTCTGTCTCCATGAGGTTTTCTTACGAGGAAAATTCTCCTGACATGAAGAAAAGACATAAAAAGGAACGACTGATCTTTGCCACAGAGTCTCTGGACAATTCTGGGAAAATGGGACAAGTGGGAGAAAGTGGCTGGAGGATATATAATCAAATAATAAAGTTATTGCTGCACATGGTATTTTTTTTAGGGACCAAGCCTGAAAGACCAGGACCCTATTGTATTTCATATGTTTCTTATTATTGTTTTTTCCCACTCCTGACGCGGCTTTGAGCCACATTTTGACCCATTAAACACGATCAAATGTTGATAAAATTTGGCACGCTCATCAAGACTGAAAAAAAAATTAAGGAAATGTAAAAAATAACCCCCAGAGTGCCAGAATGTGCTCTCTAGCGCCACCTAGAAACACTAAAATGTCCACCACGGCCCGTAGGAATGTCATCTGGAGATCAAACCAAAACTCAATTGTTTGTCTCATCAAGACCTAAAAATCACCTGATACCCCAACCTAGATTCAACAGGAAGTTTGCAATTTGCCTTCCAAAGTAAGATTTTCACCCAAAGAAGGCCCTCACGCAAATGCTATTACCTCTGAGGGAGAATAAATGTTATACCCTAAACACGCTCAAATGCTCACCAAATTTGGCACACTCATCAAGACTGGGGAAAAATATAGGAAAATGTAAAAAATAACCCCCAGAGTGCCAAAATGTGCTCTCTAGTGCCACCTAGAAACACTAAAACGGCCACAATGTCGTAGAGAGATCAAACCAAAACTCAATTGTTGGTCTCATCAGGATCTAAAAATCACCTGATACCCCAGACCTAAATCCAACAGGAAGTCCGCCTTTCAGAACAAGATAAACGCTATCTCCTCTGAGGGCGAATATCGTATCGGCTCCAAAACACTATTAAATGACAGAGGAGACTCTCCTGCTCAATAATTCAGTTCAACTTTGTCATTCGTCGAGCAGTTTCATGTTTATTAGCTGTCAAAGTTCCGAACACCGATTCCCGCCTCCTCCCTCCTCCTCCTCCTCCCTCCACCTCCTCCCTCCTCCTCCTCCTCCTCCTCCCTCCTCCTCATCCCTCCTCCTCCTCATCCCTCCTCCTCCCTCCTCCACCTCCCTCCTCCTCCTCCTCCTCTCATTCAAATACATGGTAAAAAACCAAAATGTCTCTTCAAAAACAGCCTTGACAGATCACTCCGAACAAGTGGCCACTGTGGCTAAACTATGACTGTGATAAACAAAACGAGCAGATCAGAAGCACGACAAGAACCTGCCGAGCAAGACGTTGCAACGCTTGTGGGGAAAATATCATAAAAAAATACCTTTTTGACGAGAGAGAACAATGCTGTCATTTTTTTGGTTCCAGCGATTTCAAGAGACATTTATAAATGAGTCAGATGGAGCAAAATCGTGTCTCTGCATCAAACTGCGCCTCCTAGTGTCTAAAGTTTACGTCTGTCTGCTTCCAAACCCACACAGACTGAAAGACAACACATTTTCCTCTCAAGAAATGATAATTTTATGAAAATATTTGCCCGAAAACTGTGGATTCTGAGTTTCTTTCCAAAATATGTGGATAAAATCCGTCCTCTCGCCCACTGTGATGACATCACTAACTGCAGGTGGTCAGAACACTGTTGCTTCATTCACACCAGGATTACACAATACCAGGAAAGTCCTTGTTTATGAGCTAACCTGCTATCATGTGCTACATAAACAAGCTACCATGCTAATCTGTGGTTTGTGGATGAGGTAACATGTTATTGTGTGCTACAATAAGTCTGTTTGTTTCTCTTGTTTGTTATTTTTGCACATGTTCATAAATAAACAAATAAATAAATCTTAAAAGACAAAACTCTTTGTATCAAAGTCATTACCCGTTGTGACATGTTTGTTTGTGTGAGACATCCTTTGATCTTTCGATTCCTTATGAGTTCACCTGAGAAATCTAAAGCCCCGTTTCCACAGCGCCCCTTGGTACCGGTACAGGACCTGTGGTAACCGTTTGGTGTGCGTTTCCACTGTCACAGTTACCGATACCAACAGGTGCCATTGGTAACCATTTCTCGCTACCCCTCGCTACCCCTCCGTTTGGGATACCAGGCGCAACCTCCCGGATATGAGGGGGAGGAGCTTCAACACTGTCGTCTGCTGATTGGTCTGTGACAACCCAACCGCTACTCTACCGGCAAGCCCGCCGTTTCAAATCAGTAAAGAAAGTGAAGAATGGATCCTGGACGACTGAAGAAGTGCAATTGCTCCTCTCCATAATCGGAGAAGAGCAAATTCAAAAAGAGCTAGACGGGGCAGTAAGGAATGAGAAAACCTTCAGGGCGGTGTCGGAGAGGATGAGGTGTAACGGCTTTAGTAGAAGTCCTGCACTGGCGGTGGATGGACGCCATGGACCAAATTTATGGCCACAGACCGGCCAGTCAGGGAAGAGAAGCCGGTTTGGACAGCGCCACGGCCCTGCTGGAGTCTCTGGTGGAGGGAGATGGTAAGTTTTTAAACTCTGAAATCCATGCTTTTTGTATTCACGCGAGGCGCGAGCCTGTTAGCTTTAGCGTGCGGCTATGCTAGTTAGCTTTAGCACGCGGCTCTTAGCTAGTGAGCTTCAGCCCCAGTTATCGGCGCAGTCTGAACGTGTGGTTTGTTTACATTTCTGCAGGAGGAAGTGATTCGATGGGTGAGGATTTCACCTCCCCTGGACCCAGTAGTGTGGAGGGGCGGTGCAGCACACCGTCACTCCCAACCCCATCACCACCAGCCTCACCACCTCGTCCAGGGGTTGGGAATGTGTCGCTCCAGCAGCGCCCGGGTAAGGAGTAGCTTTTACATGTTGTTATTGCAGTACTGGTATTCTGTTAAGTAGAAGTATATACATGTACCATTACATTGAATACTGTGATAAATACCTAACAATGCACAGCACAAATGATGCAGAGTACTGATATATTTTCTGCTGTTTTTGCAGCTGGATGTTTATATTATTATTTTCATGCTTAACGTCACTCAACAACAGGTTATGATCAAACAATTAAAGTGCAGAGCAGTGAGGTGATAGGCTCCACACTGGCAGTGTCTTCCCACACATCCTTGTGACGTTTCAAGCTGCATATTCACTGTTTTGTATATTTATACTTCTGTGAAGTGTCCTTGAGTACTGTGAAAGGCGCTGCCAAATTAAATGTATTATTATATTGTTACTGTCCAATGCAAAGTTCTTTCGCCGTTTGCTGTTTAGGCAGGAGGAGGCGGGAGCAGCAACACCACCACCTGACAGAGCTCCTGAGGGAGATGCAGGCCTCAGATGAGCGGGAGGCACACCTCAATAGGGAGTTTCAGCGCCAGCAAATGGAGCAGCGGGAGCATACACGTCTGGAGGAGGTCCGGGCCCGCCAGGAGGAGAGGCAGGAGGAACGGCGCCAGGGGGGGGCTTTGCTTGCCCAGGCCCTGAGAGCCCAGCGTGGCACAGGGCCAAATGAATAGCCGGTTCAAATATGTAAATAATATGTTCAAATATGTAAATAATATGTTCCAATAAATAGTTTTTTCACACCCCAATATGCGCATCTACTTTTTGGTCAACACTTGTGATGTGCTGGAGGTCTCCACTCTGACTGTGTTGTGAACTGAGCCGTATTTTGTGAGGAAAAAGTTTGGAATGAAAACTTGTTACAATTCAGATTATTTTTTCTGTCAGATGCTTTCAGAAAAATTGTATGGGGTTGTTAGCAGTGAGCTTTCTGATTTGTTTGGTTTGTAGATGGACAACAACGGCGCAAAGATCAGTGTTGCAGATTTAATGCAGCCTGAAACAAGTAGAACAAGAAAAACAAAACTAACTCAGGTAACAGTAACAGGTTTTTGAAATAACATAACACCAAACAGGTTCTTCAAATATATACAGCTCTATTTACAAATACTTCATGCATTTAGGACATCGCCGGACACACTCTCCCACACAGGTAGCGAAAGGTCTCTTCAGACATCCGGAAGTTCTGCAGCCACTGTGTGCTTGTGAAGCCAGGCACTATCCTCTCCCACCAGTCGTTGCTTTGAGTGACAGCCCAACTTGTAGGCCTGTGGCGGTGTTGTTGCAGCGCTGCCAGGATGACCTGGGAGACATAACAGCACATTTATACACATTTAAACATCAATCTATTTCTATTTTATATTGTATTTTTAACTTTTTCTAGTTTCTGCTGTGTGTGCTTCTTTCTTTTTTACTATCCTGTTGTGAGATAAATAAAGGATATCTTATCTAATCTTAATTAAAAGCCAGTGATATAAGACAATTGGAAACACTTTTAAAATAATAAAAAAGCCCAGTATGAGGCTTCCCGTTTTCGGTAATACATAATCAAAAAAGGGGAAAAGGACATAATCATAATTACAGGTGAAATTTATCTCTTCCCAATAACTACAATAAACTAAAGGAAGTACAAATGGCTTCTGCAGCGGTAAAACAACTACTAGTAGTAACTATTGAAAAAACAACATTTTTATGAAGGTGACATTTTAATGGCTGATTAATCATGAGGTGCATTTTAGACATGTAATGGAGTAAAAACTACAGCTAATTGGGGCCAAACGTCATGAGGTGAAAGTAAAAGTATGCTCTATATTTTCACTGAAGTAAAGTACAGTTACCCGGTTGCGTCGCCTCTTTCTTCTCTCCCGCAGTCGTCTCTCCTCCTCCTCCCATCTCTCCTCCTCCTCCCGCCTCTCCTCCTCACGGCTCTCCGGTTTTGCAAGGAAGCAAAAATCCAGAAGAAAACACACGACGATCTCATAGTCCTCCATGTTTGTTCCTCGAGTTCTCCCGCGTTGACCGCTGCGTAATGGCGTCACATCCTGTGTGATTACGCGGCCGTTCATAACCCCGCCTACATTTCAAACCGTTACCCGTGTAATGGAAACGCGGCACTGATACGGGTCTGGTTACGGATAGTAACCGGTACCTGACCGGTACCGGTACCAAGGGGCACTGTGGAAACGGGGCTAAAGATTGACTGAGAGATCCTGAATGCTCACTGACACTATTTACAAGGCTTTACCACTGCACCGCCTGTCCAGATCCTTTGGTACGTTTATTATTTAATTATTTACATCAATACTGTGAGCTGAATGAAAAAAGTACAACATTTATTGAACTTCCACGACTCAGAATTGCTAATGCATCATATAATCCTAAAGAAGACTAAAGATTATCAGTGTTTAACTACTGGTATTTATTTACCCGGTGACGTAGTTGTAGTCTGTTGTTGAACTATTTATCTATTCATCTATTTATTTATTTGCGCTGCTTTTTCTATGCAACCTTTTACGTAATTACCCCCAGGGACAAATAATCTTTATTTGATTGATTGATTAAATTAAGTTGTAATATCTCTGCAGATGTGTTGTTGATGCAATGTTAAGGTTTAGTGGTGATGTTTGTTGGTTCTGGCAGGGGTGAATGAACATCGACGATGGAAAGAGGTTTCCTAAATCTCTAAGTAGAATTATAAGTTGAATTTTAAACTGATTTCCAAACTGTTTGATTTTTTAAAAACGTCATACATGTAGCTACTTTGTTTAGTGAGTGTTAATGTGCAGTACACACTTTGTTTACTGTGTTAATGTGTTGTACTGGGCTGTTATTCATGTGAAATTGATTGACAATGTTGTATAATTCCTGTGAAGTGGGTTCAGTCAATAAATTGTGAATTTCTTCAGATAGACAGACGTCTTAAAGGAGACATATCATGCTTTTAAATCCTTCCTTTTTACATATAAATCATACAGTTGTGGTCTATATAAAGCGGAACTGCAATGCTTGGGTCTGAATTCCTCATTATTAGAGCTCCACAGGCCCCTTTTCTACCCCTTTTCTGATGTGCTTCTGAGAGCAACTCGTTTTGGGGCGGTCTCTTCAAATGCAAATGAGACACTTCATACCCCGCCTCCTCTCCAGGTTGCAGAGGTGACACTCGGTTCAACTCCACCCTGTTCGGCCATCTTTGTAGTTTGATAGAACAGATACAATTATCTAGCGGCGCAGAAACTTTATATTCACACATTATTTACAAAATGTCAACAAGGGAAGATTTGTCCATCCAGCCATACATGTTGGAGCCAGAGTCGGACCCGGCGGAGCGAGATTAAAATGACCATGATGCACCTACAGAACAACGTCTTCATATGGATGTAACGCAATGGTGTGTCACTATATTTACACTAAATTAAATCACGTAGGCCATATCATAGGATCATAGGATCTAAAACGAGCACCCAGCGCTAACATATGAAGACGGTGCAACTGCTAATGCTAACAAAACAATGACAGGGACGTCTTATCATCACACTTTTTAGCGTTATATACAGCTTACCGAAGTGCTCTGTTCGTCGTCTCCATAGATAGAAGGAACTGACCGCTCAATCAGACCAAGTCTTTCGGCAAATCCTTCTTTATACTGGCGGAGGTTGCTGAAGCAGTCGTCCTTGAAGTGCTTCGCGCACACAAAAATGACCTTACCCACAGATGTGGGTACATTTCTGTGAAAAATAAAACTCAACCAGGCACTTCGAAAAGGTTCTGATGCTGGGAGACGGTGTAACGAAGCTTGTGGGTTACTACATCCAACAACCGAACATTTCCACTTATCCTCTCGTAACTTCGGTTGGACTACAAAATCTCAGCGAGAAACAAAAATGGCGGATTGCTCGAAGTGTTGGGCCTGGAGTCGATGTCCTAATCTGGCAGTTCTGCTGCGAATACTGTGACGTCATTGTTCAAAAAACGTAATAGAGAATAGAAAAATCGAAACAGATTGCAAAATATGACCAAAACAGAATATAAAGATATCAACGGAGCACCTGAAGAGACTACTTTGAACTTTTCTGTACTTCTAAACACTCTAAATATAAAACAAAATGCATTTAAGAGCTAAAAAAGTGGATTTAGCATGATATGTCCCCTTTAATGTATCGTGGATGAAATTTCCAGAGATATACTGAGTAGAATCGCTGTATTGTGATAATACTGTTATCTTGGCCAAATAGGTTACTGGCTATACTCAGTCGTAGTAATGGTTATAAAAATAATATCAATAATGATATAAGAATCCAGTATCTATAATAAAATAATAAAAACTCTAATAATAATAAACAGCATTAGATAATTATAATAAGGTAATATAATAATATAGCAATAATAATAGTCCAATGAGAATACCAATTAATATAAAATAAAATAATAATATGAGAATACAATAATTATAAGAATAGCAATAACAAAAATACTGTAGTAGTACAATTATACAATAATAATTGTCAAATGCAATGTATAGCCATGCACATCTGAACGTTTTCTGGGTTTCTTTTGTTCTCTCTCTCTCTCTCTCTCTCTCTCTCTCTCTCTCTCTCTCTCTCTCTCTCTCTCTCTCTCTCTCTCTCTCTCTCTATATATATATATATATATATATATATCTAGGTCTAGCTTGAAGTCCGTGATTGTTGTGGTTGTTAGGTGACGTTTAGGACCACGGTGGGGGGAGGAGGGGGGCGATTACGTCATCTTTTTTTCCACGGATGATCGTCTTTGCTGAGCGTACTCCGCCGCATGTTTACTTTTTAGATGTCTTATCAAATTAGTTGTGTTAAACGAAGTAGTGGGGCTCCACCTCTCGGGACTGTGGCGAAGCAAATAGTCCAACTGGCCGCTGGACTGGTTTGGTTGTCAACCTTAAAATACCTCCAGACTGCTGACATTTTATCCACTCAATGGTTTTAGACTGCTAACCTCAGTTTACGGCAGGTTGCAAACGGGGCTCGCTTTACGGCAGCTGACGGGAAAATATATATATTTTTTAAATTAGATCGGCGGGGCGATCGGCTGGATTTGCCGATTCCCGATCATTTACAAATCAGCAATATCGGCCCCGATCCGATATCTAGCGATCTGATCGGGACATCCCTACTTTAAACCAAAGTGTCTATGCTGTCCTCACAACACGTGACAGTGTGTTGCTAGACAGCCAGCGAACCATCAAAGAAAACACTGTGCACAAGGCTTGCTTTTCTTGTTTTAGTGATTTCTAGTGTGTGTGTGTGTGTAAATATGTGAAAGTGTGTGAAAGTGTGGTTACTGTAAACATACAGAAAAAAGAACAATTACTGTCTATACATGCATGGAAAACACACTGAATTCGATATACACATGTAACACAACAGTCACTACAACAACCGATGCATTTTGAACTATACATGACCCACAGATACTTACAAAGACGAAAATTTCCCTAGGCTCAAGTGTTAAGAGCGACACAGCGTGTTCCTGTGAAGTTTCAGCCACGTTTCTGTAGTACTGCTAGCTTACCTTCACCGAGAGACAAAACAGCAAAGATCGTAGAGCGAGAGGAACACTCACTCTGCTACAACAAAAAACGATCCTCTACGGAGAAGATGAAGATGTGTCACTACATTAACTATTTAACTATAGCACACTTTTTAACAACCTTAGAAACTTCAGGACCATATAATGTCTTTAACCTAAAGACATGACAGTGTCCCTCTCATTTTCTTTCTAGTTAATTTGGCACTTTTCTTGACAAAAGGCCAAACAAGTTGATCGTCACACTGATGGATTAATATCTCATCTATTGATCAACTGATTGATGGAAAACAATCTTTAGATTCTTGTAAGTGCTGAGCTCTAAGCAGATTCTTTGACCTTTGGTAGTAAGTTCATTTTAAACTGTTGAATCTCTGTTGATTCTTTGACTTGGATGTGCAGCAGCACCGACTCCAAAGCACATTTTGTAGACGTCCTTGTAAAGCTTCACTTCCTCTCTTCCTGTTGTCCTTCTGTCACACATCAGCCCTGACACTGCCTCACTTCTTCAACCTCTCTGTGGACTGTCCATCCCTCTGGACGCTTGACCTCAGAGCCTCACCACCTCTGCTCTGAGCTTCTTCTCCTGTCTCTTCTCTCACATGTTCTGTCTTTTCTCTGCTGTGCAGACCTCCACCTCTCCTTTCCTCAGACCATTATGAAAAAAGGAAACGTCCTGGATACCATCAATGAAGTCACCATCATCCATGTCTTCACCTTCCTCATCCCCTGTGTCAGACCGGCTGCTGGACTTCTGGACTGACCCCTCCTGACTCACCCTCTTAGAAGCATGAAGTGTCTGTGGGGAGTCATTCTTTACTCCCACAAATCTTCCTGCTGCTTCAGCCACAAACTTAATAACATCTGACCTTGATTTCTGCTGAACCGTATGGCTGTTAACGCCAGCGTTTCCACTCATTTAGTTTTAGATGTGATAAAATTATTCTCAATTCTTTGATTTTCCATGTACGTACGATGATTCTGGACACATTAAAGATGCATTAACGTTTTGAAAATGACGTCTTTAAAGTCAAAATCCTGATTTTATTTATTTTACTTTAATATAATATTTTCAGAATAAAGTCAAACTTCAGACTTTTTAAGTCTCCAAGGAGAAACTCACCACTTTGATAACTTTTCATCTGGTGAATACAACTATGTACATGAGTCAATGTTTTATCAGCATTATCAAATGTCATTGTCATTGTTAATGCTCTCATTGCTGCACTGTTTAGCGCGCTCGCTTGACAGAAGGTTGTGGGTTCAAATCCAGCTGGAGGTGTTTGTGGAATTTCATTGTGTTTCCTCAGGGTTCTCTGGTTTCCTCCCACATTCCAAAAAACTGCATGTAATGTTAATGCTAAATGAAGTGTCTGTGTGTGTCCTGTGGAAGACTGATGACCTGTCCTTTCTCTTTTGAAACGTATTTTCATTGACGTCCATAAGACGTCCAGACAAGACGTGAAAACAACGTCCAAGAAAGACGTCTAAAAAACGTTCATTCTGGCTCGTCTGAGGACGTCTTCTGGATGTCAAATATTGACGTCTATATGATGTCCAGAAAAGACATCCAGACAACGTCCAAGAAAGACGTCTAAAAAACGTTCATTCTGGCCCCTCTGCAACTGCAACGTGAAATAAGTGTCGGTCACGCTGCTGCTTCAACCAATCAGGTTTTGATATTGATGCTCTTTTTGTTTTTTAATTGATTCATTTTATTTTATTTTATTTCATTTTTTACTTTATTGCCCAAATGAGGGAACATCCAAACAGAGCAAACAAACATCAAACAACAAAAACAAACAATTTTAACAGACGATGCTCACAAATAATACATTAGTATAATCTTAAGCTCCATGGTATGAACTTATAAAGATAACTATAACAAATACAAATAAGGATGACATTATTTATTTTAAAAGAAAAGTATAATTAAAAATAGAAAACACAAAAGGGACGAGGGAAGCAGAGGGTCTCATTACTCTTTTTGGAATAATTCTTTAATTAACTCAATAGTTTTAATGCTTTATTTTGGTGTTTATGTTACTTAGTGTTTTAATGTGTTTCTTTAAATTCAATATAAAACTGAACATAATCTGGGTTTACCTTTGCTAATCTGCATTTGTGAATGTGAAATTTTCCAACTAGAATTATTAAATCAACTATAAATTCTATGTCTTTATTTTTGTAATTAAAATATGCAATTACATGTTTACAATCAATTTGAGCATGATTTTAGTTTTACACAGTATAAAATTCTCAATTTTAGTCCATAAGATAGTTGAATAGGAACAGTAAAACAATTAATGACTTAATGATTCATTTTCACTTTCTAAAAATTTGTATAAGTTTACATTTGTTAAATATATGTTGTGCAAAATATTAATATGTACTTACTTAATTTTATTGACAATACAAAATTTGTATGGCAATAACCAAGCTCTCTGCCAATCAATGTCTGTTAAGATAAAATTCCAAAAACATTTTCCTCTGGGACTTATTCTCCTTTTCTCATAAAAACAGTTTCTTATATGTTTATTACTTCAGTTATGATTCAAAATGTCTAAAAATTTAATAAACAGCAGGTTTATGACACAAATAGATATTGGTGACTCAGGACCCGCCAGCAGGCCTCGGGTGACGTCAGCGTATTCAAGCCCTCTGATTGGTTCGTCAGAGAGTTCACTCTCCAGCGCCAGCTGACTGCATCTGGAGCGAGCTGCATTAACAATATTATAGTTGTGTTTGTTTAATAGTGGTTTTGTCAACCTACAATGGCTAAAGGAGAAGATAAAGAGATTTGGTTGCAGATTTATTGTCAAAACATTTTTAAAGTGGGACTTTTCCTAGAGGTCATTGAACGCACCGCAGGGCTCCAAGCACACAGAGGTCCGGTACAATTTACTTGTGCTCACTACAAGTTCCATGGCAGGATTCAGGATTATGTGATTCGCCATTATATTATTTTCAAACCATGAAAAACTGACGTTTGTCACCGTCCACGGCCCCCAGGAATTCTGGGAATAACAGTGGCTTTTTTTATGAAGCTGAAACAGAAGGAGACTTGAACTTTGATTCTTTTCATCATAAAGGTATTTATTCTGGCAACACGAGTATCTATCTGTGATGCAAAGGCTTTTTATACTGCATCTCTGCATGATGACCTGGTTTTTGTAGCCATAAAAAAGTGATTGAGGGGTGGATTGACTCAGACCAGCACTAGTGAAGGCCGAGGTCTGAAATGCAAGGCTGCCACTGTTACAATCTAATCCAACCATTTATAGGACATGCAAATACGTTTCAACTTCCAGCTTTTATTGAAAGATATAAATAAGGATGTGAGGATATAAACACTCTCATATACTATTTTTCCATTCATCCATCTTCTAAACCGCTTTGCCATGATGATTTTATTGTTGTAAAAAAGTCATGAAAGACCAAAGATTGAGGTGAAAACTGTCTTTATTTTGTCAAAGCTTGAAGAAAATGATGATGAAAGAAGATGAATATTGATGAAGTCAGTTTGCTTTGATGATAGAAGAAAGTGAAAGAGGGTGAATGACAGAGGTGAGATCAGTGTGAGAGTAAAAGCAGTGTGAGAGTCCCAGTGAATCCGGTCAGGACTGGGAACACTGGTCTCTCCTCAGTGTCTCTCTGAGGGGAGTCTGGGAGCCCCGGGTGGCCTCACAGGTCACAGAGCCCACCTTCCTCCACTGGTCTGCAGGGAGCCTCAGGGTGCTGCTCCAGCTGTAGAGGCCGTCCTTCTGCAGCACCCCGGGGCTCCTGCTCTCCTCCCAGCTGCTGCTGCTGCTGCTGCTGCTGCTGTCCTCCACCTTCCAGCTCAGACTCCAGTCTGAGGGGAAGCCCTCGTTGGCCAGGCACATGAGCGTGGCCTTCCCCTGCTGCAGCTCCTCTCTGGAGGGGGGCAGCACCGTCAGGGTGGGGCGGGTATCACCTAGGAGACACCAATCAAATTAGAGGACAGGGAGCACCCAGCTGTCAATCAACCAGCACACACCTGGACAGCTTTAGTGGGAGACAGCTGATTTGGTCCTGGAAGAAGTTGCTGTCAGAGGCTTTTTCTGCTCCAGCAGTCACTCACTCACACATTGTTTCACTTCCCTTTAAGAAGCCTCTCATGCACATCAGCACAGAGAGAATCATCCAACACTTTGACCTGAAATACCTCAAACTACACAGGAAGGAACACAAGCTGATGTCTCAACGTTTACTCTTCATTTGCATCAACGTTATCAGAAAGTTTACACTTTACAACTTATGACTGGAAACTTTAACATGAACTTCAAATCTAAAATAATATTTTCAATTATTTAGAGCAAAATATGAAATACACAGGAAATAAAGATAACTTCTTTGGAGGATTTGATAAATTTACAACATTTATCATCAGTATTTCTATTTTACTGTAAAATAACAATATTAATAATACATTTTAAAGTAAGAAGAGAAACAGAATTGGGAAACATTCTATAGAACCAAGAATAAATCCAGCTGTGATGAAGAGACACTCAATAAAACAAGAAGAATAAAACCTGCACACATTCCAACACAAACACATTTCAAACAGTGGACATGTCAACTAAAACTCAGCCCAAAGACAGACCAGTGCACCAGAAATGTCCCTAAATACACAGGTCAGTGTAAAAACAGCTTCAACATGAGACTGGTAGAGTTAAAACAGTGTGTTCCACAGCCATCAGGCTCTAACTGAGCACATTTAAAGACTGACAAGATCTTTGGTTTTGTCATTTAATCCTAATGAGATTTTAATCCGGTGTAAATTTAAAACTAATAACTTTTCCCTGTGATCAAATTAAAGTGAAACAGAGCTGAGCTAAACTACATGAAATCAATGGAGATTAAAACTTGATCACTACAATAATTATTAAGAAAAAAAACATCTTTCTAATCTCAAATCATTCAAAACAAGGTTTAATGTATGAATTTGAATTATTTAGTTGAAAGTATTAAAAGGAGAATAAACTTACTTCCAACATCCAGTCTGGTTCCTCCACCGAACGTGTACCACAGTGATACAAACTCATTGAGCCGCTGTACAAAAACCTCTGACTGTAGAGAGACGCCACTCTCTGATTCTGAAACCAACAAACTCACCAAAACAACTTTTACCACCTGATCCTAACGGAACACAAGAGAACAGTTCTTTCATCTGCAATGTCTACTTGAAATACATATATTTATAGAGATTGTTTTAAAGATTATTTTCTATTTATTCAATAATATCTTTTGGAATTTATTCCTAAATAGATTTGGCAGCAAAAATAGGAAATTTTTAAAAAGTAAAAACTACAGACGTATCTTTAACTATTCAGTTTAATTCCTTAATATTGTCATGAAAGTTTGAATCCAGAGTGAAAGTGAGAGATGAAAGTGATCCAGGTCCCTGTTGGAGTCAGTCAGAACATTTCCATAGAGCCACTTTGCATCAGCAGCACCATGCTCCAGTGCTCTGGGAGAGTTTATAGTCCTGACAGTTGAAGACTGGATGACTGACAGCCGTCCTTCATGACAACAGAAGACAGAGAAATCCTCCTCATCAGAAACATGAGTGTGATCTGCGTCCTCATCTGGACTCTCCTCTGCTGCTGCTTCACAGGTAAAGTCCAGAGAATCAAACTCCTCTCCTCTGTCAACATCCGTCCCTCTGAAATGAAGCCCACAAAACCATGAGGCTGCTTGATGTTTCTGTCTGTGTTTCCTCAGAGTCCAGAGGCCAGGTCACAGTGACTCAGCCTGCAGCAGTCAGCTCTGCTCTGGGAGCCTCCGTCACCATCACATGTAGGACCAGTCAGAATGTTTATGTTGATAGTAGTGCTTATCACTATTTAGCCTGGTACCAACAGAGAGATGGACAACCTCCTAAAAGGCTCATTTACTTGACCAACACTCGAGCATCAGGGACTCCAGATCGTTTTACAGGCAGTGGATCAAACTCTGACTTCACTCTGACCATCAGTGGAGTTCAAGCTGAAGATGCTGCAGTTTATTACTGTCAGAGTCTTCATTACATCAACAGTCAGTGGGTGTTCACACAGTGAAAAACCGTCGTACAAAAACCTCCCTCAGTCAGACTGAACAGAAACTGACTGCTGCACACTGATACACTTCACTGAACACACACACACACGCACACACGCACACACGCACACACGCACACACGCACACACACACACACACACACACACACACACACACACACACAAACACAGGTCTACTGAGCGCAGAGTTCAACACCACTTCATACCAAACTAAAGTTTGTGCAGAAGTTTTGAGCTCCAACATCTTTATGACAACCATATCCTGTAGGATCCCATCTTGTGAAAAGGTTTAACACGGGGAATAGCCTCTGATTAAATCATTTAATAAACTAAACTGTGTCTCGGTGGGGAGTTGAACACGGGCCTACTGATTGCAAGGAAAGAATTCCTCCACTCGACGAGCAGCATATTGATTTACAAGTGAGATTCTTACACAGATTTTATTATGACCTTACACTCACTTTACCTCCAGTTTCTCCTCTAAAGTCAGAGTTTTACATTTATACACCAGTAAATAATCAACCTCATTCGTTTGGATTCTTAACTGTTAGCTCTCGCGGCGCATAAGCTGGCGTCACAACTCACTCAGTTACCTTGAAAAAGTAATCCAATTACTGATTACTAGTTATTCCTTGAAAAAGTAACTTAGTTACCTTACTGATTACTTGTTTTTAAAAGTAACTAAGTTAGATTACAAGTAATCTTATAGTTACTTTCAGCAGCTGCCAACAACATGCCCCCCTCAATCTCAACATAAAAAGGACAACTGGTTTTACCAGAAACTGAGTTCTGATCACTGCCTGGCCTCCTGCTGATCCAGATTTAACCTTTGACCTTCATTCTTTGTTGTATTTATATCTGACTCATGGTTTTATTATCAGATTTGTACTATTACTGGTATTTATTAGTACATAGTTTAGTCTATTGTTGCACTATTTATCTGTTTTCAATAGAGCAATAGTATTTATTTGTTTGCACAACCTGCTCTATGCAACATTTTAATGACAGAGTAACGTGTTATTAATTAATGCATTACCGGCATGACTGTGGCTATGTCCCGCTGGTCTTCCCTCCCCCTCTCTCTAACTGGTAACTTGGTAAAGATGGTGATTCTCCCTAAATTTCTTTATTTGTTCCAACACATTCCAATTTTTATAAGAAAATCTTTTTTTTTAACAGATCAGACAATAATATAATGTTTGTGGTTGAACCAGACTCCTTGCATCAAAAAATTATTCTACAACTTCCCAAAAAGCGAGACGGTCTTGCACGACGTAACATCATACAATACTATTGGTCATGCAATATTAATAAGCTCTGTCATTGGCTGGACAATGAAGCCGACACAGATCCTTCATGGGCTCAAATAGAACGGCGATCTTCAAGGTTCTCTCTCCAGTCCCTCCTCACTTCTCGTCTCCCTGTTAACATTCATAACATCTAACAGAACCCTGTTGTCAACAATTCCTTGAAAATCTGGCTGCAGTTCCGTAAATATTAAAGCTTGAATAACCCCTCAATTTAAGAACTGATTCTTAAAAACCAGCTATTTCCGCCCTCCCTATCAAATCCTGCATTTTAAATCTGGCAAAACAAGGGCCTGGGGCCTCATTTATAAAACACTGCGTAGGATTCCTACTAAAAATGTTGGTGCGCTCTAAAGCTGAAAATGGCGTGCGCCCAAACAAATTCAGATTGGTGAAACCGTGCGTACTGCACTTTCCTGTTATAGATCACAGTCCACCTGGAAGGTCCCACAGTTGATGTCCCGCCCTCAACACGTCCACTTTTAACCATAAATGGTCGATGCAAAGTGTCTCGTCAATATCTTTGCATCTCAATCGGCCCGTTGATCGCCGGCATTTGACGCTAAATCCTGAGAGAAAAGAAGAAGAAAAGGAATTTTACAGAGAGAGAAATAGTCATGGAGGAGGTGGAGGTCAGGAAAATTATATTAGTTGGTGGTCACCAGTGTTGCCACAGTTACCTTGCAAAAGTAATTAGATTACTGATTACTAGTCACTCGCCTAAAAAGTAATTTAGTTACTTCATTAATTACTTGTTTTTAAAAGTAACTAAATTGGATTACAAGTAACTTTTTAGTTACTTTCAAAAGTTGCCGACACCGCCCCACGTCTCTAAATAAAAAGGACAACTGGTTTGGCCACAAAGTGAGTTCTGATCACTGCCTGGCCTCCTGCTGATCCAGATTTAACCTTTGACCTTCATTCTTTGTATTTATATCTGACTCATTTTGTAATGATCAGATTTTTACCATTACTGGTATTTATTTACCCAGTTGTAGTCTGTTGTTGACCTTTTAATTACCCCCCTTGAGGAGAAATTAGGTCTTTTATTGATTGATTGTTTGAAAAAGAAAAAAATAGTGTTGACATTTCTTGGTTTCCGTTGTTTCGTGTCACCTGAATGCACCGTTAGAGCGAGTTGGTCTGTGATTGGCTGAGAGTGGAGAAGGGGGCGGGTCAGGTCAGACTGCATGCGCTGCGTATGTCTGTGGCCGTTTTCCAATTCTTAGAGCGCCAGTGTTTACTCGCTTACGTCATGAGTAACTACTTGCAGCGTCCTCGGAAGTGCGGAAATGCAAATTTACGAGGACGCATCGGCGTTAATGGAGAATTGGAACACGAGTACTTCATGACGCTGTGGCTGTCATGGCTGGATGATGGACCCTGAAGCTGAGGAGGAGGAGGAGGAGGAGGAGGAGGAGGAGGAGGAGGAGGAACCTGTTTCCTCTCTGGTTCAGCAGGAAGGTGATTTGTACCTGATATTTTATATGATGATCTAAATTTTAGAACATTATTGTAAAATAGTACCTTTTCTGTCACATACATGCGGTGTATGTTACAGTGTATTGTACCGTGTATAGTACTGTGTTTAGTACCGTGTACAGTACTGTATAAAGTACAGTGTATAGTTCCGTGTATAGTACAGTGTTACTATTACTTCTACCTCCTATAAGCCTTTATTTTACTCTTCATCTCCTTGGAGTTCAGTAACAACAAAAGCAGCTGATCAGAAATGTCCTACTAATACAAACAATTATTTTACTGTTTTAATGAAGATCCTTGATGTTTATTAAATAATTAACCAGCTTTTCTTACCTGCTGCTTGTTGTCATCCTTCTGGTCATGTCATTAATATGTACTGTATTACATTTGTCTAATATACATCCTACAGTTAATCACTCCAATCATTAGTTGTAACAACTTCTCTTTAGAATAAATACATAAATGGTTTATACTGTGTGAGAGTAAATACATAAATACACACATGGCTTACACTATCGAGCAAAGAAAGATATCAAGCAGAAGATAAAGGAACATTTATTTAATAAACTTCAGCAGAACCTACAACAGTAAAAACACAAGTTAGAAACATTATGTACACAGAAAAATGACATTGTTTTTAAAAATTCTAAAGTTCTTTCTTTTATTTCCCAGGAACCCCTGCAGTGATACACAGGTCCATAATGTTCCTATCCTGGAACCTTTCTCTCCTGGAGGTGTCGTGACTCCAGCTTCAGGGTTTCCAGGAGCATCGTTATGTTGATACTGATGTTCCTGCTGGTCATCAGGCATTCTGCTGTACTGCTGATTGATGGTGTCACCTTCTAATTCTTCCTACTGCTGGTCATCAGGTATTCTGCTGTACTGCTGGTTGATGGTGTCACCTTCTAATTCTTCCTCCTGCTGGGGCCGTTGATGGAGCCACATTCTAATTCCTCCTCCTGCAGAGCCACAACACATCTGTTACCTAAACAACAAACTTTTCCCCTCTATCATAGTGGAGTTATTTGTCATACCAAAGGAGGTTTATTGAAAGTTGAATTGTGTTCATTTTGTCGTTCTAAACCTCATATATTATAGACTCTTTTTTAATGACACCGGTCACCTGATAAAGACCGACATGTCATCACAACCAGATGAAGCTCTGAGGAAGACTACAGATGCAGCTGAAACATGCCAGCAAGGTAGAATCTTTCCTGCATCTACCTGTTGTTAAAAAAGACTCTGTAATATATGAGGTTTATTGACGTGTACATTGGCAACTGGGGATCTGTGCAGGATGCTCTTGTCCTGCACAGATCCTCCATGTACCAGCAAGTATTAGTACCAGCTGGGTGATGGAGGAAGTGCTATATCTACTAGTTACTTTCTGCTGGCTGATGGAGGAAGTACTATATCTACCAGGTACTTTCTGCTGGCTGATGGAGGAAGTACTATATCTACCAGGTACTTTCTGCTGGGTGATGGAGGAAGTACTGTATCTACCAGGTACTTTCTGCTGGGTGATGGAGGAAGTACTGTACCCATGCCTGCAGCACACAGTTGTTATTATATCACTGTACTGGCAACCTGCTTTATCTCAATAATAACAGTCATGAACACGAAGGAAAAAATAAATTCTGATTCATGATTACATCAAAATATATCAAATGTTTTCCATGTGAATTTTAACTGACAGGCAGGTTGAAACCCAACAGACACCAGGTCAAACCTGCTGGTGCTCCATCTTTCTGAGAGCCTGGAGAGACATCCTCTTGTTGCTGCCTGTCTGTGTGGCATCAGGTGACATCATGGAGGTGGTGGAGGAAGTTCCAGGGATGATGATGGAGACGACCAAGTGACACTGAGGATGCCCAGAGGGACCTGGCAGGAAGTGATCTGCGAGCGAGACTGTTCAGCTGCCTGCTGCTGAAGAACGACCTGCAGGCCTCAGAGAGGAGAACTACATCTAGACAGGAAGCTCTCCTCATGTACTCATGTTCTCTAGTCATGTGTAAATATATGTAGATAGATGGATAAAGACAGAGAGATCAACAGACTGTAAATGATTGTTTATGACTGTAAAATATAGAACTGAACATTTCTCTGTTTCATTTGATAAACAATGTAATGTTGCTTTAAAGAAGAAATTGTCTGGGGTGAATTTCAACAATTATGAGGTCTATGAGGAGGACATTAGACAAAAAGAATGACACACTACCAATTCAGTAAGTCATTAACACATGTATGAATAAAGTATATACATGTAATAATTCAAGCATCAAAAACAATCCTCACTCCCATCTTCATCTGGAGGAGTTCCTCTTCTCCACTGGACCAGGCTTCAGGTTCCTCAGTAGTCCTGGGTTCAAATAGTGCATGGTGTTAGTTTGAATCCACAGCATCCTTCAGTAACCAGTAGATTCTCCAGTAGAACCAGTAGAACCTCCAGTAGAACCAGTGGAACCAGTAGAACCTCCAGTATGATGGGTAGAAATCTTTAGTGCAATTGAGACAAAACACTATGGCCAGTAGAACCTTCACCTCTCAGTCAAGTTAAATAGTTTTAAACATAATCTTTCCCCTCAGCAGCAAATATAAATGTAGATGAACACTGTTAGATTTACACTAAAACAATTATATCTCATGTTTAACCACAGTAGAGAACCACAGCCAGCCTCGTCTCAGTCTGGATCCACAATCTCCGAAAACCTCAGAACAAATGTTTAAGTAAGCGTGATCTTGAAATATCAACCTCATAACAACATTTTATAACAACTATAGTCTGGCCTAAAACACTCTTAAACCTACACTCTGTTAAACAATGACGCTAATATTTCAGATCTTTTACGCACCGTTGTGTGTTTCCCCCTCTGCGATCTCCTCCGTCATCTCTTGCCAAATGCATTATGGGTAAATTGGCTTCCCAAGACTGAACAGGTCTGTTTCGATGAATCCTCGATAAAGTTTGCGGAGCGAGGATACATCCGGGTATTCCATGTGTACTCGGTGAGAAACGGCCTAAGAATAGAAACAGTACTTGGTCTCCCACTGATGACGTTTAACAGGTACACGAGAGCACAAGTATGGAGGAGTATGGGTATTGGAAAACGGCCTGTGTGTTTGGAGGAGAGAGAACGAGCGGCCGGTTCTGTTTAATGATAAAGCGGCTTTGCAGACAAGTTACTCATCCTGTTGGACGCTACAATATCAATGCACAGTGACTTGGAGAAGTAACTTTAATCTGATTACTGGTTTGGAAATAACAACGCGTTAGATTACTTGTCTAACCAGCATCACTGGTGGTCATGGTAGTAGAGTCACTAATAAAAAGTAAAAACAAGCGATTGGCAGCACGTCGTCACTGCTGTAAACAGTGTGGCAGCCACAGAGAGATCAGTCACTGCAGAGGTGGAGAAGAAGAGTCTGATCTGAAGGTGGAGGCCCGAGGAGAGTGACCTCATGGGGGCAGCACCTGAGCACACTGCTGGACACCATAACAGCCCTCATGGTTGTGACGGCCAGCGTGTCTTTCTGGTGGCGACCACAGCGGACCGATAAAGTTCACTTTTATCTGTTTATTAAATGTATGAATGAAATACTTGAACAGGGACTTGTAAAAAGGCTCAGTGGACTTTGTGTTGTATCCTCAGTCACTGGAGAGTTGGAGGCGGAGGGTGACGTGGAGGTCGTCTGTCTCCAGCAGCAGAGCGTCCAGAGCGCATGGCGGTGCAGCGCATCCACAGTGCAGCTTCATGCACGACTGTCACCGTACTATTTATATGTGTTCTTAGCAATGGGACCGGTTGTTAAACACCTTGTCACAATTGATAATCAGTCAGTTCTATCCACCGCTCTGGATCATTTGAAGATGAACGTTTGTCATATGAACCTCATGCTGCTGATTCAGTAGTAATGGCTCATTAAAGGAACATCTATAACACTGAAGCTCAGCTGTTTATGATCACCTGGATCTATAAGTCTGACATTTGAAGACATTAAATGTATGAGATGAATCTGGCTTCAATTCTCCACCTCACAATCGGCACCGCCAGTTTCCACCGTCTCCAAAATGTGTGTGCGCAAGGTTCAAAGTTGCCGTACCGGTACGCACATTCTCCCGCAGAGCTTATTTTTTTAGATCACAAACTTTGCGTGGGAAGTGGCATACGCATCTTTCAGGACCTGTTTTGTCCGTCAGCAACCTTTATAAATGAGGCCCCTGATCTTTATAAAGAAACTATTTACTGATTTTATGGAGCTTTCAATCAGGCTTGAACTACCTCACTCTCACTTCTTAATTTTTCTATTAACCAGGCACTTTGTCCAAACCACCTTCCTCCACTGCTCTACCCACCACCCGAGTCTCAGATTGACTCACTGCTCTCTCTTGACCCTTCACAGAAACGCTCCATCTAGGTGATCTACAACTCCATTGACTCCCTCAACTCCAACCAGATGACCAAACTGAAACAGACTTGGGAGGAGGAAATAAGAACGTCAATATCAGACAGCCGATGGGACCAACTTCATGTGCGAGTTCACTCATCCTCAATATGTGCTCGGCACGGCTTCTTTCAATGCAAGGTTCTCCTTAGAGTGCACTACAGAACTGCTGGACCGGCACAAATGTACCCAGGCACCAGTGGCAGTTGTAATAGATGTAAACAGTCACCTGTCAACCAAACACACATGCTCTGGTCCTGTTCAAATCTCACTGGCTTCTGGCAGCAGATTGTTGATCCCCTTGCTACAGTGCTTGAGATGGAGCTTTTCCCTGAACCTTGCACTGCACTGTTTGGGTCGCCCCCAATTACAACAGCTAATCTACCTGTGATTTTTCATTTAACTATTTGTGTTCCTTATGTAGTTGTGTCTCGAATGACGTTTTAATTAAAGGGTGGGAAGGGACAACGGACAGTCATGGACTTTAGTTCAGCTGTAGAAGCAGATTGAGCTCAATTGATTCAATATTGATACTGTGATTATTTTTCTTGTCCCCATCATGCATTACGTTGAATGACCCTCTTACTTTTCAACCCATCTGTTTATGCACATTTTTTCTTTTGTTGTAAAAAGAAAAGTGAAAATGCTAAAGAAAAAAAAAAAAGATTTAAAAACAATAAATAAAAGACAGCAGGTCCAAGCAGCAATCTCCTGAGCTGGACCAAGACACCATCCGGCCGGGGAAATGAAGCAGGAGCAGAAAAAAAGAAAAACACAAACCAGAAGAAGACAAATGTTCTTCTCTCCTGCTGGTTCCTGTCAGGACTCTTGCTGTGGCATTATGAATCAGTGGAAGACTTTCAGCAGTTATTCAGACACCCTGATATTAGGGAGTTACAATAGTTACTCTGGAGGGAACAAATGTGTGGATTAGTTTCTCAGCTTCATTCTGAGTCAACATGTTCCTGATACTAGAAATATTAAGCAGGTGACAAAAGGCAGTCCTGCAGATTTGTTTAATGTGGAGCTGAAGGATCAGTCCTGGTCCAAAGTAACTCCAGGTTCCTCACAGTGGTACTGGAGGTCAAAGTAATACCATCCAGTGTTACTATATGTTCAGATCATTTCTCTCTCAGATGATTTGGGACAACTATAATAACTTGTGTTTAATCTGAGTTCAGAAGCAGAAAATGATCATTCATCCAGACTCTTGTGTCTCTAAGAGAAGCTTCTAGTTTGACAAGTTGATCAGTATCATCTGGTTTCATAGAGAAATCCATTGGTGGATCATCTGCATAGTAATGGAAGTTAATGGAGAGTTTTCTGATCATCCCTGCTCCCTCCTGCTCATCCTCTACATCCTCCTTCTTGGCAATATCATCAGTAAACATCATCTTCATTTCCACTGCTACGCCGACAACATCCAGATCTACATTTCAACCAAATCTGTCACCCCAACAACCTGCTCCACCCTCACCAACTGCCTCAGTGAAATAAAAACATGGATAAAACATGAAACATGAACTAAACTACGACAAATTGTACATGATAATCATGAGACCTAAATCCCTCACAAAACACATGGACAACTTCACCCTGACCACTGGAAACTCCACCCTGTCTCCGTCACCTCACACCTGTAATCTGGGAGTTATTCTCCACATCAACCTCACCTTTGAACAACACATCAACCAGATCACTCGGACCGCCTTCTTTCACCTCAAAAACACGGCCCACCTTCACAACTCACTCTCCTCCTCTGCTGCTGAAACCCTCATCCACTCATTCATCACATCCTGAATCCACGACTGCAACAACATTCTCCTCGGCTCATCTTCAAAAGTCCTCAATAAACTTTGGTGTATCTAGAACTCTGCTGCTCGTCTGCTCACCCACTGCAACTCCTGTGAACACATCACCCCCGTCCTCCTGAACCTCCACTGGCTCCCTGTCCTCCAAAACATATCACTAACATCTCTGTCTGTCTGTCTGTCTCTCTCTCTCTCTCTCTCTCTCTCTCTCTCTCTCTCTCTTCATTTTCTCACCTTCTATCCACATATGTTTTTCTTTCTCTCAGTAAAAGTACCTGGATATGACTGTGTTGAATTTGGTGAAATATACACTCTAAGAATTGTTGGGTTATTTTTCAACCCAACAGCTGAGTTAAGACTGTTGGGTAGTTTAATTGGGTTGTTTTCATTAAGTTGGGTAATCTAAGAACCCAATTTGCTGGGTTATTGTCATTGGTAGTTGGGTTATTAGCTGTTGGGTTGTAATTTCCATTATACTGTGTTGGGTTATTTCGGACTACCCAACATGTTGGGTTGACGATCGCGCATGCGCGACCAACAGTAACGTTCCTCCCAGGTGACACCCACTCATTCGACCACCAGTTGCGAGCAGTGCCCGGATGCTGGATCGGAAAAATCGTGCTACACCAAGACATACTGAGACTCAGCTCTTTACAAATCAAGGTTTGTTTCGTGTGCACTATTGTTTCACCACATTGTTTAATTTATATGAATAATATGTATATAAAGCTTATTGTAGTAACCGTGTATGTGGGTCATACGAATGGTTCAACGTAATATGAGCGTGTGTAGCAGTGATTGTGAGCTACATAGATACACGGAAGCCTTTGCGGCCAGGGCTTTAGGGAATATGAGGTTTAGATGTGAGTTAATGACGCCCCAATGAGCAACTTTACCATCTATTGGTAAGTCAGCAAGCTGTTAGCTAATGTTATTAGCATGCACAAACTCCATTTCATTAAACGTAGCAAGTTAGCATGTTAGCCTGGGCGCTACGTAGCAGTTTCGAAGTAACTCGAGTATATTTGTTTTAAAGTTAGGAGGACAACGTGAGGTTTTTCATCAATTTGGCTTCCATATATAACAACGTAGCTAGCCAGTCCGCGCTGTATTAGCCAGCTTGAGTTTGCCGAGGCGGAACCGGTAACTTTCTAATTTGCTCAAGTCTAAAAGTAGTTTAAAACCGTAGAGAAGTTAATTGTTACGACAGTGAAAATACCTCTGATTTAACGTTACAGAATGAGTTATTTATGATACGTTTGTTTAATTTTAATTCTTTGTGTTGGTTTTGCAGTTTGCTTCTCCCACCTCATGGAGGATTTTGTGAGATCCAAATTCATTGAGTGGCAGCTTCCCGGGCTCATTGACATCTTTAGTGGTAAGTCAATTGAAGTTGTTTCAATGTCACATTATTTTATTGGTACTAACTTGGTAGCCACTACTATTATAAATAAATTGACATACTATTGTAATATAATGACATATTATTTAAATGACCTTGTTTCTCAATTTGTCTCCATCTTTTAGATTGCGCAGGACTTTGCTATCCTTCATGGTGAGGCTGCCCCGAAGCTGTTTGAGAAGTGGGTTCAAGTGGGAAAGTATTCATACTCCTTGAACTTATACGCCCCTTGTCATGTAGCAACCACAAACTTAAATACTTTTTATTGGGGTTTTCAGTGATCGACAAACACAAGGTAACACACATTTGAGAAGTGAAACAAAAATGATATGATACTCAGTCCTCTGATACAGAGGGGGCTAAAATACTTTGTTGAATCACCTTTCACTGCAGTTACTGCTAAACATATTCAGGGGTGTGTCTCTACCAGCTTTGCACATATACACACTGCATTTTTTGTCCATTCTTCTTAGCAAAACAAAACATCTGTGAACTGCCACCACCATGTTTCACACGGTGGATGATGTGTCCAGGTTCATGGTGGCAGCATCGTGTTGCGGGGGGCTTTTCTTCAGCAGGGACAGGGAAGCGGCTCAGAGTTGATGGGAGGATGGATGGAGCTAAATATGAAGCCTGAATCCTACTGAGGATCTTTGGCAAGATTTGAAAACTGCTGTTCACAGATGCTCTCCAATCTGACAACTGGAGCTGTTGTGCAAAGAAGAATGGACAAAAAATGCAGTGTGTAGATGTGCAAAGCTGGTAGAGACACACCTCAGAATACTTTTAGCTGTAACTGCAGTGAAATGTGGTTCAAAGTATTTAGCCCCCTCTGTATTAGAGGACTGAGTATGATGTATCATTTTTGTTCCACTACTCAAATGTGTGTTACCTTGTGTTTGTCGATCACTGAAAACCCCAATGAAAAATATTTGTCTTTGTGAACAGACAAAAATGCAGTGTGTAGATTTGCAAAGCTGGAGGCACACCCCAGAAGACTTTAGATGTAACTAAAGGAAGGGGGTTCAACAAAGTTTGGTAGGAATGGGTTGAAAGAGCTTGAGTTGTGAGCTAATGATACTTGCTTTGCCCAAGTAGCGATACTTACCTTATCTATTTTATTTCTCATCATAGGTCGGAACCAACATGGTGGAATACCTCGAGCAGGCAAAAACGACGAGATGATGCCCCCATGTCCTCCTGCTGGAGAGCGGGACGCACTACTCGCAGGCATTTTCTGTGATCTCGGGGAGGACAATTGAGGCCGAAACAGCCCTTGCAGCAGTGGATATTTGTTTTAAAAGTTTTTATGTTTTTGACTTGCACTACCCAAAAGAGTGCACGCCAACATGGCAGTTCCTCCAAAGCGTGGTGTTTGAACTGGAGGGAACCGTTTCACCAGCAGTTGGCTTCCTCAGGAGCCAGCTTCTATCACTGGCCTCCAGTTAGGCCAGGACACCGTTTCGTCTGTAGATATCGTCCTACAATTGTTTGTAGATATTGTTGTTCTGAAAAGATTGTCATTGTTCCCTGTTTTTTTTTAAATTACAATTACAGGAATTTTGTTCATTAAAATATTTTTGTGTTCTGTAAATTGTGATAAATAATTGTTCAGAATATTAATATAAAGAGTGTATCTCCTCTGAGGGCGAATATCGTATCGGCTCCAAAACACTATTAAACGACAGAGGAGACTCTCCTGCTCAATAATTCAGTTCAACTTTGTCATTCGTCGAGCAGTTTCATGTTTATTAGCTGTCAAAGTTCCGAACACCGATTCCCGCCTCCTCCCTCCTCCTCCTCCCTCCTCCTCATCCCTCCTCCTCCTCATCCCTCCTCCTCCCTCCTCCACCTCCCTCCTCCTCCTCCTCCCTCCTCCTCCTCATCCCTCCTCCTCCCTCCTCCTCCTCATCCCTCCTCCTCCTCCTCCCTCCTCCACCTCCTCCCTCCTCCTCCTCATCCCTCCTCCTCCACCTCCTCCTCCTCCCTCCTCCTCCCTCCTCCTCCCCCTCCCCCTCCTCCTCCTCCCTCCTCCTCCCTCCTCCTCCTCCTCCTCCCTCCTCCTCATCCCTCCTCCTCCTCCTCCCTCCTCCACCTCCCTCCTCCTCCTCCTCCCTCCTCCTCCTCCCTCCTCCTCCTCCTCTCATTCAAATACATGGGAAAACCAAAATGTCTCTTCAAAAACAGCCGTGACAGATCACTCCGAACAAGTGGCCACTGTGGCTAAACTATGACTGTGATAAACAAAACGAGCAGATCAGAAGCACGACAAGAACCTGCCGAGCAAGACGTTGTAACGCATGTGGGGAAAATATCATAAAAAAATACCTTTTTGACGAGAGAGAACAATGCTGTCATTTTTTTGGTTCCAGCGATTTCAAGAGACATTTATAAATGAGTCAGATGGAGCAAAATCATGTGTCTGCATCAAACTGCGCCTCCTAGTGTCTAAAGTTTACGTCTGTCTGCTTCCAAACCCACACAGACTGAAAGACAACACATTTTCCTCTCAAGAAATGATAATTTTATGAAAATATTTGCCCGAAAACTGTGGATTCTGAGTTTTTTTCCAAAATATGTGGATAAAATCCGTCCTCTCACCCACTGTGATGACGTCACTAACTGCAGGTGGTCAGAACACTGTTGCTTCATTCACACCAGGATTACACAATACCAGGAAAGTCCTTGTTTATGAGCTAACCTGCTATCATGTGCTACATAAACAAGCTACCATGCTAATCTGTGGTTTTTGGATGAGCTAACATGTTATTGTGTGCTACAATAAGTCTGTTTGTTTCTCTTGTTTGTTATTTTTGCACATGTTCATAAATAAACAAATAAATAAATCATAAAAGACAAAACTCTTTGTATCAAAGTCATTACCCTTTGTGACATGTTTGTTTGTGTGAGACATCCTTTGATCTTTCGATTCCTTATGAGTTCACCTGAGAAATCAAAGATTGATGAGAGATCCTGAATGCTCACTGACACTATTTACAAGGCTTTACCACTGCACCGCCTGTCCAGATCCTTTGGTACGTTTATTATTTAATGATTTACATCAATACTGTGAGCTGAATGAAAAAAGTACAACATTTATTGAACTTACACGACTCAGAATTGCAAATGCATCATATAATCCTAAAGAAGACTAAAGATTATCAGTGTTTAACTACTGGTATTTATTTACCCGGTGAGGTAGTTGTAGTCTGTTGTTGAACTATTTATCAATTCATCTATTTATTTATTTGCGCTGCTTTTTCTATGCAACCTTTTACGTAATTACCCCCCAGGGACAAATAATCTTTATTTGATTGATTGATTAAATTAAGTTGTAATATCTCTGCAGATGTGTTGTTGATGCAATGTTAAGGTTTAGTGGTGATGTTTGTTGGTTCCGATTCTTAACGCGATTCGTGACATGTTACCATCAACACTGGTACTGAACACACATGATGTAAGTTTTGGTCTGATTAAAATCAATTGTGACTTTATTACAGATCGCTGTGATCAGAAATCAGAGTAAAAAGTAACTGATTACTACGGTGGCCTGGAAGTGCAAAACGCTGCAAACTACAGAAAACACTTCCCAATTCAAAAAACACTTCCTAATTAAGAAAACACTTCCCAATTCAAAACACACTTCCTAATAGAGAAAACCACAGACATAATAAAGAGTAGACGCCTCGGCGACTGGGGAGGGACACGTCAACAGCGCCGCCATCTTGAACCGGTGGTGGTGGCGGCAGGGGTGAATGAACATCGACGATGGAAAGAGGTTTCCTAAATCTCTAAGTAGAATTATAAGTTGAATTTTAAACTGATTTCCAAACTGTTTGATTTTTTAAAAACGTCATACATGTAGCTACTTTGTTAAGTGTGTGTTAATGTGCAGTATACACTTTGTTTGTGTGTTAATGTGCAGTACACACTTTGTTTAGTGTGTTAATGTGCAGTATACACTTTGTTTAGTGTGTGTTAATGTGCAGTACACACTTTGTTTAGTGTGTTAATGTGCAGTATACACTTTGTTTAGTGAGTGTTAATGTGCAGTACACACTTTGTTTATTGTGTTAATGTGCAGTACACACTTTGTTTAGTGTATGTTAATGTGCAGTATACACTTTGTTTAGTGTGTGTTAATGTGCAGTACACACTTTGTTTAGTGTGTTAATGTGCAGTACACACTTTGTTTAGTGAGTGTTAATGTGCAGTACACACTTTGTTTGTGTGTTAATGTGCAGTATACACTTTGTTTAGTGAGTGTTAATGTGCAGTACACACTTTGTTTGTGTTAATGTGCAGTACACACTTTGTTTAGTGTGTGTTAATGTGCAGTATACACTTTGTTTAGTGTGTGTTAATGTGCAGTACACACTTTGTTTAGTGTGTTAATGTGCAGTATACACTTTGTTTAGTGTGTGTTAATGTGCAGTACACACTTTGTTTGTGTGCATTGATGTGCAGTATACACTTTGTTTAGTGTATTAATGTGCAGTACACACTTTGTTTAGTGTGTTAATGTGCAGTACACACTTTGTTTCGTGTGTGTTATTTTGCAGTACACACTTTGTTTAGTGTGTGTTATTTTGCAGTACACACTTTGTTTAGTGTGTGTTGATGTGCAGTATACACTTTGTTTAGTGTGTTTAGTGTGCAGTACACACTTTGTTTAGTGTGTGTTAGTGTGCAGTACACACTTTGTTTACTGTGTATTAATGTGCAGTACACACTTTGTTTAGTGTGTGTTGATGTGCAGTATACACTTTGTTTAGTGTGTTTAGTGTGCAGTACACACTTTGTTTAGTGTGTGTTAATGTGCAGTATACACTTTGTTTAGTGTGTTGATGTGCAGTATACACTTTGTTTAGTGTGTGTTGATGTGCAGTATACACTTTGTTTAGTGAGTGTTAATGTGCAGTACACACTTTGTTTAGTGTGTGTTAATGTACAGTATACACTTTGTTTAGTGTGAGTTGATGTGCAGTATACACTTTGTTTAGTGTGTGTTGATGTGCAGTATACACTTTGTTTAGTGTGTGTTGATGTGCAGTATACACTTTGTTTAGTGTGTTTAGTGTGCAGTACACACTTTGTTTAGTGTGTGTTAATGTGCAGTACACACTTTGTTTACTGTGTGTTAATGTGCAGTACACACTTTGTTTACTGTGTTAATGTGCAGTACACACTTTGTTTACTGTGTGTTAATGTGCAGTACACACTTTGTTTACTGTGTTAATGTGTTGTACTGGGCTGTTATTCATGTGAAATTGATTGACAATGTTGTATAATTCCTCTGAAATGGGTTCAGTCAATAAATTGTGAATTTCTTCAGATAGACAGACGTCTTAAAGTATCGTGGATGAAATTTCCAGAGATATACTGAGTAGAATCGCTGTATTGTGATAATACTGTTATCGTGGGCAAATAGGTTACCGGCTATACTCAGCCGTAGTAATGGTTATAATAATAATATCAATAATGATCGAAGAATCCAGTATCTATAATACAATAATAAAATCTATAATAATAATAAACAGCATTAGATAATTATAATAAGGTAATATAATAATATAGCAATAATAATAGTCCAATGAGAATACCAATAAATATAAAATAAAATAATAATATGAGAATACAATAATTATAAGAATAGCAATAACAATAATACTGTAGTAGTACAATTATACAATAATAATTGTCAAATGCAATGTATAGCCATGCACATCTGAACGTTTTCTGGGTTTCTTTTGTTCTCTCTCTCTCTCTCTCTCTCTCTCTATATATATAATATAATAATAATAATATATAATATATATATATATATATATATCTCGGTCTATGGCCCCGCTCCGCCTGCTTCTAGCTTCTGCAGCTCGACCAGAGCTTGAAGTCCGTGATTGTTGTGGTTGTTAGGTGACGTTTAGGACCACGGTGGGGGAGGAGGGGGGCGATTACGTCATCTTTTTTTCCACGGATGATCGTCTTTGCTGAGCGTACTCCGCCGCATGTTTACTTTTTAGATGTCTTATCAAATTAGTTGTGTTAAACGAAGTAGTGGGGCTCCACCTCTCGGGACTGTGGCGAAGCAAATAGTCCAACTGGCCGCTGGACTGGTTTGGTTGTCAACCTTAAAATACCTCCAGACTGCTGACATTTTATCCACTCAATGGTTTTAGACTGCTAACCTCAGTTTACGGCAGGTTGCAAACGGGGCTCGCTTTACGGCAGCTGACGGGAAAATATATATTTTTTTTAAATTAGATCGGCGGGGCGATCGGCTGGATTTGCCGATTCCCGATCATTTACAAATCAGCAATATCGGCCCCGATCCGATATCTAGCGATCTGATCGGGACATCCCTACTTTAAACCAAAGTGTCTATGCTGTCCTCACAACACGTGACAGTGTGTTGCTAGACAGCCAGCGAACCATCAAAGAAAACACTGTGCACAAGGCTTGCTTTTCTTGTTTTAGTGATTTCTAGTGTGTGTGTGTGTGTAAATATGTGAAAGTGTGTGAAAGTGTGGTTACTGTAAACATACAGAAAAAAGAACAATTACTGTCTATACATGCATGGAAAACACACTGAATTCGATATACACATGTAACACAACAGTCACTACAACAACCGATGCATTTTGAACTATACATGACCCACAGATACTTACAAAGACGAAAATTTCCCTAGGCTCAAGTGTTAAGAGCGACACAGCGTGTTCCTGTGAAGTTTCAGCCACGTTTCTGTAGTACTGCTAGCTTACCTTCACCGAGAGACAAAACAGCAAAGATCGTAGAGCGAGAGGAACACTCACTCTGCTACAACAAAAAACGATCCTCTATGGAGAAGATGAAGATGTGTCACTACATTAACTATTTAACTATAGCACACTTTTTAACAACCTTAGAAACTTCAGGACCATATAATGTCTTTAACCTAAAGACATGACAGTGTCCCTCTCATTTTCTTTCTAATTAATTTGGCACTTTTCTTGACAAAAGGCCAAACAAGTTGATTGTCACACTGATGGATTAATATCTCATCTATTGATCAACTGATTGATGGAAAACAATCTTTAGATTCTTGTAAGTGCTGAGCTCTCAGCAGATTCTTTGACCTTTGGTAGTAAGTTCATTTTAAACTGTTGAATCTCTGTTAATTCTTTGACTTGGATGTGCAGCAGCACCGACTCCAAAGCACATTTTGTAGACGTCCTTGTAAAGCTTCACTTCCTCTCTTCCTGTTGTCCTTCTGTCACACATCAGCCCTGACACTGCCTCACTTCTTCAACCTCTCTGTGGACTGTCCATCCCTCTGGACGCTTGACCTCAGAGCCTCACCACCTCTGCTCTGAGCTTCTTCTCCTGTCTCTTCTCTCACATGTTCTGTCTTTTCTCTGCTGTGCAGACCTCCACCTCTCCTTTCCTCAGACCATTATGAAAAAAGGAAACGTCCTGGATACCATCAATGAAGTCACCATCATCCATGTCTTCACCTTCCTCATCCCCTGTGTCAGACCGGCTGCTGGACTTCTGGACTGACCCCTCCTGACTCACCCTCTTAGAAGCATGAAGTGTCTGTGGGGAGTCATTCTTTACTCCCACAAATCTTCCTGCTGCTTCAGCCACAAACTTAATAACATCTGACCTTGATTTCTGCTGAACCGTATGGCTGTTAACGCCAGCGTTTCCACTCATTTAGTTTTAGATGTGATAAAATTATTCTCAATTCTTTGATTTTCCATGTACGGACGATGATTCTGGACACATTAAAGATGCATTAACGTTTTGTAAATGACGTCTTTAAAGTCAAAATCCTGATTTTATTTAATTTACTTTAATATAATATTTTCAGAATAAAGTCAAACTTCAGACTTTTTAAGTCTCCAAGGAGAAACTCACCACTTTGATAACTTTTCATCTGGTGAATACAACTATGTACATGAGTCAATGTTTTATCAGCATTATCAATTGTCATTGTCATTGTTAATGCTCTCATTGCTGCACTGTTTAGCGCTCTCGCTTGACAGAAGGTTGTGGGTTCAAATCCAGCTGGAGGTGTTTGTGGAATTTCCTTGTGTTTCCTCAGGGTTCTCTGGTTTCCTCCCACATTCCAAAAAACTGCATGTAATGTTAATGCTAAATGAAGTGTCTGTGTGTGTCCTGTGGAAGACTGATGACCTGTCCTTTCTCTTTTGAAACGTATTTTCATTGACGTCCATAAGACGTCCAGACAAGACGTGAAAACAACGTCTAAGAAAGACGTCTAAAAAACGTCATTCTGGCTCGTCTGAGGACGTCTTCTGGATGTCAAATATTGACGTCTATATGATGTCCAGAAAAGACATCCAGACAACGTCCAAGAAAGACGTCTAAAAAACTTTCATTCTGGCCCCTCTGCAACTGCAACGTGAAATAAGTGTCGGTCACGCTGCTGCTTCAACCAATCAGGTTTTGATATTGATGCTCTTTTTGTTTTTTAATTGATTCATTTTATTTTATTTTATTTCATTTTTTACTTTATTGCCCAAATGGGGGAACATCCAAACAGAGCAAACAAACATCAAACAACAAAAACAAACAATTTTAACAGACGATGCTCACAAATAATACATTAGTATAATCTTAAGCTCCATGGTATGAACTTATAAAGATAACTATAACAAATACAAAAAAGGATGACATTATTTATTTTAAAAGAAAAGTATAATTAAAAAAAAAGAAAACACAAAAGGGACGAGGGAAGCAGAGGGTCTCATTATTCTTTTTGGAATAATTCTTTAATTAACTCAATAGTTTTAATGCTTTATTTTGGTGTTTATGTTACTTAGTGTTTTAATGTGTTTCTTTAAATTCAATATAAAACTGAACATAATCTGGGTTTACCTTTGCTAATCTGCATTTGCGAATGTGAAATTTTCCAACTAGAATTATTAAATCAACTATAAATTCTATGTCTTTATTTTTGTAATTAAAATATGCAATTACACTTTTACAATCAATTTGAGCATGATTCTAGTTTTACACAGTATATAATTCTCAATTTGAATCCATAAGTTATTTGAATAGGAACAGTAAAACAATTAATGATTAATGATTCATTTTCGCCGTTACAAAAGGTAATTATTTTTCACTTTCTAAAAATTTGGATAAGTTTACATTTGTTAAATATATGTTGTGCAAAATATTAATATGTACTTACCTAATTTTATTGACAATACAAAATTTGTATGGCAATAACCAAGCTCTCTGCCAATCAATGTCTGTTAAGATAAAATTTCAAAAAGATTTTCCTCTGGGACTTATTCTCCTTTTCTCATAAAAACAGTTTCTTTTATGTTTATTACTTCAGTTATGATTCAAAATGTCTAAACCTTTAATAAACAGCAGGTTTTATCCTCAGAACTTCTTGATATTGTAGGTGACTCTTCATCAGGTGAAGTAACCCAGTGCCGATGGCTTTTATGACACTAATAGATATTGGTGACTCAGGACCCGCCAGCAGGCCTCGGGTGACGTCAGCGTATTCAAGCCCTCTGATTGGCTCGTCAGAGAGTTCACTCTCCAGCGCCAGCTGACTGCATCTGGAGCGAGCTGCATTAACAATATTATAGTTGTGTTTGTTTAATAGTGGTTTTGTCCACCGACAATGGCTAAAGGAGAAGATAAAGAGATGTGGTAGCAGATTTATTGTCAAAACACTTTTCAAGTGGAAATTTTCCTAGAGGTCATTGAACGCACCGCAGGGCTGCAAGCACACAGAGGTCCGGTACAATTTACTTGTGCTCACTACAAGTTCCATGGCAGGATTCAGGATGATGTTATTCGCCATTATATTATTTTCAAATCACGAAAAACAAACGTTTGTCACCGTCCACGGCCCCCAGGAATTCTGGGAATAACAGCGGCTTTTTTTATGAAGCTGAAACAGAAGGAGACTTGAACTTTGATTATTTTCATCCATAAAGGTATTTATTCTGGCAACACGAGTATCTATCTGTGATGCAAAGGCTTTTTATACTGCATCTCTGCATGATGACCTGGTTTTTGTAGCCATAAAAAAGTGATTGAGGGGTGGATTGACTCAGACCAGCACTAGTGAAGGCCGAGGTCTGAAATGCAAGGCTGCCACTGTTACAATCTAATCCAACCATTTATAGGACATGCAAATACGTTTCAACTTCCAGCTTTCATTGAAAGATATAAATAAGGATGTGAGGATATAAACACTCTCATATACTATTTTTCCATTCATCCATCTTCTAAACCGCTTTGCCATGATTATTTTATTGTTGTAAAAAAGTCATGAAAGACCAAAGATTGAGGTGAAAACTGTCTTTATTTTGTCAAAGCTTGAAGAAAATGATGATGAAAGAAGATGAATATTGATGAAGTCAGTTTGCTTTGATGATAGAAGAAAGTGAAAGAGGATGAATGACAGAGGTGAGATCAGTGTGAGAGTAAAAGCAGTGTGAGAGTCCCAGTGAGTCCGGTCAGGACTGGGAACACTGGTCTCTCCTCAGTGTCTCTCTGAGGGGAGTCTGGGAGCCCCGGGTGGCCTCACAGGTCACAGAGCCCACCTTCCTCCACTGGTCTGCAGGGAGCCTCAGGGTGCTGCTCCAGCTGTAGAGGCCGTCCTTCTGCAGCACCCCGGGGCTCCTGCTCTCCTCCCAGCTGCTGCTGCTGCTGCTGCTGCTGTCCTCCACCTTCCAGCTCAGACTCCAGTCTGAGGGGAAGCCCTCGTTGGCCAGGCACATGAGCGTGGCCTTCCCCTGCTGCAGCTCCTCTCTGGAGGGGGGCAGCACCGTCAGGGTGGGGCGGGTATCACCTAGGAGACACCAATCAAATTAGAGGACAGGGAGCACCCAGCTGTCAATCAACCAGCACACACCTGGACAGCTTTAGTGGGAGACAGCTGATTTGGTCCTGGAAGAAGTTGCTGTCAGAGGCTTTTTCTGCTCCAGCAGTCACTCACTCACACATTGTTTCACTTCCCTTTAAGAAGCCTCTCATGCACATCAGCACAGAGAGAATCATCCAACACTTTGACCTGAAATACCTCAAACTACACAGGAAGGAACACAAGCTGATGTCTCAACGTTTACTCTTCATTTGCATCAACGTGATCAGAAAGTTTACACTTTACAACTCAAGACTGGAAACTTTAACATGAACTTCAAATCTAAATTAATATTTTCAATTATTTAGAGCAAAATGTGAAAAAAAACTGTTTAAATTATATCAAGAGGTTTTCATAATTTTACAACATTTATCATCAGTATTTCTATTTTACTGTAAAATAACAATATTAATGATGCATTTTAAAGTAAGAAGAGAAACAGAATTGGGAAACATTCTATAGAACCAAGAATAAATCCAGCTGTGATGAAGAGACACTCAATAAAACAAGAAGAATAAAACCTGCACACATTCCAACACAAACACATTTCAAACAGTGGACATGTCAACTAAAACTCAGCCCAAAGACAGACCAGTGCACCAGAAATGTCCCTAAATACACAGGTCAGTGTAAAAACAGCTTCAACATGAGACTGGTAGAGTTAAAACAGTGTGTTCCACAGCCATCAGGCTCTAACTGAGCACATTTAAAGACTGACAATAGCTTTGGTTTTGTCATTTAATCCTAATGAGATTTTAATCCGGTGTAAATTTAAAACTAATAACTTTTCTCTGTGATCAAATTAAAGTGAAACAGAGCTGAGCTAAACTACATGAAATCAATGGAGATTAAAACTTGATCACTACAATAATTATTAAGAAAAAAAACATCTTTCTAATCTCAAATCATTCAAAACAAGGTTTAATGTATGAATTTGAATTATTTAGTTGAAAGAATTAAAAGGAGAATAAACTTACTTCCAACATCCAGTCTGGTTCCTCCACCGAACGTGTACCACAGTGATACAAACTCATTGAGCCGCTGTACAAAAACCTCTGACTGTAGAGAGACGCCACTCTCTGATTCTGAAACCAACAAACTCACCAAAACAACTTTTACCACCTGATCCTAACGGAACACAAGAGAACAGTTCTTTCATCTGCAATGTCTACTTGAAATACATATATTTATAGAGATTGTTTTAAAGATCATTTTCTATTTTTTCTATTATGTCTATTGGAATTTATTCCTGAAGGGATTTAACAGCAAAATTAGAAAATAAAATTTGAAAACTACAGACGTATCTTTAATTATTTAGTTTAATTCCTTAATAACTCATGAAAGTTTGAATCCAGAGTGAAAGTGAGAGATGAAAGTGATCCAGGTCCCTGTTGGAGTCAGTCAGAACATTTCCATAGAGCCACTTTGCATCAGCAGCACCATGCTCCAGTGCTCTGGGAGAGTTTATAGTCCTGACAGTTGAAGACTGGATGACTGACAGCCGTCCTTCATGACAACAGAAGACAGAAAAATCCTCCTCATCAGAAACATGAGTGTGATCTGCGTCCTCATCTGGACTCTCCTCTGCTGCTGCTTCACAGGTAAAGTCCAGAGAATCAAACTCCTCTCCTCTGTCAACATCCGTCCCTCTGATATGAAGCCCACAAAACCATGAGGCTGCTTGATGTTTCTGTCTGTGTTTCCTCAGAGTCCAGAGGCCAGGTCACAGTGACTCAGTCTGCAGCAGTCAGCTCTGCTCTGGGAGCCTCCGTCACCATCACATGTAGGACCAGTCAGGATGTTTATGTTGATCGTAGTGGTGATCACTATTTAGCCTGGTACCAACAGAGAGATGGACAACCTCCTAAATTGCTCTTTTACTGGACCAACACTCGAGCATCAGGGACTCCAGATCGTTTTACAAGCAGTGGATCAAACTCTGACTTCACTCTGACCATCAGTGGAGTTCAAGATGAAGATGCTGCAGTTTATTACTGTCAGAGTCGTCATGTTATCAACAGTCAGAGTGTGTTCACACAGTGAAAAACCGTCGTACAAAAACCTCCCTCAGTCAGACTGAACAGAAACTGACTGCTGCACACTGATACACTTCACTGAACACACACACACACACACACACACACACACACACACACACACACACACACACACACACACACACACACACACACACACACACACACACACACACACACACACACACACACACACACACACACACACACACACACACACACACACACACACACACACACACACTCTAGAAATCCCTAACATAAACTGAACTAATGAATTTATTTATTGAGATCAGATGTTTCTTCACCAGAGGCGGTGGTGTTTCAACATGTAAATACTTGGTGGTGAGATTTTATTTGATGTGCATGGAAATATCAAAGTGATTGGGATGAAATTGGTGAGTGTTTTAGCCACTAAATTCACTCCTGATCTTGATGCAGAGATTCTGTCAGGACATTTAAAGTATAGACTTGGCCGTGATGTAACTTGTCAGATTATTGACACTGCAAGCAACAGGTACAGCTCATTTAGACCAGGATACAAAATAGAGCAGTCAAACCTCAGTTGATAACCTGAAGCCACTCCACACACCTTGTAGTCAGTGTTAACATCAGACAGAAGAGAATATTTCAAGATAAAGTCAAACTCTGCAGAACTGAGATCATATGAAATCAACTGGCATCAATTCAAAACGTCTGATAAACAGAAGAGAGGTTGACATGCAGGAAATAAAAATCTGTTTTTTGGTTGATATTTTAGTCTAATTTTGACAAACTGAAGGCAGCATGTAAAGAAGATGGATGAAATGTATATATAGAATAATCTCCTAGTTTGAGGCACATCACAACATCCTGGTCTTTTTGTGAGTTGCCAAATTGTCTGTATATTCATCCTCTTTCATTTTGATAACTTTTTCTGAACGATACACCAAAGATAAAGTCATGATCGTGTTTTCGATTGAGTTTATAGTACTGTACTAATATTTAGTATGCAAAACAATATATTTAATGATCTAGACCTTTCATGACTGGGCAAAGAACCAGCCAGTGTCATGATCTTGCTCAGTCATGAATTCTTGCATCAATGCTACAATGGGAATCCCTAACCAGCCCAAGATTTATGGGAATAGAGGACAAAACTCATCTTCCATATCATGAGTCCTGGTCAACTGTAGAGTGGAGATTCTAAAACTGAAAGGGGTTCGATCAACTGACCTCATTTCTTTGGTCCCTGATGTTGAACAGTATAGTTCTGTACTTGTTGGTGTATTTGTTGTCGTGTTTCGAAAAATGTCCAACATCTCCGTTTCAATGCTTGCGACAAGTTTGGCAGCTTCACTCTCTAACATCTTTAAATCCTCACACTCACACACCCTTAAATGAAAAGAGTTAGTGAACAAATAGTGACATCAACACTCAACCTTTGACTGCCGCTCACATTTAACTGCCAAGAGTTTCATGTGACTATTGTAAAATAAATGATGGTGAAAGTCAAATGTTTTTGCAAATGTGGGTCAGGATACTCCGATAATCATACATATAATGAAATTGTAACTTAAATTTGACTGGTGACTGGAATTGAGGGTCATGAATTTCAAATGCATCTCATCTCCTGTTGCATATTATGATTAGATTGTAAAATTCTATTGTGTGTATGCCAATATCTTTTTGGAAGAAACACCTTAAATTACGCTATGGAGATAATCAAAAGGTAACAGGCTGTGTTATTCTCACCTTTCAAACAGGATGTGTGTGAGAGAGCGTTGGATGATCTGCCTGAGCAGGTGATTAGGCTGACAGGGCCTGGAGGAGGGCGGGCTGGGTGCTGGTGATGCAGGCAGATACTGAGTTCCATTCGATGCTAAAGCTGAGGAAGGCTTCTGGGATGATGTTGAGACTGCGGGATGGCCAAACGGAGACTCCATTTTCTTTGTTGTGCAGTCTTAAGAGAGGTGGCTCAAGAGGTGCGAAGTCTCGTGATCGGGGTTAATGGCACTTGTAGTCTATTGACAGAAAAGACACAAGACAGAGTTCTTTCGTAGATTATGGTTTTTCAACACGTCCCTAATACATTTGAGGTAGGTCAAACATTGAGTAAAGAGCCTCTCCTTTGATCTCCTTTGATCAAATGTTCACTCCTTTACTCTCCTTTGCTCTCCTTTGATCTCTGAGTGCGATATAACTCAAAAATACCTTTGTTATTGCCACATGCGTTTGCAAAACCAAGCTAGCGAGAGGAGGATATTTTGTCTATTGAAGCACAAGAAAAGTTCTCCCTGCTTGGACTCAACGTATTGATTGACTTCACTGTGAGAACAGAAGTCAGCAGCACCGATATCATGACTCGAAGAGGTAAGTAACATTGTGTCCAGGACTCTGTGATCTCATTATGTCACCTAATGTGCTCCATGCTTGACAGTCACAATAGAAAATGGTGTTTGGTGATCAGATGCTCAGTTTGTTAATGAGAAGAAACAAAAGGCTGAGGCCAATAAGAGAAAATCTGTTTTCGTGTTTAATCTTGGGCTTTATTGGAACCAGCACCATTTCCATTATTTTGGGGGAAATGATGTATTTAACAACCCTTCTTATTTTTTCCTCCATTTGTAGATTACCTTAGTGCTAAGATTTTATTTTAAATCTCATGAGTGCTGAATGCCTATGTTAGAGAAGCCCAATGTTTTAATTCCCGACTGTGACTACAGGCTTAGGAATTCAGAACCACACTTCCACCTCAGGGAACGTGGAGAAAAATAAATCGCTGCCAAATAGCAGCTGAAACCTTGCAAACAGGAAAAAGGAATTGTCAAAGAAGAGGACGATTCAGTTGAAATTTTTAATTATTAAGAGCCAAAAATGCAAAACCGATTTTGAGTACATTCGTCCAAATAATTGGTCAAACCAAGAGAATGTATATGAAAGTGTAAGGTTTCATTATTCCTCAGCTTATCCTTTGCAAATCAAAGCAGCGAACTTGAATTCATTAGAAATCTCTGTGTTTTGTTCTTGAGGATGAATGTTTTTCATTTTGTTTCGCATATTCAAGCCCCAGGTCTGACAGGGCCCAGAGAGACCGTCCTGGACAGCGTTCCAGGCTCATTGATGGCCTAATGGAGATGCCATCATGAGTAACAGCTCTCAAAACTTCCAGCGGAAACAGCAAGTGGTTGAAGATTCCGTTGTGATTTCAATTCAATACTCTACTTCCTGGTATGAGGTTAAAAGCCTTCTTTAAACTATGTATGAAAGTATTCAATGAGGATCTGGTTTAACCTCTTGGCAGCTGGTGGTGCAAGAGGTGCAGCTGTTGGTTTGAACAGAAGAAAGTAGAACATCACTGACTAGTTATTGTTCTTGTAAAATAAAGCCCCTCATCTCTAATGAAAGTGTGATTTGAACTCATTTGTCACAATACAGTTATTGTTCTTTAGGTTTTTTTATAGAAATGGTGCATTTGAATGACTGTAATTGTGTTAGATTTGGAAGGAATTAAGACTTTTTCTTTGAAATCACTTTATTCATCAAAAACAATCTCCATTGAATTTGTCACTTAATACTTTGTACAAAGAGGTTGTATTATTTTGGTGTGTCGTTCATACTATTGAGCTAAATGTTGTGTAACGACATGACGTGGGAAATGTGTGTTATTGGAACAGTTCCCAGTTTCAAGAAAAGGACGAGGAAACTGGAGATATAATTACATTGACTTTTCTTCAAGACATCAGATGTCTGATGGCATGTTCAGAGAAACTTTGACTTTGTGACAAAGTCTTTGAATACAGCCTCAATTTAAAAAGATCCTGATATTTAGTATTTTGCCTTTGGTTTCTTTGAGTCCAGGATGTACTTCATAAATGGCAACCAGCCAAGTCACCATGGTTACTGTTCAAAGAAAAGTGTCTTTTGTCTCTCAATAGGTCACCTAATGATTAAACCCCTGAGGTATCTTCAGCCTTAAGGTCTCACTTTATTGCAGTGTAAACATCTACACAACTACGATTGTTTTAGTTGTCCATAAATCATTTTTATACTTCCAAAAACCCTGATTATCCTTCTTGTATATGAACAGTTGCTGTCGTTTGTGATTTGACTAACAACAATTTCATCTTGTTTGAACTCATTTGTGTTTGTGTCATTGCTCTGCCCCATGATAACGAGATCAATTAGAATTCCTTTACACCTCACCATCTCTTACAAGTTTCATCACAGGTTATTACAAACATTTTTTTGCTTCACTTTTTGATTCAAAGATTTTTCCAATTTTTCCAAGATTTCCAAAAGGAGAACCTTTCTACCAAGGTTTTCTTTGCTTACTTGCTGACTGAAGACATGTATAACTTATTTTCCTTTAACAAACGGCTGAGCAAACCAAAAGTTGTCGATTTAAATGAGAAATTAACCCTGAGCTCAAGAAAGGATAAATATATGCTTTTCTGTAGATGTTTTTCTGGATCAGATGCTAAGAACTCACTAGAAAACAATCTCATACTCCTCCCTTTAACACAGAACAAAGCCCCGTTTACATGACAAGTGTGATAACAAGTGAAAACTCTGCGTTTTCACGTTTTTGTTCCAGAAAAGTTTCACATTTACACGACATCGTCCTGAAAATGACGTTCCTTTACTTCATTCAAGATTCATGTTGGGCCGTTAGTGGCTGCTATTATTTTTCTAATGAAACGACACACATTCACAGATAAGTATGGTTTCCCCCCTTGTACGCGGCAATGGAGTCCAAGTGTTTATGAAATCTTCAACCTTGGAAGCCATCTTCAAAAAGTTGTGTTTTCAGTGGCTTCGAGCGCCGTTGTCGTGTAATCGGACACCAGAAACGCAACAGAAGCTTGAAGTCTATTTGAGGAAAAGCATCAGTTGGTCACATTGCATGTCAAGAGCTCTGAAGCAGCTGAAACTGTGAAAAGCGGTTCTACACTTGACTTGTCGTCTTGGCTTCTAGGTTTTAAGGTGAATTCTCTTTGTCTTCTGGAGCGACCCATATGCAAGACGAGCGCAGAAAGGTGCTGGCCGAAGAGGCCGAAGATGCCGAAGAGGCAAGGTGGGAGGAGGTGGAGGTGCCAAAGGCGGAGGAGGAGGAGGCAGCAACCACCGACGTTCTAAGGTGAGTTTGAATATAAGTGCAACAAATTTCCCTTTTCAATATGATTATATGAAGGTTTTTGTTGGGTTTGTTTGGTACTTTAATGCATCACAAAATCCTGAAGCTGCAGTTTGGCCTCTAGTTTCTCTATATTGAACTCACTGCTATGAATCCCTTTTTATTGAAAGGACCAGAAAGTCCACAGATTGAGGAGCACCAGGAACTCGGTACCAGCCACGAGGGAGAGCAGCTTATACTGAATTTTGAAGGTGATTCCTTTAGGGTTCCTTCTATTGAGGAGCAAAGTTCCCTGAGTGAACCAGAAGAAGTACCAGACACTGAGCAGTTCCTCTCTCATGACTCTGAAGTCCACGATGTGAAAAAACATGTTGACTCAGAATCAACTAGAAATGCAGAGATGAAAAGAAGAAGCATGTTTCAGAGTGATTGTGTGGACAAGTTTCCTGTGTCAGAGAAGCAGGCTGAATGTGAAAAGCTTCTTTGAGAGGAAACATGTGGAAATATTGTTCAGAAAAAACGTAAATTATGTCAGAATTTAACAACTCTCAATGATGAGAAGAAAAGTGGTGAAATCTTTGTTAAAAGTTACACCGGACAGGATGGTTTGTTGGGGCAGAAGAGAACTCTCACAGGTGATAAGCCATATTCTCGTGAAACATGTGGGAAAAGTTTCAGTGATCGTAGTTCACTGCGGCACCACATGAAAACTCACAAAGAAAATAATCATCTATGGAAGATGTGTGAATGGATTTCACTTATATAACGCGTTTCCGCCACATAAAGGCCGATACATCCTCCATAAGATCAAGAAGAAAATGATGTCATGTTCTTCAGCCAGCTCCTTCTGGCCAGAGACATTTTGTTCAGCAGTACCAACCGTCTGGGCTGAAGTCTCTTGGTGCCACTCTGCTGTGTGCTGCTCATGTACGTTCCAGCTTACTAATGACTGTATCAGTCATATTTTAATCATGTTTAGCATGTAGCCTCGCTACTGTGTGAACCCCAAAAATCATTAGCATGTAACACATAGCATTGTCGGAGTTACATGATGCACCTGAACGCATCACTCAGGACGGTCAGTTCCTGCAGTTAAAACCAGACCAACATCACGTCCTGGACACAAACTTTCTCTTTTATTACTGAAACAGTTCAGAGAAATGTATTTCTGAAAACATTTGAAGTGAGAAATAAGCTGCAGTTGAAAAGTTAAAACGTTTTCCAGAAGTGAGGGGGCGTGGCCTGGACGTTCCACAGCTTCTTCTCGAGTATGAACTCTCCTGCTGAACAAGCATTTTGTTCAGCAGCTGGCTGACGTCACCTCTGAACTTTTCTTCTTGTTCTTATGGGAGTATGCAGAGGCCTTTAGCAGTCCCCAAAGTGCTTTACACTGTTGATCACATTCACCCATTCATTCACACACCAATGGAGGCGGCGACCATGCAAGGCACTCAGTCCATCCACTGGGAGCAGTTTGGGGTTCAGTGTCTTGCTCAAGGACACTTGGACATGTGGACAGGTGGAGATGGGAATGGAGCTACAACAGATCTGGTTCAGGAAGTCCAGCTTGAGCCCAAAATCACAAGGTATCATCCAGTTTGAAGTCAACTTGCTGATTTAAACCCTGTTGAGACGCTTCAGGAAATCATTTAGTTTCTGGTTCGTCACCAAAATGAGAAGATTTCAATCAGTTTGGTTTCCATTTGTGTTGAACTGCACAGAGGCTGACAAAAGGTCCCTGCTTGATAATGAAGTGTAAAACTAAGCTGTCTCACTACGGTCTACAGATGATATGTCTTTTGTAAAAAATGGAATAGATTGTGTACTGAAGCAATTACTTATATTTGCAACAGATAAGTTTAACAGGTATTTTTCCTGACAGGATGAACATAGCCAAAGTGGTACCAAAATATAAAAATGGAGACAAAAACATAATCTGAAATTCTAGACCTTTGAATTTGTTTCGTCAGTTTGAAAAAAAAAAAAAACTTGAAAAAATATGTGTAAACTAAAAATAATCCAGTCTGGATTATTTTATAGAAAAATACAGGTTACTGAATGATTATAATTATAAGTCGAGGAGAAAACGATCAACATGTCTGGTATTAATGGATTTTGTGATGGATGCCGATGGATGGAAGGATGCAATAGAAATACTGACCTGCAGTTCCCCCTAAATCCAGTAGGTTTCAGTATGAAGAAGCAGCTTTGGAGACATGGGGAGTAGGAGGATGGGAAAGGAGTGTTTGAAGTGGAGGCCAGTATTGCAGATACTTTTTACTAAGATAAGCAGCTCATCTACTTTAATGTAGGTGGAGAACAATGTGTCATTATTTATGAAGCGAATCATTATCAATATGCAAATCTGAATGAAAATAAAAAGAAAGCTTTTTTCATGTTCTTTGGGTTTTTTCTTGTATTAGTTGGTTCTGACCATAATAAAATGCAGGAAAAAGTTTGTGGGCAAATAAAAATGACTTGTTATGAACTCACTCAATATATGCAGGGTAAATGAAATCTGCACAAAAGTATCACTGCAGAACTGAGAAAGGTTTTGTTCCTAAATAATATAACAATATAACAACACCAACCGTATAACAACAAATTCCCATCACTACACAGTTGTTTATGTAAATATCTTAATACAGGTAAACATCTTTCAGTTCAAGTAAAATAATTCATTTAGATTTATTTCAACTGACTGAATACACTCTAAGAAATGTTGGGTTATTTTTCAACCCAACAGCTGAGTTAAGACTGTTGGGTAGTTTAATTGGGTTGTTTTCATTAAGTTGGGTAATCTAAGAACCCAATTTGCTGGGTTATTGTCATTGGTAGTTGGGTTATTAGCTGTTGGGTTGTAATTTCCATTATACTGTGTTGGGTTATTTCGGACTACCCAACATGTTGGGTTGACGATCGCGCATGCGCGACCAACAGTAACGTTCCTCCCAGGTTACACCCACTCATTCGACCACCAGTTGCGAGCAGTGCCCGGATGCTGGATCGGAAAAATCTCGCTACACCAAGACATACTGAGACTCAGCTCTTTACAAATCAAGGTTTGTTACGTGTGCACTATTGTTTCACCACATTGTTTAATTTATATGAATAATATGTATATAAAGCTTATTGTAGTAACCGTGTATGTTGGTCATACGAATGGTTCAACGTAATATGAGCGTGTGTAGCAGTGATTGTGAGCTACATAGATACATGGAAGCCTTTGCGGCCAGGGCTTTAGGGAATAAGGTTTAGATGTGAGTTAATGACGCCCCAATGAGCAACGTTACCATCTATTGGTAAGTCAGCAAGCTGTTAGCTAATGTTATTAGCATGCACAAACTCCATTTCATTAAACGTAGCAAGTTAGCATGTTAGCCTGGGCGCTACGTAGCAGTTTCGAAGTAACTCGAGTATATTTGTTTTAAAGTTAGGAGGACAACGTGAGGTTTTTCATCAATTTGGCTTCCATATATAACAACGTAGCTAGCCAGTCCGCGCCGTATTAGCCAGCTTGAGTTTGCCGAGGCGGAACCGGTAACTTTCTAATTTGCTCAAGTCTAAAAGTAGTTTAAAACCGTAGAGAAGTTAATTGTTACGACAGTGAAAAGGCCTCTGATTTAACGTTACTGAATGAGTTATTTATGATACGTTTGTTTAATTTTAATTCTTTGTGTTGGTTTTGCAGTTTGCTTCTCCCACCTCATGGAGGATTTTGTGAGATCCAAATTCATTGAGTGGCAGCTTCCCGGGCTCATTGACATCTTTAGTGGTAAGTCAATTGAAGTTGTTTCAATGTCACATTATTTTATTGGTACTAACTTGGTAGCCACTACTATTATAAATAAATTGACATACTATTGTAATATAATGACATATTATTTAAATGACCTTGTTTCTCAATTTGTCTCCATCTTTTAGATTGCGCAGGACTTTGCTATCCTTCATGGTGAGGCTGCCCCGAAGCTGTTTGAGAAGTGGGTTCAAGTGGGAAAGTATTCATACTCCTTGAACTTATACGCCCCTTGTCATGTAGCAACCACAAACTTAAATACTTTTTATTGGGGTTTTCAGTGATCGACAAACACAAGGTAACACACATTTGAGAAGTGAAACAAAAATGATATGATACTCAGTCCTCTGATACAGAGGGGGCTAAAATACTTTGTTGAATCACCTTTCACTGCAGTTACTGCTAAACATATTCAGGGGTGTGTCTCTACCAGCTTTGCACATCTACACACTGCATTTTTTGTCCATTCTTCTTAGCAAAACAAAACATCTGTGAACTGCCACCACCATGTTTCACACGGTGGATGATGTGTCCAGGTTCATGGTGGCAGCATCGTGTTGCGGGGGGCTTTTCTTCAGCAGGGACAGGGAAGCGGCTCAGAGTTGATGGGAGGATGGATGGAGCTAAATATGAAGCCTGAATCCTACTGAGGATCTTTGGCAAGATTTGAAAACTGCTGTTCACAGATGCTCTCCAATCTGACAACTGGAGCTGTTGTGCAAAGAAGAATGGACAAAAAATGCAGTGTGTAGATGTGCAAAGCTGGTAGAGACACACCTCAGAATACTTTTAGCTGTAACTGCAGTGAAATGTGGTTCAAAGTATTTAGCCCCCTCTGTATTAGAGGACTGAGTATGATGTATCATTTTTGTTCCACTACTCAAATGTGTGTTACCTTGTGTTTGTCGATCACTGAAAACCCCAATGAAAAATATTTGTCTTTGTGAACAGACAAAAATGCAGTGTGTAGATTTGCAAAGCTGGAGGCACACCCCAGAAGACTTTAGATGTAACTAAAGGAAGGGGGTTCAACAAAGTTTGGTAGGAATGGGTTGAAAGAGCTTGAGTTGTGAGCTAATGATACTTGCTTTGCCCAAGTAGCGATACTTACCTTATCTATTTTATTTCTCATCATAGGTCGGAACCAACATGGTGGAATACCTCGAGCAGGCAAAAACGACGAGATGATGCCCCCATGTCCTCCTGCTGGAGAGCGGGACGCACTACTCGCAGGCATTTTCTGTGATCTCGGGGAGGACAATTGAGGCCGAAACAGCCCTTGCAGCAGTGGATATTTGTTTTAAAAGTTTTTATGTTTTTGACTTGCACTACCCAAAAGAGTGCACGCCAACATGGCAATTCCTCCAAAGCGTGGTGTTTGAACTGGAGGGAACCGTTTCACCAGCAGTTGGCTTCCTCAGGAGCCAGCTTCTATCACTGGCCTCCAGTTAGGCCAGGACACCGTTTCGTCTGTAGATATCGTCCTACAATTGTTTGTAGATACTGTTGTTCTGAAAAGATTGTCATTGTTCCCTGTTTTTTTTAAAATTACAATTACAGGAATTTTGTTCATTAAAATATTTTTGTGTTCTGTAAATTGTGATAAATAATTGTTCAGAATTTTTTTTTGCAAAATTGTTCATATGTTTAGTATCTAAAAGTTTGTGTAAATCACTGTTCCCTGTTTTTTAATAAAGTTTGTTAATTTAAATATTTTGTATTTGGTGAATTTTGAATTGTAATAAATATTTATTCTTAATTTTTTGTGTCAGAGTATATTTAATCAATAAATAGACAACAATATTATATAATTACAATAGAATATTAATAACTAGAAATGAGCCTATGGTTGGGTTATATAAACAACCCAACTGATTGAGTAGAAAGAACCCAACCGTATAGTCAAATTGAGCCTATGGTTGGGTTATATAAACAACCCAACTGTTGGTTTAAAGAGGCCAACCCAACTTGTTGGGTCAAAATAACCCAGCATGTGTTCTGTCCAATAGTTAACCAGTGTTGGGTTAAAAAATAACCCAGGTTGGGTTATTTTTAACCCAACATTTTTAAGAGTGTATCTCCTCTGAGGGCGAATATCATATCGGCTCCAAAACACTATTAAACGACAGAGGAGACTCTCCTGCTCAATAATTCAGTTCAACTTTGTCATTCGTCGAGCAGTTTCATGTTTATTAGCTGTCAAAGTTCCGAACACCGATTCCCGCCTCCTCCCTCCTCCTCCTCCTCCTCCTCCTCCTCCCTCCTCCTTCTCCTCCTCCCTCCTCCACCTCCTCCCTCCTCCTCATCCCTCCTCCTCCTCATCCCTCCTCCTCCCTCCTCCACCTCCCTCCTCCTCCTCCTCCCTCCTCCCTCCTCATCCCTCCTCCTCCTCATCCCTCCTCCTCCCTCCTCCACCTCCTCCCTCCTCCTCCTCCTCCTCATCCCTCCTCCTCCCTCCTCCACCTCCTCCTCCTCATCCCTCCTCCTCCCTCCTCCTCCTCCTCCTCCTCCTCCTCCTCCTCCCTCCTCCTCATCCCTCCTCCTCCTCCTCCCTCCTCCACCTCCCTCCTCCTCCTCCTCCCTCCTCCTCCTCCCTCCTCCTCCTCCTCTCATTCAAATACATGGGAAAACCAAAATGTCTCTTCAAAAACAGCCTTGACAGATCACTCTGAACAAGTGGCCACTGTGGCTAAACTATGACTGTGATAAACAAAACGAGCAGATCAGAAGCACGACAAGAACCTGCCGAGCAAGACGTTGTAACGCATGTGGGGAAAATATCATAAAAAAATACCTTTTTGACGAGAGAGAACAATGCTGTCATTTTTTTGGTTCCAGCGATTTCAAGAGACATTTATAAATGAGTCAGATGGAGCAAAATCATGTCTCTGCATCAAACTGCGCCTCCTAGTGTCTAAAGTTTACGTCTGTCTGCTTCCAAACCCACACAGACTGAAAGACAACACATTTTCCTCTCAAGAAATGATAATTTTATGAAAATATTTGCCCGAAAACTGTGGATTCTGAGTTTTTTTTCCAAAATATGTGGATAAAATCCGTCCTCTCACCCACTGTGATGACATCACTAACTGCAGGTGGTCAGAACACTGTTGCTTCATTCACACCAGGATTACACAATACCAGGAAAGTCCTTGTTTATGAGCTAACCTGCTATCATGTGCTACATAAACAAGCTACCATGCTAATCTGTGGTTTGTGGATGAGCTAACATGTTATTGTGTGCTACAATAAGTCTGTTTGTTTCTCTTGTTTGTTATTTTTGCACATGTTCATAAATAAACAAATAAATAAATCATAAAAGACAAAACTCTTTGTATCAAAGTCATTACCCTTTGTGACATGTTTGTTTGTGTGAGACATCCTTTGATCTTTCGATTCCTTATGAGTTCACCTGAGAAATCAAAGATTGATGAGAGATCCTGAATGCTCACTGACACTATTTACAAGGCTTTACCACTGCACCGCCTGTCCAGATCCTTTGGTACGTTTATTATTTAATGATTTACATCAATACTGTGAGCTGAATGAAAAAAGTACAACATTTATTGAACTTCCACGACTCAGAATTGCTAATGCATCATATAATCCTAAAGAAGACTAAAGATTATCAGTGTTTAACTACTGGTATTTATTTACCCGGTGACGTAGTTGTAGTCTGTTGTTGAACTATTTATCTATTCATCTATTTATTTATTTGCGCTGCTTTTTCTATGCAACCTTTTACGTAATTCCCCCCCAGGGACAAATAATCTTTATTTGATTGATTGATTAAATTAAGTTGTAACATCTCTGCAGATGTGTTGTTGATGCAATGTTAAGGTTTAGTGGTGATGTTTGTTGGTTCCGATTCTTAACGCAATTCGTGACATGTTACCATCAACACTGGTACTGAACACACATGATGTACGTTTTGGTCTGATTAAAATCAATTGTGACTTTATTACAGATCGCTGTGATCAGATATCAGAGTAAAAAGTAACTGATTACTACGGTGGCCTGGAAGTGCAAAACGCTGCAAACTACAGAAAACACTTCCCAATCCAAAAAACACTTCCTAATCGAGAAAACCATAGACTGGGGAGGGACACGTCAACAGCACCGCCATCTTGAACCGGTGGTGGTGGCGGCAGGGGTGAATGAACATCGACGATGGAAAGAGGTTTCCTAAATCTCTAAGTAGAATTATAAGTTGAATTTTAAACTGATTTCCAAACTGTTTGATTTTTTAAAAACGTCATACATGTAGCTACTTTGTTTAGTGTGTGTTAATGTGCAGTACACACTTTGTTTGTGTGTTAATGTGCAGTACACACTTTGTTTAGTGAGTGTTAATGTGCAGTACACACTTTGTTTAGTGTGTGTTAATGTGCAGTACACACTTTGTTTGTGTGTTAATGTGCAGTACACACTTTGTTTAGTGTGTTAATGTGCAGTACACACTTTGTTTAGTGAGTGTTAATGTGCAGTACACACTTTGTTTGTGTTAATGTGCAGTACACACTTTGTTTAGTGTGTGTTAATGTGCAGTACACACTTTGTTTAGTGTGTTAATGTGCAGTATACACTTTGTTTAGTGTGTTAATGTGCAGTACACACTTTGTTTAGTGAGTGTTAATGTGCAGTACACACTTTGTTTAGTGTGTGTTATTGTGCAGTACACACTTTGTTTGTGTGCATTGATGTGCAGTATACACTTTGTTTAGTGTATTAATGTGCAGTACACACTTTGTTTAGTGTGTTAATGTGCAGTACACACTTTGTTTCGTGTGTGTTATTTTGCAGTACACACTTTGTTTAGTGTGTGTTGATGTGCAGTATACACTTTGTTTAGTGTGTTTAGTGTGCAGTACACACTTTGTTTAGTGTGTTAGTGTGCAGTACACACTTTGTTTACTGTGTATTAATGTGCAGTACACACTTTGTTTACTGTGTGTTAATGTGCAGTATGCACTTTGTTTAGTGTGTTGATGTGCAGTATACACTTTGTTTAGTGTGTTAATGTGCAGTACACACTTTGTTTAGTGTGTTAATGTACAGTGCACACTTTGTTTACTGTGTTAATGTGTTGTACTGGGCTGTTATTCATGTGAAATTGATTGACAATGTTGTATAATTCCTCTGAAATGGGTTCAGTCAATAAATTGTGAATTTCTTCAGATAGACAGACGTCTTAAAGTATCGTGGATGAAATTTCCAGAGATATACTGAGTAGAATCGCTGTATTGTGATAATACTGTTATCGTGGGCAAATAGGTTACCGGCTATACTCAGCCGTAGTAATGGTTATAATAATAATATCAATAATGATCGAAGAATCCAGTATCTATAATACAATAATAAAAACTATAATAATAATAAACAATAATAATACTGTAGTAGTACAATTATACAATAATAATTGTCAAATGCAATGTATAGCCATGCACATCTGAACGTTTTCTGGGTTTCTTTTGTTCTCTCTCTCTCTCTCTATATATATATAATATATATATATATATATATATCTCGGTCTATGGCCCCGCTCCGCCTGCTTCTAGCTTCTGCAGCTCGACCAGAGCTTGAAGTCCGTGATTGTTGTGGTTGTTAGGTGACGTTTAGGACCACGGTGGGGGGAGGAGGGGGGCGATTACGTCATCTTTTTTTCCACGTATGATCGTCTTTGCTGAGCGTACTCCGCCGCATGTTTACTTTTTAGATTTCTTATCAAATTAGTTGTGTTAAACGAAGTAGTGGGGCTCCACCTCTCGGGACTGTGGCGAAGCAAATAGTCCAACTGGCCGCTGGACTGGTTTGGTTGTCAACCTTAAAATACCTCCAGACTGCTGACATTTTATCCACTCAATGGTTTTAGACTGCTAACCTCAGTTTACGGCAGGTTGCAAACGGGGCTCGCTTTACGGCAGCTGACGGGAAAATATATATATTTTTTAAATTAGATCGGCGGGGCGATCGGCTGGATTTGCCGATTCCCGATCATTTACAAATCAGTAATATCGGCCCCGATCCGATATCTAGCGATCTGATCGGGACATCCCTACTTTAAACCAAAGTGTCTATGCTGTCCTCACAACACGTGACAGTGTGTTGCTAGACAGCCAGCGAACCATCAAAGAAAACACTGTGCACAAGGCTTGCTTTTCTTGTTTTAGTGATTTCTAGTGTGTGTGTGTGTGTAAATATGTGAAAGTGTGTGAAAGTGTGGTTACTGTAAACATACAGAAAAAAGAACAATTACTGTCTATACATGCATGGAAAACACACTGAATTCGATATACACATGTAACACAACAGTCACTACAACAACCGATGCATTTTGAACTATACATGACCCACAGATACTTACAAAGACGAAAATTTCCCTAGGCTCAAGTGTTAAGAGCGACACAGCGTGTTCCTGTGAAGTTTCAGCCACGTTTCTGTAGTACTGCTAGCTTACCTTCACCGAGAGACAAAACAGCAAAGATCGTAGAGCGAGAGGAACACTCACTCTGCTACAACAAAAAACGATCCTCTACGGAGAAGATGAAGATGTGTCACTACATTAACTATTTAACTATAGCACACTTTTTAACAACCTTAGAAACTTCAGGACCATATAATGTCTTTAACCTAAAGACATGACAGTGTCCCTCTCATTTTCTTTCTAATTAATTTGGCACTTTTCTTGACAAAAGGCCAAACAAGTTCATCGTCACACTGATGGATTAATATCTCATCTATTGATCAAGTGATTGATGGAAAACAATCTTTAGATTCTTGTAAGTGCTGAGCTCTCAGCAGATTCTTTGACCTTTGGTAGTAAGTTCATTTTAAACTGTTGAATCTCTGTTGATTCTTTGACTTGGATGTGCAGCAGCACCGACTCCAAAGCACATTTTGTAGACGTCCTTGTAAAGCTTCACTTCCTCTCTTCCTGTTGTCCTTCTGTCACACATCAGCCCTGACACTGCCTCACTTCTTCAACCTCTCTGTGGACTGTCCATCCCTCTGGACGCTTGACCTCAGAGCCTCACCACCTCTGCTCTGAGCTTCTTCTCCTGTCTCTTCTCTCACATGTTCTGTCTTTTCTCTGCTGTGCAGACCTCCACCTCTCCTTTCCTCAGACCATTATGAAAAAAGGAAACGTCCTGGATACCATCAATGAAGTCACCATCATCCATGTCTTCACCTTCCTCATCCCCTGTGTCAGACCGGCTGCTGGACTTCTGGACTGACCCCTCCTGACTCACCCTCTTAGAAGCATGAAGTGTCTGTGGGGAGTCATTCTTTACTCCCACAAATCTTCCTGCTGCTTCAGCCACAAACTTAATAACATCTGACCTTGATTTCTGCTGAACCGTATGGCTGTTAACGCCAGCGTTTCCACTCATTTAGTTTTAGATGTGATAAAATTATTCTCAATTCTTTGATTTTCCATGTACGGACGATGATTCTGGACACATTAAAGATGCATTAACGTTTTGTAAATGACGTCTTTAAAGTCAAAATCCTGATTTTATTTATTTTACTTTAATATAATATTCTCAGAATAAAGTCAAACTTCAGACTTTTTAAGTCTCCAAGGAGAAACTCACCACTTTGATAACTTTTCATCTGGTGAATACAACTATGTACATGAGTCAATGTTTTATCAGCATTATCAATTGTCATTGTCATTGTTAATGCTCTCATTGCTGCACTGTTTAGCGCTCTCGCTTGACAGAAGGTTGTGGGTTCAAATCCAGCTGGAGGTGTTTGTGGAATTTCCTTGTGTTTCCTCAGGGTTCTCTGGTTTCCTCCCACATTCCTAAAAACTGCATGTAATGTTAATGCTAATTGAAGTGTCTGTGTGTGTCCTGTGGAAGACTGATGACCTGTCCTTTCTCTTTTGAAACGTATTTTCATTGACGTCCATAAGACGTCCAGACAAGACGTGAAAACAACGTCCAAGAAAGACGTCTAAAAAACGTCATTCTGGCTCGTCTGAGGACGTCTTCTGGATGTCAAATATTGACGTCTATATGATGTCCAGAAAAGACATCCAGACAACGTCCAAGAAAGACGTCTAAAAAACTTTCATTCTGGCCCCTCTGCAACTGCAACGTGAAATAAGTGTCGGTCACGCTGCTGCTTCAACCAATCAGGTTTTGATATTGATGCTCTTTTTGTTTTTAATGAATTAGTTTTATTTTATTTTATTTCATTTTCTACTTTATTGCCCAAATGGGGGAACATCCAAACAGAGCAAACAAACATCAAACAACAAAAACAAACAATTTTAACAGACGATGCTCACAAATAATACATTAGTATAATCTTAAGCTCCATGGTATGAACTTATAAAGATAACTATAACAGATACAAATAAGGATGACATTATTTATTTTAAAAGAAAAGTATAATTAAAAAAAAAAAAAAACACAAAAGAGACGAGGGAAGCAGAGGGTCTCATTATTCTTTTTGGAATAATTCTTTGTCGCGGGGTTCACCCAACAACCTTCCCAAACTGGGAAAACCGATGGCGTAGCCGTCAGCTGTGTTGTTGTTGTTTTTCTAATTTATTTTTCAGGCCTCTCCAAACCGTGAATCATACTATTTACAAAGTGCAAAATAAAATAAAAAATACCCAAATGTGAAAATAAACAAAAGCAAAGAAAACTCTATATACAAATCTGTACAGGTTATATACATATGAGTTCTTCCTCAACTTCAGGATACAACAATGAAGCTCCACCGATCAATACTTGCCACCACCTCTAACCAGAGTCCAACTCTCCCATCAGGCCCAGCACAGCCCGTTTTATCCGCTTAGCCCCTCCCACTGGGCGTAACCTTTCGCTGAAAAAAGTCATTGTTTTTCTTAAACACAAACCCTACAACATAAATAAATAGATTTTCCATCATTTACCCTGGCCCGGGTTCGCCAGTCACCCTGCTGGCGCGTCACTGCCTGCTGTCCTCCGCCACACTGGAAGGTGAGTGAAGGTGTGTGTGAATGTCTGAGAGAGAGAGAAATCATACTGCTACAAGTGTGAACCCTTGGTCACGATACTGACAACAGAGGAGGAGAAACTGGCTTGTATGTGAGTGCAGGTTATTGCAGAGTAGGTAAGTGAGTGTGTGTGTGTGTGTGTGTGTGTGTGTGTGTGTGTGTGTGTGTGTGTGTGTGTGTGTGTGTGTGTGTGTGTGCGTGTGCGTGTGCGTGTGCGTGTGCGTGTGCGTGTGCGTGTGTGTGTGTGTGTGCGTTACGCGGCGGGTGCGCCGCGATGATATGTGCTACGTCATCGCGCGTGATGGAGCCGCTCCATCACATTCTTTAAATAACTCAATAGTTTTATTGCTTTTTTTCTGTGTTTATGTTACTGAGTGTTTTAATGTGTTTCTTTAAGTTCAATATAAAACTGAACATAATCTGGGTTTACCTTTGCTAATCTGCATTGTGAAATTGTGAAATTTTCCAACTAGAATTGTTAAATCAACTATAAATTCTATGTCTTTATTTTGTAATGAAAATATGCAATTACACTTTTACAATGAATTTGAGCATGATTTTAGTTTTACACACTATATAATTCCTCTCTCACTTATCCGGGTGGCAAACACCATCACCCAGATCACATTGCACCGATTAAGAACCTTCCTGAAGGTGGTGTCTCACACCGGACACCACCTTCACGTGGGCTCACCACCTGCAGGAAGGTTCTTAATTGGTGCAATATTGTCAGGTCCAACCTCTGAACATTTATTAATTCTGCAAGGAAGAACACACACAAGTTTAAGATTGGTTTTTACTCGCGAGGAGAACGGACAGAGAGTGTTTCAGTTACAATCTCCAACTCGCTCTGAAAAACCTCTGCCGCCTCCTCTTCTTTTATTAGGGTTCCTCTTATCTGATTTCAAGGCACTTCCCATCTGCAGACCACATTCCTCCTAACCATAAAAGATCACAGTGGAGAAATTACAAGTCGTATTAGATGAGAAAGACTGTTGGTACAATGAATGTGATAACCTTTCGTAAGATTATTCCAACAAATATGATCTGGGTGACGGTGCTCAGACTGACACCTCCACCACCCGGAAATGGATTAGAGGGAGAAAATGGATGATGGAAGATTCAAAATGTCTAAACCTTTAATAAACAGCAGGTTTTATCCTCAGAACTTCTTGATATTGTAGGTGACTCTTCATCAGGTGAAGTAACCCAGTGCCGATGGCTTTTATGACACAAATAGATATTGGTGACTCAGGACCCGCCAGCAGGCCTCGGGTGACGTCAGCGTATTCAAGCCCTCTGATTGGCTCGTCAGAGAGTTCACTCTCCAGCGCCAGCTGACTGCATCTGGAGCGAGCTGCATTAACAATATTATGTGTGTTTATTTAATAGTGGTTTTGTCAACCGACAATGGCTAAAGGAGAAGATAAAGAGATGTGGTTGCAGATTTATTGTCAAAACAATTTTCAAGAATGACGTTTCCTAGAGGTCATTGAACGCACCGCAGGGCTCCAAGCACACAGAGGTCCGGTACAATTTACTTGTGCTCACTACAAGTTCCATGGAAGGATTCAGGATTATGTGATTCGCCATTATATTATTTTCAAACCATGAAAAACGTTTGTCACCGTCCACGGCCCCCAGGAATTCTGGGAATAACAGCGGCTTTTTTTATGAAGCTGAAACAGAAGGAGACTTGAACTTTGATTCTTTTCATCATAAAGGTATTTATTCTGGCAACACGAGTATCTATCTGTGATGCAAAGGCTTTTTATACTGCATCTCTGCATGATGACCTGGTTTTTGTAGCCATAAAAAAGTGATTGAGGGGTGGATTGACTCAGACCAGCACTAGTGAAGGCCGAGGTCTGAAATGCAAGGCTGCCACTGTTACAATCTAATCCAACCATTTATAGGACATGCAAACACGTTTCAACTTCCAGCTTTTAATGAAAGATATAAATAAGGATGTGAGGATATAAACACTCTCATATACTATTTTTCCATTCATCCATCTTCTAAACCGCTTTGCCATGATGATTTTATTGCTGTAAAAAAGTCATGAAAGACCAAAGATTGAGGTGAAAACTGTCTTTATTTTGTCAAAGCTTGAAGAAAATGATGATGAAAGAAGATGAATATTGATGAAGTCAGTTTGCTTTGATGATAGAAGAAAGTGAAAGAGGGTGAATGACAGAGGTGAGATCAGTGTGAGAGTAAAAGCAGTGTGAGAGTCCCAGTGAGTCCGGTCAGGACTGGGAACACTGGTCTCTCCTCAGTGTCTCTCTGAGGGGAGTCTGGGAGCCCCGGGTGGCCTCACAGGTCACAGAGCCCACCTTCCTCCACTGGTCTGCAGGGAGCCTCAGGGTGCTGCTCCAGCTGTAGAGGCCGTCCTTCTGCAGCACCCCGGGGCTCCTGCTCTCCTCCCAGCTGCTGCTGCTGCTGCTGCTGCTGTCCTCCACCTTCCAGCTCAGACTCCAGTCTGAGGGGAAGCCCTCGTTGGCCAGGCACATGAGCGTGGCCTTCCCCTGCTGCAGCTCCTCTCTGGAGGGGGGCAGCACCGTCAGGGTGGGGCGGGTATCACCTAGGAGACACCAATCAAATTAGAGGACAGGGAGCACCCAGCTGTCAATCAACCAGCACACACCTGGACAGCTTTAGTGGGAGACAGCTGATTTGGTCCTGGAAGAAGTTGCTGTCAGAGGCTTTTTCTGCTCCAGCAGTCACTCACTCACACATTGTTTCACTTCCCTTTAAGAAGCCTCTCATGCACATCAGCACAGAGAGAATCATCCAACACTTTGACCTGAAATACCTCAAACTACACAGGAAGGAACACAAGCTGATGTCTCAACGTTTACTCTTCATTTGCATCAACGTTATCAGAAAGTTTACACTTTACAACTTATGACTGGAAACTTTAACATGAACTTCAAATCTAAAATAATATTTTCAATTATTTAGAGCAAAATATGAAATACACAGGAAATAAAGATAACTTCTTTGGAGGATTTGATAAATTTACAACATTTATCATCAGTATTTCTATTTTACTGTAAAATAACAATATTAATAATACATTTTAAAGTAAGAAGAGAAACAGAATTGGGAAACATTCTATAGAACCAAGAATAAATCCAGCTGTGATGAAGAGACACTCAATAAAACAAGAAGAATAAAACCTGCACACATTCCAACACAAACACATTTCAAACAGTGGACATGTCAACTAAAACTCAGCCCAAAGACAGACCAGTGCACCAGAAATGTCCCTAAATACACAGGTCAGTGTAAAAACAGCTTCAACATGAGACTGGTAGAGTTAAAACAGTGTGTTCCACAGCCATCAGGCTCTAACTGAGCACATTTAAAGACTGACAATATCTTTTGTTTTGTCATTTAATCCTAATGAGATTTTAATCCGGTGTAAATTTAAAACTAATAACTTTTCTCTGTGATCAAATTAAAGTGAAACAGAGCTGAGCTAAACTACATGAAATCAATGGAGATTAAAACTTGATCACTACAATAATTATTAAGAAAGAAAAACATCTTTCTAATCTCAAATCATTCAAAACAAGGTTTAATGTATGAATTGGAATTATTTAGTTGAAAGTATTAAAGGAGAATAAACTTACTTCCAACATCCAGTCTGGTTCCTCCACCGAACGTGTACCACAGTGATACAAACTCATTGAGCCGCTGTACAAAAACCTCTGACTGTAGAGAGACGCCACTCTCTGATTCTGAAACCAACAAACTCACCAAAACAACTTTTACCACCTGATCCTAACGGAACACAAGAGAACAGTTCTTTCATCTGCAATGTCTACTTGAAATACATATATTTATAGAGATTGTTTTAAAGATTATTTTATATTTTTATCTATTATGTCTATTGGAATTTATTCCTGAAGGGATTTAACAGCAAAATTAGAAATTAAAATATAAAAACCACAGACATATCTTAAATTATTCAGTTTAATTCCTTAATAACTCATTAAAGTTTGAATCCAGAGTGAAAGTGAGAGATGAAAGTGATCCAGGTCCCTGTTGGAGTCAGTCAGAACATTTCCATAGAGCCACTTTGCATCAGCAGCACCATGCTCCAGTGCTCTGGGAGAGTTTATAGTCCTGACAGTTGAAGACTGGATGACTGACAGCCGTCCTTCATGACAACAGAAGACAGAGAAATCCTCCTCATCAGAAACATGAGTGTGATCTGCGTCCTCATCTGGACTCTCCTCTGCTGCTGCTTCACAGGTAAAGTCCAGAGAATCAAACTCCTCTCCTCTGTCAACATCCGTCCCTCTGAAATGAAGCCCACAAAACCATGAGGCTGCTTGATGTTTCTGTCTGTGTTTCCTCAGAGTCCAGAGGCCAGGTCACAGTGACTCAGTCTGGAGCAGTCAGCTCTGCTCTGGGAGCCTCCGTCACCATCACATGTAGGACCAGTCAGAATGTTTACGACTCTGACGGTTTAGCCTGGTACCAACAGAGAGATGGACAACCTCCTAAATTGCTCATTTACTTGACCAACACTCGAGAATCAGGGATTCCAGATCGTTTTACAGGCAGTGGATCAAACTCTGACTTCACTCTGACCATCAGTGGAGTTCAAGCTGAAGATGCTGCAGTTTATTACTGTCAGAGTTATCATGTTATCAACAGTCAGTATGTGTTCACACAGTGAAAAACCGTCGTACAAAAACCTCCCTCAGTCAGACTGAACAGAAACTGACTGCTGCACACTGATACACTTCACTGAACACACACACACACACACACACACACACACACACACACACACACACACACACACACACACACACACACACACACACACACACATACACATACACACACGCACGCACGCACGCACGCACGCACGCACGCACGCACGCACGCACGCACACACACACACACACACACGCACGCACGCACGCACGCACGCACGCACGCACGCACACACACACACACACACACACACACACACACACACACACAGACACACACACACACACACACACACACACACACACACACTCACACACACACATTAGAAATCTCTGACATAAACTGAACTAATGAATTTATTTATTGAGATCAGATGTTTCTTCACCAGAGGCGGTGGTGTTTCAACATGTAAATACTTGGTGGTGAGATTTTATTTCAGGTCTACTGAGCGCAGAGTTCAACACCACTTCATACCAAACTAAAGTTTGTGCAGAAGTTTTGAGCTCCAACATCTTCATGACAACCATATACTGTAGGATCCCATCTTGTGAAAAGGTTTAACACGGGGAATAGCCTCTGATTAAATCATTTAATAAACTAAACTGTGTCTCGGTGGGGAGTTGAACACGGGCCTACTGATTGCAAGGAAAGAATTCCTCCACTAGACGAGCAGCATATTGATTTACAAGTGAGATTCTTACACAGATTTTATTATGACCTTACACTGACTTCACCTCCAGTTTCTCCTCTGAAGTCAGAGTTTTACATTTATACACCAGTAAATAATCAACCTCATTCATTTGGATTCTTAACTGTTAGCTCTCGCGGCGCATAAGCTGGCGTCACAACTCACTCAGTTACCTTGAAAAAGTAATCCAATTACTGATTACTAGTTATTCCTTGAAAAAGTAACTTAGTTACCTTACTGATTACTTGTTTTTAAAAGTAACTAAGTTAGATTACAAGTAATCTTATAGTTACTTTCAGCAGCTGCCAACAACATGCCCCCCTCAATCTCAACATAAAAATGACAACTGGTTTTACCAGAAACTGAGTTCTGATCACTGCCTGGCCTCCTGCTGATCCAGATTTAACCTTTGACCTTCATTCTGTGTTGTATTTATATCTGACTCATGGTTTTATTATCAGATTTTTACTATTACTGGTATTTATTAGTACATAGTTTAGTCTATTGTTGCACTATTTATCTGTTTTCAATAGAGCAATAGTATTTATTTGTTTGCTCAACATGCTCTATGCAACATTTTAATGACAGAGTAACGTGTTATTAATTAATGCGTTACCGGCATGACTGTGGCTATGTCCCGCTGGTCTTCCCTCCCCCTCTCTCTAACTGGTAACTTGGTAAAGATGGTGATTCTCCCTAAATTTCTTTATTTGTTCCAACACATTCCAATTTTTATAAGAAAATCTTTTTTTTTAACAGATCAGACAATAATATAATGTTTGTGGTTGAACCAGACTCCTTGCATCAAAAAATTATTCTACAACTTCCCAAAAAGCGGGACGGTCTTGCACGACGTAACATCATACAATACTATTGGTCATGCAATATTAATAAGCTCTGTCATTGGCTGGACAATGAAGCCGACACAGATCCTTCATGGGCTCAAATAGAACGGCGATCTTCAAGGTTCTCTCTCCAGTCCCTCCTCACTTCTCGTCTCCCTGTTAACATTCATAACATCTAACAGAACCCTGTTGTCAACAATTCTTTGAAAATCTGGCTGCAGTTCCTTAAATATTAAAGCTTGAATAACCCCTCAATTTAAGAACTGATTGTTAAAAACCATCTATTTCCGCCCTCCCTATCACATCCTGCATTTTAAATCTGGCAAAACAAGGGCCTGGGGCCTCATTTATAAAACACTGCGTAGGATTCCTACTAAAAATGTTGGTGCGCTCTAAAGCTGAAAATGGCGTGCGCCCAAACAAATTCAAATTGGTGAAACCGTGCGTACTGCACTTTCCTGTTATAGATCACAGTCCACCTGGAAGGTCCCACAGTTGATGTCCCGCCCTCAACACGTCGACTTTTAACCATAAATGGTCGATGCAAAGTGTCTCGTCAATATCTTTGCATCTCAATCGGCCCGTTGATCGCCGGCATTTGACGCTAAATCCTGAGAGAAAAGAAAAGAAAAGGAATTTTACAGAGAGAGAAATAGTCATGGAGGAGGTGGAGGTCAGGAAAATTATATTAGTTGGTGGTCACCAGTGTTGCCACAGTTACCTTGCAAAAGTAATTAGATTACCGATTACTAGTCACTCGCCTTAAAAAGTAATTTAGTTACTTCATTGATTACTTGTTTTTAAAAGTAACTAAATTGGATTACAAGTAACTTTTTAGTTACTTTCAACAGTTGCCGACACCGCCCCACGTCTCAAAATAAAAAGGACAACTGGTTTGGCCACAAAGTGAGTTCTGATCACTGCCTGGCCTCCTGCTGATCCAGATTTAACCTTTGACCTTCATTCTTTGTATTTATATCTGACTCATTTTGTAATGATCAGATTTTTACCATTACTGGTATTTATTTACCCAGTTGTAGTCTGTTGTTGACCTTTTAATTACCCCCCTTGAGGAGAAATTAAGTCTTTCATTGATTGATTGATTGAAAAAGAAAAAAATGTCAAAAGAGTTCAACATCTCTGCAGTTGTGTTCTTGTGGCAATAATATGGTTTAGTGTTGACATTTCTTAGTTTCCGTTGTTTCGTGTCACCTGAACGCACCGTTAGAGCGAGTTGGTCTGTGATTGGCTGAGAGTGGAGTAGGGGGCGGGTCAGGTCGGACTGCATGCGCTGCGTATGTCTGTGGCCGTTTCCCAATTCTTAGAGCGCCAGTGTGTACTCGCTTACGTCATGAGTAACTACTTGCAGCGTCCTCGGAAGTGCGGAAATGCAAATTTACGAGGACGCATCGGCGTTAATGGAGAATTGGAACACGAGTACTTCATGACGCTGTGGCTGTCATGGCTGGATGATGGACCCTGAAGCTGAGGAGGAGGAGGAGGAGGAGGAGGAGGAGGAGGAGGAGGAGGAACCTGTTTCCTCTCTGGTTCAGCAGGAAGGTGATTTGTACCTGATATTTTATATGATGATCTAAATTTTAGAACATTATTGTGAAATAGTACCTTTTCTGTCACATACATGCGGTGTATATTACAGTGTATTGTACCGTGTATAGTACTGTGTTTAGTACCGTGTACAGTACTGTATAAAGTACAGTGTATAGTTCCGTGTATAGTACAGTGTTACTATTACTTCTACCTCCTATACAGCCTTTATTTTACTCTTCATCTCCTTGGAGTTCAGTAACAACAAAAGCAGCTGATCAGAAATGTCCTACTAATACAAACAATTATTTTACTGTTTTAATGAAGATCCTTGATGTTTATTAAATAATTAACCAGCTTTTCTTACCTGCTGCTTGTTGTCATCCTTCTGGTCATGTCATTAATATGTACTGTATTACATTTGTCTAATATACATCCTACAGTTAATCACTCCAATCATTAGCTGTAACAATTTCTCTTTAGAATAAATACATAAATGGTTTATACTGTGTGAGAGTAAATACATAAATACACACATGGCTTACACTATCGAGCAAAGAAAGATATCAAGCAGAAGATAAAGGAACATTTATTTAATAAACTTCAGCAGAACCTACAACAGTAAAAACACAAGTTAGAAACATTATGTACACAGAAAAATGACATTGTTTTTAAAAATTCTAAAGTTCTTTCTTTTATTTCCCAGGAACCCCTGCAGTGATACACAGGTCCATAATGTTCCTATCCTGGAACCTTTCTCTCCTGGAGGTGTCGTGACTCCAGCTTCAGGGTTTCCAGGAGCATCGTTATGTTGATACTGATGTTCCTGCTGGTCATCAGGTATTCTGCTGTACTGCTGATTGATGGTGTCACCTTCTAATTCTTCCTCCTGCTGGTCATCAGGCATTCTGCTGTACTGCTGATTGATGGTGTCACCTTCTAATTCTTCCTCCTGCTGGTCATCAGGCATTCTACTGTACTGCTGGTTGCTGGTGTCACCTTCTAATTCTTCCTCCTGCTGGTCATCAGGTATTCTGCTGTACTGCTGATTGATGGTGTCACCTTCTAATTCTTCCTCCTGCTGGTCATCAGGCATTCTACTGTACTGCTGGTTGATGGTGTCACCTTCTAATTCTTCCTCCTGCTGGGGCCGTTGATGGAGCCACGTTCTAATTCCTCCTCCTGCAGAGCCACAACACATCTGTGACCTAAACAACAAACTTTTCCCCTCTATCATAGTGGAGTTATTTGTCATACCAAAGGAGGTTTATTGAAAGTTGAATTGTGTTCATTTTGTCGTTCTAAACCTCATATATCATAGACTCTTTTTTAATGACACCGGTCACCTGATAAAGACCGACATGTCATCACAACCAGATGAAGCTCTGAGGAAGACTACAGAGGCAGCTGAAACATGCCAGCAAGGTAGAATCTTTCCTGCATCTACCTGTTGTTAAAAAAGACTCTGTAATATATGAGGTTTATTGACGTGTACATTGGCAACTGGGGATCTGTGCAGGATGCTTTTGTCCTGCACAGATCCTCCATATACCAGCAAGTATTAGTACCAGCTGGGTGATGGAGGAAGTACTATATCTACCAGGTACTTTCTGCTGGCTGATGGAGGAAGTACTATATCTACCAGGTACTTTCTGCTGGGTGATGGAGGAAGTGCTATATCTACCAGGTACTTTCTGCTGGCTGATGGAGGAAGTACTGTACCCATGCCTGCAGCACACAGTTGTTATTATATCACTGTACTGGCAACCTGCTTTATCTCAATATTCACAGTCATGAACACGAAGGAAAAAATAAATTCTGATTCATGATTACATCAAAATATATCAAATGTTTTCCATGTGAATTTTAACTGACAGGCAGGTTGAAACCCAACAGACACCAAGTCAAACCTGCTGGTGCTCCATCTTTCTGAGAGCCTGGAGAGACATCCTCTTGTTGCTGCCTGTCTGTGTGGCATCTGGTGACAACATGGAGGTGGTGGAGGAAGGTCCAGGAAGGGAGGAGGAGGAAAGTCCAGGGAGGAGGAAGAGGAAGTTCCAGGGATGATGATGGAGACGACCAAGTGGCACTGAGGACGCCCAGAGGGACCTGGCAGGAAGTGATCTGCGAGCGAGACTGTTCAGCTACCTGCTGCTGAAGAACGACCTGCAGGCCTCAGAGAGGAGAACTACATCTAGACAGGAAGCTCTCCTCATGTAGTCATGTTCTCTAGTCATGTGTAAATATATGTAGATAGATGGATAAAGACAGAGAGATCAACAGACTGTAAATGATTGTTTATGACTGTAAAATATAGAACTGAACATTTCTCTGTTTCATTTGATAAACAATGTAATGTTGCTTTAAAGAAGAAATTGTCTGGGGTGAATTTCAACAATCATGAGGTCTATGAGGAGGACATAAAACAAAAAGAATGACACACTACCAATTCAGTAAGTCATTAACACATGTATGAATAAAGTATATACATGTAATAATTCAAGCATCAAAAACAATCCTCACTCCCATCCTCATCTGGAGGAGTTCCTCTTCTCCACTGGACCAGGCTTCAGGTTCCTCAGTAGTCCTGGGTTCAAATAGTGCATGGTGTTAGTTTGAATCCACAGCATCCTCCAGTGCCAGTAGATTCTCCAGTAGAACCAGTAGAACCTCCAGTATGATGGGTAGAAATCTTTAGTGCAATTGAGACAAAACACTATGGCCAGTAGAACCTTCACCTCTCAGTCAAGTTAAAAAGTTTTAAACATGATCTTTCCCCTCAGCAGCAAATATAAATGTAGATGAACACTGTTAGATTTACACTAAAACAATTATATCTCATGTTTAACCACAGTAGAGAACCACAGCCAGCCTCGTCTCAGTCTGGATCCACAATCTCCGAAAACCTCAGAACAAATGTTTAAGTAAGCGTGATCTTGAAATATCAACCTCATAACAACATTTTATAACAACTATAGTCTGGCCTAAAACACTCTTAAAACTACACTCTGTTAAACAATGACGCTAATATTTCAGATTTTTTACGCGCCGTTGTGTGTTTCCCCCTCTGCGATCTCCTCCGTCATCTCTTGCCAAATGCATTATGGGTAAATTGGCTTCCCAAGACTGAACAGGTCTATTTCGATGCATCCTCGATAAAGTTTGCGGAGCGAGGATACATCTGGGTATTCCATGTGTACTCGGTGAGAAACGGCCTAAGAATAGAAACAGTACTTGGTCTCCCACTGATGACGTTTAACAGGTACACGAGAGCACAAGTATGGAGGAGTATGGGTATTGGAAAACGGCCTGTGTGTTTGGAGGAGAGAGAACGAGCGGCTGGTTCTGTTTAATGATAAAGCGGCTTTGCAGACAAGTTACTCGTCCTGTTGGACGCTACAATATTAATGCACAGTGACTTGGAGAAGTAACTTTAATCTGATTGCTGGTTTGGAAATAACAACGCGTTAGATTACTTGTCTAACCAGCATCACTGGTGGTCATGGTAGTAGAGTCACTAATAAAAGTAAAAACAAGCGATTGGCAGCACGTCGTCACTGCTGTAAACAGTGTGGCAGCCACAGAGAGATCAGTCACTGCAGAGGTGGAGAAGAAGAGTCTGATCTGAAGGTGGAGGCCAGAGGAGAGTGACCTCATGGGGGCAGCACCTGAGCACACTGCTGGACACCATAACAGCCCTCATGGTTGTGACGGCCAGCGTGTCTTTCTGGTGGAGACCACAGCGGACCGATAAAGTTCACTTTTATCTGTTGATTAAATGTATGAATGAAATACTTGAACAGGGACTTGTAAAAAGGCTCAGTGGACTTTGTGTTGTATCCTCAGTCACTGGAGAGTTGGAGGCGGAGGGTGACGTGGAGGTCGTCTGTCTCCAGCAGCAGAGCGTCCAGAGCGCATGGCGGTGCAGCGCATCCACAGTGCAGCTTCATGCACGACTGTCACCGTGCTATTTATATGCGTTCTTAGCAATGGGACCGGTTGTTAAACACCTTGTCACAATTGATAATCAGTCAGTTCTATCCACCGCTCTGGATCATTTGAAGATGAAAGTTTGTCATATGAACATCGTGCTGCTGATTCAGTAGTAATGGCTCATTAAAGGAACATCTATAACACTGAAGCTCGGCTGTTTATGATCACCTGGATCTATAAGTCTGACATTTGAAGACATTAAATGTATGAGATGAATCTGGCTTCAATTCTCCACCTCACAATCGGCGCCGCCAGTTTCCACCATCTCCAAAATGTGTGTGCGCAAGGTTCAAAGTTGCCGTACCGGTACGCACATTCTCCCGCAGAGCTTATTTTTTTAGATCACAAACTTTGCGTGGGAAGTGGCGTACGCATCTTTCAGGACCTGTTTTGTCCGTCAGCAACCTTTATAAATGAGGCCCCTGATCTTTATAAAGAAACTATTTACTGATTTTATGGAGCTTTCAACCAGGCTTGAACTACCTCACTCTCACTTCTTAATTTTTCTATTAACCAGGCACTTTGTCCAAACCACCTTCCTCCACTGCTCTACCCACCACCCGAGTCTCAGATTGACTCACTGCTCTCTCTTGACCCTTCACAGAAACGCTCCATCTAGGTGATCTACAACTCCATTGACTCCCTCAACTCCAACCAGATGACCAAACTGAAACAGACTTGGGAGGAGGAAATAAGAACGTCAATATCAGACAGCCGATGGGACCAACTTCATGTGTGAGTTCACTCATCCTCAATATGTGCTCGGCACGGCTTCTTTCAATGCAAGGTTCTCCTTAGAGTGCACTACAGAACTGCTGGACCGGCACAAATGTACCCAGGCACCAGTGGCAGTTGTAATAGATGTAAACAGTCACCTGTCAACCAAACACACATGCTCTGGTCCTGTTCAAATCTCACTGGCTTCTGGCAGCAGATTGTTGATCCCCTTGCTACAGTGCTTGAGATGGAGCTTTTCCCTGAACCTTGCACTGCACTGTTTGGGTCGCCCCCAATTACAACAGCTAATCTACCTGTGACAAAACGCTGCGTAATCGCCTGTCAACACTACTGGCCCCAGGCCTTGTTCAAATGGAAACATGCTCTCCTCCTACACACAACAACTGACTAAAGGAGGTCCTAAATCACATTAAACTTGAAAAGATTCCATTTTCACTCACAAACTCAAGTTCTGTTTTCAATGAAACCTGGCAACCCTTTATAAAACCCCTATCCAATACTACTATGAACCAGGAACTAACGAAATGCCTCCCCTCCACTCCCCCGTCTATTTTCTGTAGGTCTCCTTCTGTTGTTTTCTTTACTTTATTCTCATACTTAACTATTTACGTCTTAGTTTTCCAATCCAATTCTGTTTTTCATTTAACTATTTGTGTTCCTTATGTAGTTGTGTCTCGAATGACGTTTTAATTAAAGGGTGGGAAGGGACAACGGACAGTCATGGACTTTAGTTCAGCTGTAGAAGCAGATTGAGCTCAATTGATTCAATATTGATACTGTGATTATTTTTCTTGTCCCCATCATGCATTACGTTGAATGACCCTCTTACTTTTCAACCCATCTGTTTATACACATTTTTCTTTTGTTGTAAAAAGAAAAGTGAAAAAGCTAAAAAAAAAAAAAGATTTAAAAACAATAAATAAAAGACAGCAGGTCCAAGCAGCAATCTCCTGAGCTGGACCAAGACACCATCCGGCCGGGGAAATGAAGCAGGAGCAGAAAAAAAGAAAAACACAAACCAGAAGAAGACAAATGTTCTTCTCTCCTGCTGGTTCCTGTCAGGACTCTTGCTGTGGCATTATGAATCAGTGGAAGACTTTCAGCAGTTATTCAGACACCCTGATATTAGGGAGTTACAATAGTTACTCTGGAGGGAACAAATGTGTGGATTAGTTTCTCAGCTTCATTCTGAGTCAACATGTTCCTGATATTAGAAATATTAAGCAGGTGACAAAAGGCAGTCCTGCAGATTTGTTTAATGTGGAGCTGAAGGATCAGTCCTGGTCCAAAGTAACTCCAGGTTCCTCACAGTGGTACTGGAGGTCAAAGTAATACCATCCAGTGTTACTATATGTTCAGATCATTTCTCTCTCAGATGATTTGGGACAACTATAATAACTTGTGTTTAATCTGAGTTCAGAAGCAGAAAATGATCATTCATCCAGACTCTTGTGTCTCTAAGAGAAGCTTCTAGTTTGACAAGTTGATCAGTATCATCTGGTTTCATAGAGAAATCCATTGGTGGATCATCTGCATAGTAATGGAAGTTAATGGAGAGTTTTCTGATCATCCCTGCTCCCTCCTGCTCATCCTCTACATCCTCCTTCTTGGCAACATCATCAGTAAACATCATCTTCATTTCCACTGCTACGCCGACAACATCCAGGTCTACATTTCAACCAAATCTGTCACCCCAACAACCTGCTCCACCCTCACCAACTGCCTCAGTGAAATAAAAACATGGATACAACATGAAACATGAACTAAACTACGACAAATTGTACATGATAATCATGAGACCTAAATCCCTCACAAAACACATTGACAACTTCACCCTGACCACTGGAAACTCCACCCTGTCTCCGTCACCTCACACCTGTAATCTGAGAGTTATTCTCCACATCAACCTCACCTTTGAACAACACATCAACCAGATCACTCGGACCGCCTTCTTTCACCTCAAAAACACGGCCCACCTTCACAACTCACTCTCCTCCTCTGCTGCTGAAACCCTCATCCACTCATTCATCACATCCTGAATCCACGACTGCAACAACATTCTCCTCGGCTCATCTTCAAAAGTCCTCAATAAACTTTGGTGTATCTAGAACTCTGCTGCTCGTCTGCTCACCCACTGCAACTCCTGTGAACACATCACCCCCGTCCTCCTGAACCTCCACTGGCTCCCTGTCCTCCAAAATATATCACTAACATCTCTGTCTGTCTGTCTGTCTGTCTGTCTGTCTGTCTCTCTCTCTCTCTCTCTCTCTCTCTCTCTCTCTCTCTCTCTCTCTCTCTCTCTCTCATAATTTTCTCACCTTCTATCCACATATGTTTTTTCTTTCTCTCAGTAAAAGTACCTGGATATGACTGTGTTGAATTTGGTGAAATATAAATAAAGTTCAATTGAAGTAGAACATGGACCTTTCTGATTAATAACAGATGTTTTTTAATACTTATATTCTAATTCTGCTAAATCTTCAGACTAAATCAAAGCATCTCTAAAGGAGGAGATTTTATTTGTTTCAGGTGGAAATAAGTCGTGCAAAGATGTACAATTTAAAGATTTCTCTTGAGTTTTATTTTGAACTCAGAAGAATTTTAGGTTACTCACCAAATGAAAGTACCAGAAATATCACTCTACAGTTTTTCCTAATTGCTAAAACACAAAAGCCAATTCTCTAAACCAAATGACCAGTTTTCCAAACACATTTAATAAAAGTAGCCCCCATTTGCCAAAACCATAAACACATTTCACATGAAGACACAATTCACAAAACACAATCCTCCTTTTTTCACAAATCTAAACACATTTTGTCCTGCTAAAACACAAGTTGCAAAAAACTCTGCTCAAATTCTCAGATTAAAGCTCATTTGATGCAAAATGTTTGCCACAGTCAGCAAAATGTGAACACAATGAACACACCTGGCTTCATTCATTACAGTTTCTTTTTTGAAACTTTATTTTTATTTTATTTTTTCACAGGAATTAACAAGGTACAGAACCACTCTGTAAAGTCACACAGTTATGCATTTATACATCACAGTTATATTTCAATTATATATCACAGATAAAAACTACTGAACAACCTGAACAACAACAGTAACATTGGGGGAGGGGGGATCATGTGCATCACGAGTTACATCTGTATATTTCACAACATTCACAGGGAATAAAGTGTTCCAAGTTTAGGTTTAGTTGTCACCCCTATGTGTGAGGAACGTTTGCCATGGTGCCCAGAGAGCCTCACATATGTCCCTCTTCAGCCTTAAACTGTAGGTCATCTGTTCCATATGCTGTATATTTTTAACTATTTCTATCCACTGATTAAGGGTGCGTGGTTCCTTACAAAGCCAACGCCTTGTTATTGCCTTTTTGCTTGCAGCCATAAAAATCTGCAAAATGTATCTGACCTTTCTGGGTATTTCCAAATCTATCTTTCCCAGGTAGAAAGTCATAAAGGTAAATTCAAAATTGTTCCCCACAAAATGTGTAACTGTATTATGGATGTCATCCCAAAAGGGTCGAATAACTGGGCAGGCCCAAAATATATGTGTATGGTCTGCCATGTCGTTACCACATTCTCTCCAGCAGTTAGATTGTGCATTTGGCAGTCTAGATTTTTGTTTTGGGGTTATGAAAAACCTGATCAAGTTTTTCCATAAGAAATCTCTCCACCATTGTGAAGCTGAGGTTAAGATTTGAGTCCTGATCATATTCGTCCAATCCTCCTGACCGATGGAAATTCCCGATTCCTTCTCCCATTTTTCCCTCACATAATTTGTTGAGTGGCCTCTGAGTTCATTTAAATATCCGTACAGTTCTCCAATAATCTTTTTGAACAATTTGGTTTTATAGGCCCTAATGAACATTTGTGTGATACCCGTCATATTTGTAGGTAAAGATCCCTTAATATTTTTCTTAAAATAATGTCTGAGTTGAAGGTACCTATAAAAATCCTGTCAGCTAAGATCATATTTCTCTGACATTGATTTAAAATCTGGGAATTCCAAATCATCGAGCAGAAGACATAATGTAGTAACTCCCTGTTGCTCCCACTGTTTGACTCCTCCGTCTTGAGTGGCCAGTCTAAATTCTGGGTCGTAAATAGGCCATATTAATACCCGGATTTCGTTCTGCATATTAAGTTGTTTTACTAAGCTGGCCCAGGTGTCAAGTGAAAATCTCGTCCATTGGCTCTGTGTATCATGTTGCTTAGCAACTCCAAGTGCCAGAATGTGCTCTCTAGCGCCACCTAGAAACACTAAAATGGCCACCACGGCCCGTAGGAATGTCATCTGGAGATCAAACCAAAACTCAATTGTTTGTCTCATCAGGACCTAAAAATCACCTGATACCCCAACCTAGATTCAACAGGAAGTTTGCAATTTTGCCTTCCAAAGTAAGATTTTCATCCAAAAAAGGCCCTCACGCAAATGCTATTACCTCTGAGGGAGAATAAATGTTATACCCTAAACACGCTCAAATGCTCACCAAATTTGGCACACTCATCAAGACTGGCGAAAAATATAGGAAAATGTAAACAATAACCCCCAGAGTGCCAAAATGTGCTCTCTAGTGCCACCTAGAAACACTAAAACGGCCACAATGTCGTAGAGAGATCAAACCAAAACTCAATTGTTGGTCTCATCAGGATCTAAAAATCACCTGATACCCCGGACCTAAATCCAACAGGAAGTCCGCCTTTCAGAACAAGATAAACGCTATCTCCTCTGAGGGCGAATATCGTATCGGCTCCAAAACACTATTAAACGACAGAGGAGACTCTCCTGCTCAATAATTCAGTTCAACTTTATCATTCGTCGAGCGGTTTCATGTTTATTAGCTGTCAAAGTTCCAAACACCAATTCCCCCCTCCTCCTCTCTCCTCCCTCCTCCTCCTCCCTCATCCTCCTCCTCTCATTCAAATACATGGGAAAACCAAAATGTCTCTTCAAAAACAGCCGTGACAGATCACTCTGAACAAGTGGCCACTGTGGCTAAACTATGACTGTGATAAACAAAACGAGCAGATCAGAAGCACGACAAGAACCTGCCGAGCAAGACGTTGTAACGCTTGTGGGGAAAATATCATAAAAAAATACCTTTTTGACAAGAGAGAACAATGCTGTCATTTTTTTGGTTCCAGCGATTTCAAGAGACATTTATAAATGAGTCAGATGGAACAAAATCGTGTGTCTGCATCCAACTGCGCCTCCTAATGTCTAAAGTTTACGTCTGTCTGCTTCCAAACCCACACAGACTGAAAGACAACACATTTTCCTCTCAAGAAATGATAATTTTATGAAAATATTTGCCCGAAATCTGTGGATTCTGAGGAGTTTTTTTCCCAAAATATGTGGATAAAATCCGTCCTCTCACCCACTGTGATGACGTCACTAACTGCAGGTGGTCAGAACACTGTTGCTTCATTCACACCAGGATTACACAATACCAGGAATGTCCTTGTTTATGAGCTAACCTGCTATCATGTGCTACATAAACAAGCTACCATGCTAATCTGTGGTTTGTGGATGAGCTAACATGTTATTGTGTGCTACAATAAGTCTGTTTGTTTCTCTTGTTTGTTATTTTTGCACATGTTCATAAATAAACAAATAAATAAATATTAAAAGACAAAACTCTTTGTATCAAAGTCATTACCCGTTGTGACATGTTTGTTTGTGTGAGACATCCTTTGATCTTTCGATTCCTTATGAGTTCACCTGAGAAATCAAAGATTGACTGAGAGATCCTGAATGCTCACTGACACTATTTACAAGGCTTTACCACTGCACCACCTGTCCAGATCCTTTGGTACGTTTATTATTTAATGATTTACATCAATACTGTGAGCTGAATGAAAAAAGTACAACATTTATTGAACTTCCACGACTCAGAATTGCTAATGCATCATATAATCCTAAAGAAGACTAAAGATTATCAGTGTTTAACTACTGGTATTTATTTACCCGGTGACGTAGTTGTAGTCTGTTGTTGAACTATTTATCTATTCATCTATTTATTTATTTGCGCTGCTTTTTCTATGCAACCTTTTACGTAATTACCCCCCAGGGACAAATAATCTTTATTTGATTGATTGATTAAATTAAGTTGTAATATCTCTGCAGATGTGTTGTTGATGCAATGTTAAGGTTTAGTGGTGATGTTTGTTGGTTCCGATTCTTAACGCGATTCGTGACATGTTACCGGCAACACTGGTACTGAACACACATGATGTAAGTTTTGGTTGGATTAAAATCAATTGTGACTTTATTACAGATCGCTGTGATCAGAAATCAGAGTAAAAAGTAACTGATTACTACGGTGGCCTGGAAGTGCAAAACGCTGCAAACTACAGAAAACACTTCCCAATTCAAAAAACACTTCCTAATAGAGAAAACCACAGACATAATAAAGAGTAGACGCCTCGGCGACTGGGGAGGGACACATCAACAGCTCCGCCATCTTGAACCGGTGGTGGTGGCGGCAGGGGTGAATGAACATCGACGATGGAAAGAGGTTTCCTAAATCTCTAAGTAGAATTATAAGTTGAATTTTAAACTGATTTCCAAACTGTTTGACTTTTTAAAAACGTCATACATGTAGCTACTTTGTTTAGTGAGTGTTAATGTGCAGTACACACTTTGTTTAGTGTGTGTTAAGGTGCAGTACACACTGTGTTTAGTGTGTTAATGTGCAGTATACACTTTGTTTAGTGTGTGTTGATGTGCAGTATACACTTTGTTTAGTGTGTGTTGATGTGCAGTATAAACTTTGTTTACTGTGTGTTAATGTGCAGTATACACTTTGTTTAGTGTATTAATGTGCAGTATACACTTTGTTTAGTGTGTGTTGATGTGCAGTATACACTTTGTTTAGTGTGTGTTAATGTGCAGTACACACTTTGTTTACTGTGTTAATGTGCAGTACACACTTTGTTTACTGTTTGTTAATGTGCAGTACACACTTTGTTTACTGTGTTAATGTGTTGTACTGGGCTGTTATTCATGTGAAATTGATTGACAATGTTGTATAATTCCTCTGAAATGGGTTCAGTCAATAAATTGTGAATTTCTTCAGATAGACAGACGTCTTAAAGTATCGTGGATGAAATTTCCAGAGATAAACTGAGTAGAATCACTGTATTGTGATAATACTGTTATCGTGGGCAAATAGGTTACTGGCTATACTCAGCCGTAGTAATGGTTATAATAATAATATCAATAATGATATAAGAATCCAGTATCTTTAATACAGTAATAAAAACTATAATAATAATAAACAGCATTAGATAATTATAATAAGGTAATATAATAATATAGCAATAATAATAGTACAATGAGAATACCAATAAATATAAAATAAAATAATAATATGAGAATACAATAATTATAAGAATAGCAATAACAATAATACTGTAGTAGTACAATTATACAATAATAATTGTCAAATGCAATGTATAGCCATGCACATCTGAACGTTTTCTGGGTTTCTTTTGTTTTCTCTCTCTCTCTCTCTCTCTCTCTCTCTCTCTCTCTCTCTCTCTCTCTCTCTATATATATATATATCTAGGTCTAGCTTGAAGTCCGTGATTGTTGTGGTTGTTAGGTGACGTTTAGGACCACGGTGGGGGGAGGAGGGGGGCGATTACGTCATCTTTTTTTCCACGGATGATCGTCTTTGCTGAGCGTACTCCGCCGCATGTTTACTTTTTAGATGTCTTATCAAATTAGTTGTGTTAAACGAAGTAGTGGGGCTCCACCTCTCGGCACTGTGGCGAAGCAAATAGTCCAACTGGCCGCTGGACTGGTTTGGTTGTCAACCTTAAAATACCTCCAGACTGCTGACATTTTATCCACTCAATGGTTTTAGACTGCTAACCTCAGTTTACGGCAGGTTGCAAACGGGGCTCGCTTTACGGCAGCTGACGGGAAAATATATATATTTTTTAAATTAGATCGGCGGGGCGATCGGCTGGATTTGCCGATTCCCGATCATTTACAAATCAGCAATATCGGCCCCGATCCGATATCTAGCGATCTGATCGGGACATCCCTACTTTAAAGCAAAGTGTCTATGCTGTCCTCACAACACGTGACAGTGTGTTGCTAGACAGCCAGCGAACCATCAAAGAAAACACTGTGCACAAGGCTTGCTTTTCTTGTTTTAGTGATTTCTAGTGTGTGTGTGTGTGTAAATATGTGAAAGTGTGTGAAAGTGTGGTTACTGTAAACATACAGAAAAAAGAACAATTACTGTCTATACATGCATGGAAAACACACTGAATTCGATATACACATGTAACACAACAGTCACTACAACAACCGATGCATTTTGAACTATACATGACCCACAGATACTTACAAAGACGAAAATTTCCCTAGGCTCAAGTGTTAAGAGCGACACAGCGTGTTCCTGTGAAGTTTCAGCCACGTTTCTGTAGTACTGCTAGCTTACCTTCACCGAGAGACAAAACAGCAAAGATCGTAGAGCGAGAGGAACACTCACTCTGCTACAACAAAAAACGATCCTCTACGGAGAAGATGAAGATGTGTCACTACATTAACTATTTAACTATAGCACACTTTTTAACAACCTTAGAAACTTCAGGACCATATAATGTCTTTAACCTAAACACATGACAGTGTCCCTCTCATTTTCTTTCTAGTTAATTTGGCACTTTTCTTGACAAAAGGCCAAACAAGTTGATCGTCACACTGATGGATTAATATCTCATCTATTGATCAAGTGATTGATGGAAAACAATCTTTAGATTCTTGTAAGTGCTGAGCTCTCAGCAGATTCTTTGACCTTTGGTAGTAAGTTCATTTTAAACTGTTGAATCTCTGTTGATTCTTTGACTTGGATGTGCAGCAGCACCGACTCCAAAGCACATTTTGTAGACGTCCTTGTAAAGCTTCACTTCCTCTCTTCCTGTTGTCCTTCTGTCACACATCAGCCCTGACACTGCCTCACTTCTTCAACCTCTCTGTGGACTGTCCATCCCTCTGGACGCTTGACCTCAGAGCCTCACCACCTCTGCTCTGAGCTTCTTCTCCTGTCTCTTCTCTCACATGTTCTGTCTTTTCTCTGCTGTGCAGACCTCCACCTCTCCTTTCCTCAGACCATTATGAAAAAAGGAAACGTCCTGGATACCATCAATGAAGTCCCCATCATCCATGTCTTCACCTTCCTCATCCCCTGTGTCAGACCAGCTGCTGGACTTCTGGACTGACCCCTCCTGACTCACCCTCTTAGAAGCATGAAGTGTCTGTGGGGAGTCATTCTTTACTCCCACAAATCTTCCTGCTGCTTCAGCCACAAACTTAATAACATCTGACCTTGATTTCTGCTGAACCGTATGGCTGTTAACGCCAGCGTTTCCACTCATTTAGTTTTAGATGTGATAAAATTATTCTCAATTCTTTGATTTTCCATGTACGGACGATGATTCTGGACACATTAAAGATGCATTAACGTTTTGTAAATGACGTCTTTAAAGTCAAAATCCTGATTTTATTTATTTTACTTTAATATAATATTTTCAGAATAAAGTCAAACTTCAGACTTTTTAAGTCTCCAAGGAGAAACTCACCACTTTGATAACTTTTCATCTGGTGAATACAACTATGTACATGAGTCAATGTTTTATCAGCATTATCAATTGTCATTGTCATTGTTAATGCTCTCATTGCTGCATTGTTTAGCGCTCTCGCTTGACAGAAGGTTGTGGGTTCAAATCCAGCTGGAGCTGTTTGTGGAATTTCCTTGTGTTTCCTCAGGGTTCTCTGGTTTCCTCCCACATTCCTAAAAACTGCATGTAATGTTAATGCTAAATGAAGTGTCTGTGTGTGTCCTGTGGAAGACTGATGACCTGTCCTTTTTCTTTTGAAACGTATTTTCATTGACGTCCATAAGACGTCCAGACAAGACGTCCAGACAAGACGTGAAAACAACGTCCAAGAAAGACGTCTAAAAAACGTTCATTCTGGCTCGTCTGAGGACGTCTTCTGGATGTCAAATATTGACGTCTATATGATGTCCCGAAAAGACATCCAGACAACGTCCAAGAAAGACGTCTAAAAAACGTTCATTCTGGCCCCTCTGCAACTGCAACGTGAAATAAGTGTCGGTCACGCTGCTGCTTCAACCAATCAGGTTTTGATATTGATGCTCTTTTTTTTTTAATTGATTAATTTTATTTTATTTTATTTCATTTTTTACTTTATTGCCCAAATGGGGGAACATCCAAACAGAGCAAACAAACATCAAACAACAAAAACAAACAATTTTAACAGACGATGCTCACAAATAATACATTAGTATAATCTTAAGCTCCATGGTATGAACTTATAAAGATAACTATAACAAATACAAATAAGGATGACATTATTTATTTTAAAAGAAAAGTATAATTAAAAAAAGAAAACACAAAAGGGACGAGGGAAGCAGAGGGTCTCATTATTCTTTTTGGAATAATTCTTTAATTAACTCAATAGTTTTAATGCTTTATTTTGGTGTTTATTTTACTTAGTGTTTTAATGTGTTTCTTTAAATTCAATATAAAACTGAACATAATCTGGGTTTACCTTTGCTAATCTGCATTTGCGAATGTGAAATTTTCCAACTAGAATTATTAAATCAACTATAAATTCTATGTCTTTATTTTTGTAATTAAAATATGCAATTACATGTTTACAATCAATTTGAGCATGATTTTAGTTTTACACATTATAAAATTCTCAATTTTAGTCCATAAGATAGTTGAATAGGAACAGTAAAACAATTAATGACTTAATGATTCATTTTCACTTTCTAAAAATTTGTATTAGTTTACATTTGTTAAATATATGTTGTGCAAAATATTAATATGTACTTACTTAATTTTATTGACAATACAAAATTTGTATGGCAATAACCAAGCTCTCTGCCAATCAATGTCTGTTAAGATAAAAATCCAAAAAGATTTTCCTCTGGGACTTATTCTCCTTTTCTCATAAAAACAGTTTCTTATATGTTTATTACTTCAGTTATGATTCAAAATGTCTAAACCTTTAATAAACAGCAGGTTTTATGACACTAATAGATATTGGTGGCTCAGGACCTGCCAGCAGGCCTCGGGTGACGTCAGTGTATTCAAGCCCTCTGATTGGCTCGTCAGAGAGTTCACTCTCCAGCGCCAGCTGACTGCATCTGGAGCGAGCTGCATTAACAATATTATAGTTGTGTTTGTTTAATAGTGGTTTTGTCAACCTAAAATGGCTAAAGGAGAAGATAAAGAGATTTGGTTGCAGATTTATTGTCAAAACATTTTTAAAGTGGGACTTTTCCTAGAGGTCATTGAACGCACCGCAGGGCTCCAAGCACACAGAGGTCCGGTACAATTTACTTGTGCTCACTACAGGTTCCATGGCAGGATTCAGGATTATGTTATTTGCCATTATATTATTTTCAAACCATGAAAAACGTTTGTCACCGTCCACGGCCCCCAGGAATTCTGGGAAAAACAGTGGCTTTTTTTATGAAGCTGAAACAGAAGGAGAGTTGAACTTTGATTCTTTTCATCCATAAAGGTATTTATTCTGGCAACACGAGTATCTATCTGTGATGCAAAGGCTTTTTATACAGCATCTCTGCATGATGACCTGGTTTTTGTAGCCATAAAAAAGTGATTGAGGGGTGGATTGACTCAGACCAGCACTAGTGAAGGCCGAGGTCTGAAATGCAAGGCTGCCACTGTTACAATCTAATCCTACCATTTATAGGACATGCAAATATGTTTCAACTTCCAGCTTTTATTGAACGATATAAATAAGGATGTGAGGATATAAACACTCTCATATACTATTTTTCCATTCATCCATCTTCTAAACCGCTTTGTCATGATGATTTTATTGTTGTAAAAAAGTCACGAAAGACCAAAGATTGAGGTGAAAACTGTCTTTATTTTGTCAAAGCTTGAAGAAAATGAGGATGAAAGAAGATGAATATTGATGAAGTCAGTTTGCTTTGATGATAGAAGAAAGTGAAAGAGGGTGAATGACAGGTGAGATCAGTGTGAGAGTAAAAGCAGTGTGAGAGTCCCAGTGAGTCCGGTCAGGACTGGGAACACTGGTCTCTCCTCAGTGTCTCTCTGAGGGGAGTCTGGGAGCCCCGGGTGGCCTCACAGGTCACAGAGCCCACCTTCCTCCACTGGTCTGCAGGGAGCCTCAGGGTGCTGCTCCAGCTGTAGAGGCCGTCCTTCTGCAGCACCCCGGGGCTCCTGCTCTCCTCCCAGCTGCTGCTGCTGCTGCTGCTGCTGCTGTCCTCCACCTTCCAGCTCAGACTCCAGTCTGAGGGGAAGCCCTCGTTGGCCAGGCACATGAGCGTGGCCTTCCCCTGCTGCAGCTCCTCTCTGGAGGGGGGCAGCACCGTCAGGGTGGGGCGGGTATCACCTAGGAGACACCAATCAAATTAGAGGACAGGGAGCACCCAGCTGTCAATCAACCAGCACACACCTGGACAGCTTTAGTGGGAGACAGCTGATTTGGTCCTGGAAGAAGTTGCTGTCAGAGGCTTTTTCTGCTCCAGCAGTCACTCACTCACACATTGTTTCACTTCCCTTTAAGAAGCCTCTCATGCACATCAGCACAGAGAGAATCATCCAACACTTTGACCTGAAATACCTCAAACTACACAGGAAGGAACACAAGCTGATGTCTCAACGTTTACTCTTCATTTGCATCAACGTTATCAGAAAGTTTACACTTTACAACTTATGACTGGAAACTTTAACATGAACTTAAAATATAAATTAATATTTTCAATTATTAGGAGCAAAATGTGAAATAAAAGTGAAAATTATATCAAGAGGTTTTAATAATTTTACAACATGTATCATCAGTATTTCTATTTTACTGTAAAATAACAATATTAATAATACATTTTAAAGTAAGAAGAGAAACAGAATTGGGAAACATTCTATAGAACCAAGAATAAATCCAGCTGTGATGAAGAGACACTCAATAAAACAAGAAGAATAAAACCTGCACACATTCCAACACAAACACATTTCAAACAGTGGACATGTCAACTAAAACTCAGCCCAAAGACAGACCAGTGCACCAGAAATGTCCCTAAATACACAGGTCAGTGTAAAAACAGCTTCAACATGAGACTGGTAGAGTTAAAACAGTGTGTTCCACAGCCATCAGGCTCTAACTGAGCACATTTAAAGACTGACAATATCTTTGGTTTTGTCATTTAATCCTAATGAGATTTTAATCCGGTGTAAATTTAAAACTAATAACTTTTCTCTGTGATCAAATTAAAGTGAAACAGAGCTGAGCTAAACTACATGAAATCAATGGAGATTAAAACTTGATCACTACAATAATTATTAAGAAAGAAAAACATCTTTCTAATCTCAAATCATTCAAAACAAGGTTTAATGTATGAATTTGAATTATTTAGTTGAAAGTATTAAAGGAGAATAAACTTACTTCCAACATCCAGTCTGGTTCCTCCACCGAACGTGTACCACAGTGATACAAACTCATTGAGCCGCTGTACAAAAACCTCTGACTGTAGAGAGACGCCACTCTCTGATTCTGAAACCAACAAACTCACCAAAACAACTTTTACCACCTGATCCTAACGGAACACAAGAGAACAGTTCTTTCATCTGCAATGTCTACTTCAAATACATATATTTATAGAGATTGTTTTAAACATCATTTTCTATTTTTTCTATTATGTCTATTGGAATTTATTCCTGAAGAGATTTAACAGCAAAAATAGAAAATGTAAAAAAATATAAAAACTACAGACGTATCTTTAATTATTCAGTTTAATTCCTTAATATTGTCATTAAAGTTTGAATCCAGAGTGAAAGTGAGAGATGAAAGTGATCCAGGTCCCTGTTGGAGTCAGTCAGAACATTTCCATAGAGCCACTTTGCATCAGCAGCACCATGCTCCAGTGCTCTGGGAGAGTTTATAGTCCTGACAGTTGAAGACTGGATGACTGACAGCCGTCCTTCATGACAACAGAAGACAGAGAAATCCTCCTCATCAGAAACATGAGTGTGATCTGCGTCCTCATCTGGACTCTCCTCTGCTGCTGCTTCACAGGTAAAGTCCAGAGAATCAAACTCCTCTCCTCTGTCAACATCCGTCCCTCTGAAATGAAGCCCACAAAACCATGAGGCTGCTTGATGTTTCTGTCTGTGTTTCCTCAGAGTCCAGAGGCCAGGTCACAGTGACTCAGCCTGCAGCAGTCAGCTCTGCTCTGGGAGCCTCCGTCACCATCACATGTAGGACCAGTCAGAAAGTTTATTATAATGGTGCTTATCACCTTTTAGCCTGGTACCAACAGAGAGATGGACGACCTCCTAAAAGGCTCATTTACCGGGCCAACACTCGAGAATCAGGGACTCCAGATCGTTTTACAGGCAGTGGATCAAACTCTGACTTCACTCTGACCATCAGTGGAGTTCAAGCTGAAGATGCTGCAGTTTATTACTGTCAGAGTTTTCATTCCATCAACAGTCAGTGGGTGTTCACACAGTGAAAAACCGTCGTACAAAAACCTCCCTCAGTTAGACTGAACAGAAACTGACTGCTGCACACTGATACACTTCACTGAACACAAAGCAAATCATAAACTAACAAGATTATAAGTCTGTTACATTTATATTTAAAACTACATGGATAAACTGGTTCTTCGTTCATTTTCTAAGTAATCACTTATTAAAACATGGCTGCCCACAGTTTTTAAGCTTATAAACTACTTAAAAGAAAATATACAATTCAAAAATAATATAGACCTAAGATCGTGTGTTCAGAGTGGAAAATGATTGTTTACATGAAGAAGTCAATCAACATCTCAGCCATCCTTTTATATATATATACATACATTTACATAATTTCACCAGAAACATTTCCCTACAAGGAGATTTTCTGGCCCCTGAGACTGAGATTCCTTCACATTGTTGGTGGACTAACAGGCAGATGAGCTCAGCCACACATCACCATCAGCCTCCCAGAGCAATGTAAGATGACCAGCGCCCTCTGCTGGAGGCTACAGACCATTACAGAACCTGCTTCTCAGTTTTCTGGGCTCAGGGTCTTGCAGTACTAGAGAACTCACCTGGGTCCAACCTTTTTTTAAGAGGCAAAGCTGCAGAGAGTCGTCACTTACTAAGTCTCCTGTAGTGCAAATACTTTTTTCAGAGCATCAGGAAAATGTGCTGTCCTCAAGGCCTGGGGGAAAATCTGTACTGAAATGAACGGGTGTGGTTTGCAGTGTGTTGCTGCACCACTGATCTGAAGATGGAGGTGAACAAGGTCATCAAAACAATATCTTAGAAACTCAAACATGACCCAGTTTAAAACTTGTATATACTCTATATGTACTTAGAGAAGACAAGTCAGTTTATTAAGAGTGCTGATTAAGGTTTACGAAGGATGAGATGTTTTAATATTGCAGACTTGTTCAGAGTGACGATCCTCACTACCAATCAGCAGACGTGTGGAAGAACCATGCTTCATGCTCACTGCCACAGACAAAGGAATTATTCACTTCATGTTAAATAACCAGGATGGACACAACAAGTGAAGGACATTGAATGTCCCACCTCTCACAATCAGGCACACTCAGAGGTGAGGCGGTTCACTGCTGCTTCAGCGTTTGTTTGGCTGCAGAACCAAACAGCCTTAAATGTGGGATCAAGCAGGGTGTCCATCGTCATGACACTCATGGTCTCAATGGGAGACAAAGACTCACTCAGCATCCTGGTCAGGTGGACACACAGCTGGAGGGCTTTGCATGCAGACTAGAGGACTGACTTTGGACCAGGACACTCTCTGCTCCTCTGAAGGTTCCATGGTGGCTGTATGAAAAGGAGAGAGCCCCCCCAGAGACTCTTTCACAGAGCGGTACTCCTCAGCAGAAAGTGGCGTGAGAGCCGTTCTCATTGACACCAGAGCAGCACCAACTGGCTCTCTCTCTCATCGTACAAGCGCTGCATCATGGTGGAGGTGCTGCTCCACCTGCTGTCCACCTCCTGCAGGAGCTTTAGTTGTGGTCTTGCCATGTGACTCTGCATTTGGCAGAGCTTCTCTTTTGGGACTGTGCTGGACTGGAAGTAGCCAACAATCTTTCTCGCCTTGCTCCTGATCCCCCCCAGCCCAGGTGTGTGATCCAGAGCTTTTTTTACAATTAGGTTGAAAACATGAGCGATGCACTTTGTGTGGCGCATCTTCAATATCCTAGAACATGAGATCATGTAGCTCCTGCATCAGTGACAAGACATCTGACCTTCTTTTGGATTCCCCACTCCTCCATCAGAGCCCTCGTCATCTCAGCAATGTTGTCTGCTGTGTGGGATTCTGGGAAATGTCCCACTCCCAGCAACACCGTGGACAGTGTGTTGTGTTCATAAATAAAATGACAAGTCATAATAATAAATAGCAAAATAAATACATTTAACCTCCAAACCCAAACGCTTCCATTTTTATTTTCTCATTTAGATTTATTTTGCTTTTTGAGTTGATTAGAACCCGATGAGTGTAAAAACAAAGAATTATCTTTTAACATGTTGTAGTTTCTGAGAAAAATATTGTCCACATATGAGGACGTTCGTTTTACATTTCAATAGAAAACAATAAAGTCACAATTGAGTAATGATCCAGTGGGTCCAGTCCTCTCTGTCCAGCACCGTTTCCTCCTCATGCTCAAGCTGGGCTCCACTAGGTGTTAGTGGAGAGAACCTCCATCACACCCCACGTCCTTTCTTGGACTGTTCTTGATGGCTTGGTCCTGGTGTCTCTTCAGGGACATTGTTTGAGACATCAGCCTCATCCTGCTGTGTTGGACAGCACTGTCTGGGAGTGCATGATCTGACAATGATCTGATCTGGGCCCAGTTGTTCAATGCTCCATTCTCTGTATCTGTACATTTGTGTCTTCAGTCCTGAACACACATGATTTGAGTTTTGGTCTGACAAATATCACCGATCAATAACGAATGAATAAATCTGAAGAATTGAGTTTTTCCAGTCATGACCTGAGCCGACAGCGTGTGCCCAGTGACACCTGGAGCCGCCCAGCGTCTACCAGGTGTGAACCCGAGTCGTAGAGAGCTGAGGTGGGAAAAACTCCAGCCTGATAAGCAGGACCAGGCCAAGGGGGAATCAAAACTAATTCCTCAGAGTAATAATGGACGGCAACGTTTACTGGGAACCTGATCCAATTCAAAACTATCCAAATACTATTTAAAGCAAAGCACAACTTGCTGCCGGACGACATTCAGAAAATGTTCAGTGAGAGAGAAAATAGTTACAACTTCAGGGGAAAATTACTGTTAAAAACTCATAAAAAGGTTCTTAATGGAATATATCCCTCTGCTGATTTCCTAAATAAACGTTTTGGATTTGAGAACAATAACTGCTCCTTTTGTAATAGACATTGAAACTGCAGACCGTATACTTTATGATTGTATGTACTCTAATGCATTTTGGGATGATTTACATCACTGTTATCTAAACGTGTACCAGCTCCTGATTTCAAATGTGAAAATATTTTATATGGTTTAATAATTAAGAATTCTTTGCATGACATGTCCATCAGAACCATTTTGATTTTAGCAAAGTTTGTTGTACACAAAAATAGAATTCTAAAATGTAAACCACATTTTTTTGTGTTTCGCAAAGAACTGTTTTCATTCTTTTCATCATTGAAACACATGAAGAAACACGAGCTGTGAAACTCCTCAACCCGGCAGAAGATGGAAAACTCAAGGACAACCCCGAGCTCCTGGGACATTCCCCAAGGACAGAAATCTTTCTTTCTCGATTGTATGTCTTTTTCCTTTCTTCTCTCATCTTTGTTATTATGGTCTACCTTCACACTTATTCTTTCTCTCTTTTTTCTATTTTTATTTTGATTGTTTGTATCTTTTATACAACTGTTAACCTCATGATTGTTAAAAATTATTTCTCCTAATTAAAAACAAAGCCGCCCTAAGGAGGCGGGGTTTAGCAGCAATCTGACCAATCACTGATTAACACCAGAGTGAGTGACATGACATTAAACCTATCAGCGTCATTTCATGTGAGACTTGGGGTGACTTTTGAATCGCTCCTGGCTCAGTGATTGGCTTAAAGTCACTTCTGGTTTGTTCTCACGTGATTCTAGAGACGTTGAGATGAAGACAACAAGCGGCGAGTCTCTGATTATTAACTGTCACATCTCTTGTAATTTACCGGTTTTAAAGAAGAAGTTTGTCTGAAAAGCTGCAGGTCAGGTTCAACTTTCTCCAGTTTAGTTATTTTTAAATGCACACAAACAGAAATGTGTTGAGGATTTTCCAAATGTGTCCAGGTTTGTTAATGTTTATAAGAGTTTAGATATGATCATATTTATTAATGACTGAAAATTTAAGAGCTTAAAAAAAGCCATTTATTTTTCGCTTCTTTTTTTGAGGTTTCTATCAAAACATTCTAAAATGATATAAAAGATGTATTGATGTGTTGTTTGAAAATATACCAGATATAGCTTTTGTTTTCCCTAAACTCAGACTAACTGTCATTTCAAGTAAATCAGCAACAAAACACATTTTCTAAAAGGGACTAATGAAGCTACTGTTTGTTTTTGTTTAAAAGTATGTTAATAAAACAGTCTTAATAAGTGCTCTCTATTCACCAGCTGTTTAAAAGAACTATAATGTTTTATCACTGGGGGCCTCTCAGTCTAAAAAAGACAAGATTGTTGTAATGTGGTTTATAAACACACTTACTTAAATGAAGTCAACATTGGCTGAAATTGCAAAATAATGAAGAGCTTATCACCAGCCGCCACTGATATATAATCACTGTTATATTTGTTTTGTACATATTCATAAATAAATAAATATAAACAGACAAAACTCTTTGTATGTGAGTCACTACCCTTCTATCACTTGTGACATATCACTTCTGTTTTGTGAGAAATTCTTCGATCGTTCAGTTTGACTGCTCATGAGTTCACCTGAGAGGCTGTGAGGCTCCCGAGATCCTGAAAGATTTACTGAGAGATCCTGAATGCTCACTGAGACTATTCACAAGGCTTTACCACTGCACCACCTGACCTGATCCTTTGGTAAGTTTATTATTTAATGATTTACATCAATACTGTGAGCTGAATGGAAAAAGTACAACATTCAGTGAACTTGCTCGACTCAGGAATGGTAACGCATCATCATTTTCTAAAAAACAAAAGATTATCAGTGTTTAATTACTGTAGAAAGTGTAGCTCTCTTTCGTGTCTCACATTGGGAAGGACCTCATCAGAAGCTCCTATTGCATTCTGCCAGCCATTCTTGACTGGAATCAAGTGCATCAGTGTAAAGGGGGCGGAGTCTCTCCCCCTATGTCCTGCTGCAAGCTGGACTCAACAACTTCACACAACTTCACCACAGGCTTGATGCTACAGCTCCTACATTAGTCCATTGGGTGCTTAGTGTGGCTGAGTCCCAGTACGGCTGGTTTTAAGCCAGCTGACCAGAGGGTAACATCTGCCCAGCAATCTGGGAGTCAGGATTTCCTTACTTGTGTAACCCCGGTCCTCTGAGTAGCATCAGTGAGAATCTCACCAGACTACCCTCCTTGCTCGTTTTTTGAATGACTGACAGCGCCAGTGTCAAGCCCTCTTGTTGATGGAGAGACTCCGCCCCCTGGACACTGACACACTTGATTCCAGGCAATAATGGCTTTCAGAATGTAATAGGAGCTTCTAATTAGTTCACGCTGTAGGCGTTCCCAATGTGAGACACTCACTCAGACTATATGGAGGTTCCACTTTACAAGTGCTCAAACCTTTTTCGCCAATAATACCTCCATACATTTTCTTTGCCGTGCTGATGTGTAGTCTTGAGAGAGGCGGCTTAAGAAGGGCAAAGTCTTGTGATCGGGGTTAATGGCACTTGTCGTCTTTTGACAGAAAAGCCCAGTGATGCCGGTAACGCGTTACTCTCATATGACCACTTTTTTCCGTAACGAGTAATCTAACGCGTTACTATTTCCAAACCAGTAATCAGATTAAAGTTACTTGTCCAAGTCACTGTGCATTAATATTGTAGCGTCCCGCAAGACGAGTTTCTTGTTTGCAAAGCGGCTTTATTATCAAACAGAACCGGGCTCCTTGTTCTCTCTCCTCCAAACGTACACAGACACAAGCAGTGCATGCAGTCTGACCTGGCCCGCCCCCTTCTCCACTCTCAGCCAATCAGTCTCACTAACAGTGTGGTCAGGTGACACAAAAGAATTGGAACCAACCATTGTCATCAGTAAACCTTAACACTGCAATAAGAATCAGCCATTACGAACATTGGAATTTTCATGCAAACTTTTAGGTTTTCATGTTTAAGATTTCCTTACACACTGGAACAAACTTCCCCCTGACATACTCACCATTACCGACTTTGGCCTCTTCAAATCCAGACTCAAACCCATTTATTCATACTGGCTTTTAATCCACAGTAATATGGAGACATTTTGTTTTATTTGGTTTAATTTGATTTTACTCTATTGTTGATATGTCTTTACTCTTTATGAATACATGTTGATTGATTGATTCTATTGAAATTACTACATCTATAAAAAGTACACAATGCTTCAAGCAATATTCATGTGTCTTTTTGAAAGTATGCTCCAACACTGTGTTGACTCCACAGATGCGACGCATCATATCCACTGTTGGATGGCCGCGAGACGACGTGTTAAAGGTCGGCTTAAATACTCAGAATTTCTTTGAGGAAAGACGGTCAAGGCAGCAGCCCCAGGGTTGGACATTAAAGGTACTATTTGCTGTCTCTCTTTTAACTCTGTTTGATTCGAGAAAGTTGCGTACTTTCTTATTTCTACTGTCTTCTAGAGCTGTCATTCCTCCCTTCAGGCACCAGGTGGAGCTACTCAGGGCCTGCACACCAGACTGGCTGATCTTTTGAAGGTTTGTAAAATTTCTTGTAAAACGTCTTTGTTTCTAAACAAGTTTAATTCTTTCACTAAATTGCCTTGACTTTATTTTTCTGTCCCTTCAAGGCCCCTGCTGGAACCCAAACAGAGGATGACCCAGCTGTGGAGTATGACCGGATGTGTTTCATTGATTTGGTGGATAAAATGCTCCGCCCGAATGGTTGGGAAAGGATCACACCTGCAGAGCTCCTTTCCCATCCATTCATTACAATGAGCCATCTCAATGTACGAGGCTTCAACAGATAGTAAGTGTGTGTACAAGTATTCAACATCATCGTGCAAAAGATACATGAAGTTGTTGAGCGTAATCATTGGTTATCTTCCAGTCTGGCATCTTCTATCAAAAACATGGAGGCCTGCGGCTTTTGGAGCTTTGGTGGAGGGGACAATGTGGAGCAGCCGTCCTCCAGCACAACGAGCTAAAAGCAACACCAAAATGTGACCGGTGAACATCCTCCCTCTGAGCTGAGCGGCCAGGAGCAGCCCTCAGCACAAGTCTTTTTCAGAGGACCAAAGAGATCGTCTAAGAAAAGACATTTGGACCGTTCAGAGTGTGACAGCAGGTATTTGTCTGAACTTTATCCCTCTGATAAATTATAGTATTTTAAACAAACAGACTGACATGTAATGAACCAAACAATTTTTTTTCTTCTTTTGAAAGATCACTGGGAATAAATGAGGACAAGCTCCAGCGCACCACCTATGTCTGTACCTTTAACCCCAGGAAAAAGACCAGATTTAACCATCCCACAAGAAAACACGTCGGTAAGACAAGCTCTTAGGAACATCTTTGAAAAATTAAATGACTTGAGCAGTTGGATGGGCTTTACTTAACAGATAGTTAAATAGATAGTGACACTGTTTAACCAGCATTGATTTACTCAAACAAAGTTTGGTTTTTTAGAATTTATTTTGTGGCAGAAAGAGGAAATATAAAGTTAAAGAGCAGTGGATGCCATCTTTCTCCAAGAAAAGGAGACTATAAATCAAAAAGCATGGAGGTAAGATCACCAGAACTAAATGAGGATGAAAAGCAGTGCGACAACGTCTGACTACACCTCTCTGACCCACTGCTTGTCTCTGAACCCACTGTGAAATACTACTCTTTTTTTACTATTTACTATATTCTTTTTTTTATGTATTAGTAGAAAAAGTATTAATAGAAGAAAAAAATAAGCATTAGATTTAACAATTTATGACATTTTAATGGATGATTGTTCTTTTTTCTTTATTGTACACCGTACATGAGTACCAGTACATTTGAGTTTAAGAGCCCTACTTCAAACGATTACATCAGAAAATTTGCAAATATTACTGATTTTCAAAGTCTAAAGTCGACATGAGAGAGCTTCTTCAAAGTAACATGACAGCGCTGAACACAACTCCACCATCTGAGCTTCAGATGGGATTGAAACTGAATTATGGTTCCGTTTTTGAGCTTCAATGTGGGGGAAGTGAACTATCGTCATGTTAAGGAATTGTTTCTGAACACAAGTAAAACCATCTGAGAGGGTTACTTTTTCAATCTTTTCATGCCCTTTTAATTAAGACATTTGGAAAATCAAGATTACACATGGCTGTTGTGTCATGATTCCGGGGGGGGGTTCTGACCCAAGATGCAGAACACACGAGACAGCATTGGACAGATTTGAAAGTGAAAAAACTTAAAAGTTTATTGGGGGTTCCTTCAGCTCCCAGACTACCACCGCAGAGAAGCTTCTCCACGGTGCAGGATGGGAGAGGATGGCGAGGACCGGGAGTCCGCAGGGAAACAGGAACTGTTGCGAGCTCAGGGATCATCACCAGGGGGAATAACTCTGAAGAGAGAGCTGGCACAAACGACTATCCTCACAGGAGTACGGACTGGCGACGACCACTGGCAGCTCCAGGCTTTTAAGGGCGGAGCCGCTGATGAGCCACAGGTGAAACGAGTTATCCTCTCACACTCATGCGAGGGGGAGGAAGGAACACTGCACACAAAACAGAAAGACCACACCCACCAAAACAGACAGAACACAAAACTGCCAGGACCGGACCCACCGAACTCTGACATGTTGAGATATTCTCAGGTTAAACAGAGCTGATCATAACATCCACATCCTGGAGTTCATCAATACCGTTTATTTTAAAGTCTCTGGAAATCGTGAGGTTTCCAGGTGAAATATCTGTATTTAGATGCATAAAAAAACATTTTTTTGAAAAAGATAACATGACTATATGGATGATAATGAGACTGAACTGAAAGAGAGGTTTCACTGCTTGTGCAGCTTGTTGATACTCGATGTGACTGGAAACGTGTCTGAACTCACACAGCAACTCTTGAATGAGAACTTGGTGAGGCGCTTCGGCTCGGTTTGGTGGCAGAGTGGATTCTGGGTCGGGGCCACAGGCTCGCCGGCAGACGAGACGTGGGCCTGGATTAACAACGGGAAAAGGGGGAATTCAACGTAAGATTGTGCACACTCACACTTGGACATTTCGTTTCTACAAATAATTGTTCTGATTCAAGATAAATTTGTCTTTGATTTTTTTGCTTTTTGTTTCAACCAAAGACAATGGAGAAGTGGTCAGCCCAACCAAAGTGGAATTCAGAGAGGGAACTGTGGGACTTTTACTACAGTAATGATGGACTGAAGACGTTGTATAATGCAAACTGCCAGCAGCAGGTCTTCAACTGGATCTGTGAGATGGAGCGGAAGAGGACGTGAAGCCTCCATGAAAACCACTGTGTTATTACTTATTTTTCAGGTATATCAGCCCTTGGAACTTGGAAAGTTCCCAGTTGGAAAGTTCCCATTTCCCGGTTGGAAGTGTTCAATATACAAGCAACATTAGTAAACAATGAATACAGTCTTTGTTGTGTACTGACTTGATTCCTCCATGTATGTAAATGCTGCTGTTATCTAGTAAATGGTTGCATATGCTAAAATAAAGAGATCTGGTGGTTTTCCATCAAAGTAAAAAAATAAATAAAACAGGTTTATAACAGATTATTCTTGGGTTGAGTGAGATCACAGTAGTGGGTGTGAGCGATCAGAAACTTTCCAGTTTATCAAGCAGGACAGCATTAAAATGTATTTTAGCCCTTGGAGCACAGCCACTCATGATAATTCCAAATATGAATATAATTTTTTTTTAACTCTTCAAGCCTTTAACCATGACTGAATAACTGTTGTAGTAACTAAACGAATAAAAAGAACCTTTAAGATAAAAATCCTTGTCACTCATTATTGTTGAATTAAGTGGGAATCATGTTGTTTATGCGATCTCCCTTCAACTGACCTGCGGCCCCTGTGAATAATTAACACATGAACTTCAGTTTGTAAAAGTACACACTCTCCCAAACTCAAATACACACACAGGCAAAAGACCTGAGGAGGAAAAACAACAAAAACCTCCTCGGATGCAATCCTGGTAAACGAGTCCTCATCTTAACAGCAAACATGGACAACAGGAAAATATTCAATGGAGTTCCCAATGACACGTATGACAGACTGGAGTTTCAAGAGGAATCTGGTATGGATGAGCAGCCTGCCTCCGCAGAGCAGGAGAAGCAACACGGTCGGTGGCAGAGAGAAATCTCAACGCTCCTCCATGATGTCAAAGGATCTCTGCTGTAAAACTGAAGATCACTCTTCAGTTCTTAATGTTTCTTGACTTTGGGTCTCCGATTTTATAAATAGTCCTTCCAGAAAATATCAAAATGTGTAAATCAGTGTTATAGTAAATTAAAATGTCAAAGTCCTTTTACTTCAGGGGCCAGATGCAGCACAATTCAATCTGAAATAGGCAGAGCCGGTAAATAATAGCATTATGAAATATAAATAAATAACTGCAACCCAAAATCTGTGTATTTTACTCCAACAAAGTAATAACACAGTATTGAGTTCACATTTAATAAGCTATAACACATGACAAACCTGAAATTTGAATAAATTAACTGTAGTTTTTAACATTATGCCTCAGTTCTGCATGTCTTTTACAACGTACAGATGACAGTGAATTTTTTATGAAACTATTTACATCTTCAAATGCAGAAAATGTTTGTCCACATGTAGCTGGAAGTCAGATACATAGTTGGTTAGTTGATATCGTCATCAGAATAACTTGTTAAATTCTAGAAATTATCTTTAATATTGACACATTTCTACATCTGTGTCCACAGACATTTACACTAGATGCCTCACAACTGGCAGGAACATACGTCAGTGCGTCCGCCATCTTGTGAGGGGCATTTGTCAGGACTTCAGCAACGATACAGCATCACTGTTCTGCTTTTGGTTGTACAAACAGACAAAATAAGGACAATGGACTGCATAGGATTACCTCCCACAGGTCGGAAAAACACATTTTTTGTTGTTGTACACAAACATTATTATTATATATATTGATTAGGATAGCAGATCAATTGATTGCACGTTGCACAAGCAATGAATTAATGTGATAACACAGGACTCTGAACATATAAATCTTTATTTTTCACTAGAACCACTCCTATGCACTGCCCACATGTCCTGATGCTTTGACAGCCAGACTCAGTGAAGCCATGGCCGAGGTGGAGAGTCTGAGGAGAGAGAAGAGGAATGAAAAGATGGAGAACGAAGGGCAAAGAGCACAGTGGGGGGTCTTCTGGAGGAACTGAGAGGGAAAAATCTAATAAATGAAGAGCTGAAAGAGAAAATGTCATATAATATGTAATAATAGATAAATGTGTAACAATAAATAAATATGTAATAGGTAAATATGTAACAATTATTTTCGATGTAATATTAAAGGTAACTATGTAAAAATAAATGAAAGTATAATAAGTAAATATTTTATTGTGTGTAAATATGTTAAAAAAAAATCTAAATTTATTCCACAAAAAAGTTCTAACTTGTGCCCTAATGTACATGTTCATTGTACATAAAAGTCACATTGTGTGTAAATAAACTCTTTTCCATATATTTGTCATGGCTCCATCATGTTGCTACTCTAAAAGGAGAGGACAGCGTCCCAATGTCCATCTGCAAACTTCTTCCATTTCCTCTCAATACTTTCTATAAGTACGCTACATTAAATAAATAAATGAAATAATTTTTAATTTAATAAATGAAAAATGAAAGCAATGATTCTTCACAGTCATGTAAATGTATATTTGCGTGGTTTTCTTCAGAAAACACTTCGCTGTCACATAGACTTGTTTAGGCTGACGGGTCAGACTTGCCCCTCACAATATGGCGGCCGCTCTGACGTATGGGAGCGGTGGGCGGACACAGGCTGTGTGGCGTCTAGTGTATATGTCTATGCTGACACCTGCTCCACTACAGACATAATATAGATCAGGCCTCAATTACTTCCCCCCGAGGGCCAAAATCAGAGCAGCATGCCAAACCAAGGGCCGGAACCATCGCAGGTTTTTTGCACGATGTCAGTAAAAGTTGTTTTATTTGCAAATTTTAGCTGATGTTACCATTATTACTATTATTATTGTTGTTATCATTATTATTATAGTAATAGTAGTCAAGTTGGTTGTAGTAATAATTTAAGCCTGGGATTTTAAAAAATGTTTTGAGGGTCACATAAAAAAGCACTCTTGAAAAAAGTAAGTGTAAAACCAGCTATCTAATTATTTACACAGAGAGAGAGAGACAGAGATCCAGGGAGAGATGTTCAGTTTGTTACTGTTTAAATTCCATAATTGTTGTTTCAGTGCTGCTTTGGTTTCTGTTCTTATTTCATCCATTTATTGTTTTTAATTGTGATCTGTTGCATTTGAAGTATAAAAACTGCTATATAAATGAACCTGTTATTACAATTGTTGTAATTTCTGTTATAAACACGAATTAGATGCCAAATAAACAAAAACGAATGAATTCACTCACCAATCAGTGAGAAAAGTGATGGGATGAAGAAATCCCTCTGATGTATGTTGCATCAGAAAGTCTGTTTCTTTAAGTCAGAGATCAGAGGTGAAGAACACTCCTCCACTAAATCCTCCACTCTTCTTGTCGCAGTATTATCTGACACTTACCAAAATCATTTTCCATCATTCCAGCCACATTCCTGACGTTCTTAATGTGACCTAATGCATCTGAAGATAGTTCTGAAATGGGCCTGACACTCCTGATATTCCTGGAACTTCTTTTTGGCTCCAGTGAATCTTCAAGAAGATCAAGAATCACCTGTATTGGTGAAGTTTGTAACTGAGAGTGTGGATTAGTAGTGAAAGCAGCAGAAGGAGACTTGAACTTTGATTCTTTTCATCCATAAAGGTATTTATTCTGGCAACACGAGTATCTATCTGTGATGCAAAGGCTTTTTATACTGCATCTCTGCATGATGACCTGGTTTTTGTAGCCATAAAAAAGTGATTGAGGGGTGGATTGACTCAGACCAGCACTAGTGAAGGCCGAGGTCTGAAATGCAAGGCTGCCACTGTTACAATCTAATTCTACCATTTATAGGACATGCAAATACGTTTCAACTTCCAGCTTTTATTGAAAGATATAAATAAGGATGTGAGGATATAAACACTCTCATATACTATTTTTCCATTCATCCATCTTCTAAACCGCTTTGCCATGATGATTTTATTGTTGTAAAAAAGTCATGAAAGACCAAAGATTGAGGTGAAAACTGTCTTTATTTTGTCAAAGCTTGAAGAAAATGATGATGAAAGAAGATGAATATTGATGAAGTCAGTTTGCTTTGATGATAGAAGAAAGTGAAAGAGGGTGAATGACAGAGGTGAGATCAGTGTGAGAGTAAAAGCAGTGTGAGAGTCCCAGTGAGTCCGGTCAGGACTGGGAACACTGGTCTCTCCTCAGTGTCTCTCTGAGGGGAGTCTGGGAGCCCCGGGTGGCCTCACAGGTCACAGAGCCCACCTTCCTCCACTGGTCTGCAGGGAGCCTCAGGGTGCTGCTCCAGCTGTAGAGGCCGTCCTTCTGCAGCACCCCGGGGCTCCTGCTCTCCTCCCAGCTGCTGCTGCTGCTGCTGCTGCTGCTGTCCTCCACCTTCCAGCTCAGACTCCAGTCTGAGGGGAAGCCCTCGTTGGCCAGGCACATGAGCGTGGCCTTCCCCTGCTGCAGCTCCTCTCTGGAGGGGGGCAGCACCGTCAGGGTGGGGCGGGTATCACCTAGGAGACACCAATCAAATTAGAGGACAGGGAGCACCCAGCTGTCAATCAACCAGCACACACCTGGACAGCTTTAGTGGGAGACAGCTGATTTGGTCCTGGAAGAAGTTGCTGTCAGAGGCTTTTTCTGCTCCAGCAGTCACTCACTCACACATTGTTTCACTTCCCTTTAAGAAGCCTCTCATGCACATCAGCACCGAGAGAATCATCCAACACTTTGACCTGAAATACCTCAAACTACACAGGAAGGAACACAAGCTGATGTCTCAACGTTTACTCTTCATTTGCATCAACGTTATCAGAAAGTTTACACTTTACAACTTATGACTGGAAACTTTAACATGAACTTCAAATCTAAATTAATATTTTCAATTATTAGGAGCTAAATTTGAAAAAAAAAACTGTGAAAATTATATCAAGAGGTTTTCATAATTTTATAACATTTATCATCAGTATTTCTATTTTACTGTAAAATAACAATATTAATGATGCATTTTAAAGTAAGAAGAGAAACAGAATTGGGAAACATTCTATAGAACCAAGAATAAATCCAGCTGTGATGAAGAGACACTCAATAAAACAAGAAGAATAAAACCTGCACACATTCCAACACAAACACATTTCAAACAGTGGACATGTCAACTAAAACTCAGCCCAAAGACAGACCAGTGCACCAGAAATGTCCCTAAATACACAGGTCAGTGTAAAAACAGCTTCAACATGAGACTGGTAGAGTTAAAACAGTGTGTTCCACAGCCATCAGGCTCTAACTGAGCACATTTAAAGACTGACAATATCTTTGGTTTTGTCATTTAATCCTAATGAGATTTTAATCCGGTGTAAATTTAAAACTAATAACTTTTCTCTGTGATCAAATTAAAGTGAAACAGAGCTGAGCTAAACTACATGAAATCAATGGAGATTAAAACTTGATCACTACAATAATTATTAAGAAAAAAAACATCTTTCTAATCTCAAATCATTCAAAACAAGGTTTAATGTAGGAATTTAAATTATTTAGTTGAAAGAATTAAAAGGAGAATAAACTTACTTCCAACATCCAGTCTGGTTCCTCCACCGAACGTGTACCACAGTGATACAAACTCATTGAGCCGCTGTACAAAAACCTCTGACTGTAGAGAGACGCCACTCTCTGATTCTGAAACCAACAAACTCACCAAAACAACTTTTACCACCTGATCCTAACGGAACACAAGAGAACAGTTCTTTCATCTGCAATGTCTACTTGAAATACATATATTTATAGAGATTGTTTTAAAGATCATTTTCTATTTTTTCTATTATGTCTATTGGAATTTATTCCTGAAGGGATTTAACAGCAAAATTAGAAATTAAAATATAAAAACTACAGACGTATCTTAAATTATTCAGTTTAATTCCTTAATAACTCATAAAAGTTTGAATCCAGAGTGAAAGTGAGAGATGAAAGTGATCCAGGTCCCTGTTGGAGTCAGTCAGAACATTTCCATAGAGCCACTTTGCATCAGCAGCACCATGCTCCAGTGCTCTGGGAGAGTTTATAGTCCTGACAGTTGAAGACTGGATGACTGACAGCCGTCCTTCATGACAACAGAAGACAGAGAAATCCTCCTCATCAGAAACATGAGTGTGATCTGCGTCCTCATCTGGACTCTCCTCTGCTGCTGCTTCACAGGTAAAGTCCAGAGAATCAAACTCCTCTCCTCTGTCAACATCCGTCCCTCTGAAATGAAGCCCACAAAACCATGAGGCTGCTTGATGTTTCTGTCTGTGTTTCCTCAGAGTCCAGAGGCCAGGTCACAGTGACTCAGCCTGCAGCAGTCAGCTCTGCTCTGGGAGCCTCCGTCACCATCACATGTAGGACCAGTCAGAATGTTCACAACTCTAACTATTTAGCCTGGTACCAACAGAAAGATGGACAACCTCCGAAATTGCTCATTTACTACACCAACACTCGAGAATCAGGGACTCCAGATCGTTTTACAGGCAGTGGATCAAACTCTGACTTCACTCTGACCATCAGTGGAGTTCAAGCTGAAGATGCTGCAGTTTATTACTGTCAGAGTGAACATTACATCAACAGTCAGTATGTGTTCACACAGTGAAAAACTGTCGTACAAAAACCTCCCTCAGTCAGACTGAACAGAAACTGACTGCTGCACACTGATACACTTCACTGAACACACACACACACACACACACACACACACACACACACACACACACACACACACACACACACACACACACACACACACACACACACACACACACACACACACACACACACACACACACACACACACACACACACACACATTAGAAATCTCTAACATAAACTGAACATATGAATTTATTTATTGAGATCAGATGTTTCTTCACCAGAGGCGGTGGTGTTTCAATACCAAACTAAAGTTTGTGCAGAAGTTTTGAGCTCCAACATCTTTATGACAACCATATACTGTAGGATCCCATCTTGTGAAAAGGTTTAACACGGGGAATAGCCTCTGATTAAATCATTTAATAAACTAAACTGTGTCTCGGTGGGGAGTTGAACACGGGCCTACTGATTGCAAGGAAAGAATTCCTCCACTAGACGAGCAGCATATTGATTTACAAGTGAGATTCTTACACAGATTTTATTATGACCTTACACTCACTTTACCTCCAGTTTCTCCTCTAAAGTCAGAGTTTTACATTTATACACCAGTAAATAATCAACCTCATTCATTTGGATTCTTAACTGTTAGCTCTCGCGGCGCATAAGCTGGCGTCACAACTCACTCAGTTACCTTGAAAAAGTAATCCAATTACTGATTACTAGTTATTCCTTGAAAAAGTAACTTAGTTACCTTACTGATTACTTGTTTTTAAAAGTAACTAAGTTAGATTACAAGTAATCTTATAGTTACTTTCAGCAGCTGCCAACAACATGCCCCCCTCAATCTCAACATAAAAATGACAACTGGTTTTACCAGAAACTGAGTTCTGATCACTGCCTGGCCTCCTGCTGATCCAGATTTAACCTTTGACCTTCATTCTTTGTTGTATTTATATCTGACTCATGGTTTTATTATCAGATTTTTACTATTACTGGTATTTATTAGTACATAGTTTAGTCTATTGTTGCACTATTTATCTGTTTTAAATAGAGCAATAGTATTTATTTGTTTGCACAACCTGCTCTATGCAACATTTTAATGACAGAGTAACGTGTTATTAATTAATGCGTTACCGGCATGACTGTGGCTATGTCCCGCTGGTCTTCCCTCCCCCTCTCTCTAACTGGTAACTTGGTAAAGATGGTGATTCTCCCTAAATTTCTTTATTTGTTCCAACACATTCCAATTTTTATAAGAAAATCTTTTTTTTAACAGATCAGACAATAATATAATGTTTGTGGTTGAACCAGACTCCTTGCATCAAAAAAATTATTCTACAACTTCCCAAAAAGCGGGACGGTCTTGCACGACGTAACATCATACAATACTATTGGTCATGCAATATTAATAAGCTCTGTCATTGGCTGGACAATGAAGCCGACACAGATCCTTCATGGGCTCAAATAGAACGGCGATCTTCAAGGTTCTCTCTCCAGTCCCTCCTCACTTCTCGTCTCCCTGTTAACATTCATAACATCTAACAGAACCCTGTTGTCAACAATTCTTTGAAAATCTGGCTGCAGTTCCGTAAATATTAAAGGAGACATATCATGCTTTTAAATCCTTCCTTTTTACATATAAATCATACAGTTGTGGTCTATATAAAGCGGAACTGCAATGCTTGGGTCTGAATTCCTCATTATTAGAGCTCCACAGGCCCCTTTTCAACCCCTTTTCTGATGCGCTTCTGAGAGCAACTCGTTTTGGGGCGGTCTCTTCAAATGCAAATGAGACACTTCATACCCCGCCTCCTCTCCAGGTTGCAGAGGTGACACTCGGTTCAACGTCACCCTGTTCGGCCATCTTTGTAGTTTGATAGAACAGATACAATTATCTAGCGGCGCAGAAACTTTATATTCACACATTATTTACAAAATGTCAACAAGGGAAGATTTGTCCATCCAGCCATACATGTTGGAGCCAGAGTCGGACCCGGCGGAGCGAGATGAAAATGACGATGATGCACCTTCAGAACAACGTCTTCATATGGATGTAACGCAATGGTGTGTTACTATATTTACACTAACTTCTCCATCCATGCCCACTACTACAATACTGCCTGTATTACAACGACTATTTAACACAGAAGTTACATTCTAATCTAAAACGAGCACACAGCGCTAACATATGAAGACGGTGCAACTGCTAATGCTAACAAAACAATGACAGGGACGTCTTATCATCACACTTTTTAGCGTTATATACAGCTTACCGAAGTGCTCTGTTCGTCGTCTCCATAGATAGAAGGAACTGACCGCTCAATCAGACCAAGTCTTTCGGCAAATCCTTCTTTATACTGGCGGAGGTTGCTGAAGCAGTCGTCCTTAAAGTGCTTCGCGCACACAAAAATGACCTTACCCACAGATGTGGGTACATTTCTGTGAAAAATAAAACTCAACCAGGCACTTGGAAAAGGTTCTGATGCTGGGAGACGGTGTAACGAAGCTTGTGGGTTACTACATCCAACAACCGAACATTTCGACTTATCCTCTCGTAACTTCGGTTGGACTACAAAATCGCAGCGAGAAACAAAAATGGCGGATTGCTCGAAACGTCGATGTCCTAATTTGGCAGTTCCGCTGAGAATACTGTGACGTCATTGTTCAAAAAACGTAATAGAGAATAGAAAAATCGAAACCGATCGCAAAATATGACCAAAACAGAATATAAAGATATCAACGGAGCACCTGAAGAGACTACTTTGAACTTTTCTGTACTTCTAAACACTCTAAATATACACCAAAATGCATTTAAGGGCTAAAAAAGTGGATTTAGCATGATATGTCCCCTTTAAAGCTTGAATTACCCCTCAATTTAAGAACTGATTGTTAAAAACCATCTATTTCCGCCCTCCCTATCAAATCCTGCATTTTAAATCTGGCAAAACAAGGGCCTGGGGCCTCATTTATAAAACACTGCGTAGGATTCCTACTAAAAATGTTGGTGCGCTCTAAAGCTGAAAATGTTGTGCGCCCAAACAAATTCAGATTGGTGAAACCGTGCGTACTGCACTTTCCTGTTATAGATCACAGTCCACCTGGAAGGTCCCACAGTTGATGTCCCGCCCTCAACACGTCCACTTTTAACCATAAATGGTCGATGCAAAGTGTTTCGTCAATATCTTTGCATCTCAATCGGCCCGTTGATCGCCGGCATTTGACGCTAAATCCTGAGAGAAAAGAAAAGAAAAGGAATTTTACAGAGAGAGAAATAGTCATGGAGGAGGTGGAGGTCAGGAAAATTATATTAGTTGGTGGTCACCAGTGTTGCCACAGTTACCTTGCAAAAGTAATTAGATTACTGATTACTAGTCACTCGCCTAAAAAGTAATTTAGTTACTTCATTGATTACTTGTTTTTAAAAGGAACTAAATTGGATTACAAGTAACTTTTTAGTTACTTTCAACAGTTGCCGACACCGCCCCACGTCTCTAAATAAAAAGGACAACTGGTTTGGCCACAAAGTGAGTTCTGATCACTGCCTGGCCTCCTGCTGATCCAGATTTAACCTTTGACCTTCATTCTTTGTATTTATATCTGACTCATTTTGTAATGATCAGATTTTTACCATTACTGGTATTTATTTACCCAGTTGTAGTCTGTTGTTGACCTTTTAATTACCCCCCTTGAGGAGAAATTAAGTCTTTCATTGATTGATTGATTGATTGAAAAAGAAAAAAATGTCAAAAGAGTTCAACATCTCTGCAGTTGTGTTCTTGTGGCAATAATATGGTTTAGTGTTGACATTTCTTAGTTTCCGTTGTTTCGTGTCACCTGAATGCACCGTTAGAGCGAGTTGGTCTGTGATTGGCTGAGAGTGGAGAAGGGGGCGGGTCAGGTCGGACTGCATGCGCTGCGTATGTCTGTGGCCGTTTCCCAATTCTTAGAGCGCCAGTGTGTACTCGCTTACGTCATGAGTAACTACTTGCAGCGTCCTCGGAAGTGCGGAAATGCAAATTTACGAGGACGCATCGGCGTTAATGGAGAATTGGAACACGAGTACTTCATGACGCTGTGGCTGTCATGGCTGGATGATGGACCCTGAAGCTGAGGAGGAGGAGGAGGAGGAGGAGGAGGAGGAGGAGGAAGAGGAGGAGGAGGAGGAGGAGGAGGAGGAGGAGGAGGAGGAGGAGGAGGAACCTGTTTCCTCTCTGGTTCAGCAGGAAGGTGATTTGTACCTGATATTTTATATGATGATCTAAATTTTAGAACATTATTGTAAAATAGTACCTTTTCTGTCACATACATGCGGTGTATGTTACAGTGTATTGTACCGTGTATAGTACTGTGTTTAGTACCGTGTACAGTACTGTATAAAGTACAGTGTATAGTTCCGTGTATAGTACAGTGTTACTATTACTTCTACCTCCTATACAGCCTTTATTTTACTCTTCATCTCCTTGGAGTTCAGTAACAACAAAAGCAGCTGATCAGAAATGTCCTACTAATACAAACAATTATTTTACTGTTTTAATGAAGATCCTTGATGTTTATTAAATAATTAACCAGCTTTTCTTCCCTGCTGCTTGTTGTCATCCTTCTGGTCATGTCATTAATATGTACTGTATTACATTTGTCTAATATACATCCTACAGTTAATCACTCCAATCATTAGTTGTAACAACTTCTCTTTAGAATAAATACATAAATGGTTTATACTGTGTGAGAGTAAATACATAAATACACACATGGCTTACACTATCGAGCAAAGAAAGATATCAAGCAGAAGATAAAGGAACATTTATTTAATAAACTTCAGCGGAACCTACAACAGTAAAAACACAAGTTAGAAACATTATGTACACAGAAAAATGACATTGTTTTTAAAAATTCTAAAGTTCTTTCTTTTATTTCCCAGGAACCCCTGCAGTGATACACAGGTCAATAATGTTCCTATCCTGGAACCTTTCTCTCCTGGAGGTGTCGTGACTCCAGCTTCAGGGTTTCCAGGAGCATCGTTATGTTGATACTGATGTTCCTGCTGGTCATCAGGTATTCTACTGTACTGCTGATTGATGGTGTCACCTTCTAATTCTTCCTCCTGCTGGTCATCAGGCATTCTACTGTACTGCTGGTTGATGGTGTCACCTTCTAATTCTTCCTCCTGCTGGGGCCGTTGATGGAGCCACGTTCTAATTCCTCCTCCTGCAGAGTCACAACACATCTGTTACCTAAACAACAAACTTTCCCCCTCTATCATAGTGGAGTTATTTGTCATACCAAAGGAGGTTTATTGAAAGTTGAATTGTGTTCATTTTGTCGTTCTAAACCTCATATATTATAGACTCTTTTTTAATGACACCGGTCACCTGATAAAGACCGACATGTCATCACAACCAGATGAAGCTCTGAGGAAGACTACAGATGTAGCTGAAACATGCCAGCAAGGTAGAATCTTTCCTGCATCTACCTGTTGTTAAAAAAGACTCTGTAATATATGAGGTTTATTGACGTGTACATTGGCAACTGGGGATCTGTGCAGGATGCTTTTGTCCTGCACAGATCCTCCATGTACCAGCAAGTATTAGTACCAGCTGGGTGATGGAGGAAGTACTATATCTACCAGGTACTTTCTGCTGGCTGATGGAGGAAGTACTGTACCCATGCCTGCAGCACACAGTTGTTATTATATCACTGTACTGGCAACCTGCTTTATCTCAATATTCACAGTCATGAACACGAAGGAAAAAATAAATTCTGATTCATGATTACATCAAAATATATCAAATGTTTTCCATGTGAATTTTAACTGACAGGCAGGTTGAAACCCAACAGACACCAGGTCAAACCTGCTGGTGCTCCATCTTTCTGAGAGCCTGGAGAGACGTCCTCTTGTTGCTGCCTGTCTGTGTGGCATCTGGTGACAACATGGAGGTGGTGGAGGAAGGTCCAGGAAGGGAGGAGGAGGAAAGTCCAGGGAGGAGGAAGAGGAAGTTCCAGGGATGATGATGGAGACGACCAAGTGGCACTGAGGACGCCCAGAGGGACCTGGCAGGAAGTGATCTGCGAGCGAGACTGTCCAGCTGCCTGCTGCTGAAGAACGACCTGCAGTCCTCAGAGAGGAGAACCACATCTAGACAGGAAGCTCTCCTCATGTAGTCATGTTCTCTAGTCATGTGTAAATATATGTAGATAGATGGATAAAGACAGAGAGATCAACAGACTGTAAATGATTGTTTATGACTGTAAAATATAGAACTGAACATTTCTCTGTTTCATTTGATAAACAATGTAATGTTGCTTTAAAGAAGAAATTGTCTGGGGTGAATTTCAACAATCATGAGGTCTATGAGGAGGACATAAAACAAAAAGAATGACACACTACCAATTCAGTAAGTTATTAACACATGTATGAATAAAGTATATACATGTAATAATTCAAGCATCAAAAACAATCCTCACTCCCATCCTCATCTGGAGGAGTTCCTCTTCTCCACTGGACCAGGCTTCAGGTTCCTCAGTAGTCCTGGATTCAAATAGTGCATGGTGTTAGTTTGAATCCACAGCATCCTTCAGTAACCAGTAGATTCTCCAGTAGAACCAGTAGAACCTCCAGTAGAACCAGTGGAACCAGTAGAACCTCCAGTATGATGGGTAGTTTGGTGCTTTCAATTCGCACCACAAGTCCTTTTGTTGGCAGTCTAACTAAAGAAAGACACATGAGTCAGGTTTCTTAAAGATTGACCATCAAATTATATTGAAGTGCGATAAGCAAGCAATATTCTCAATTTACAGAATTCTGGGTCTTGGTTCCTACTCTAAACCGAGCGACGTGAACTGCGAGCAGTTCACGGGAAGAAAGACGTGTCTGCCTAGGCGACATTTGCATTTATGCATTTCCTCTGCTCGCAGGCAGAGCATTCCAAATGGTGAGTCACGGGGTCTCCGCAGGTTTAGCTGAGGTTTGCAGGATGTCACGAAGCCAGCCTGGGGTCAAGGGGTACTTGAGCGAGGTCATCAAAAGGGACCAGCTGTGACGGGTTTCCGCCGATTGTAGTCTAGGTTTTCGTTCCCCCAACTTAAGATGTTGTGTCTCAGGCTTTGTCTCCTACAAACACTTGAGATAACCACATGTTACAGGTCACGTCCTGCAACCATAAAATAGAGGTGTTTTTCATTAGTGCAGACCTCAGCAAATTGTTAGTCAAGCGGTCAGCAAATTCCTCAGTGCACGTTAGTATCTTTCACACAGCTTTTAAGAATAGAATCTCTTAACAGTAGAAATCTTTAGTGCAATTGAGACAAAACACTATGGCCAGTAGAACCTTCACCTCTATGTCAAGTTAAAAAGTTTTAAACATGATCTTTCCCCTCAGCAGCAAATATAAATGTAGATGAACACTGTTAGATTTACACTAAAACAATTATATCTCATGTTTAACCACAGTAGAGAACCACAGCCAGCCTCGTCTCAGTCTGGATCCACAATCTCCGAAAACCTCAGAACAAATGTTTAAGTAAGCGTGATCTTGAAATATCAACCTCATAACAACATTTTATAACAACTATAGTCTGGCCTAAAACACTCTTAAACCTACACTCTGTTAAACAATGACGCTAATATTTCAGATCTTTTACGCACCGTTGTGTGTTTCCCCTTCTGTGATCTCCTCCGTCATCTCTTGCCAAATGCATTATGGGTAAATTGGCTTCCCAAGACTGAACAGGTCTGTTTCGATGAATCCTCGATAAAGTTTGCGGAGCGAGGATACATCTGGGTATTCCATGTGTACTCGTTGAGAAACGGCCTAAGAATTGGAACAGTACTTGGTCTCCCACTGATGACGTTTAACAGGTACACGAGAGCACAAGTATGGAGGAGTATGGGTATTGGAAAACGGCCTGTGTGTTTGGAGGAGAGAGAACGAGCGGCCGGTTCTGTTTAATGATAAAGCGGCTTTGCAGACAAGTTACTCGTCCTGTTGGACGCTACAATATTAATGCACAGTGACTTGGAGAAGTAACTTTAATCTGATTACTGGTTTGGAAATAACAACGCGTTAGATTACTTGTCTAACCAGCATCACTGGTGGTCATGGTAGTAGAGTCACTAATAAAAGTAAAAACAAGCGATTGGCAGCACGTCGTCACTGCTGTAAACAGTGTGGCAGCCACAGAGAGATCAGTGACTGCAGAGGTGGAGAAGAAGAGTCTGATCTGAAGGTGGAGGCCCGAGGAGAGTGACCTCATGGGGGCAGCACCTGAGCACACTGCTGGACACCATAACAGCCCTCATGGTTGTGACGGCCAGCGTGTATTTCTGGTGGAGACCACAGCGGACCGATAAAGTTCACTTTTATCTGTTGATTAAATGTATGAATGAAATACTTGAACAGGGACTTGTAAAAAGGCTCAGTGGACTTTGTGTTGTATCCTCAGTCACTGGAGAGTTGGAGGCGGAGGGTGACGTGGAGGTCGTCTGTCTCCAGCAGCAGAGCGTCCAGAGCGCATGGCGGTGCAGCGCATCCACAGTGCAGCTTCATGCACGACTGTCACCGTGCTATTTATATGCGTTCTTAGCAATGGGACCGGTTGTTACATACCTTGTCACAATTGATAATCAGTCAGTTCTATCCACCGCTCTGGATCATTTGAAGATGAAAGTTTGTCATATGAACCTCGTGCTGTTGATTCAGTAGTAATGGCTCATTAAAGGAACATCTATAACACTGAAGCTCGGCTGTTTATGATCACCTGGATCTATAAGTCTGACATTTGAAGACATTAAATGTATGAGATGAATCTGGCTTCAATTCTCCACCTCACAATCGGCGCCGCCAGTTTCCACCGTCTCCAAAATGTGTGTGCGCAAGGTTCAAAGTCGGCGTACCGGTACGCACATTCTCCTGCAGAGCTTATTTCTTTAAATCACAAACTTTGCGTGGGAAGTGGCGTACGCATCTTTCAGGACCTGTTTTGTCCGTCAGTAACCTTTATAAATGGTTATTTATCTGATCTTTATAAAGAAAATATTTACTGATTTTATGGAGCTTTCAACCAGGCTTGAAGTACCTCACTCTCACTTCTTAATTTTTCTATTAACCAGGCACTTTGTCCAAACCACCTTCCTCCACTGCTCTACCCACCACTCAGATTGACTCACTGCTCTCTCTTGACCCTGCACAGAAACGCTCCATCTAGGTGATCTACAACTCCATTGACTCCCTCAACTCCAACCAGATGACCAAACTGAAACAGACTTGGGAGGAGGAAATAAGAACGTCAATATCAGACAGCCGATGGGACCAACTTCATGTGCGAGTTCACTCATCCTCAATATGTGCTCGGCACGGCTTCTTTCAATGCAAGGTTCTCCTTAGAGTGCACTACAGAACTGCTGGACCGGCACAAATGTACCCAGGCACCAGTGGCAGTTGTAATAGATGTAAACAGTCACCTGTCAACCAAACACACATGCTCTGGTCCTGTTCAAATCTCACTGGCTTCTGGCAGCAGATTGTTGATCCCCTTGCTACAGTGCTTGAGATGGAGCTTTTCCCTGAACCTTGCACTGCACTGTTTGGGTCGCCCCCAATTACAACAGCTAATCTACCTGTGACAAAACGCTGCGTAATCGCCTGTCAACACTACTGGCCCCAGGCCTTGTTCAAATGGAAACATGCGCTCCTCCTACACACAACAACTGACTAAAGGAGGTCCTAAATCACATTAAACTTGAAAAGATTCCATTTTCACTCACAAACTCAAGTTCTGTTTTCAATGAAACCTGGCAACCCTTTATAAAACCCCTGTCCAATACTACTATGAACCAGGAACTAACGAGATGCCTCCCCTCCACTCCCCCGTCTATTTTCTGTAGGTCTCCTTCTGTTGTTTTCTTTACTTTATTCTCATACTTAACTATTTACGTCTTAGTTTTCCAATCCAATTCTGTTTTTCATTTAACTATTTGTGTTCCTTATGTAGTTGTGTCTTGAATGAAGTTTTAATTAAAGGGTGGGAAGGGACAACGGACAGTCATGGACTTTAGTTCAGCTGTAGAAGCAGATTGAGCTCAATTGATTCAATATTGATACTCTGATTATTTTTCTTGTCCCCATCATGCATTACGTTGAATGACCCTCTTACTTTTCAACCCATCTGTTTATGCACATTTTTTCTTTTGTTGTAAAAAGAAAAGTGAAAATGCTAAAGAAAAAAAAAAAAAGATTTAAAAACAATAAATAAAAGACAGCAGGTCCAAGCAGCAATCTCCTGAGCTGGACCAAGACACCATCCGGCCGGGGAAATGAAGCAGGAGCAGAAAAAAAGAAAAACACAAACCAGAAGAAGACAAATGTTCTTCTCTCCTGCTGGTTCCTGTCAGGACTCTTGCTGTGGCATTATGAATCAGTGGAAGACTTTCAGCAGTTATTCAGACACCCTGATATTAGGGAGTTACAATAGTTACTCTGGAGGGAACAAATGTGTGGATTAGTTTCTCAGCTTCATTCTGAGTCAACATGTTCCTGATACTAGAAATATTAAGCAGGTGACAAAAGGCAGTCCTGCAGATTTGTTTAATGTGGAGCTGAAGGATCAGTCCTGGTCCAAAGTAACTCCAGGTTCCTCACAGTGGTACTGGAGGTCAAAGTAATACCATCCAGTGTTACTATATGTTCAGATCATTTCTCTCTCAGATGATTTGGGACAACTATAATAACTTGTGTTTAATCTGAGTTCAGAAGCAGAAAATGATCATTCATCCAGACTCTTGTGTCTCTAAGAGAAGCTTGTAGTTTGACAAGTTGATCAGTATCATCTGGTTTCATAGAGAAATCCATTGGTGGATCATCTGCATAGTAATGGAAGTTAATGGAGAGTTTTCTGATCATCCCTGCTCCCTCCTGCTCATCCTCTACATCCTCCTTCTTGGCAATATCATCAGTAAACATCATCTTCATTCCCACTGCTACGCCGACAACATCCAGATCTACATTTCAACCAAATCTGTCACCCCAACAACCTGCTCCACCCTCACCAACTGCCTCAGTGAAATAAAAACATGGATAAAACATGAAACATGAACTAAACTACGACAAATTGTACATGATAATCATGAGACCTAAATCCCTCACAAAACACATGGACAACTTCACCCTGACCACTGGAAACTCCACCCTGTCTCCGTCACCTCACATCTGTAATCTGAGAGTTATTCTCCACATCAAGCTCACCTTTGAACAACACATCAACCAGATCACTCGGACCGCCTTCTTTCACCTCAAAAACACGGCCCACCTTCACAACTCACTCTCCTCCTCTGCTGCTGAAACCCTCATCCACTCATTCATCACATCCTGAATCCACGACTGCAACAACATTCTCCTCGGCTCATCTTCAAAAGTCCTCAATAAACTTTGGTGTATCTAGAACTCTGCTGCTCGTCTGCTCACCCACTGCAACTCCTGTGAACACATCACCCCCGTCCTCCTGAACCTCCACTGGCTCCCTGTCCTCCAAAACATATCACTAACATCTCTGTCTGTCTGTCTGTCTGTCTGTCTGTCTGTCTGTCTGTCTGTCTGTCTGTCTGTCTGTCTGTCTCTCTCTCTCTCTCTCTCTCTCTCTCTCTCTCTCTCTCTCTCTCTCTCTCATCATTTTCTCACCTTCTATCCACATATGTTTTTCTTTCTCTCAGTAAAAGTACCTGGATATGACTGTGTTGAATTCGGCTCCAAAACACTATTAAACGACAGAGGAGACTCTCCTGCTCAATAATTCAGTTCAACTTTGTCATTCGTCGAGCAGTTTCATGTTTATTAGCTGTCAAAGTTCCGAACACCGATTCCCGCCTCCTCCCTCCTCCTCCTCCTCCTCCTCCTCCCTCCTCCTCATCCCTCCTCCTCCTCATCCCTCCACCTCCCTCCTCCTCCTAGTCCCTCCTCCTCCTCATCCCTCCTCCTCCCTCCTCCTCCTCATCCCTCCTCCTCCTCATCCCTCCTCCTCCCTCCTCCACCTCCTCCCTCCTCCTCCTCATCCCTCCTCCTCCCTCCTCCACCTCCTCCTCCTCCCTCCTCATCCCTCCTCCTCCCTCCTCCTCCTCCTCCTCCTCCCTCCTCCTCATCCCTCCTCCTCCTCCTCCCTCCTCCACCTCCCTCCTCCTCCTCCTCCCTCCTCCTCCTCCCTCCTCCTCCTCCTCTCATTCAAATACATGGGAAAACCAAAATGTCTCTTCAAAAACAGCCGTGACAGATCACTCTGAACAAGTGGCCACTGTGGCTAAACTATGACTGTGATAAGCAAAACGAGCAGATCAGAAGCACGACAAGAACCTGCCGAGCAAGACGTTGTAACGCATGTGGGGAAAATATCATAAAAAAATACCTTTTTGACGAGAGAGAACAATGCTGTCATTTTTTTGGTTCCAGCGATTTCAAGAGACATTTATAAATGAGTCAGATGGAGCAAAATCGTGTGTCTGCATCAAACTGTGCCTCCTAGTGTCTAAAGTTTACGTCTGTCTGCTTCCAAACCCACACAGACTGAAAGACAACACATTTTCCTCTCAAGAAATGATAATTTTATGAAAATATTTGCCCGAAAACTGTGGATTCTGAGTTTTTTTCCAAAATATGTGGATAAAATCCGTCCTCTCACCCACTGTGATGACGTCACTAACTGCAGGTGGTCAGAACACTGTTGCTTCATTCACACCAGGATTACACAATACCAGGAAAGTCCTTGTTTATGAGCTAACCTGCTATCATGTGCTACATAAACAAGCTACCATGCTAATCTGTGGTTTGTGGATGAGCTAACATGTTATTGTGTGCTACAATAAGTCTGTTTGTTTCTCTTGTTTGTTATTTTTGCACATGTTCATAAATAAACAAATAAATAAATCATAAAAGACAAAACTCTTTGTATCAAAGTCATTACCCTTTGTGACATGTTTGTTTGTGTGAGACATCCTTTGATCTTTCGATTCCTTATGAGTTCACCTGAGAAATCAAAGATTGATGAGAGATCCTGAATGCTCACTGACACTATTTACAAGGCTTTACCACTGCACCACCTGTCCAGATCCTTTGGTACGTTTATTATTTAATGATTTACATCAGTACTGTGAGCTGAATGAAAAAAGTACATTTATTGAACTTACACGACTCAGAATTGCTAATGCATCATATAATCCTAAAGAAGACTAAAGATTATCAGTGTTTAACTACTGGTATTTATTTACCCGGTGAGGTAGTTGTAGTCTGTTGTTGAACTATTTATCTATTCATCTATTTATTTATTTGCGCTGCTTTTTCTATGCAACCTTTTACGTAATTCCCCCCCAGGGACAAATAATCTTTATTTGATTGATTGATTAAATTAAGTTGTAACATCTCTGCAGATGTGTTGTTGATGCAATGTTAAGGTTTAGTGGTGATGTTTGTTGGTTCCGATTCTTAACGCAATTCGTGACATGTTACCATCAACACTGGTACTGAACACACATGATGTAAGTTTTGGTCTGATTAAAATCAATTGTGACTTTATTACAGATCGCTGTGATCAGAAATCAGAGTAAAAAGTAACTGATTACTATGGTGGCCTGGAAGTGCAAAACGCTGCAAACTACAGAAAACACTTCCCAATTCAAAAAACACTTCCTAATTAAGAAAACACTTCCCAATTCAAAAAACACTTCCTAATAGAGAAAACCATAGACATAATAAAGAGTAGACGCCTCGGCGACTGGGGAGGGACGCGTCAACAGCTCCGCCATCTTGAACCGGTGGTGGTGGCGGCAGGGGTGAATGAACATCGACGATGGAAAGAGGTTTCCTAAATCTCTAAGTAGAATTATAAGTTGAATTTTAAACTGATTTCCAAACTGTTTGATTTTTTAAAAACGTCATACATGTAGCTACTTTGTTTAGTGTGTGTTAATGTGCAGTACACACTTTGTTTAGTGTGTGTTAATGTGCAGTACACACTTTGTTTGTGTGTTAATGTGCAGTACACACTTTGTTTGTGTGTTAATGTGCAGTACACACTTTGTTTGTGTGTTTAGTGTGCAGTACACACTTTGTTTGTGTTAATGTGCAGTACACACTTTGTTTAGTGTGTGTTAATGTGCAGTACACACTTTGTTTAGTGTGTGTTAATGTGCAGTACACACTTTGTTTAGTGTGTGTTAATGTGCAGTACACACTTTGTTTAGTGAGTGTTAATGTGCAGTACACACTTTGTTTAGTGTGTGTTAATGTGCAGTACACACTTTGTTTGTGTGTTAATGTGCAGTACACACTTTGTTTAGTGTGTGTTAATGTGCAGTACACACTTTGTTTAGTGTGTTAATGTGCAGTATACACTTTGTTTAGTGTGTTAATGTGCAGTACACACTTTGTTTAGTGTGTTAATGTGCAGTACACACTTTGTTTAGTGAGTGTTAATGTGCAGTACACACTTTGTTTAGTGTGTTATTGTGCAGTACACACTTTGTTTGTGTGCATTGATGTGCAGTATACACTTTGTTTAGTGTATTAATGTGCAGTACACACTTTGTTTAGTGTGTTAATGTGCAGTACACACTTTGTTTCGTGTGTGTTATTTTGCAGTACACACTTTGTTTAGTGTGTGTTGATGTGCAGTATACACTTTGTTTAGTGTGTTTAGTGTGCAGTACACACTTTGTTTAGTGTGTGTTAGTGTGCAGTACACACTTTGTTTACTGTGTATTAATGTGCAGTACACACTTTGTTTACTGTGTATTAATGTGCAGTACACACTTTGTTTACTGTGTGTTAATGTGCAGTATGCACTTTGTTTAGTGTGTTGATGTGCAGTATACACTTTGTTTAGTGTGTGTTGATGTGCAGTATACACTTTGTTTAGTGAGTGTTAATGTGCAGTACACACTTTGTTTAGTGTGTGTTAATGTACAGTATACACTTTGTTTAGTGTGTGTTAATGTGCAGTACACACTTTGTTTAGTGTGTTAATGTGCAGTACACACTTTGTTTACTGTGTTAATGTGTTGTACTGGGCTGTTATTCATGTGAAATTGATTGACAATGTTGTATAATTCCTCTGAAATGGGTTCAGTCAATAAATTGTGAATTTCTTCAGATAGACAGACGTCTTAAAGTATCATGGATGAAATTTCCAGAGATATACTGAGTAGAATCACTGTATTGTGATAATACTGTTATCGTGGGCAAATAGGTTACCGGCTATACTCAGCCGTAGTAATGGTTATAATAATAATATCAATAATGATCGAAGAATCCAGTATCTATAATACAATAATAAAAACTATAATAATAATAAACAATAATAATACTGTAGTAGTACAATTATACAATAATAATTGTCAAATGCAATGTATAGCCATGCACATCTGAACGTTTTCTGGGTTTCTTTTGTTTTCTCTCTCTCTCTCTCTCTCTCTCTCTCTCTCTCTCTCTCTCTCTCTCTCTATATATATAATATAATAATAATAATATATAATATATATATATATATATATCTCGGTCTATGGCCCCGCTCCGCCTGCTTCTAGCTTCTGCAGCTCGACCAGAGCTTGAAGTCCGTGATTGTTGTGGTTATTAGGTGACGTTTAGGACCACGGTGGGGGGAGGAGGGGGGCGATTACGTCATCTTTTTTTCCACGGATGATCGTCTTTGCTGAGCGTACTCCGCCGCATGTTTACTTTTTAGATTTCTTATCAAATTAGTTGTGTTAAACGAAGTAGTGGGGCTCCACCTCTCGGGACTGTGGCGAAGCAAATAGTCCAACTGGCCGCTGGACTGGTTTGGTTGTCAACCTTAAAATACCTCCAGACTGCTGACATTTTATCCACTCAATGGTTTTAGACTGCTAACCTCAGTTTACGGCAGGTTGCAAACGGGGCTCGCTTTACGGCAGCTGACGGGAAAATATATATATTTTTTAAATTAGATCGGCGGGGCGATCGGCTGGATTTCCTGATTCCCGATTATTTACAAATCACCAATATCGGCCGCGATCCGATATCTACCGATCTGATCGGGACATCCCTACTTTAAACCAAAGTGTCCCTCTCATTTTCTTTCTAGTTAATTTGGCACTTTTCTTGACAAAAGGCCAAACAAGTTCATCGTCACACTGATGGATTAATATCTCATCTATTGATCAACTGATTGATGGAAAACAATCTTTAGATTCTTGTAAGTGCTGAGCTCTCAGCAGATTCTTTGACCTTTGGTAGTAAGTTCATTTTAAACTGTTGAATCTCTGTTGATTCTTTGACTTGGATGTGCAGCAGCACCGACTCCAAAGCACATTTTGTAGACGTCCTTGTAAAGCTTCACTTCCTCTCTTCCTGTTGTCCTTCTGTCACACATCAGCCCTGACACTGCCTCACTTCTTCAACCTCTCTGTGGACTGTCCATCCCTCTGGACGCTTGACCTCAGAGCCTCACCACCTCTGCTCTGAGCTTCTTCTCCTGTCTCTTCTCTCACATGTTCTGTCTTTTCTCTGCTGTGCAGACCTCCACCTCTCCTTTCCTCAGACCATTATGAAAAAAGGAAACGTCCTGGATACCATCAATGAAGTCACCATCATCCATGTCTTCACCTTCCTCATCCCCTGTGTCAGACCGGCTGCTGGACTTCTGGACTGACCCCTCCTGACTCACCCTCTTAGAAGCATGAAGTGTCTGTGGGGAGTCATTCTTTACTCCCACAAATCTTCCTGCTGCTTCAGCCACAAACTTAATAACATCTGACCTTGATTTCTGCTGAACCGTATGGCTGTTAACGCCAGCGTTTCCACTCATTTAGTTTTAGATGTGATAAAATTATTCTCAATTCTTTGATTTTCCATGTACGGACGATGATTCTGGACACATTAAAGATGCATTAACGTTTTGTAAATGACGTCTTTAAAGTCAAAATCCTGATTTTATTTATTTTACTTTAATATAATATTTTCAGAATAAAGTCAAAATTCAGACTTTTTAAGTCTCCAAGGAGAAACTCACCACTTTGATAACTTTTCATCTGGTGAATACAACTATGTACATGAGTCAATGTTTTATCAGCATTATCAAATGTCATTGTCATTGTTAATGCTCTCATTGCTGCACTGTTTAGCGCTCTCGCTTGACAGAAGGTTGTGGGTTCAAATCCAGCTGGAGGTGTTTGTGGAATTTCCTTGTGTTTCCTCAGGGTTCTCTGGTTTCCTCCCACATTCCTAAAAACTGCATGTAATGTTAATGCTAAATGAAGTGTCTGTGTGTGTCCTGTGGAAGACTGATGACCTGTCCTTTTTCTTTTGAAACATATTTTCATTGACGTCCATAAGACGTCCAGACAAGACGTGAAAACAACGTCCAAGAAAGACGTCTAAAAAACGTTCATTCTCGTCTGAGGACGTCTTCTGGATGTCAAATATTGACGTCTATATGATGTCCAGAAAAGACATCCAGACAACGTCCAAGAAAGACGTCTAAAAAACTTTCATTCTGGCCCCTCTGCAACTGCAACGTGAAATAAGTGTCGGTCACGCTGCTGCTTCAACCAATCAGGTTTTGATATTGATGCTCTTTTTGTTTTTTAATTGATTCATTTTATTTTATTTTATTTCATTTTTTACTTTATTGCCCAAATGGGGGAACATCCAAACAGAGCAAACAAACATCAAACAACAAAAACAAACAATTTTAACAGACGATGCTCACAAATAATACATTAGTATAATCTTAAGCTCCATGGTATGAACTTATAAAGATAACTATAACAAATACAAATAAGGATGACATTATTTATTTTAAAAGAAAAGTATAATTAAAAAAAAAGAAAACACAAAAGGGACGAGGGAAGCAGAGGGTCTCATTATTCTTTTTGGAATAATTCTTTAATTAACTCAATAGTTTTAATGCTTTATTTTGGTGTTTATGTTACTTAGTGTTTTAATGTGTTTCTTTAAGTTCAATATAAAACTGAACATAATCTGGGTTTACCTTTGCTAATCTGCATTTGCGAATGTGAAATTTTCCAACTAGAATTATTAAATAAACTATAAATTCTATGTCTTTATTTTTGTAATTAAAATATGCAATTACATGTTTACAATCAATTTGAGCATGATTTTAGTTTTACACAGTATAAAATTCCCAATTTTAGTCCATAAGATAGTTGAATAGGAACAGTAAAACAATTAATGACTTAATGATTCATTTTCACTTTCTAAAAATTTGTATAAGTTTACATTTGTTAAATATATGTTGTGCAAAATATTAATATGTACTCACTTAATTTTATTGACAATACAAAATTTGTATGGCAATAACCAAGCTCTCTGCCAATCAATGTCTGTTAAGATAAAAATCCCAAAAGATTTTCCTCTGGGACTTATTCTCCTTTTCTCATAAAAACAGTTTCTTTTATGTTTATTACTTCAGTTATGATTCAAAATGTCTAAACCTTTAATAAACAGCAGGTTTTATGACACAAATAGATATTGGTGACTCAGGACCCGCCACCAGGCCTCGGGTGACGTCAGCGTATTCAAGCCTTCTGATTGGTTTGTCAGAGAGTTCACTCTCCAGCGCCAGCTGACTGCATCTGGAGCGAGCTGCATTAACAATATTATAGTTGTGTTTATTTAATAGTGGTTTTGTCAACCTACAATGGCTAAAGGAGAAGATAAAGAGATTTGGTTGCAGATTTATTGTCAAAACATTTTTAAAGTGGAACTTTTCCTAGAGGTCATTGAACGCACCGCAGGCCTCCAAGCACACAGAGGTCCGGTACAATTTACTTGTGCTCACTACAAGTTCCATGGCAGGATTCAGGATTATGTGATTCGCCATTATATTATTTTCAAACCATGAAAAACGTTTGTCACCGTCCACGGCCCCCAGGAATTCTGGGAATAACAGTGGCTTTTTTTATGAAGCTGAAACAGAAGGAGACTTGAACTTTGATTCTTTTCATCCATAAAGGTATTTATTCTGGCAACACGAGTATCTATCTGGAATGCAAAGGCTTTTTATACTGCATCTCTGCATGATGACCTGGTTTTTGTAGCCATAAAAAGTGATTGAGGGGTGGATTGACTCAGACCAGCACTAGTGAAGGCCGAGGTCTGAAATGCAAGGCTGCCACTGTTACAATCTAATCCTACCATTTATAGGACATGCAAATACGTTTCAACTTCCAGCTTTTATTGAACGATATAAATAAGGATGTGAGGATATAAACACTCTCATATACTATTTTTCCATTCATCCATCTTCTAAACCGCTTTGCCATGATGATTTTATTGTTGTAAAAAAGTCATGAAAGACCAAAGATTGAGGTGAAAACTGTCTTTATTTTGTCAAAGCTTGAAGAAAATGATGATGAAAGAAGATGAATATTGATGAAGTCAGTTTGCTTTGATGATAGAAGAAAGTGAAAGAGGGTGAATGACAGAGGTGAGATCAGTGTGAGAGTAAAAGCAGTGTGAGAGTCCCAGTGAGTCCGGTCAGGACTGGGAACACTGGTCTCTCCTCAGTGTCTCTCTGAGGGGAGTCTGGGAGCCCCGGGTGGCCTCACAGGTCACAGAGCCCACCTTCCTCCACTGGTCTGCAGGGAGCCTCAGGGTGCTGCTCCAGCTGTAGAGGCCGTCCTTCTGCAGCACCCCGGGGCTCCTGCTCTCCTCCCAGCTGCTGCTGCTGCTGCTGCTGCTGCTGTCCTCCACCTTCCAGCTCAGACTCCAGTCTGAGGGGAAGCCCTCGTTGGCCAGGCACATGAGCGTGGCCTTCCCCTGCTGCAGCTCCTCTCTGGAGGGGGGCAGCACCGTCAGGGTGGGGCGGGTATCACCTAGGAGACACCAATCAAATTAGAGGACAGGGAGCACCCAGCTGTCAATCAACCAGCACACACCTGGACAGCTTTAGTGGGAGACAGCTGATTTGGTCCTGGAAGAAGTTGCTGTCAGAGGCTTTTTCTGCTCCAGCAGTCACTCACTCACACATTGTTTCACTTCCCTTTAAGAAGCCTCTCATGCACATCAGCACCGAGAGAATCATCCAACACTTTGACCTGAAATACCTCAAACTACACAGGAAGGAACACAAGCTGATGTCTCAACGTTTACTCTTCATTTGCATCAACGTTATCAGAAAGTTTACACTTTACAACTCATGACTGGAAACTTTAACATGAACTTCAAATCTAAATTAATATTTTCAATTATTAGGAGCAAAATGTGAAAAAAACAGTAAATAAAGATAACTTCTTTGGAGGATTTGATTATTCTACATTTATCATCAGTATTTCTATTTTACTGTAAAATAACAATATTAATGATGCATTTTAAAGTAAGAAGAGAAACAGAATTGGGAAACATTCTATAGAACCAAGAATAAATCCAGCTGTGATGAAGAGACACTCAATAAAACAAGAAGAATAAAACCTGCACACATTCCAACACAAACACATTTCAAACAGTGGACATGTCAACTAAAACTCAGCCCAAAGACAGACCAGTGCACCAGAAATGTCCCTAAATACACAGGTCAGTGTAAAAACAGCTTCAACATGAGACTGGTAGAGTTAAAACAGTGTGTTCCACAGCCATCAGGCTCTAACTGAGCACATTTAAAGACTGACAATATCTTTGGTTTTGTCATTTAATCCTAATGAGATTTTAATCCGGTGTAAATTTAAAACTAATAACTTTTCTCTGTGATCAAATTAAAGTGAAACAGAGCTGAGCTAAACTACATGAAATCAGTGGAGATTAAAACTTGATCACTACAATAATTATTAAGAAAAACATCTTTCTAATCTCAAATCATTCAAAACAAAGTTTAATGTATGAATTTGAATTATTTAGTTGAAAGTATTAAAAGGAGAATAAACTTACTTCCAACATCCAGTCTGGTTCCTCCACCGAACGTGTACCACAGTGATACAAACTCATTGAGCCGCTGTACAAAAACCTCTGACTGTAGAGAGACGCCACTCTCTGATTCTGAAACCAACAAACTCACCAAAACAACTTTTACCACCTGATCCTAACGGAACACAAGAGAACAGTTCTTTCATCTGCAATGTCTACTTGAAATACATATATTTATAGAGATTGTTTTAAAGATCATTTTATATTTATTCTATTATGTCTATTGGAATTTATTCCTGAAGGGATTTAACAGCAAAAATAGAAAATGTAAAAAAATAAATGTAAATGTAAAACCACAGACCTATCTTTAATTATTCAGTTTAATTCCTTAATATTCTCATGAACGTTTGAATCCAGAGTGAAACTGAGAGATGAAAGTGATCCAGGTCCCTGTTGGAGTCAGTCAGAACATTTCCATAGAGCCACTTTGCATCAGCAGCACCATGCTCCAGTGCTCTGGGAGAGTTTATAGTCCTGACAGTTGAAGACTGGATGACTGACAGCCGTCCTTCATGACAACAGAAGACAGAGAAATCCTCCTCATCAGAAACATGAGTGTGATCTGCGTCCTCATCTGGACTCTCCTCTGCTGCTGCTTCACAGGTAAAGTCCAGAGAATCAAACTCCTCTCCTCTGTCAACATCCGTCCCTCTGAAATGAAGCCCACAAAACCATGAGGCTGCTTGATGTTTCTGTCTGTGTTTCCTCAGAGTCCAGAGGCCAGGTCACAGTGACTCAGCCTGCAGCAGTCAGCTCTGCTCTGGGAGCCTCCGTCACCATCACATGTAGGACCAGTCAGAATGTTCACAACTCTAACTATTTAGCCTGGTACCAACAGAGAGATGGACAACCTCCTAAAAGGCTCATTTACTGGGCCAGCTCCAGAGATTCAGGGACTCCAGATCGTTTTACAGGCAGTGGATCAAACTCTGACTTCACTCTGACCATCAGTGGAGTTCAAGCTGAAGATGCTGCAGTTTATTACTGTCAGAGTGAACATTACATCAACAGTCAGTGGGTGTTCACACAGTGAAAAACCGTCGTACAAAAACCTCCCTCAGTCAGACTGAACAGAAACTGACTGCTGCACACTGATACACTTCACTGAACACACACACACACACACACACACACACACACACACACACACACACACACACACACACACACACTGTAGAAATCTCTAACATAAACTGAACTAATGAATTTATTTATTGAGATCAGATGTTTCTTCACCAGAGGCGGTGGTGTTTCAACATGTAAATACTTGGTGGTGAGATTTTATTTCAGGTCTACTGAGCGCAGAGTTCAACACCACTTAATACCAAACTAATGTTTGTGCAGAAGTTTTGAGCTCCAACATCTTTATGACAACCATATACTGTAGGATCCCATCTTGTGAAAAGGTTTAACACGGGGAATAGCCTCTGATTAAATCATTTAATAAACTAAACTGTGTCTCGGTGGGGAGTTGAACACGGACCTACTGATTGCAAGGAAAGAATTCCTCCACTAGACGAGCAGCATATTGATTTACAAGTGAGATTCTTACACAGATTTTATTATGACCTTACACTCACTTTACCTCCAGTTTCTCCTCTGAAGTCAGAGTTTTACATTTATACACCAGTAAATAATCAACCTCATTCATTTGGATTCTTAACTGTTAGCTCTCGCGGCGCATAAGCTGGCGTCACAACTCACTCTGGTTCTGTCAAGCAGTGCCTCCATTGACGCCAGCCAATCAGCTCTGAGCTTCTAAATCATCCTGGAGCAGGGCTTCGGGCTGCAAGCCCCACTCTCCATAAAGATCATGTGATCTGAATGAATGTACCACAGCCTGAGCATGAACACTTACATTTGACTGCATGAAATACAAACTGCATTGAGAGAGAGGAGCTGGTCCAACTCATGCAACCATCAGTGTGGATCAGGAGAAAACTCAGCCTGAAGCAGCAAGAGGAGACCAAGAACCAGGAAGTTCAATCCTCACACACAAATATGCAACTCAGGAGGAAGCTATATTCACAGAAAATAAAATACTATAGATGATCTTAAAGGATTAATAATGTACTTTGCCTGCAGTTATTTTTCACTGGTTCATCAGGTGGTGCTCCTATGGAGGGCTGACTGTGCCAAAATTAAATAATGAAATAAACCATTCAATAATTAATTAAATGTGTCATTAATTAATTAAAATTGGAATTAAATACATAAATGTGTCATTAAATGTGTCATCCATGAATTAAAATGAATTCATTTGATGTAAAAACATCTATAAATATTTCATGATGTATTTAATTATTTCATGGTCCGGTGTTGCACGGCTTCATGAATTAATTTTATCTTGTTAAACTCGTCCATCAAACTCAGTGGGCGGGGCTAACACTGATCGAGTCAAACACATTGCTGTGTTCTGAAGAGTTTCTGAACAAACAGGACATCTCTGCCTCACCTTTAACTGACCATTGCATAATAACATTATCCTTGGTTCTTCCAAAGAATAGTCCCAGCATAAATTTGATTTTGAAATGTAATAATACACTGTTGGATAGCACTGTATTTTGTAAGGAAGTAAAACTGCTGATTTTAGAGCTTGAAGCCTTGGAAATGTTTTCTATTAGTAAATGGGAGAGTTTCAAATTTAAAGTAAATGAACTTGGGATTAAAATCAGTACAAATATCACTAAAAGAAACAAACAAAAACAGCAAAACATCGTCCTTTAATTAAACAGTCTGGGTAAAAAGAATGTTCTATCAAGAGAAGACTCAATAGAATTAAACAAGCTTCAATCTGAATTAGACCAATTATTCATTGGAGAGAGAAACTCATCCTATTTCTTTGGTCTAGAGAGACATAGACAGTTAAAAAAGAAAATAAATAAACTAAATATCAATGGACACAATACAGAAGACCAAAGTCTGATTATCAAACATATTACAAAGTGTTATGGAAATCTTGTTTTGTCTCATAAAGAATGATGTGTAATGTTCAGTCTGTGTTGAAGGATGACCTGTGTCAGCACTGTTCAAACATCTCTGCTGCTTTTGGTGTCCTTCATGCAGACTCAAAACAATTTCAGCCTTTAGGGGGCGCTGTCTGACTTCAGAATGAGACAGACTCCTGGACAATCATGCAGAGGTTGTACTGTGACTTTGTCTCTTCTTGCAAGACTAATGTAATAAAATGGTCTTAAACTTTCTCAAATCGCTCTCAGTCTGATTCCTGTGTTTTCTGTCTCCATGAGGTTTTCTTACGAGGAAAATTCTCCTGACATGAAGAAAAGACATAAAAAGGAAAAAACTGATCTTTGCCACAGAGTCTCTGGACAATTCTGGGAAAATGGGACAAGTGATAGAAAGTGCCTGGAGGTTATATAATCAAATAATAAAGTTATTGCTGCACATGGTATTTTTTTTAGGGACCAAGCCTGAAAGACCAGGACCCTATTGTATTTCATATGTTTTTCTTATTATTGTTTTTTTCCCACTCCTGACGCGGCTTTGAGCCACATTTTGACCCATTAAACACGATCAAATGTTGATCAAATTTGGTACGCTCATCAAGACTGACAAAAAAATTAAGGAAATGTAAAAAATAACCCCCAGAGTGCCAGAATGTGCTCTCTAGCGCCACCTAGAAACACTAAAATGTCCACCACGGCCCGTAGGAATGTCATCTGGAGATCAAACCAAAACACAATTGTTTGTCTCATCAGGACCTAAAAATCACCTGATACCCCAACCTAGATTCAACAGGAAGTTTGGAATTTTGCCTTCCAAAGTAAGATTTTCATCCAAAGAAGGCCCTCACGCAAATGCTATTACCTCTGAGGGAAAATAAATGTTATACCCTAAACACGCTCAAATGCTCACCAAATTTGGCACACTCATCAAGACTGGCGAAAAATATAGGAAAATGTAAACAATAACCCCCAGAGTGCCAAAATGTGCTCTCTAGTGCCACCTAGAAACACTAAAACGGCCACAATGTCGTAGAGAGATCAAACCAAAACTCAATTGTTGGTCTCATCAGGATCTAAACATCACCTGATACCCCAGACCTAAATCCAACAGGAAGTCCGCCTTTCAGAACAAGATAAACGCTATCTCCTCTGAGGGCGAATATCGTATCGGCTCCAAAACACTATTAAACGACAGAGGAGACTCTCCTGCTCAATAATTCAGTTCAACTTTGTCATTCGTCGAGCGGTTTCATGTTTATTAGCTGTCAAAGTTCCGAACACCGATTCCCGCCTCCTTCCTCCTCCTCCTCCCTCCTCCTCCTCATCCCTCCTCCTCCCTCCTCCACCTCCCTCCTCCCTCCTCCTCCTCCCTCCTCATCCCTCCTCCTCCCTCCTGTCTCCTCCCTCCTCCTCCTCCTCCTCCTCCCTCATCCTCCTCCTCTCATTCAAATACATGGGAAAACCAAATTGTCTCTTCAAAAACAGCCATGACAGAACACTCCAAACAAGTGGCCACTGTGGCTAAACTATGACTGTGATAAACAAAACGAGCAGATCAGAAGCACGTCAAGAACCTGCCGAGCAAGACGTTGCAACGCTTGTGGGGAAAATATCATAAAAAAATACTTTTTTGACAAGAGAGAACAATGCTGTCATTTTTTTTGGTTCCAGCGATTTCAAGCGACATTTATAAATGAGTCAGATGGAGCAAAATCGTGTGTCTGCATCAAACTGCGCCTCCTAGTGTCTAAAGTTTACGTCTGTCTGCTTCCAAACCCACACAGACTGAAAGACAGCACATTTTCCTCTCAAGAAATGATAATTTTATGAGTTTTTTTCCAAAATATGTGGATAAAATCCATCCTCTCGCCCACTATGATGACATCACTAACTGCAGGTGGTCAGAACACTGTTGCTTCATTCACACCAGGATTACACCATACCAGGAAAGTCCTTGTTTATGAGCTAACCTGCTATCATGTGCTACATAAACAAGCTACCATGCTAATCTGTGGTTTGTGGATGAGCTAACATGTTATTGTGTGCTACAATAAGTCTGTTTGTTTCTCTTGTTTGTTATTTTTGCACATGTTCATAAATAAACAAATAAATAAATCATAAAAGACAAAACTCTTTGTATCAAAGTCATTACCCTTTGTGACATGTTTGTTTGTGTGAGACATCCTTTGATCTTTCGATTCCTTATGAGTTCACCTGAGAAATCAAAGATTGATGAGAGATCCTGAATGCTCACTGACACTATTTACAAGGCTTTACCACTGCACCGCCTGTCCAGATCCTTTGGTACGTTTATTATTTACTGATTTACATCAATACTGTGAGCTGAATGAAAAAAGTACAACATTTATTGAACTTCCACGACTCAGAATTGCTAATGCATCATATAATCCTAAAGAAGACTAAAGATTATCAGTGTTTAACTACTGGTATTTATTTACCCGGTGAGGTAGTTGTAGTCTGTTGTTGAACTATTTATCTATTCATCTATTTATTTATTTGCGCTGCTTTTTCTATGCAAACTTTTACGTAATTACCCCCCAGGGACAAATAATCTTTATTTGATTGATTGATTAAATTAAGTTGTAACATCTCTGCAGATGTGTTGTTGAAGCAATGTTAAGGTTTAGTGGTGATGTTTGTTGGTTCCGATTCTTAACGCGATTCGTGACATGTTACCATCAACACTGGTACTGAACACACATGATGTAAGTTTTGGTTGGATTAAAATCAATTGTGACTTTATTACTTATCGCTGTGATCAGAAATCAGAGTAAAAAGTAACTGATTACTACGGTGGCCTGGAAGTGCAAAACGCTGCAAACTACAGAAAACACTTCCCAATTCAAAAAACACTTCCTAATAGAGAAAACCATAGACATAATAAAGAGTAGACGCCTCGGCGACTGGGGAGGGACACATCAACAGCTCCGCCATCTTGAACCGGTGGTGGTGGCGGCAGGGGTGAATGAACATCGACGATGGAAAGAGGTTTCCTAAATCTCTAAGTAGAATTATAAGTTGAATTTTAAACTGATTTCCAAACTGTTTGATTTTTTAAAAACTTCATACATGTAGCTACTTTGTTTAGTGTGTGTTAATGTGCAGTATACACTTTGTTTAGTGTGTGTTATTGTGTAGTACACACTTTGTTTACTGTGTGTTAATGTGCAATATACACTTTGTTTAGTGTATTAATGTGCAGTATACACTTTGTTTAGTGTGTGTTAATGTACAGTACACACTTTGTTTGTGTGCATTGATGTGCAGTATACACTTTGTTTAGTGTGTGTTAATGTGCAGTACACACTTTGTTTATTGTGTTAATGTGCAGTACACACTCTGTTTAGTGCATTGATGTGCAGTATACACTTTGTTTAGTGTGTGTTAATGTGCAGTACACACTTTGTTTACTGTGTTAATGTGCAGTACACACTCTGTTTAGTGCATTGATGTGCAGTATACACTTTGTTTAGTGTGTGTTAATGTACAGTACACACTTTGTTTGTGTGCATTGATGTGCAGTACACACTTTGTTTGTGTGCATTGATGTGCAGTACACACTTTGTTTAGTGAGTGTTAATGTGCAGTACACACTTTGTTTACTGTGTTAATGTGTTGTACTGGGCTGTTATTCATGTGAAATTGATTGACAATGTTGTATAATTCCTGTGAAGTGGGTTCAGTCAATAAATTGTGAATTTCTTCAGATAGACAGACGTCTTAAAGGAGACATATCATGCTTTTAAATCCTTCCTTTTTACATATAAATCATACAGCTGTGGTCTATATAAAGCGGAACTGCAATGCTTGGGTCTGAATTCCTCATTATTAGAGCTCCACAGGCCCCTTTTCTACCCCTTTTCTGATGTGCTTCTGAGAGCAACTCGTTTTGGGGCGGTCTCTTCAAATGCAAATGAGACACTTCATACCCCGCCTCCTCTCCAGGTTGCAGAGGTGACACTCGGTTCAACTCCACCCTGTTCGGCCATCTTTGTAGTTTGATAGAACAGATACAATTATCTAGCGGCGCAGAAACTTTATATTCACACATTATTTACAAAATGTCAACAACGGAAGATTTGTCCATCCAGCCATACATGTTGGAGCCAGAGTCGGACCCGGCGGAGTGAGATGAAAATGACGATGATGCACCTGAAGAACAACGTCTTCATATGGATGTAACGCAATGGTGTGTCACTATATTTACACTAAATTAAATCACGTAGGCCATATCATAGGATCATAGGATCTAAAACGAGCACACAGCGCTAACATATGAAGACGGTGCAACTGCTAATGCTAACAAAACAATGACAGGGACATCTTATCATCACACTTTTTAGTGTTATATACAGCTTACCGAAGTGCTCTGTTCGTTGTCTCCATAGATAGAAGGAACTGACCGCTCAATCAGACCAAGTCTTTCGGCAAATCCTTCTTTATACTGGCGGAGGTTGCTGAAGCAGTCGTCCTTGAAGTGCTTCGCGCACACAAAAATGACCTTACCCACAGATGTGGGTACATTTCTGTGAAAAATAAAACTCAACCAGGCACTTCGAAAAGGTTCTGATGCTGGGAGACGGTGTAACGAAGCTTGTGGGTTACTACATCCAACAACCGAACATTTCGACTTATCCTCTCGTAACTTCGGCATCCTTGAGGTTGGACTACAAAATCGCAGCGAGAAACAAAAATGGCGGATTGCTCGAAGTGTTGGACCTGGAGTCGATGTCCTAATCTGGCAGTTCTGCTGCGAATACTGTGACGTCATTGTTCAAAAAACTTAATAGAGAATAGAAAAATCGAAACCGATCGCAAAATATGACCAAAACAGAATATAAAGATATCAACGGAGCACCTGAAGAGACTACTTTGAACTTTTCTGTACTTCTAAACACTCTAAATATACAACAAAATGCATTTAAGGGCTAAAAAAGTGGATTTAGCATGATATGTCCCCTTTAATGTATCGTGGATGAAATTTCCAGAGATATACTGAGTAGAATCGCTGTATTGTGATAATACTTTTATCTTGGCCAAATAGGTTACTGGCTATACTCAGCCGTAGTAATGGTTATAAAAATAATATCAATAATGTTATAAGAATCCAGTATCTATAATACAATAATAAAATCTATAATAATAATAAACAGCATTAGATAATTATAATAAGGTAATATAATAATATAGCAATAATAATAGTCCAATGAGAATACCAATAAATATAAAATAAAATAATAATATGAGAATACAATAATTATAAGAATAGCAATAACAAAAATACTGTAGTAGTACAATTATACAATAATAATTGTCAAATGCAATGTATAGCCATGCACATCTGAACGTTTTCTGGGTTTCTTTTCTTCTTTCTCTCTCTCTCTCTCTCTCTATATATATATAATATATATATATATATATATATCTCGGTCTATGGCCCCGCTCCGCCTGCTTCTAGCTTCTGCAGCTCGACCAGAGCTTGAAGTCCGTGATTGTTGTGGTTGTTAGGTGACGTTTAGGACCACGGTGGGGGGAGGAGGGGGGCGATTACGTCATCTTTTTTTCCACGGATGATCGTCTTTGCTGAGCGTACTCCGCCGCATGTTTACTTTTTAGATGTCTTATCAAATTAGTTGTGTTAAACGAAGTAGTGGGGCTCCACCTCTCGGGACTGTGACGAAGCAAATAGTCCAACTGGCCGCTGGACTGGTTTGGTTGTCAACCTTAAAATACCTCCAGACTGCTGACATTTTATCCACTCAATGGTTTTAGACTGCTAACCTCAGTTTACGGCAGGTTGCAAACGGGGCTCGCTTTACGGCAGCTGACGGGAAAATATATATATTTTTTAAATTAGATCGGCGGGGCGATCGGCTGGATTTGCCGATTCCCGATCATTTACAAATCAGCAATATCGGCCCCGATCCGATATCTAGCGATCTGATCGGGACATCCCTACTTTAAACCAAAGTGTCTATGCTGTCCTCACAACACGTGACAGTGTGTTGCTAGACAGCCAGCGAACCATCAAAGAAAACACTGTGCACAAGGCTTGCTTTTCTTGTTTTAGTGATTTCTAGTGTGTGTGTGTGTGTAAATATGTGAAAGTGTGTGAAAGTGTGGTTACTGTAAACATACAGAAAAAAGAACAATTACTGTCTATACATGCATGGAAAACACACTGAATTCGATATACACATGTAACACAACAGTCACTACAACAACCGATGCATTTTGAACTATACATGACCCACAGATACTTACAAAGACGAAACTTTCCCTAGGCTCAAGTGTTAAGAGCGACACAGCGTGTTCCTGTGAAGTTTCAGCCACGTTTCTGTAGTACTGCTAGCTTACCTTCACCGAGAGACAAAACAGCAAAGATCGTAGAGCGAGAGGAACACTCACTCTGCTACAACAAAAAACGATCCTCTACGGAGAAGATGAAGATGTGTCACTACATTAACTATTTAACTATAGCACACTTTTTAACAACCTTAGAAACTTCAGGACCATATAATGTCTTTAACCTAAAGACATGACAGTGTCCCTCTCATTTTCTTTCTAGTTAATTTGGCACTTTTCTTGACAAAAGGCCAAACAAGTTGATCGTCACACTGATGGATTAATATCTCATCTATTGATCAAGTGATTGATGGAAAACAATCTTTAGATTCTTGTAAGTGCTGAGCTCTCAGCAGATTCTTTGACCTTTGGTAGTAAGTTCATTTTAAACTGTTGAATCTCTGTTGATTCTTTGACTTGGATGTGCAGCAGCACCGACTCCAAAGCACATTTTGTAGACGTCCTTGTAAAGCTTCACTTCCTCTCTTCCTGTTGTCCTTCTGTCACACATCAGCCCTGACACTGCCTCACTTCTTCAACCTCTCTGTGGACTGTCCATCCCTCTGGACGCTTGACCTCAGAGCCTCACCACCTCTGCTCTGAGCTTCTTCTCCTGTCTCTTCTCTCACATGTTCTGTCTTTTCTCTGCTGTGCAGACCTCCACCTCTCCTTTCCTCAGACCATTATGAAAAAAGGAAACGTCCTGGATACCATCAATGAAGTCCCCATCATCCATGTCTTCACCTTCCTCATCCCCTGTGTCAGACCGGCTGCTGGACTTCTGGACTGACCCCTCCTGACTCACCCTCTTAGAAGCATGAAGTGTCTGTGGGGAGTCATTCTTTACTCCCACAAATCTTCCTGCTGCTTCAGCCACAAACTTAATAACATCTGACCTTGATTTCTGCTGAACCGTATGGCTGTTAACGCCAGCGTTTCCACTCATTTAGTTTTAGATGTGATAAAATTATTCTCAATTCTTTGATTTTCCATGTACGGACGATGATTCTGGACACATTAAAGATGCATTAACGTTTTGTAAATGACGTCTTTAAAGTCAAAATCCTGATTTTATTTATTTTACTTTAATATAATATTTTCAGAATAAAGTCAAACTTCAGACTTTTTAAGTCTCCAAGGAGAAACTCACCACTTTGATAACTTTTCATCTGGTGAATACAACTATGTACATGAGTCAATGTTTTATCAGCATTATCAAATGTCATTGTCATTGTTAATGCTCTCATTGCTGCACTGTTTAGCGCTCTCGCTTGACAGAAGGTTGTGGGTTCAAATCCAGCTGGAGGTGTTTGTGGAATTTCCTTGTGTTTCCTCAGGGTTCTCTGGTTTCCTCCCACATTCCTAAAAACTGCATGTAATGTTAATGCTAAATGAAGTGTCTGTGTGTGTCCTGTGGAAGACTGATGACCTGTCCTTTCTCTTTTGAAACGTATTTTCATTGACGTCCATAAGACGTCCAGACAAGACGTGAAAACAACGTCCAAGAAAGACGTCTAAAAAACGTCATTCTGGCTCGTCTGAGGACGTCTTCTGGATGTCAAATATTGACGTCTATATGATGTCCAGAAAAGACATCCAGACAACGTCCAAGAAAGACGTCTAAAAAACTTTCATTCTGGCCCCTCTGCAACTGCAACGTGAAATAAGTGTCGGTCACGCTGCTGCTTCAACCAATCAGGTTTTGATATTGATGCTCTTTTTTTTTTAATTCATTAATTTTATTATATTTTATTTCATTTTGTACTTTATTGCCCAAATGGGGGAACATCCAAACAGAGCAAACAAACATCAAACAACAAAAACAAACAATTTTAACAGACGATGCTCACAAATAATACATTAGTATAATCTTAAGCTCCATGGTATGAACTTATAAAGATAACTATAACAAATACAAATAAGGATGACATTATTTATTTTAAAAGAAAAGTATAATTAAAAAAAAAGAAAACACAAAAGGGACGAGGGAAGCAGAGGGTCTCATTACTCTTTTTGGAATAATTCTTTAATTAACTCAATAGTTTTAATGCTTTATTTTGGTGTTTATGTTACTTAGTGTTTTAATGTGTTCTTTAAATTCAATATAAAACTGAACATAATCTGGGTTTACCTTTGCTAATCTGCATTTGCGAATGTGAAATTTTCCAACTAGAATTATTAAATAAACTATAAATTCTATGTCTTTATTTTTGTAAATAAAATATGCAATTACATGTTTACAATCAATTTGAGCATGATTTTAGTTTTACACACTATAAAATTCTCAATTTTAGTCCATAAGATAGTTGAATAGGAACAGTAAAACAATTATTGACTTAATGATTCATTTTCACTTTCTAAAAATTTGTATAAGTTTACATTTGTTAAATATATGTTGTGCAAAATATTAATATGTACTTACTTAATTTTATTGACAATACAAAATTTGTATGGCAATAACCAAGCTCTCTGCCAATCAATGTCTGTTAAGATAAAATTCCCAAAAGATTTTCCTCTGGGACTTATTCTCCTTTTCTCATAAAAACTGTTTCTTATATGTTTATTACTTCAGTTATGATTCAAAATGTCTAAACCTTTAATAAACAGCAGGTTTATGACACAAATAGATATTGGTGACTCAGGACCCGCCAGCAGGCCTCGGGTGACGTCAGCGTATTCAAGCCTTCTGATTGGTTCGTCAGAGAGTTCACTCTCCAGCGCCAGCTGACTGCATCTGGAGCGAGCTGCATTAACAATATTATAGTTGTGTTTATTTAATAGTGGTTTTGTCAACCTACAATGGCTAAAGGAGAAGATAAAGAGATTTGGTTGCAGATTTATTGTCAAAACATTTTTAAAGTGGGACTTTTCCTAGAGGTCATTGAACGCACCGCAGGGCTCCAAGCACACAGAGGTCCGGTACAATTTACTTGTGCTCACTACAAGTTCCATGGCAGGATTCAGGATTATGTGATTCGCCATTATATTATTTTCAAACCATGAAAAACAAACGTTTGTCACCGTCCACGGCCCCCAGGAATTCTGGGAATAACAGTGGCTTTTTTTATGAAGCTGAAACAGAAGGAGACTTGAACTTTGATTCTTTTCATCATAAAGGTATTTATTCTGGCAACACGAGTATCAATCTGTGATGCAAAGGCTTTTTATACTGCATCTCTGCATGATGACCTGGTTTTTGTAGCCATAAAAAAGTGATTGAGGGGTGGATTGACTCAGACCAGCACTAGTGAAGGCCAAGGTCTGAAATGCAAGGCTGCCACTGTTACAATCTAATCCTACCATTTATAGGACATGCAAATATGTTTCAACTTCCAGCTTTTATTGAACGATATAAATAAGGATGTGAGGATATAAACACTCTCATATACTATTTTTCCATTCATCCATCTTCTAAACCGCTTTGCCATGATTATTTTATTGTTGTAAAAAAGTCATGAAAGACCAAAGATTGAGGTGAAAACTGTCTTTATTTTGTCAAAGCTTGAAGAAAATGATGATGAAAGAAGATGAATATTGATGAAGTCAGTTTGCTTTGATGATAGAAGAAAGTGAAAGAGGGTGAATGACAGAGGTGAGATCAGTGTGAGAGTAAAAGCAGTGTGAGAGTCCCAGTGAGTCCGGTCAGGACTGGGAACACTGGTCTCTCCTCAGTGTCTCTCTGAGGGGAGTCTGGGAGCCCCGGGTGGCCTCACAGGTCACAGAGCCCACCTTCCTCCACTGGTCTGCAGGGAGCCTCAGGGTGCTGCTCCAGCTGTAGAGGCCGTCCTTCTGCAGCACCCCGGGGCTCCTGCTCTCCTCCCAGCTGCTGCTGCTGCTGCTGCTGCTGCTGTCCTCCACCTTCCAGCTCAGACTCCAGTCTGAGGGGAAGCCCTCGTTGGCCAGGCACATGAGCGTGGCCTTCCCCTGCTGCAGCTCCTCTCTGGAGGGGGGCAGCACCGTCAGGGTGGGGCGGGTATCACCTAGGAGACACCAATCAAATTAGAGGACAGGGAGCACCCAGCTGTCAATCAACCAGCACACACCTGGACAGCTTTAGTGGGAGACAGCTGATTTGGTCCTGGAAGAAGTTGCTGTCAGAGGCTTTTTCTGCTCCAGCAGTCACTCACTCACACATTGTTTCACTTCCCTTTAAGAAGCCTCTCATGCACATCAGCACAGAGAGAATCATCCAACACTTTGACCTGAAATACCTCAAACTACACAGGAAGGAACACAAGCTGATGTCTCGACGTTTACTCTTCATTTGCATCAACGTTATCAGAAAGTTTACACTTTACAACTTATGACTGGAAACTTTAACATGAACTTCAAATCTAAATTAATATTTTCAAATCAGCATTTCTATTTTACTGTAAAATAACAATATTAATGATGCATTTTAAAGTAACAAGAGAAACAGAATTGGGAAACATTCTATAGAACCAAGAATAAATCCAGCTGTGATGAAGAGACACTCAATAAAACAAGAAGAATAAAACCTGCACACATTCCAACACAAACACATTTCAAACAGTGGACATGTCAACTAAAACTCAGCCCAAAGACAGACCAGTGCACCAGAAATGTCCCTTAATACACAGGTCAGTGTAAAAACAGCTTCAACATGAGACTGGTAGAGTTAAAACAGTGTGTTCCACAGCCATCAGGCTCTAACTGAGCACATTTAAAGACTGACAATATCTTTTGTTTTGTCATTTAATCCTAATGAGATTTTAATCCGGTGTAAATTTAAAACTAATAACTTTTCTCTGTGATCAAATTAAAGTGAAACAGAGCTGAGCTAAACTACATGAAATCAATGGAGATTAAAACTTGATCACTACAATAATTATTAAGAAAAAAAAACATCTTTCTAATCTCAAATCATTCAAAACAAGGTTTAATGTATGAATTTGAATTATTTAGTTGAAAGTATTAAAGGAGAATAAACTTACTTCCAACATCCAGTCTGGTTCCTCCACCGAACGTGTACCACAGTGATACAAACTCATTGAGCCGCTGTACAAAAACCTCTGACTGTAGAGAGACGCCACTCTCTGATTCTGAAACCAACAAACTCACCAAAACAACTTTTACCACCTGATCCTAACGGAACACAAGAGAACAGTTCTTTCATCTGCAATGTCTACTTGAAATACATATATTTATAGAGATTGTTTTAAAGATTATTTTCTATTTTTTCTATTATGTCTATTGGAATTTATTCCTGAAGGGATTTAACAGCAAAATTAGAAATTTAACTTTAAAAACCACAGACATATCTTTAATTATTCAGTTTAATTCCTGAATATTCTCATGAAAGTTTGAATCCAGAGTGAAAGTGAGAGATGAAAGTGATCCAGGTCCCTGTTGGAGTCAGTCAGAACATTTCCATAGAGCCACTTTGCATCAGCAGCACCATGCTCCAGTGCTCTGGGAGAGTTTATAGTCCTGACAGTTGAAGACTGGATGACTGACAGCCGTCCTTCATGACAACAGAAGACAGAGAAATCCTCCTCATCAGAAACATGAGTGTGATCTGCGTCCTCATCTGGACTCTCCTCTGCTGCTGCTTCACAGGTAAAGTCCAGAGAATCAAACTCCTCTCCTCTGTCAACATCCGTCCCTCTGAAATGAAGCCCACAAAACCATGAGGCTGCTTGATGTTTCTGTCTGTGTTTCCTCAGAGTCCAGAGGCCAGGTCACAGTGACTCAGCCTGCAGCAGTCAGCTCTGCTCTGGGAGCCTCCGTCACCATCACATGTAGGACCAGTCAGAAAGTTTATGGCTCTGACCGTTTAGCCTGGTACCAACAGAGAGATGGACAACCTCCTAAAAGGCTCATTTACTGGGCCAACACTCGAGCATCAGGGACTCCAGATCGTTTTACAGGCAGTGGATCAAACTCTGACTTCACTCTGACCATCAGTGGAGTTCAAGCTGAAGATGCTGCAGTTTATTACTGTCAGAGTTATCATTACATCAACAGTCAGTGGGTGTTCACACAGTGAAAAACCGTCATACAAAAACCTCCCTCAGTCAGACTGAACAGAAACTGACTGCTGCACACTGATACACTTCACTGAACACACACACACACACACACACACACACACACACACACACACACACACACACACACACACACACACACACACACACACACACACACACACACACACACACACACACACACACACACACACACACACACACACACACACACACACATTAGAAATCTCTAACATAAACTGAACTAATGAATTTATTTATTGAGATCAGATGTTTCTTCACCAGAGGCGGTGGTGTTTCAACATGTAAATACTTGGTGGGGAGATTTTATTTCAGGTCTACTGAGCGCAGAGTTCAACACCACTTCATACCAAACTAAAGTTTGTGCAGAAGTTTTTAGCTCCAACATCTTTATGACAACCATATACTGTAGGATCCCATCTTGTGAAAAGGTTTAACACGGGGAATAGCCTCTGATTAAATCATTTAATAAACTAAACTGTGTCTCGGTGGGGAGTTCAACACGGGCCGACTGATTGCAAGGAAAGAATTCCTCCACTCGACGAGCAGCATATTGATTTACAAGTGAGATTCTTACACAGATTTTATTATGACCTTACACTCACTTTACCTCCAGTTTCTCCTCTAAAGTCAGAGTTTTAAATTTATACACCAGTAAATAATCAACCTCATTCATTTGGATTCTTAACTGTTAGCTCTCGCGGCGCATAAGCTGGCGTCACAACTCACTCTGGTTCTGTCAAGCAGTGCCTCCATTGACGCCAGCCAATCAGCTCTGAGCTTCTAAATCATCCTGGAGCAGGGCTTCGGGCTGCAAGCCCCACTCTCCATAAAGATCATGTGATCTGAATGAATGTACCACAGCCTGAGCATGAACACTTACATCTGACTGCATGAAATACAAACTGCATTGAGAGAGAGGAGCTCGTCCAACTCATGCAACCATCAGTGTGGATCAGGAGAAAACTCAGCCTGAAGCAGCAAGAGGAGACCAAGAACCAGGAAGTTCAATCCTCACACACAAATATGCAACTCAGGAGGAAGCTATATTCACAGAAAATAAAATACTATAGATGATCTTAAAGGATTAATAATGTACTTTGCCTGCAGTTATTTTTCACTGGTTCATCAGGTGGTGCTCAGCTCCACCTGCCCCTAATGACCAACTGCTCCTGACCAGAGGTATTAATAATCATTTCCTGGGGAATTGCACCCCAGGAAATCCGGGCCGTTTTCCAATTCTTAGAGTGCCAGTGTGTACTCGCCTACGTCACGAGTAACTACTTGCAAGGTGTCCTCGCAAGTGCGGAAATGCAAATTTACGGGGACGCATCGCGCTCAACAAACAATTGGAACACGAGCGTACTCGGCATCACAGTTGTAAGAAGCACACGTAGTGGAGTTACAAAACATCACAAAACGTAACAAAAACCAATGGAATGAGTGGTGGCTGCTGCCATGGCAGGTATGATGTACCGTGAAGCCGAGGAGGAAGCAGCACGACTGCGGAGGGAGAACCAGGAGAGATTAGACAGGGTGCGGAGGAGGAGGAGGAGGAGGAGGAGGAGGAGGAGGGCCCTGATAGCTCACCTCTCTGGTTGGGTAGGTGGCCTTAAAAACTTGGCTGATTTGTTCATGACATGTTAGGATGAGAACTTATTTGTACCTTTTCTATCAAATATGATGTTTGTAGTACAGTGTTAGTATTACTTCTCGCCCCCTGTCCTCCTATACTGCCTTTCTATTACTATTCATCTGATTGGACGTAAGCTAAGAATAAAAGGTGAACAGTAATTCCCCACTAATAACACTATTATTTTACTGTTTGTTTTACTGAGTGTCTCTGATGTATTTCAAACGAAATAACCAGCATTCGACATACCTTCTCCTCATGTCTTCTATCATTAGGATGTACTGTATTCCACTTTGTGTACTATACATCCTAGTGAAGCACATAAATCATTAGTAGTAATCATTTCTCTTTAGAGTAAATCCAGAAATTCATACATGGCTGACACTGTGGAGCAAAGTAAGATATTGAGCATAAACAGAGCAAGTCAGAAGTACAAGGAAACTTTATTGAACAAACAACATTACTTACAAAAGTAAAAGCACAAATAAGTTAGAAAGTGAGAAACATGAACTTCAAAACAATGACATGTTTTTAAACTTTTCTAAAATTCTCTCTTTTATTTACCAGGAGCAGAGGCCCCTGCAGCGATATGCACAGGTTAATAACACTGTGCCTATCCTGGACCCTTTCTTCTCTGGAGGGGACGTGACACCAGCCTTCAGGGTTTCCAGGGAGAGCATCGTGAGGCTCACACAAATGCTGCCCCGGGAAAAAACCCATGGATGGAGTCATGAGCTGGAGGTGCTGGTGACCATTTACTGGCTTGCCTGCTGTGACTCCTATGGAGTCACAGCAGACGTCTTTTCTGTGCCACAAACAACAGTGTGGCGGATCATCCACAACACTGCTGACGATCTCATGACCATCATTCATACTGTGATCCACTTTCCCAGACAGGAGGAGATGGAGGACATCGGAGCTGCTTTTGTCCGCCTGGCCGGCCATCAGGCATTCTGCCGTGCTGCTGGGGCCATTGATGGATGCCACATATGGGTTGTTCCTCCTGCAGAGCCACAAAAGAAAAGTTATTACAACAGGAAACTTTTCCCCTCCATCATCCTGCAGGGCATTTGTGATGCCAAAGGGACATTTCTTGACGTGTACATTGGCAACCCGGGATCTGTGCATGATGCCCTTGTCCTGTGCAGATGCCCCATGTACCAGAATGCTCTGTACCCCAGCTGGGTACTTCCTGCTGGGTGATGGAGGGTATCCCTGCCTGCAGCGCCCAGTCTCCGTAATGACACCTTACCGCCAACCTGTTGCAAGTAAGAAAGCCTTAGCTTAATAATCCCAAACATGAACACTAACGATACACAACAACTTCTTACCATGATGACATCACAATATATCAAATGTTTTCCATGTGAATTTTGATTGACAGGCCAGGTTGAAGCCCGGTACAACACATACCACGCCAAAGGGAGAAATATAATAGAGCGCACCTTTGGAGTTTTGAAAACCCGTTGGCGCTCTATTTTCCTGAGAGCTCTGGAAATCGTCCTGACTTTGCACCGAAGGTGGTTGCTGCCTGCTGCATCCTCCACAACATCTGTGCTGCAGCAGGTGACATCATTGAGGCAGAGGATGGTCCAGCGATGGAGGATGGAAACGGCCCAGATGATGCTGAGGACGACCAGAGGGACCTGGCAGGAAGACGCATGCGAGCGAGACTCGCTGCCCAGCGGTCTGCTCCTGAAGGGCGACCTGCATGCCTCAGTGAGCATGACTACATCTAGACAGGAAGTAGTTGTAGTCATGCTCACTATTGTGAATGTATGTATATAGATGGAGATAGGGATAGATAGAGAGATAGATAGGTGTAAACATTATTGTTATTCATCTTTTACCATATTGTACTTCTTGTTTTCACAAATTAGAGCATATCACTGTAAATAATTGTATAGGGCTGCACAATATTGGATGTAACATGTTTTTTGTTTGTGTAATAATAAACACACAGTTGCATTGCAGAACAAATTGCTCGGGTGGATTTCGTCAATCATAATTTATTTACACGTTTTTCAAACAGAGCGAGATATCTCTCAGCTCTTTCCTCCGCTGCTTTCTCTCTCTCCTGTGCTCTCGCCATGTACTGCCTCTCCCTCTCCTCCTCTCTCTCCGCCTGCTCCTTCAGGACAGCATCGTTGTCCCTCCCTCGCCTCTGTACTCTGTGGCTGGCCGGGGCTTCGTCTGGGGTGGAAGAGGTAGAGGCTACAGTGCTGACAACGCCACCTGTAGTGGCAGTGAGGTTTGCAGCAACAACCAGGGGCGGAGTGATGGAGTGTTGCCCCCGGAGTGCAGCATCCATATCCCCATACCACTGCCAGGTGGCAGCGGTCACACTACCTGCCTCGACCCCTTTTCACGTTGGCGGGTCCCTAAGCTCCTGAAAATAGTATTAAAATAATAATAGTACATATATTAATTAATACATTGAGAAGCTAAAGGTGCGTTTACACATAAACAAAGACAAGTTACAAAATGCACCGTCTCAATTCTTGACCCCAGATCACCATTTGCACCTAAATTTATGCTTCAGGTCAGAGGAGTCACGGACAGTTATCATGCGTTACAATTAATATCACGAAATGAAGACGAATCATGGCGGGCCATCATGCACGGACACCTACATGGTTCTGTGCCGTTGGGCATCGTCACTTTCTCTCATTAATCTGTCAGGAATGTTGCGAATTGGGAGAATATGAAGATTATATTCGCAACTCTTAGTGCCACTGTGTATGCGCACCTTCAGTGTGTAAACATACTCACCCTGCTGAAGCTCACTTCTTTTCAGGGCCACTGCATCTGTTCCGTTGTCTGTGTTACGTGTCATATATGATTACCTTGTATTTGGCCTTCAAATTGTCCCACTTCTTCTTGGCCTGTTTGGCCGTCACGTCCGACCTGTCACAAACTCTCTGATACGGACATAAAAACAAAAAGACTTACACACTACCACTTCAAGTTATTTATACATGGATGAATATATATGCATGCAATAATTCAAGCATTCAAAAACAACACTCACTCCCATCCACATCTGGATGACTTCCTCTTCCCTGTGAAGAGGAACTCATTGTCAGTTCGCCACTGGATCAGGGCTTTGGTTTCCTCAGTTGTCCCTTGATTAAGATAGTACATGGTGTTAGTTTGAATCTACAGCATCCTCCAGTGTAATGAGTTGAAGACTTTTGCACAGTTAAGACAAAGCAATGTGGTCAGTAGTACCTTCACCTCTCATTTTAAGCATTAACGTCAAATGTAATAGCTTTGAACATGATCTTCCCCCTCAGCCGAGCAGATTTGCTTAGTAACTAATTTAAATTCACACAGACACCATTAAGTTTCACACAAAATACTTTATATCTCATGTTTGACCACTGTAGAAAAATCTCAGCCAGCCGTCTGGATGCACAATCTCCGAAAACGTTGGAACAAATGTTCTATTAAGTGTGATTTAAATATGTCGACCTCATTTCAACATTTTAAACAGCTATATTGGCGCGTAAAACACTCATAAAACTACACTCTGTTGAACAATGAAGCTTATATTTTACATTGTGTATTTTTGTTGTTTTAGGTTGATGTTATTCTCTTGTTGATATTGTTTGTGAACAAAAGCTTTCTCAGTTCTGCAGTGATACTTTTGTGCAGATTTCATTTTCCCTGCATATATTGAGTGAGTTCATAACAAGTCATTTCTATTTACCTACAAACTTTGTCCTGCATTTTATTATGGCCAAATCATTCAAAGATCATGAAAAAAGCTTTCATTTTATTTTCATTCAGATTTGCATATTGATGATGATTCACTTCATAAGTAATGGCACATTGTTCTCCCCGTACTTTAAAGTAGATGAGCTGCTTTTCTAAGTAAAAAGTATCTGCAATACTGGCCGTGTACTTCAAACACTCCTATTCCCTCCTCCTACTCCCCATGTCTCCAAAGCTGCTTCTTCATACTGAAACCTACTGGATATAGGGGGAACTGCAGGTCAGTATTGCTATTGCATCCATCCATCCACCCATAACAAAACCCCTTTAATGCCAAAGATGTTGATCATTTTATTCTCAACTCATGATGATCATTCAGTAAGTCGTATTTTTCTATAAAATTATCCAGTCTGTTTACATATAATGTTTTAAAGTTGTTGTTTTTTTCTCAAACTGAGGAAACAAATTCTAGAATTTCAGATTATGTATTTGTCTACAGTTTTATAGCTTGGAACCACCTTGGTTATTTTCATCCTGTCAGGAAAAATAACTGTTAAAAGGGATCTATTGCATATATAAGTAATTGCTTAAGTATACGATCTATTACATCTTTTACACAAGACATATCAATTGTTAGAATCACTAGACTTTTAAACTTTCTGTGCACTTCTGAAACATCACTTTCAAAAACTCAGTCTAGAAACATTGAAATACTGTTTTGAAATGTAAAACCAAACAGACAGTCTCATACATGAGGTTTAATTTCCTTTGTCATCTACTGAAACATGGTGTGACTGTGGTACTCAGTAGTGTAAATGTAATCAATGAGAGATTTGTACAATTCAGAAACTTTTCAATATAGAAATCTTAAAATATGAGTTACTTAAAGATTAAAGTCATTGAAAGAACTTAATGGTTTAAATCTCATTTAAAATGGTCTTTTTGCACAACTTGCTGTTTCTTAACAAGCTTAACAGCCTCATCTAATGTCTCAACACTCAACAGTGTGCTTTAAGAAAGTACCAGAAAACAATAAAGACCATGTCAGCAGTACATAGAAGGTTCTACATAGTATCATTCAACAGGCTTCCAGTAAGGATACTGTTATTGAAAACAGACACACTTCACAAACTACAGACCCACAATTCTCCCAAATCCTAGAAAAACTCTTCAACGACATACTAGATACATTCAGAGAAATGAAATCTAATTCATTAAATCTAGGTCAAACCAAAATCATGATATTTGGAAAATATGAAATAAATAAACAGGTAAAGGTTCAAGTAGAGGGTGTAGATAGAGAAAAGGTGATTGAAGACAAATTTCTAGAAAAATGTAAGGATGAGTACGAGCACATTACAACTCTACAAAGCTGATCTCCTTTGATCTGAGCGTCTCCATGGCTCCAGTGCTGATCTCCTATCAGATCAAAGGAGATCAGTGCCTTTTGCCATGGAGATGCTCAGATCCAAGATTTCCTCCGACTTTGATCTCCGTTGATCTCCATCCGGTGCCTCTCCCATCCACTTTGTGATGAAAGGCTCATGATTGTTCTTTTTCACAACCTTGGTGATGACGTCATCATTAGATTCAGGTATGCTGAAGCAGGCAGAGAACTAAAACATGCAGGACACCAGCACTCTCTGACCCAGTTTGGACACCCTGTCTTAAACCATCAAGAGACAGCTTAGTTTTATCCTACTGATGACGTGTTGCTGCAATAGTCATCTTGCTCAGTTTCAAGTTTTTTCCCACAGACAACAGAGCACTCTGTAACAGGATTTGACAGATAGTGACGGGGCGCGGCCAGCAGGGGGCAGCAGCGAGGCTGACTTGCTCTTTGACTGTGTGACTGTGGTGACCAAATCCAGGGGACGTATTACATTGGTTATTGATGTAGCTTAAAGAGGTGGAACAGATTAAACATTCAGATGAAACAATCAGCAAATAAAAGTCAAATGAAGAAAACGTACAAGGGCGTATTAGTCAATGATATCAGTGATTTCATGTGTTTGTTTTTTTACTATTTCCAATAAAAACCACAGAAAGATTAAAACAGACAACAGATAGATATCATTACAAATGAGTCAGAAGAGAGGAATCCCTGGATAAACTAGTTATTGAGGTACAATCGGATGACTGGGAACTCATTTATAAAGGAAAAGACGTCCTGTCACTATGAGTGTACAATCAAACAATACAAGAGAAAGTGAAATATGGATCTGGACTCTGGGAGCAGTGGGCGGAGCTGAGGTTGCACCGTGAGAGAGAGAGAGAGAGAGAGAGAGAGAGAGAGTGTGTGCACACCAAGAGAGAGACTGAGACAGAGACTGAGTTTTACACTCGGACTTGGACTTGGAGTGGAGTGGATTAGACTGGAGGCCCAGGCACATGACCACCTCAGCCTCCACTCAGAGCCCAGACCAGCTGTTCAGATTTGGACACTTGGAGATGAGAAGCGGGAGGCTCCATGATTCCTGTTCATGCAGAGGTTTTATTTCCCTTTGCCACTGAAGGCAACACACTCACTAGTCACCAGTCCACAGATGAAAACACAAAATCATTTGTGTACACAGAAAGTCCAGTTAAGATGGAGACGGGTTGTGAATGACACAGATGCTACTGGTACAGTATGAGAGTCTGACTGCTTTCAAAAGGTCCAGTGATCATACAAGCGTATCAGTCACTCTCATACTTTCTCATGGTTCTATTGACAATGAGAAGCAACAACACAACACTACTGCTTGGACATGTTTGCTGGATCACATCATGGATGGATGGATGGATGGATGGATGGATGGATGGATGGATGGATGGATGGATGGATGGATGGATGGATGGATGGATGATGGATGTAATATACAGACATGACTTATGTTCACTCTGGAGGTGAGGACTGATGTTCCCTTCCACAGGGAGAAGCTGCTGGTAGCTCACTCTCTATGTTCCTCTGGAGGTGAGGGGGGAACTCCTGTTCTCACTTTCATTGTCACTTTAATTTGAAAAAAACATATATTCTATTTTCACCAAGATGTTAGTGAGTTAGTTTTACCAGTAAATGGCTGCTCCATCCTCACTTCTCCTATAACCAGGCCCAAACACACACACACACACACACACACACACACACACACACACACACACACACACACACACACACACACACACACACACACACACACAACAGCCGGGCCTCCTGGGGGTCGTTTGGAGGGTCATAATTTATTTACACATGTTATAGATAATATCAAAGTAAGTGGTGTATTAATCAATGATATCAGTGATTTCATGTCTGTTGGTTTTAGTTTTTTTTACTGTTTACAATAAAAACCACAGAAACATTAAAACAGACAACAGATAGATGTCAGCACAAATGAGTCAGAACAGAGCAGTCCCTGGAAAAACTAGTTATTGAGGTACAATCAGATGACTGGGAACTCATTTATAAATACAAGAGAAAGTGAAATATAAAGATGTTTAATGGATGACAAAGGGCTTAAAAAATGCATCCAAGGAGAAGAATACATGACATAGAGAATCCGATAAATGATGAACGAAGGAGATGGAAACTAAATCCAAGAAATGTAAAACAAAGTTCACTCATAAGATGAGAAAATGTAAGAAGAATTCTTTTAAGGAACGTGAAGTTTAAATGTCATACTCAAGTCAAAATATTCCACATCAGATACATTTTTTTGTTGTTGGTTTTGTTGTTGGTGGTTGTTGTTAGAATAAATAGTTTGAGATGAGGAAATCATTGCATGTTTCCCCTGAAGAGTTTTACTTTCATGATATGTACTTCAGTACGTGTTGCAGGTAAACAAACAGTAGTTTTTCCTACGTAGTGTAAAAAGAGTGAAAAATGAAATTACGACTCATTCATGTTAAATAAAAAATACTGGATAACAAAAGCCATTGGATTCATGTCAACATTTTACTTCCATTTCTTCAAAGTTCACATCTGCTCATACAAGATTTTTAACGTCACATTTTTCAGAACACAAAAAGCAGCATTGTTAGAAATAATAATGAAATGTGCTTCTTTAACATTCATTATCAAGCAGGGACCTTTTGTCAGCCTCTGTGCAGTTCAACACAAATGGAAACCAAACTGATTGAAATCTTCTCATTTTGGTGACAAACCAGAAACTAAATGATTTCCTGAAGCGTCTCAACAGGGTTTAAATCAGCAAGTTGAATTCAAACTGGATGATACCTTGTGATTTTGGGCTCAAGCTGGACTTCCTGAACCAGATCTGTTGTAGCTCCATTCCCGTCTCCACCTGTCCACATGTCCAAGTGTCCTTCAGCAAGACACTGAACCCCAAACTGCTCCCAGTGGATGGACTGAGTGCCTTGCATGGTCGCCGCCTCCATTGGTGTGTGAATGAATGGGTGAATGTGATCAACAGTGTAAAGCACTTTGGGGACTGCTAAAGGCATCTGCATCCTCCCATAAGAACAAGAAGAAAGGTTCAGAGGTGACGTCAGCCAACTGCTGAACAAAATGCTTGTTCAGCAGGAGAGTTCATACTCTTACCCCCTCACAGCTGACACTTCTGTAAAACGTTTTAACTTTTCAACTGCAGCTTATTTCTCACTTCAAGCGTTTTCACAAATACATTTCTCTGAAGTGTTTCAGTAAGAAAAGAGAACGTTTGTGTCCAGGACATGATGTTGGTCTGGTTGGAACTGACAGCCCGGACGGTTGGTACTGCTGAACAAAATGTCTCTGGCCAGAAGGAGCTGGCTGAAGAAAATGACATAATTTAGTTCGGCAAGACTCTGGAGTGCCGAACTTTCTTCTTGTTCTTATGGAGGATGAATCGGCTTTTATACGGTGGAAAAGCACTTTATAAATGAAATCCATCCACACATCTCATAGAGTCTTTCATGATTTCATCTCTTTATAGTTTTTCATGTGTCGCCGCAATTTACTACTCCCACATTTCAAAAGAATACGGCTTCTGACCTGTGTGTATTCTCTTGTGTATCTTTAAATCATTTGATCCACTGAAACTTTTCCCGCATGTTTCACAAGACTACGGCTTCTCACCTGTGTGTATTCTCTTGTGTCTCTTCAAATCATTTGATCCACTGAAACTTTTCCCGCATGTTTCACAAGAATACGGCTTCTCACCTGTGTGTATTCTCTTGTGTATCTTCAAATCATTTGATCCACTGAAACTTTTCCCACATGTTTCACAAGAAAATGGCTTCTCACCTGTGTGAGTTCTCTTGTGTTTCATCAAATTACTCTGTTGATTGAAGCGTTTACCACATGTTTCACAAGAATACGGCTTCTCACCTGTGTGAGTTCGCTTGTGAGTCATTACATCTCTCTGTTGAGCAAAACGTTTTTAACATGTTTCACAAGAAAATGGTTTCTCACCTGTGAGAGTTCTCTTCTGCACCAACAAACCATCCTCTCCAGTGTAACTTTTAACAAAGATTTCACTACTTTTCTTCTTATCATTGAGAGTTATTAAATTCTGACGTAATTTACGTTTTTTCTCGACAATATTTCCACATGTTTCCTCTCAAAGAAGCTTTTCACATTCAGCCTGCTTCTCTGACACAGGGAACTTGTCCACACAATCACTCTGAAACATGCTTCTTCTTTTCATCTCTGCATTTCTAGTTGATTCTGAGTCAACATGTTTTTTCACATCATGGACTTCAGAGTCATGAGAGAGGAACTGCTCAGTGTCTGGTACTTCTTCTGGTTCACTCAGGGAACTTTGCTCCTCAATAGAAGGAACCCTAAAGGTATCACCTTCAAAATTCAGTATATGCTGCTCTCCCTCGTGGCTGGTACCGAGTTCCTGGTGCTCCTCAATCTGTGGAGGTTCTGGTTCTTCTGGCTCCCCTTTGATCCATGGAGGTTCTGGTTCCTTTTTGATCTGTGGAGGATCTGGTTCTACTGGTTCCTCTTTGATCAGTTGAGGTTCTGGTTCTTGTTCCTCTTTGATCTGTGGAGGTCCTGGTTCTTCAGGTTCCTCTTTGATCTGTGGAGGTTCTGGTTCTTCTTGTTCCTCTTTGATCTGTAGAGGTTCTGGTTCTTCTGGTTCCTCTTTGATTTGTGGAGGTTCTGGTTCTTCTGGTTCCTCTTTGCTCTTTGGAGGTTCTGGTTCCTCTTTGATCTGTCTAGGTTCTGGTTCTTCTGGTTCCTCTTTGCTCTGTGGAGGCTCTGGTTCCTCTTTGATCTGTGGAGGTTCTGGTTCTTCCTGCTCCAGACTGGAGTTTGTTTCCAGTTTAAAGAACTGCTCTTCCCTACAGCCACGGTGCAGTTGGAGCTCTGGAGAGACAAAAAAGTACAAAATAAAAGTTACATTACTTCTACAGTTCCCGCTTTAAAATGACTCAGACTAGTAATTTGATTACAATAAAATCACCAGAGGCAATTATGGCATTAAAGGCAGATCTTATAAATCACATCTGGCAGGACCTTTTTGTAGACGATACTAATTGTTAGAGAAATCTGGTTTTGTCTCATAAATAATGATGTGTAATTTTGCAGTCTGTGTTATAGTATGACCCGTGTCAGCACTTTTGGAACCCCTGTGCTACTTTTGCTGACCTTCAATGCAGACTCAAAACAATTCAGCCTTTAAGAAGGAGCTGTCTGACTTCAGAGTAAGAAGAACTCTTGGACAATCATGCAAAGGTTCTACTGTGACTTTGTCTCTTCTTGCAAGAATAATGTAATAACATTCTCTTATAGGAAGAATTGAAACAATCCGGATGAATGTTTTGCCAAGGCAGCCATTTTTTTTCCAATCCTCACCAATTCAGCTCCCAAAAGAAACATATAAAAGATAATAGACAAACTGATATCAAAATGTATTTGGAGAAATAAAAAGCCAAGAGTAAGGTATACACTATTACAGTGCCCGAAAGAAAAAGGTTTGAATTTACCTAACGTAAAAAAATATTATTGGGCAGCACAATTAAGAATCATAAATAAGTATGAGGAGACAGGATGGAGAGATATGGAACAAATCTCATGCCTGAACGTAATATTAGAATGTTTACCTTTTTATTACAAAAAAACTAATGAATGAATTAAAGATAAAAAACAAATGTGTTAAAGGAACAATGAAAATATGAGCAGCAATAAAAAAGACAATGAAAATGTCTAGTTCAATCTGCAGGGCGACTAAAATAGGAAAGAATTTAGATTTTATTACTTCAACCATAAATGGGGGATTTCATCGGAGGGAATCCAAATGGCTGCTCTATATTAGACGGCCTTTCAAAAAGGGAAAATATGAAACCATTTGAGCAGCTTAAAAATGAATTTGACCTGCCAACACAAGACTTTGATCAATTCTTACAAATTAGAAGCCGTCTTCTAAAAACACAAAGGATGGGAATTTTTAGGTAAAGAACCAAATGAAGTAGAGAAAGTACTAATGACCAAGCTGGAGAAGAAGAAGAAAGTCATTTCAAAGCTTTAGAAAGCAGCTGAACAAGACAACAACATGAACTTTAAATAGAAATGGTAAAGTGAAAGAAAGAAGATTTGGGGGGAATCATTTAAAGAAGGACATCAAATGTTTAGGAGCATTATATGGAAAGAAGGTGAATGAAATTAAAAACACAAGATTTTCTGGTCCCACTAAATATGTCAAAATATAGTAAAACATCTGATAAATGCTGGAGGGGTTGTGGTCCAGTAGGAGACTAGAGACATATATTCTGGGACCGTCCCAAACTCGTAGAATATTGGAAAAATATACAGAAAGAGATCAAAAGAATCTTGGATGAAAACATTTATTTAGACCTGAAATGATTTTTATTGGGTTTTTTACCCAAAAATGTCTCAACAAAGAATCAAAAAATGATTAGAACATCACTTATTAATCAAAAATAAAAGACTGGAGTGTGCTGGCTGGAACCAAACCCCCCCTGCATAAAGCAATGGTGGGACAGAATCCAAGATGTGCTGAATATGGAAGAAGGAAGAGCAAGGTTCAAAAACAAAGGGAAGGAATGTGAAGACCTGTGGTCTCCCTATATACAAAGGAGGATTCAAACAGAATCACCCCACAAGGGACTTAGTTCATTATTTACAAACCACTCTCATTAAGATCTACTGGTTTGTTTGTTTTGATTTGAATTAACATATCTAACTAAGGTATTTACTTGTTGTGTTTGCATTAAGCAGATTTGTTTTAGTATCATTTCATTACATTATTTAGAAATTTAAGAAGCGGGTGTCTGGACACATGGTGAAAGGGGGAGAAGAATAAAGAGGTATAAAGGGAGACATACATTCTAGGAAGGAGACGGAGGGCATCCATCTTTCTCTTTCTTTTTCCTTCTCTTGATTGGATGGAAGGTTTTTTAACAGACCTTCAGTACGGCTGTTTGTATGGAGGGACGGCTGTTTAAAGTAGGAATGGAAAAGAGAAGTTTCATTTATCAATAATCTATTTATTTATGTTTTCATTTACTTAATGACAAAAGACTATATTAATAGGAGGAACAGAGGAGGAAGAGAAGGGAAGGTCCCACATTTGTTGACGTTTTCATTTAGTTGTTTGGTTCTTTTTGTTTTTATGTCCTTCTAAACGGATATTGGAAATGTATTTGTAAGATAAGAAGACTGCATGTACCATACTCATATACTTATTTGAAAAAATCAATAAAAAAAGGAAGTGCAACAGATCTTTTTAAACATCTTAGATGTTCATATTTCTAAAAATGTAGTTGCTGAAGTATTTTAACTTTATAATTCTCCCATGTTGTCATTTCCAGCCTCACTGTTCCAGAGACAAGAGGTTTACATTCTTCCAGGTGCTTTTGCCTCCATGTTGGTTTCACTGATACTCAGAGACAATCGTCTTTTAATATGGAAACATGGAGCCAGGACGTGTCTGCATCCTGAGGCTGGAGGCTGGAGGCTTGAGCCCGCCTTTGGAGAGAGGAGGGACTATTCTCTGCTGTGATTGGACTGGAGAGGACAGGAAGTGACCAAACACAGGAAGTTGCCAACAATGTAAAACCACTGAAATCAGAAATGATTAAGAAAAATAACTTGAAGCAAGTTTGACTTATTTTCTCTTATTTTGTATTACTGGTGTTCAAGGTAACTTTATGGGACTTTTTAAGGGAAAGGCAAAAATAAGCCTTTTATTTTTTAACATAGTGTCAAAACATTTCAGTACTATAAACTGAAAGCACCAAATTTTAAGTTTTGCACTGTAAATGAAATAAACCATTCATTCATCAAAAAATGTGGGACTCAAGCAGTGAAACTGAAAACTTCCATTCAAATGTCGTAAACCTCCTCCAGTCGTTCTGTTATTGCTCGATGTGAATCTTTAGCTGCTGGATTAACAAGGACTGTTTAGGAGGAACTTTTTCTAGATGGTATATTCACTCATCTTCCCATAACACTGTGTCAACAGTTTACCATGCTTCCTGAGATGGAGTGATAATGAGACGTCCTGCTTTTAAATGTTCTCAGGAAATCTTCAAAAAACATCAATGTTCACACAATGAAAAACCGTCGTACAAAAACCTCCCTCAGTCAGACTGAACAGAAACTGACTGCTGCACACTGATACACTTCACTGAACACACACACACACACACACACACACACACACACACACACACACACACACACACACACACACACACACACACACACACACACACACACACACACACACACACACACACTTTAGAAATCGCTAACATAAACTGAACTAATGAATTTATTTATTGAGATCAGATGTTTCTTCACCAGAGGCGGTGGTGTTTCAACATGTAAATACTTGGTGGTGAGATTTTATTTGATGTGCATGGAAATATCAAAGTGATTGGGATGAAATTGGTGAGTGTTTTAGCCACTAAATTCACTCCTGATCTTGATGCAGAGACTCTGTCAGCCCATTTAAAGTATAGACTTGGCCGTGATGTAACTTGTCAGATTATTGACACTGCAAGCAACAGGTACAGCTCATTTAGACCAGGATACACAATAGAGCAGTCAAACCTCAGTTGATAACCTGAAGCCACTCCACACACCTTGTAGTCAGTGTTAACATCAGACAGAAGAGAGTATTTCAAGATAAAGTCAAACTCTGCAGACCTGAGATCATATGAAATCAACTGGCATCAATTCAAAATGTATGATAAACAGAAGAGAGGTTGACATGCAGGAAATAAAAATCAGTTTTTTTGTTGATATTTTAGTCTCATTATGACAAACTGAAGGCAGCATGTAAAGAAGATGGATGAAATGTATATATTGAATAATCTCCTAGTTTGAGGCACATCACAACATCCTGGTCTTTTTGTGAGTCTGTATATTCATCCTCTTTCATTTTGATAACTTTTTCTGAACGATACACCAAAGATAAAGTCATGATCGTGTTTTCGATTGAGTTTATAGTACTGTGCTAATATTTAGTATACAAAACAATATATTTAATGAACTAGACCTTTCATGACTGGGCAAAGAACCAGCCAGTGTCATGATCTTGCTCAGTCATGAATTCTTGCATCAATGCTACAATGGGAATCCCTAACCAGCCCAAGATTTATGGGAATAGAGGACAAAACTCATCTTCCATATCATGAGTCCTGGTCAACTGTAGAGTGGAGATTCTAAAACTGAAAGGGGTTCGATCAACTAACCTCATTTCTTGGGTCCCTGATGTTGAACAGTATAGTTCTGTACTTGTTGGTGTATTTGTTGTCGGTGTTTCGAAAAATGTCCAACATCTCCGTCTCAATGCTTGCGACAAGTTTGGCAGCTTCACTCTCTAACATCTTCAAATCCTCACACTCACACACCCTTAAATGAAAAGAGTTAGTGAACAAATAGTGACATCAACACTCAACCTTTGACTGCCGCTCACATTTAACTGCCAAGAGTTTCATGTGACTATTGTAAAATAAATGATGGTGAAAGTCAAATGTTTTTGCAAATGTGGGTCAGGATACTCTGATAATCATACATATAATGAAATTTTAACTTAAATTTTACTGGTGATTGGAATTGAGGGTCATGAATTTCAAATGCGTCTCATCTCGTGTTGCATATTATGACTTGATCGTAAAATTCTATTGTGTGTATGCCAATATCTTTTTGGAAGAAACACCTTAAATTACACTATGTAGATAATCAAAAGGTAACAGGCTGTGGGTTTCATACAAGTGTGTAAAGTTATTCTCACCTTTCAAACAGGGTGTGTGAGAGAGCGTTGGTTGATCTGCCTGAGCAGGTGATTAGGCTGACAGGGCCTGGAGGAGGGTGGGCTGGGTGCTGGTGATGCAGGCAGATACTGAGTTCCATTCCATGTTAAAGCTGAGGAAGGCTTCTGGGATGATGTTGAGACTGCGGGATGGCCAAACGGAGACTCCATTTTCTTTGCCGTGCAGTCTTAAGAGAGGTGGCTCAAGAGGTGCGAAGTCTCGTGATCGGGGTTAATGGCACTTGTAGTCTATTGACAGAAAAGACACAAGACAGAGTTCTTTCGTAGATTATGATTTTTCAACACGTCCCTAATACATTTGAGGTAGGTCAGACATTGAGTAAAGAGCCTCTCCTTTGATCTTCTTTGATCAAATGTTCACTCCTTTGCTCTCCCTTGATCTCCTTTGCTCTCCTTTGATCTCTGAGTGCTATATAACTCAAAAGTACCTTTGTTAATGCCAGATTCGTTTGCAAAACCGAGCTAGCGAGAGGAGGATATTTTGTCTATTGAAGCCCAAGAAAAGTTCTCCCTGCTTGGACTCAACGTATTAATTGACTTAACTGTGAGAACAGAAGTCAGCAGCACCGATATCATGACTCGAAGAGGTAAGTAACATTGTGTCCAGGACTCTGCAATCTCATTATGTCACCTAACGTGCTCCATGCTTGACATTCACAATAGAAAATGACTGTTTGGTGATCAGATGCTCAGTTTGATAATGAGAAGAAACAAAAGGCTGAGGCCAGTAAGAGAAAATCTGTTTTCGTGTTTAATCTTGGGCTTTATTGGAACCATCACCATTTCCATTATTTTGGGCGAAATGATGTATTTAACAACCCTTCTCATTTTTTCCTCCATTTGTAGATTACCTTAGTGCTAAGATTTTATTTTAAATCTCATGAGCGCTCAATGCCTATGTTAGGACAGCCCAATGTTTTAATTCCTGACTGTGACTACAGGCGTAGGAATTCAGAACCATACTTCCACCTCAGGGAACGTGTAAAAAATAAATTGCTGCCAAATAGCAGCTGAAACCTTGCAAACAGGAACGGTAATCGTCAAAGAAGAGGACGATTCAGTTGGAATTTTTAATTATTGAGAGCCAAAAATGCAAAACACACACACACACACACACACACACACACACACACACACACACACACACACACACACACACACACACACACACACACACACACACACACACACACACACACACACTGATAACTCCGATGTTAGAAGAGCCCCGCCTCAGGAAGTTCAATGTAATTGAACCTTTTCTCCAGGGCTCTTCTGCTCTCATCCACAAACAAATGTTGCTCAGTGATGCCCTCTACTGGGGGCCTGTTGTAGTTTAATTGTTATCATCACTTGTCGACATTTCGAGTCCTTGTTCAAGTTTCAACATTCATGCGTCCTGACGAGACAATAAAACATGAGCTGAGACCAAGAAGATCTTCTGAGATTCTTTTCCGTATCAAACCAGAACACACCAACACATCCAGACACTTTTCTCCTTTATTCTTTAAACCCCACAGCTGCTGTCGGCTGTATTGAAAGGAGCAGACTTTTTGTTTTTCAACATTTCTGTTTTAACTTTAGCCTGTCCTGTCTCATCCATCCTTCACTGTAGAATATTCACATCATCACATCAGTGACTTTTGTCTTGTTTCTCTCCAGAGAGTTCACAGCAACACTTGGTCACCAGAAGATGAGCTCCAGTGTGGAGCAGGAGGAACATGAAGCTCCACACATTAAAGAGGAGGAGGGTGGTGTAGAAGTGACTGATAGAAAGTGACCATTTCCACGACTCTGTGAGGGACTTGACCACCCAGCGACTAACTTCTTTACCCTGTTGGAACAAACTATTGTCCTGTACGAGGTGGAGATTGATCGTCAGCACAAACTGATGGAAATAATCTGGAAACCTCAAATGAAGTTACACAAGAGAGGAATGGAAAAGAAGAACAAGAAGAACCAGAACCCCCACAGATCAAAGAGGAACCAGAAGAACTAGAACCTCCACAGATTGAAGAAATAAAGCTTCGTTTTGAGGAAATGTGGTGAAATTGTCAGTTGAAAACATAAGTTATGTCAGAAGGTAAGATCTGTCTGATGGGAAGAAAAACCTTTGTGAAATCTGTGATCAAAGTTACAACCGATAGAGGAAGTTGTTGGTCCACATGAGAACTCACACAGGTGAGAAGCCGTATTCTTGTGAACATGTGGGAAGTTTCAATGATCGTAGTTCTACATCATGTGAAAACTTAGAGAGATGAAGTCATGAAAGACTCTGAGAGATCTCATTCAGGATGTCCAGCTTGAGCCCAGAATCACAAGGTATCATCCAGTTGAAAGGAAACGTTGCTGTTTAAACACCGTCGACACTGTTTGTCACAAAAAATAGAAGGTTAAAATAAATCTGGTGTCCATTTGTGTTCCTAGAGAGAAGCTGACAAACAGTCCCCTGGTTGCATATTGAATCTTAGAGAAGCTTGTTTCATTCTTTAGTACGAACACGACGGCTTGTTTTGAAAATGTGACATTAAAAATCTTGTATGAACAGATGTGAACTTTGAAGAAATGGAAATAAAATGTGAATATGAATCCAGTGGGTTTTCTTATTCAGTGTTTGTTGTTTTTGTTTTAACTCACAGCCGATAGGTTGTTAAATGGTTTCAGAAAGATGCACCTACACTAGATAACTGGATTAAAGTTATCAAGGAGATTTGAGATGAAAAAACTGACTTTCTCACTACACCTGCAAAAGGAGTAGTACATTACAAAATGGACATACTTAATGGTATATTGTACTTTCAGATATGAGCTCACCCCCATTGCTTCCTCATCCCACACACACATTCATTACCTGTGTAAAGTGATGAAACACACTCAACCTGCTGTACAAAATAATCCCTTTTACCAAATCCCACAAGAATGTAAATTGCCTGGAGATATAGTGGAAAATAATGTCTGGTCACTGAGATGTACTGTGACACTGTTCTACTGCTCATGTTGCTCTATGTTCTGTGTCTATTAAAAAAACAACTAAAGTTAAACAACAGATAAAACTGAATTCAGCGTTGCACATGGTGAATCAAACCAGGAAGAATGAAAGAGTTTGCCCTCTGGTGGTGACTTTGTGTCACTACATTGTTGTGTAAAGTTACAAACATTAACGAGTTGATGGGTGAAGTTACGTTCACATTCTATTCCATTGTTCATTTTTATTCACTCACAGACATTTAGAGAAAATGCCCAGCCTATTTTAAAAGTAATGTCTTTTCAGCAATAGTTATGTTTTCTAAGAACAATAATTTATCTCATTTCTGACGGAATTAACCCTGAAATGAACGACAACGTGTAAATATGCACACATAAAAATGATTTGTTTTCCACAGTGATTCATCACTAGTGATGTTTTTCAGGATTATTTTGCAGTGGTAGGAAATCTAAACGTCTGAAGGGTCCTCGTCGCCGCCTGGTGGACAAAAGTAGAAACTACAAGAACATAGAAACTGTCATGGCGTCCTCCTCTCATATCAAGGTTGGCTCTGGTCACTGGTTAGTTTATATTTGATCAATAAAGGTGTTCAGCTAAACAATCACAGGATCAGGAAGTTGTTTGAACGTTTGTCGAAATGACCTTGACGCTTCTTTTAGATGCGGTAACTTAAAGGTATGAACTCTTTATAATCTCCTGAGCATTTAGAAAGCTTAATAAACTAAAAATCAAACTCAAGGAGTCAAATGATAAATGATACTCTTTGATCATTTGTGAAATCAACCTCAGAAAAATGTCCCAACCCCCTTTTGTTTCTGTTGAATGAAAATATGAAAGTAAATTAATACATGTGAGTTTTTTTAACCAGTTCATGATTATTTACAATCACAATCAGAGAGAAACTGTTTATCCTCATGAATTGACTCTTGTTGATCGACTAGATATCCAATTTATTTTTCACAAACAATAAACTTAAAACCAAAGTGTCCCTCTCATTTTCTTTCTAGTTAATTTGGCACTTTTCTTGACAAAAGGCCAAACAAGTTGATCGTCACACTGATGGATTAATATCTCATCTATTGATCAACTGATTGATGGAAAACAATCTTTAGATTCTTGTAAGTGCTGAGCTCTCAGCAGATTCTTTGACCTTTGGTAGTAAGTTCATTTTAAACTGTTGAATCTCTGTTGATTCTTTGACTTGGATGTGCAGCAGCACCGACTCCAAAGCACATTTTGTAGACGTCCTTGTAAAGCTTCACTTCCTCTCTTCCTGTTGTCCTTCTGTCACACATCAGCCCTGACACTGCCTCACTTCTTCAACCTCTCTGTGGACTGTCCATCCCTCTGGACGCTTGACCTCAGAGCCTCACCACCTCTGCTCTGAGCTTCTTCTCCTGTCTCTTCTCTCACATGTTCTGTCTTTTCTCTGCTGTGCAGACCTCCACCTCTCCTTTCCTCAGACCATTATGAAAAAAGGAAACGTCCTGGATACCATCAATGAAGTCACCATCATCCATGTCTTCACCTTCCTCATCCCCTGTGTCAGACCGGCTGCTGGACTTCTGGACTGACCCCTCCTGACTCACCCTCTTAGAAGCATGAAGTGTCTGTGGGGAGTCATTCTTTACTCCCACAAATCTTCCTGCTGCTTCAGCCACAAACTTAATAACATCTGACCTTGATTTCTGCTGAACCGTATGGCTGTTAACGCCAGCGTTTCCACTCATTTAGTTTTAGATGTGATAAAATTATTCTCAATTCTTTGATTTTCCATGTACGGACGATGATTCTGGACACATTAAAGATGCATTAATGTTTTGTAAATGACGTCTTTAAAGTCAAAATCCTGATTTTATTTATTTTACTTTAATATAATATTCTCAGAATAAAGTCAAAATTCAGACTTTTTAAGTCTCCAAGGAGAAACTCACCACTTTGATAACTTTTCATCTGATGAATACAACTATGTACATGAGTCAATGTTTTATCAGCATTATCAAATGTCATTGTCATTGTTAATGCTCTCATTGCTGCACTGTTTAGCGCTCTCGCTTGACAGAAGGTTGTGGGTTCAAATCCAGCTGGAGGTGTTTGTGGAATTTCCTTGTGTTTCCTCAGGGTTCTCTGGTTTCCTCCCACATTCCAAAAAACTGCATGTAATGTTAATGCTAAATGAAGTGTCTGTGTGTGTCCTGTGGAAGACTGATGACCTGTCCTTTCTCTTTTGAAACGTATTTTCATTGACGTCCATAAGACGTCCAGACAAGACGTGAAAACAACGTCTAAGAAAGACGTCTAAATAACTTTCATTCTGGCTCGTCTGAGGACGTCTTCTGGATGTCAAATATTGACGTCTATATGATGTCCAGAAAAGACATCCAGACAACGTCCAAGAAAGACGTCTAAAAAACTTTCATTCTGGCCCCTCTGCAACTGCAACGTGAAATAAGTGTCGGTCACGCTGCTGCTTCAACCAATCAGGTTTTGATATTGATGCTCTTTTTGTTTTTTAATTGATTCATTTTATTTTATTTTATTTCATTTTTTACTTTATTGCCCAAATGGGGGAACATCCAAACAGAGCAAACAAACATCAAACAACAAAAACAAACAACAGACGATGCTCACAAATAATACATTAGTATAATCTTAAGCTCCATGGTATGAACGTATAAAGATAACTATAACAAATACAAATAAGGATGACATTATTTATTTTAAAAGAAAAGTATGATTAAAAAAAAAAGAAAACACAAAAGGGACGAGGGAAGCAGAGGGTCTCATTACTCTTTTTGGAATAATTCTTTAATTAACTCAATAGTTTTAATGCTTTATTTTGGTGTTTATGTTACTTAGTGTTTTAATGTGTTTCTTTAAATTCAATATAAAACTGAACATAATCTGGGTTTACCTTTGCTAATCTGCATTTGCGAATGTGAAATTTTCCAACTAGAATTATTAAATAAACTATAAATTCTATGTCTTTATTTTTGTAATTAAAATATGCAATTACATGTTTACAATCAATTTGAGCATGATTTTAGTTTTACACACTATAAAATTCTCAATTTTAGTCCATAAGATAGTTGAATAGGAACAGTAAAACAATTAATGACTTAATGATTCATTTTCACTTTCTAAAAATTTGTATAAGTTTACATTTGTTAAATATATGTTGTGCAAAATATTAATATGTACTTACCTAATTTTATTGACAATACAAAATCTGTATGGCAATAACCAAGCTCTCTGCCAATCAATGTCTGTTAAGATAAAATTTCAAAAAGATTTTCCTCTGGGACTTATTCTCCTTTTCTCATAAAAACAGTTTCTTATATGTTTATTACTTCAGTTATGATTCAAAATGTCTAAACCTTTAATAAACAGCAGGTTTTATGACACAAATAGATATTGGTGACTCAGGACCCGCCAGCAGGCCTCGGGTGATGTCAGTGTATTCAAGCCCTCTGATTGGCTCGTCAGAGAGTTCACTCTCCAGCGCCAGCTGACTGCATCTGGAGCGAGCTGCATTAACAATATTATAGTTGTGTTTGTTTAATAGTGGTTTTGTCCACCGACAATGGCTAAAGGAGAAGATAAAGAGATTTGGTTGCAGATTTATTGTCAAAACAATTTTCAAGTGGAACTTTTCCTAGAGGTCATTGAACGCACCGCAGGGCTCCAAGCACACAGAGGTCCGGTACAATTTACTTGTGCTCACTACAACTTCCATGGCAGGATTCAGGATTATGTTATTCCCCATTATATTATTTTCAAACCATGAAAAACGTTTGTCACCGTCCACGGCCCCCAGGAATTCTGGGAATAACAGCGGCTTTTTTTATGAAGCTGAAACAGAAGGAGACTTGAACTTTGATTCTTTTCATCATAAAGGTATTTATTCTGGCAACACGAGTATCTATCTGTGATGCAAAGGCTTTTTATACTGCATCTCTACATGATGACCTTGTTTTTGTAGCCATAAAAAGTGATTGAGGGGTGGATTGACTCAGACCAGCACTAGTGAAGGCCGAGGTCTGAAATGCAAGGCTGCCACTGTTACAATCTAATCCAACCATTTATAGGACATGCAAATACGTTTCAACTTCCAGCTTTTATTGAAAGATATAAATAAGGATGTGAGGATATAAACACTCTCATCTAATATTTTTCCATTCATCCATCTTCTAAACCGCTTTGCCATGATGATTTTATTGTTGTAAAAAAGTCATGAAAGACCAAAGATTGAGGTGAAAACTGTCTTTATTTTGTCAAAGCTTGAAGAAAATGATGATGAAAGAAGATGAATATTGATGAAGTCAGTTTGCTTTGATGATAGAAGAAAGTGAAAGAGGGTGAATGACAGAGGTGAGATCAGTGTGAGAGTAAAAGCAGTGTGAGAGTCCCAGTGAGTCCGGTCAGGACTGGGAACACTGGTCTCTCCTCAGTGTCTCTCTGAGGGGAGTCTGGGAGCCCCGGGTGGCCTCACAGGTCACAGAGCCCACCTTCCTCCACTGGTCTGCAGGGAGCCTCAGGGTGCTGCTCCAGCTGTAGAGGCCGTCCTTCTGCAGCACCCCGGGGCTCCTGCTCTCCTCCCAGCTGCTGCTGCTGCTGCTGCTGCTGCTGTCCTCCACCTTCCAGCTCAGACTCCAGTCTGAGGGGAAGCCCTCGTTGGCCAGGCACATGAGCGTGGCCTTCCCCTGCTGCAGCTCCTCTCTGGAGGGGGGCAGCACCGTCAGGGTGGGGCGGGTATCACCTAGGAGACACCAATCAAATTAGAGGACAGGGAGCACCCAGCTGTCAATCAACCAGCACACACCTGGACAGCTTTAGTGGGAGACAGCTGATTTGGTCCTGGAAGAAGTTGCTGTCAGAGGCTTTTTCTGCTCCAGCAGTCACTCACTCACACATTGTTTCACTTCCCTTTAAGAAGCCTCTCATGCACATCAGCACAGAGAGAATCATCCAACACTTTGACCTGAAATACCTCAAACTACACAGGAAGGAACACAAGCTGATGTCTCAACGTTTACTCTTCATTTGCATCAACGTTATCAGAAAGTTTACACTTTACAACTTATGACTGGAAACTTTAACATGAACTTCAAATCTAAAATAATATTTTCAATTATTTAGAGCAAAATGTGAAATACACAGGAAATAAAGATAACTTCTTTGGAGGATTTGATAAATTTACAACATTTATCATCAGTATTTCTATTTTACTGTAAAATAACAATATTAATGATGCATTTTAAAGTAAGAAGAGAAACAGAATTGGGAAACATTCTATAGAACCAAGAATAAATCCAGCTGTGATGAAGAGACACTCAATAAAACAAGAAGAATAAAACCTGCACACATTCCAACACAAACACATTTCAAACAGTGGACATGTCAACTAAAACTCAGCCCAAAGACAGACCAGTGCACCAGAAATGTCCCTAAATACACAGGTCAGTGTAAAAACAGCTTCAACATGAGACTGGTAGAGTTAAAACAGTGTGTTCCACAGCCATCAGGCTCTAACTGAGCACATTTAAAGACTGACAATAGCTTTTGTTTTGTCATTTAATCCGAATGAGATTTTAATCCGGTGTAAATTTAAAACTAATAACTTTTCTCTGTGATCAAATTAAAGTGAAACAGAGCTGAGCTAAACTACATGAAATCAATGGAGATTAAAACTTGATCACTACAATAATTATTAAGAAAGAAAAACATCTTTCTAATCTCAAATCATTCAAAACAAGGTTTAATGTAGGAATTTGAATTATTTAGTTGAAAGAATTAAAAGGAGAATAAACTTACTTCCAACATCCAGTCTGGTTCCTCCACCGAACGTGTACCACAGTGATACAAACTCATTGAGCCGCTGTACAAAAACCTCTGACTGTAGAGAGACGCCACTCTCTGATTCTGAAACCAACAAACTCACCAAAACAACTTTTACCACCTGATCCTAACGGAACACAAGAGAACAGTTCTTTCATCTGCAATGTCTACTTGAAATACATATATTTATAGAGATTGTTTTAAAGATTATTTTCAATTTATTCAATAATATCTTTTGGAATTTATTCCTGAAGAGATTTGACAGCAAAAATAGAAAATTTAAAAAAATATAAAAACTACAGACATATCTTTAATTATTCAGTTTAATTCTGTAATATTGTCATAAAAGTTTGAATCCAGAGTGAAAGTGAGAGATGAAAGTGATCCAGGTCCCTGTTGGAGTCAGTCAGAACATTTCCATAGAGCCACTTTGCATCAGCAGCACCATGCTCCAGTGCTCTGGGAGAGTTTATAGTCCTGACAGTTGAAGACTGGATGACTGACAGCCGTCCTTCATGACAACAGAAGACAGAGAAATCCTCCTCATCAGAAACATGAGTGTGATCTGCGTCCTCATCTGGACTCTCCTCTGCTGCTGCTTCACAGGTAAAGTCCAGAGAATCAAACTCCTCTCCTCTGTCAACATCCGTCCCTCTGAAATGAAGCCCACAAAACCATGAGGCTGCTTGATGTTTCTGTCTGTGTTTCCTCAGAGTCCAGAGGCCAGGTCACAGTGACTCAGCCTGCAGCAGTCAGCTCTGCTCTGGGAGCCTCCGTCACCATCACATGTAGGACCAGTCAGAATGTTTATGTTTATAGTGCTTATCACTATTTAGCCTGGTACCAACAGAGAGATGGACAACCTCCTAAAAGGCTCATTTACTTGACCAACACTCGAGAATCAGGGACTCCAGATCGTTTTACAGGCAGTGGATCAAACTCTGACTTCACTCTGACCATCAGTGGAGTTCAAGCTGAAGATGCTGCAGTTTATTACTGTCAGAGTTTTCATCTTATCAACAGTCAGTATGTGTTCACACAGTGAAAAACCGTTGTACAAAAACCTCCCTCAGTCAGACTGAACAGAAACTGACTGCTGCACACTGATACACTTCACTGAACACACACACACACACACACACACACACACACACACACACACACACACACACACACACACACACACACACACACACACACACACACACACACACACACACACACACACACACACACACACACACACACACACACACACACACACACACACTAACATAAACTGAACTAATGAATTTATTTATTGAGATCAGATGTTTCTTCACCAGAGGCGGTGGTGTTTCAACATGTAAATACTTGGTGGTGAGATTTTATTTCAGGTCTACTGAGCGCAGAGTTCAACACCACTTAATACCAAACTAAAGTTTGTGCAGAAGTTTTGAGCTCCAACATCTTCATGACAACCATATACTGTAGGATCCCATCTTGTGAAAAGGTTTAACACGGGGAATAGCCTCTGATTAAATCATTTAATAAACTAAACTGTGTCTCGGTGGGGAGTTGAACACGGGCCTACTGATTGCAAGGAAAGAATTCCTCCACTAGACGAGCAGCATATTGATTTACAAGTGAGATTCTTACACAGATTTTATTATGACCTTACACTCACTTTACCTCCAGTTTCTCCTCTGAAGTCAGAGTTTTACATTTATACACCAGTAAATAATCAACCTCATTCATTTGGATTCTTAACTGTTAGCTCTCGCGGCGCATAAGCTGGCGTCACAACTCACTCTGGTTCTGTCAAGCAGTGCCTCCATTGACGCCAGCCAATCAGCTCTGAGCTTCTAAATCATCCTGGAGCAGGGCTTCGGGCTGCAAGCCCCACTCTCCATAAAGATCATGTGATCTGAATGAATGTACCACAGCCTGAGCATGAACACTTACATCTGACTGCATGAAATACAAACTGCATTGAGAGAGAGGAGCTGGTCCAACTCATGCAACCATCAGTGTGGATCAGGAGAAAACTCAGCCTGAAGCAGCAAGAGGAGACCAAGAACCAGGAAGTTCAATCCTCACACACAAATATGCAACTCAGGAGGAAGCTATATTCACAGAAAATAAAATACGACAGATGATCTTAAAGAATTAATAATGTACTTTGCCTGCAGTTATTTTTCACTGGTTCATCAGGTGGTGCTCCTGTGGAGGGCTGACTGTGCCAAAATAAAAAATGAAATAAACCATTCAATAAATAATTAAATGTGTCATTAATTAATTTAAATTGGAATTAAATACATAAATGTGTCATTAATAAATTAAAATGAATTAATTTTATGTAAAAACATCTATAAATATTTCATGATGTATTTAATTATTTCATGGTCCGGTGTCGCACGGCTTCATGAATTAATTTTATCTTGTTAAACTCGTCCATCAAACTCAGTGGGCGGGGCTAACACTGATCGAGTCAAACACATTGCTGTGTTCTGAAGAGTTTCTGAACAAACAGGACATCTCTGCCTCACCTTTAACTGACCATTGCATAATAACATTATCCTTGGTACTTCCAAAGAATAGTCCCAGCATAAATTTGATTTAAAAATGTAATAATACACTGTTGGATAGCACTGTATTTTGTAAGGAAGTAAAACAGCTGATTTTAGAGCTTGAGCCCTTGGAAATGTTTTCTATTAGTAAATGGGAGAGGTTCAAATTTAAAGTAAATGAACTTGGGATTAAAATCAGTAAAAATATCACGAAAAGAAACAAACAAAAACAGCAAAACATCGTCCTTTAATTAAACAGTCTGGGTAAAAAGAATGTTCTATCAAGAGAAGACTCAATAGAATTAAACAAGCTTCAATCTGAATTAGACCAATTATTCATTGGAGAGAGAAACTCATCCTATTTCTTTGGCCTAGAGAGACATAGACAGTTAAAAAAGAAAATAAATAAACTAAATATCAATGGACACAATACAGAAGACCAAAGTCTGATTATCAAACATATTACAAAGTGTTATGGAAATCTTGTTTTGTCTCATAAAGAATGATGTGTAATGTTCAGTCTGTGTTGAAGGATGACCTGTGTCAGCACTGTTCAAACATCTCTGCTGCTTTTGGTGTCCTTCATGCAGACTCAAAACAATTTAAGCCTTTAGGGGGCGCTGTCTGACCTCAGAATGAGACAGACTCCTGGCCAATCATGCAGAGGTTGGACTGTGACATTGTCTCTTCTTGCCAGAATAATGTAATAAAATGGTCTTAAACTTTCTCAAATCGCTCCCAGTCTGATTCCTGTGTTTTCTGTCTCCATGAGGTTTTCTTACGAGGAAAATTCTCCTGACATGAAGAAAAGACATAAAAAGGAACAACTGATCTTTGCCACAGAGTCTCTGGACAATTCTGGGAAAATGGGACAAGTGATAAAAAGTGCCTGGAGGATATATAATCAAATAATAAAGTTATTGCTGCACATGGTATTTTTTTTTAGGGACCAAGCCTGAAAGACCAGGACCCTATTGTATTTCATATGTTTCTTATTATTGTTTTTTCCCACTCCTGACGTGGCTTTGAGCCACATTTTGACCCATTAAACACGATCAAATGTTGATAAAATTTGGCACGCTCATCAAGACTGACAAAAAAATTAAGGAAATGTAAAAAATAACCCCCAGAGTGCCAGAATGTGCTCTCTAGCGCCACCTAGAAACACTAAAATGGCCACCACGGCCCGTAGGAATGTCATCTGGAGATCAAACCAAAACTCAATTGTTTGTCTCATCAGGACCTAAAAATCACCTGATACCCCAACCTAGATTCAACAGGAAGTTTGGAATTTTGCCTTCCAAAGTAAGATTTTCATCCAAAGAAGGCCCTCACGCAAATGCTATTACCTCTGAGGGAGAATAAATGTTATACCCTAAACACGCTCAAATGCTCACCAAATTTGGCACACTCATCAAGACTGGGGAAAAATATAGGAAAATGTAAACAATAACCCCCAGAGTGCCAAAATGTGCTCTCTAGTGCCACCTAGAAACACTAAAACGGCCACAATGTCGTAGAGAGATCAAACCAAAACTCAATTGTTGGTCTCATCAGGATCTAAAAATCACCTGATACCCCAGACCTAAATCCAACAGGAAGTCCGCCTTTCAGAACAAGATAAACGCTATCTCCTCTGAGGGCGAATATCGTATCGGCTCCAAAACACTATTAAATGACAGAGGAGACTCTCCTGCTCAATAATTCAGTTCAACTTTATCATTCGTCGAGCGGTTGCATGTTTATTAGCTGTCAACGTTCCGAACACCGATTCCCGCCTCCTCCCTCCTCCTCCTCCTCCTCCTCCTCCCTCCTCCTCCTCCTCCTCCTCCTCCCTCCTCCTCCTCCTCTCATTCAAATACATGGGAAAACCAAAATGTCTCTTCAAAAACAGCCGTGACAGATCACTCCGAACAAGTGGCCACTGTGGCTAAACTATGACTGTGATAAACAAAACGAGCAGATCAGAAGCACGACAAGAACCTGCCGAGCAAGACGTTGTAACGCATGTGGGGAAAATATCATAAAAAAATAAATTTTGGACAAGAGAGAACAATGCTGTCATTTTTTTGGTTCCAGCGATTTCAAGCGACATTTATAAATGAGTCAGATGGAGCAAAATCGTGTGTCTGCATCAAACTGCGCCTCCTAATGTCTAAAGTTTACGTCTGTCTGCTTTCAAACCCACACAGACTGAAAGACAACACATTGTCCTCTCAAGAAATGATAATTTTATGAAAATATTTGCCCGAAATCTGTGGATTCTGAGGAGTTTTTTTCCAAAATATGTGGATAAAATCCGTCCTCTCTCCCACTGTGATGACGTCACTAACTGCAGGTGGTCAGAACACTGTTGCTTCATTCACACCAGGATTACACAATACCAGGAAAGTCCTTGTTTATGAGCTAACCTGCTATCATGTGCTACATAAACAAGCTACCATGCTAATCTGTGGTTTGTGGATGAGCTAACATGTTATTGTGTGCTACAATAAGTCTGTTTGTTTCTCTTGTTTGTTATTTTTGCACATGTTCATAAATAAACAAATAAATAAATCATAAAAGACAAAACTCTTTGTATCAAAGTCATTACCCTTTGTGACATGTTTGTTTGTGTGAGACATCCTTTGATCTTTCGATTCCTTATGCGTTCACCTGAGAAATCAAAGATTGATGAGAGATCCTGAATGCTCACTGACACTATTTACAAGGCTTTACCACTGCACCGCCTGTCCAGATCCTTTGGTACGTTTATTATTTAATTATTTACATCAATACTGTGAGCTGAATGAAAAAAGTACAACATTTATTGAACTTACACGACTCAGAATTGCTAATGCATCATATAATCCTTAAGAAGACTAAAGATTATCAGTGTTTAACTACTGGTATTTATTTACCCGGTGAGGTAGTTGTAGTCTGTTGTTGAACTATTTATCTATTCATCTATTTATTTATTTGCGCTGCTTTTTCTATGCAACCTTTTACGTAATTACCCCCCAGGGACAAATAATCTTTATTTGATTGATTGACTGATTAAATTAAGTTGTAATATCTCTGCAGATGTGTTGTTGATGCAATGTTAAAGGAGACATATCATGCTTTTAAATCCTTCCTTTTTACATATAAATCATACAGTTGTGGTCTATACAACGCGAAACTGCAATGCTTGGGTCTGAATTCCTCATTATTATAGCTCCACAGGCCCCTTTTCAACCCCTTTTCTGATGCGCTTCTGAGAGCAACTCGTTTTGGGGCGGTCTCTTCAAATGCAAATGACACACTTCATACCCCGCCTCCTCTCCAGGTTGCAGAGGTCACACTCGGTTCAACGTCACCCTGTTCGGCCATCTTTGTAGTTTGATAGAACAGATACAATTATCTAGCGGCGCAGAAACTTTATATTCACACATTATTTACAAAATGTCAACAACGGAAGATTTGTCCATCCAGCCATACAGGTTCGAGCCAGAGTCGGACCCGGCGGAGCGAGATGAAAATGACGATGATGCACCTACAGAACAACGTCTTCATATGGATGTAACGCAATGGTGTGTTACTATATTTACACTAACTTCTCCATCCATGCCCACTACTACAATACTGCCTGTATTACAACGACTATTTAACACAGAAGTTACATTATAATCTAAAACGAGCACACAGCGCTAACATATGAAGACGGTGCAACTGCTAATGCTAACAAAACAATGACAGGGACGTCTTATCATCACACTTTTTAGCGTTATATACAGCTTACCGAAGTGCTCTGTTCGTCGTCTCCATAGATAGAAGGAACTGACCGCTCAATCAGACCAAGTCTTTTGGCAAATCCTTCTTTATACTGGCGGAGGTTGCTGAAGCAGTCGTCCTTAAAGTGATTCGCGCACACAAAAATGACCTTACCCACAGATGTGGGTACATTTCTGTGAAAAATAAAACTCAACCAGGCACTTCGAAAAGGTTCTGATGCTGGGAGACGGTGTAACGAAGCTTGTGGGTTACTACATCCAACAACCGAACATTTCGACTTATCCTCTCGTAACTTCGGTTGGACTACAAAATCGCAGCGAGAAACAAAAATGGCGGATTGCTCGAAATGTCGATGTCCTAATTTGGCAGTTCCGCTGAGAATACTGTGACGTCATTGTTCAAAAAACGTAATAGAGAATAGAAAAATCGAAACCGATCGCAAAATATGACCAAAACAGAATATAAAGATATCAACGGAGCACCTGAAGAGACTACTTTGAACTTTTCTGTACTTCTAAACACTCTAAATATACAACAAAATGCATTTAAGGGCTAAAAAAGTGGATTTAGCATGATATGTCCCCTTTAAGGTTTAGTGGTGATGTTTGTTGGTTCCGATTCTTAACGCGATTCGTGACATGTTACCATCAACACTGGTACTGAACACACATGATGTAAGTTTTGGTCTGATTAAAATAAATTGTGACTTTATTACAGATCGCTGTGGTCAGAAATCAGAGTAAAAAGTAACTGATTACTACGGTGGCCTGGAAGTGCAAAACGCTGCAAACTACAGAAAACACTTCCCAATTCAAAAAACACTTCCTAATTAAGAAAACACTTCCCAATTCAAAACACACTCCTTAATAGAGAAAACCATAGACTGGGGAGGGACACATCAACAGCTCCGCCATCTTGAACCGGTGGTGGTGGCGGCAGGGGTGAATGAACATCGACGATGGAAAGAGGTTTCCTAAATCTCTAAGTAGAATTATAAGTTGAATTTTAAACTGATTTCCAAACTGTTTGATTTTTTAAAAACGTCATGCATGTAGCGACTTTGTTTAGTGAGTGTTAATGTGCAGTACACACTCTGTTTAGTGTGTGTTAATGTGCAGTACACACTTTGTTTAGTGTGTTAATGTGCAGTACACACTTTGTTTAGTGTGTGTTAATGTGCAGTACACACTTTGTTTAGTGTGTGTTAAGGTGCAGTACACACTTTGTTTAGTGTGTTAATGTGCAGTACACACTTTGTTTAGTGAGTGTTAATATGCAGTATACACTTTGTTTAGTGAGTGTTAATATGCAGTATACACTCTGTTTAGTGTGTGTTAATATGCAGTATACACTTTGTTTAGTGTGTGTTAATGTGTAGTACAAACTTTGTTTACTGTGTGTTAATGTGCAGTACACACTTTGTTTAGTGTATTAATGTGCAGTACACACTTTGTTTAGTGAGTGTTAATGTGCAGTATACACTTTGTTTAGTATGTGTTATTGTGTAGTACAAACTTTGTTTACTGTGTGTTAATGTGCAGTACACACTTTGTTTAGTGTGTTAATGTGCAGTACACACTTTGTTTAGTGTGTTAATGTGCAGTACACACTTTGTTTAGTGAGTGTTAATGTGCAGTATACACTTTGTTTAGTATGTGTTATTGTGTAGTACAAACTTTGTTTACTGTGTGTTAATGTGCAGTACACACTTTGTTTAGTGTGTTAATGTGCAGTACACACTTTGTTTAGTGTGTTAATGTGCAGTACACACTTTGTTTAGTGAGTGTTAATGTGCAGTATACACTTTGTTTAGTGTGTTAATGTGCAGTATACACTTTGTTTAGTGTATTAATGTGCAATATACACTTTGTTTAGTGTGTGTTAATGTACAGTACACACTTTGTTTGTGTGCATTGATGTGCAGTACACACTTTGTTTACTGTGTTAATGTGCAGTACACACTTTGTTTAGTGTGTTAATGTGCAGTACACACTTTGTTTAGTGAGTGTTAATGTGCAGTATACACTTTGTTTAGTGTGTGTTATTGTGTCGTACACACTTGGTTTACTGTGTGTTAATGTGCAGTACACACTTTGTTTACTGTGTGTTAATGTGCAGTATACACTTTGTTTAGTGTGTGTTAATGTGCAGTATACACTTTGTTTAGTGTGTGTTAATGTGCAGTACACACTTTGTTTAGTGAGTGTTAATGTACAGTATACACTTTGTTTAGTGTGTGTTAATGTGCAGTACACACTTTGTTTACTGTGTTATTGTGTAGTACACACTTTGTTTCCTGGTGTTAATGTGCAGTATACACTTTGTTTAATGTATTAATGTGCAGTATACACTTTGTTTAGTGTATTAATGTACAGTACACACTTTGTTTGTGTGCATTGATGTGCAGTACACACTTTGTTTACTGTGTGTTAATGTGCAGTATACACTTTGTTTCGTGTATTAATGTGCAGTATACACTTTGTTTACTGTGTGTTAATGTGCAGTACACACTTTGTTTAGTGTGTGTTAATGTACAGTACACACTTTGTTTACTGTGTTAATGTGTTGTACTGGGCTGTCATTCATGTGAAATTGATTGACAATGTTGTATAATTCCTGTGAAGTGGGTTCAGTCAATAAATTGTGAATTTCTTCAGATAGACAGACGTCTTAAAGGAGACATATCATGCTTTTAAATCCTTCCTTTTTACATATAAATCATACAGTTGTGGTCTATATAAAGCAGAACTGCAATGCTTGGGTCTGAATTCCTCATTATTAGAGCTCCACAGGCCCCTTTTCTACCCCTTTTCTGATGTGCTTCTGAGAGCAACTCGTTTTGGGGCGGTCTCTTCAAATGCAAATGAGACACTTCATACCCCGCCTCCTCTCCAGGTTGCAGAGGTGACACTCGGTTCAACTCCACCCTGTTCGGCCATCTTTGTAGTTTGATAGAACAGATACAATTATCTAGCGGCGCAGAAACTTTATATTCACACATTATTTACAAAATGTCAACAACGGAAGATTTGTCCATCCAGCCATACATGTTGGAGCCAGAGTCGGACCCGGCGGAGCGAGATGAAAATGACGATGATGCACCTGCAGAACAACGTCTTCATATGGATGTAACGCAATGGTGTGTTACTATATTTACACTAAATTAAATCACGTAGGCCATATCATAGGATCATAGGATCTAAAACGAGCACACAGCGCTAACATATGAAGACGGTGCAACTGCTAATGCTAACAAAACAATGAAAGGGACGTCTTATCATCACACTTGTTAGCGTTATATACAGCTTACCGAAGTGCTCTGTTCGTCGTCTCCATAGATAGAAGGAACTGACCGCTCAATCAGACCAAGTCTTTCAGCAAATCCTTCTTTATACTGGCGGAGGTTGCTGAAGCAGTCGTCCTTGAAGTGCTTCGCGCACACAAAAATGACCTTACCCACAGATGTGGGTACATTTCTGTGAAAAATAAAACTCAACCAGGCACTTCGAAAAGGTTCTGATGCTGGGAGACGGTGTAACGAAGCTTGTGGGTTACTACATCCAACAACCGAACATTTCCACTTATCCTCTCGTAACTTCGGCATCCTTGAGGTTGGACTACAAAATCGCAGCGAGAAACAAAAATGGCGGATTGCTCGAAGTGTTGGACCTGGAGTCGATGTCCTAATCTGGCAGTTCTGCTGCGAATACTGTGACGTCATTGTTCAAAAAACGTAATAGAGAATAGAAAAATCGAAACAGATTGCAAAATATGACCAAAACAGAATATAAAGATATCAACGGAGCACCTGAAGAGACTACTTTGAACTTTTCTGTACTTCTAAACACTCTAAATATACAACAAAATGCATTTAAGGGCTAAAAAAGTGGATTTAGCATGATATGTCCCCTTTAATGTATCGTGGATGAAATTTCCAGAGATATACTGAGTAGAATCGCTGTATTGTGATAATACTGTTATCTTGGCCAAATAGGTTACTGGCTATACTCAGCCGTAGTAATGGTTATAAAAATAATATCAATAATGATATAAGAATCCAGTATCTATAATAAAATAATAAAAACTCTAATAATAATAAACAGCATTAGATAATTATAATAAGGTAATATAATAATATAGCAATAATAATAGTCCAATGAGAATACCAATAAATATAAAATAAAATAATAATATGAGAATACAATAATTATAAGAATAGCAATAACAAAAATACTGTAGTAGTACAATTATACAATAATAATTGTCAAATGCAATGTATAGCCATGCACATCTGAACGTTTTCTGGGTTTCTTTTGTTCTCTCTCTCTCTCTCTCTCTCTCTCTCTCTCTCTCTCTCTCTCTCTCTCTCTCTCTCTCTCTCTCTATATATATATATATATATATCTCGGTCTATGGCCCCGCTCCGCCTGCTTCTAGCTTCTGCAGCTCGACCAGAGCTTGAAGTCCGTGATTGTTGTGGTTGTTAGGTGACGTTTAGGACCACGGTGGGGGGAGGAGGGGGGCGATTACGTCATCTTTTTTTCCACGGATGATCGTCTTTGCTGAGCGTACTCCGCCGCATGTTTACTTTTTAGATGTCTTATCAAATTAGTTGTGTTAAACGAAGTAGTGGGGCTCCACCTCTCGGCACTGTGGCGAAGCAAATAGTCCAACTGGCCACTGGACTGGTTTGGTTGTCAACCTTAAAATACCTCCAGACTGCTGACATTTTATCCACTCAATGGTTTTAGACTGCTAACCTCAGTTTACGGCAGGTTGCAAACGGGGCTCGCTTTACGGCAGCTGACGGGAAAATATATATATTTTTTAAATTAGATCGGCGGGGCGATCGGCTGGATTTGCCGATTCCCGATCATTTACAAATCAGCAATATCGGCCCCGATCCGATATCTAGCGATCTGATCGGGACATCCCTACTTTAAACCAAAGTGTCTATGCTGTCCTCACAACACGTGACAGTGTGTTGCTAGACAGCCAGCGAACCATCAAAGAAAACACTGTGCACAAGGCTTGCTTTTCTTGTTTTAGTGATTTCTAGTGTGTGTGTGTGTGTAAATATGTGAAAGTGTGTGAAAGTGTGGTTACTGTAAACATACAGAAAAAAGAACAATTACTGTCTATACATGCATGGAAAACACACTGAATTCGATATACACATGTAACACAACAGTCACTACAACAACCGATGCATTTTGAACTATACATGACCCACAGATACTTACAAAGACGAAAATTTCCCTAGGCTCAAGTGTTAAGAGCGACACAGCGTGTTCCTGTGAAGTTTCAGCCACGTTTCTGTAGTACTGCTAGCTTACCTTCACCGAGAGACAAAACAGCAAAGATCGTAGAGCGAGAGGAACACTCACTCTGCTACAACAAAAAACGATCCTCTACGGAGAAGATGAAGATGTGTCACTACATTAACTATTTAACTATAGCACACTTTTTAACAACCTTAGAAACTTCAGGACCATATAATGTCTTTAACCTAAAGACATGACAGTGTCCCTCTCATTTTCTTTCTAGTTAATTTGGCACTTTTCTTGACAAAAGGCCAAACAAGTTGATCGTCACACTGATGGATTAATATCTCATCTATTGATCAACTGATTGATGGAAAACAATCTTTAGATTCTTGTAAGTGCTGAGCTCTCAGCAGATTCTTTGACCTTTGGTAGTAAGTTCATTTTAAACTGTTGAATCTCTGTTGATTCTTTGACTTGGATGTGCAGCAGCACCGACTCCAAAGCACATTTTGTAGACGTCCTTGTAAAGCTTCACTTCCTCTCTTCCTGTTGTCCTTCTGTCACACATCAGCCCTGACACTGCCTCACTTCTTCAACCTCTCTGTGGACTGTCCATCCCTCTGGACGCTTGACCTCAGAGCCTCACCACCTCTGCTCTGAGCTTCTTCTCCTGTCTCTTCTCTCACATGTTCTGTCTTTTCTCTGCTGTGCAGACCTCCACCTCTCCTTTCCTCAGACCATTATGAAAAAAGGAAACGTCCTGGATACCATCAATGAAGTCACCATCATCCATGTCTTCACCTTCCTCATCCCCTGTGTCAGACCGGCTGCTGGACTTCTGGACTGACCCCTCCTGACTCACCCTCTTAGAAGCATGAAGTGTCTGTGGGGAGTCATTCTTTACTCCCACAAATCTTCCTGCTGCTTCAGCCACAAACTTAATAACATCTGACCTTGATTTCTGCTGAACCGTATGGCTGTTAACGCCAGCGTTTCCACTCATTTAGTTTTAGATGTGATAAAATTATTCTCAATTCTTTGATTTTCCATGTACGGACGATGATTTTGGACACATTGAAGATGCATTAACGTTTTGAAAATGACGTCTTTAAAGTCAAAATCCTGATTTTATTTATTTTACTTTAATATAATATTTTCAGAATAAAGTCAAACTTCAGACTTTTTAAGTCTCCAAGGAGAAACTCACCACTTTGATAACTTTTCATCTGGTGAATACAACTATGTACATGAGTCAATGTTTTATCAGCATTATCAAATGTCATTGTCATTGTTAATGCTCTCATTGCTGCACTGTTTAGCGCGCTCGCTTGACAGAAGGTTGTGGGTTCAAATCCAGCTGGAGCTGTTTGTGGAATTTCCTTGTGTTTCCTCAGGGTTCTCTGGTTTCCTCCCACATTCCAAAAAACTGCGTGTAATGTTAATGCTAAATGAAGTGTCTGTGTGTGTCCTGTGGAAGACTGATGACCTGTCCTTTCTCTTTTGAAACATATTTTCATTGACGTCCATAAGACGTCCAGACAAGACGTGAAAACAACGTCCAAGAAAGACGTCTAAAAAACGTTCATTCTGGCTCGTCTGAGGACGTCTTCTGGATGTCAAATATTGACGTCTATATGATGTCCAGAAAAGACATCCAGACAACGTCCAAGAAAGACGTCTAAAAAACTTTCATTCTGGCCCCTCTGCAACTGCAACGTGAAATAAGTGTCGGTCACGCTGCTGCTTCAACCAATCAGGTTTTGATATTGATGCTCTTTTTGTTTTTTAATTGATTCATTTTATTTTATTTTATTTCATTTTTTACTTTATTGCCCAAATGGGGGAACATCCAAACAGAGCAAACAAACATCAAACAACAAAAACAAACAATTTTAACAGACGATGCTCACAAATAATACATTAGTATAATCTTAAGCTCCATGGTATGAACTTATAAAGATAACTATAACAAATACAAATAAGGATGACATTATTTATTTTAAAAGAAAAGTATAATTAAAAAAAGAAAACACAAAAGGGACGAGGGAAGCAGAGGGTCTCATTACTCTTTTTGGAATAATTCTTTAAATAAATCAATAATTTTATTACTTTTTTCTGTGTTTATGTTACTTAGTGTTTTAATGTGTTTCTTTAAATTCAATATAAAACTGAACATAATCTGGGTTTACCTTTGCTAATCTGCATTTGCGAATGTGAAATTTTCCAACTAGAATTATTAAATAAACTATAAATTCTATGTCTTTATTTTTGTAATTAAAATATGCAATTACATGTTTACAATCAATTTGAGCATGATTTTAGTTTTACACACTATAAAATTCTCAATTTTAGTCCATAAGATAGTTGAATAGGAACAGTAAAACAATTAATGACTTAATGATTCATTTTCACTTTCTAAAAATTTGTATAAGTTTACATTTGTTAAATATATGTTGTGCAAAATATTAATATGTACTTACTTAATTTTATTGACAATACAAAATTTGTATGGCAATAACCAAGCTCTCTGCCAATCAATGTCTGTTAAGATAAAAATCCAAAAAGATTTTCCTCTGGGACTTATTCTCCTTTTCTCATAAAAACAGTTTCTTATATGTTTATTACTTCAGTTATGATTCAAAATGTCTAAACCTTTAATAAATAGCAGGTTTTATGACACTAATAGATATTGGTGACTCAGGACCCGCCAGCAGGCCTCGGGTGAGGTCAGCGTATTTAAGCCCTCTGATTGGCTCGTCAGAGAGTTCACTCTCCAGCGCCAGCTGACTGCATCTGGAGCGAGCTGCATTAACAATATTATAGTTGTGTTTGTTTAATAGTGGTTTTGTCCACCGACAATGGCTAAAGGAGAAGATAAAGAGATTTGGTTGCAGATTTATTGTCAAAACATTTTTCAAGTGGAACTTTTCCTAGAGGTCATTGAACGCACCGCAGGGCTCCAAGCACACAGAGGTCCGTACAATTTACTTGTGCTCACTACAGGTTCCATGGCAGGATTCAGGATGATGTTATTCCCTATTATATTATTTTCAAACCACGAAAAACAAACGTTTGTCACCGTTCACGGCCCCCAGGAATTCTGGAAATAACAGCGGCTTTTTTTATGTAGCTGAAACAGAAGGAGACTTGAACTTTGATTATTTTCATCCATAAAGGTATTTATTCTGGCGGCACGAGTATCTATCTGTGATGCAAAGGCTTTTTATACTGCATCTCTGCATGATGACCTGGTTTTTGTAGCCATAAAAAAGTGATTGAGGGGTGGATTGACTCAGACCAGCACTAGTGAAGGCCGAGGTCTGAAATGCAAGGCTGCCACTGTTACAATCTAATCCTACCATTTATAGGACATGCAAATACGTTTCAACTTCCAGCTTTTATTGAAAGATATAAATAAGGATGTGAGGATATAAACACTCTCATACACTATTTTTCCATTCATCCATCTTCTAAACCGCTTTGCCATGATTATTTTATTGTTGTAAAAAAGTCATGAAAGACCAAAGATTGAGGTGAAAACTGTCTTTATTTTGTCAAAGCTTGAAGAAAATGATGATGAAAGAAGATGAATATTGATGAAGTCAGTTTGCTTTGATGATAGAAGAAAGTGAAAGAGGGTGAATGACAGAGGTGAGATCAGTGTGAGAGTAAAAGCAGTGTGAGAGTCCCAGTGAGTCCGGTCAGGACTGGGAACACTGGTCTCTCCTCAGTGTCTCTCTGAGGGGAGTCTGGGAGCCCCGGGTGGCCTCACAGGTCACAGAGCCCACCTTCCTCCACTGGTCTGCAGGGAGCCTCAGGGTGCTGCTCCAGCTGTAGAGGCCGTCCTTCTGCAGCACCCCGGGGCTCCTGCTCTCCTCCCAGCTGCTGCTGCTGCTGCTGCTGCTGCTGTCCTCCACCTTCCAGCTCAGACTCCAGTCTGAGGGGAAGCCCTCGTTGGCCAGGCACATGAGCGTGGCCTTCCCCTGCTGCAGCTCCTCTCTGGAGGGGGGCAGCACCGTCAGGGTGGGGCGGGTATCACCTAGGAGACACCAATCAAATTAGAGGACAGGGAGCACCCAGCTGTCAATCAACCAGCACACACCTGGACAGCTTTAGTGGGAGACAGCTGATTTGGTCCTGGAAGAAGTTGCTGTCAGAGGCTTTTTCTGCTCCAGCAGTCACTCACTCACACATTGTTTCACTTCCCTTTAAGAAGCCTCTCATGCACATCAGCACAGAGAGAATCATCCAACACTTTGACCTGAAATACCTCAAACTACACAGGAAGGAACACAAGCTGATGTCTCAACGTTTACTCTTCATTTGCATCAACGTTATCAGAAAGTTTACACTTTACAACTTATGACTGGAAACTTTAACATGAACTTCAAATCTAAATTATTATTATAAATTATTTAGAGCAAAATGTGAAATAAAAAGTGAAAATTTTATCAAGAGGTTTTAATAATTTTACAACATTTATCATCAGTATTTCTATTTTACTGTAAAATAACAATATTAATGATGCATTTTAAAGTAAGAAGAGAAACAGAATTGGGAAACATTCTATAGAACCAAGAATAAATCCAGCTGTGATGAAGAGACACTCAATAAAACAAGAAGAATAAAACCTGCACACATTCCAACACAAACACATTTCAAACAGTGGACATGTCAACTAAAACTCAGCCCAAAGACAGACCAGTGCACCAGAAATGTCCCTAAATACACAGGTCAGTGTAAAAACAGCTTCAACATGAGACTGGTAGAGTTAAAACAGTGTGTTCCACAGCCATCAGGCTCTAACTGAGCACATTTAAAGACTGACAAGATCTTTGGTTTTGTCATTTAATCCTAATGAGATTTTAATCCGGTGTAAATTTAAAACTAATAACTTTTCTCTGTGATCAAATTAAAGTGAAACAGAGCTGAGCTAAACTACATGAAATCAATGGAGATTAAAACTTGATCACTACAATAATTATTAAGAAAAAAAACATCTTTCTAATCTCAAATCATTCAAAACAAGGTTTAATGTAGGAATTTGAATTATTTAGTTGAAAGTATTAAAGGAGAATAAACTTACTTCCAACATCCAGTCTGGTTCCTCCACCGAACGTGTACCACAGTGATACAAACTCATTGAGCCGCTGTACAAAAACCTCTGACTGTAGAGAGACGCCACTCTCTGATTCTGAAACCAACAAACTCACCAAAACAACTTTTACCACCTGATCCTAACGGAACACAAGAGAACAGTTCTTTCATCTGCAATGTCTACTTGAAATACATATATTTATAGAGATTGTTTTAAAGATTATTTTCAATTTATTCAATAATATCTTTTGGAATTTATTCCTAAATAGATTTGGCAGCAAAAATAGGAAATTTTTAAAAAGTAAAAACTACAGACATATCTTTAATTATTCAGTTTAATTCCTTAATATTGTCATAAAAGTTTGAATCCAGAGTGAAAGTGAGAGATGAAAGTGATCCAGGTCCCTGTTGGAGTCAGTCAGAACATTTCCATAGAGCCACTTTGCATCAGCAGCACCATGCTCCAGTGCTCTGGGAGAGTTTATAGTCCTGACAGTTGAAGACTGGATGACTGACAGCCGTCCTTCATGACAACAGAAGACAGAGAAATCCTCCTCATCAGAAACATGAGTGTGATCTGCGTCCTCATCTGGACTCTCCTCTGCTGCTGCTTCACAGGTAAAGTCCAGAGAATCAAACTCCTCTCCTCTGTCAACATCCGTCCCTCTGAAATGAAGCCCACAAAACCATGAGGCTGCTTGATGTTTCTGTCTGTGTTTCCTCAGAGTCCAGAGGCCAGGTCACAGTGACTCAGCCTGCAGCAGTCAGCTCTGCTCTGGGAGCCTCCGTCACCATCACATGTAGGACCAGTCAGAATGTTTATGTTTATAGTGATGGTGATCAGGCTTTAGCCTGGTACCAACAGAGAGATGGACAACCTCCGAAATTGCTCATTTACTACACCAACACTCGAGAATCAGGGACTCCAGATCGTTTTACAGGCAGTGGATCAAACTCTGACTTCACTCTGACCATCAGTGGAGTTCAAGCTGAAGATGCTGCAGTTTATTACTGTCAGAGTGCTCATTACATCAACAATCAGTGGGTGTTCACACAGTGAAAAACCGTCGTACAAAAACCTCCCTCAGTCAGACTGAACAGAAACTGACTGCTGCACACTGATACACTTCACTGAACACACACACACACACACACACACACTTTAGAAATCTCTAACATAAACTGAACTAATGAATTTATTTATTGAGATCAGATGTTTCTTCACCAGAGGCGGTGGTGTTTCAACATGTAAATACTTGGTGGTGAGATTTTATTTCAGGTCTACTGAGCGCAGAGTTCAACACCACTTAATACCAAACTAAAGTTTGTGCAGACGTTTTTAGCTCCAACATCTTTATGACAACCATATACTGTAGGATCCCATCTTGTGAAAAGGTTTAACACGGGGAATAGCCTCTGATTAAATCATTTAATAAACTAAACTGTGTCTCGGTGGGGAGTTGAACACGGGCCGACTGATTGCAAGGAAATAATTCCTCCACTAGACGAGCAGCATATTGATTTACAAGTGAGATTCTTACACAGATTTTATTATGACCTTACACTCACTTTACCTCCAGTTTCTCCTCTAAAGTCAGAGTTTTAAATTTATACACCAGTAAATAATCAACCTCATTCATTTGGATTCTTAACTGTTAGCTCTCGCGGCGCATAAGCTGGCGTCACAACTCACTCTGGTTCTGTCAAGCAGTGCCTCCATTGACGCCAGCCAATCAGCTCTGAGCTTCTAAATCATCCTGGAGCAGGGCTTCGGGCTGCAAGCCCCACTCTCCATAAAGATCATGTGATCTGAATGAATGTACCACAGCCTGAGCATGAACACTTACATCTGACTGCATGAAATACAAACTGCATTGAGAGAGAGGAGCTCGTCCAACTCATGCAACCATCAGTGTGGATCAGGAGAAAACTCAGCCTGAAGCAGCAAGAGGAGACCAAGAACCAGGAAGTTCAATCCTCACACACAAATATGCAACTCAGGAGGAAGCTATATTCACAGAAAATAAAATACTATAGATGATCTTAAAGGATTAATCATGTACTTTGCCTGCAGTTATTTTTCACTGGTTCATCAGGTGGTGCTCAGCTCCACCTGCCCCTAATGACCAACTGCTCCTGACCAGAGGTATTAATAATCATTTCCTGGGGAATTGCACCCCAGGAAATCCGGGCCGTTTTCCAATTCTTAGAGCGCCAGTGTGTACTCGCCTACGTCACGAGTAACTACTTGCAAGGTGTCCTCGCAAGTGCGGAAATGCAAATTTACGGGGACGCATCGCGCTCAACAAACAATTGGAACACGAGCGTACTCGGCATCACAGTTGTAAGAAGCACACGTAGTGGAGTTACAAAACATCACAAAACGTAACAAAAACCAATGGAAGGAGTGGTGGCTGCTGCCATGGCAGGTATGATGTACCGTGAAGCCGAGGAGGAAGCAGCACGACTGCGGAGGGAGAACCAGGAGAGATTAGACAGGGTGCGGAGGAGGAGGAGGATGATGATGATGAGGATGGCCCTGATAGCTCACCTCTCTGGTTGGGTAGGTGGCCTTAAAAACGTGGCTGATTTGTTCATGACATGTTAGGATGAGAACTTATTTGTACCTTTTCTATCAAATATGATGTTTGTAGTACAGTGTTAGTATTACTTCTCGCCCCCTGTCCTCCTACACTGCCTTTCTATTACTATTCATCTGATTGGACGTAAGCTAAGAATAAAAGGTGAACAGTAATTCTCCACTAATAACACCATTATTTTACTGTTTGTTTTACTGAGTGTCTCTGATGTATTTTAAACGAAATAACCAGCATTCGACATACCTTCTCCTCATGTCTACTATCATTAGGATGTACTGTATTCCACTTTGTGTACTATACATCCTAGTGAAGGACATAAATCATTAGTAGTAATCATTTCTCTTTAGAGTAAATCCAGAAATTCATACATGGCTGACACTGTGGAGCAAAGTAAGATATTGAGCATAAACAGAGCAAGTCAGAAGAACAAGGAAACTTTATTGAACAAACAACATTACTTACAAAAGTAAAAGCACAAATAAGTTAGAAAGTGAGAAACATGAACTTCAAAACAATGACATGTTTTTAAACTTTTCTAAAATTCTCTCTTTTATTTACCAGGAGCAGAGGCCCCTGCAGCGATATGCACAGGTTAATAACACTGTGCCTATCCTGGACCCTTTCTTCTCTGGAGGGGACGTGACACCAGCCTTCAGGGTTTCCAGGGAGAGCATCGTGAGGCTCACACAAATGCTGCCCCGGGAAAAAACCCATGGATGGAGTCATGAGCTGGAGGTGCTGGTGACCATTTACTGGCTTGCCTGTGGCGCCTCCTATGGAGTCACAGCAGACGTCTTTTCTGTGCCACAAACAACAGTGTGGCGGATCATCCACAACACTGTTGACGATCTCATGACCATCTTTCATACTGTGATCCACTTTCCCAGACAGGAGGAGATGGAGGACATCGGAGCTGCTTTTGTCCGCCTGGCCGGCCATCAGGCATTCTGCCGTGCTGCTGGGGCCATTGATGGATGCCACATACGGGTTGTTCCTCCTGCAGAGCCACAAAAGAAAAGTTATTACAACAGGAAACTTTTCCCCTCCATCATCCTGCAGGGCATTTGTGATGCCAAAGGGACATTTCTTGACGTGTACATTGGCAACCCGGGATCTGTGCATGATGCCCTTGTCCTGTGCAGATGCCCCATGTACCAGAATGCTCTGTACCCCAGCTGGGTACTTCCTGCTGGGTGATGGAGGGTATCCCTGCCTGCAGCGCCCAGTCTCCGTAATGACACCTTACCGGCAACCTGTTGCAAGTAAGAAAGCTTTAGCTTAATAATCCCAAACATGAACACTAACGATACACAACAACTTCTTACCATGATGACATCACAATATATCAAATGTTTTCCATGTGAATTTTGATTGACAGGCCAGGTTGAAGCCCGGTACAACACATACCACGCCAAAGGGAGAAATATAATAGAGCGCACCTTTGGAGTTTTGAAAACCCGTTGGCGCTCTATTTTCCTGAGAGCTCTGGAAATCGTCCTGACTTTGCACCGAAGGTGGTTGCTGCCTGCTGCATCCTCCACAACATCTGTGCTGCAGCATGTGACATCATTGAGGCAGAGGATGATCCAGCGATGGAGGATGGAAACGGCCCAGATGATGCTGAGGATGACCAGAGGGACCTGGCAGGAAGACGCATGCGAGCGAGACTCGCTGCCCAGCGGTCTGCTCCTGAAGGGCGACCTGCATGCCTCAGTGAGCATGACTACATCTAGACAGGAAGTAGTTGTAGTCATGCTCACTATTGTGAATGTATGTATATAGATGGAGATAGGGATAGATAGAGAGATAGATAGGTGTAAACATTATTGTTATTCATCTTTTACCATATTGTACTTCTTGTTTTCACAAATTAAAGCATATCACTGTAAATAATTGTATAGGGCTGCACAATATTGGATGTAACATGTTTTTTGTTTGTGTAATAATAAACACGCAGTTGCATTGCAGAACAAATTGCTCGGGTGGATTTCGTCAATCATAATTTATTTACACGTTTTTCAAACAGAGCGAGATATCTCTCAGCTCTTTCCTCCGCTGCTTTCTCTCTCTCCTGTGCTCTCGCCATGTACTGCCTCTCCCTCTCCTCCTCTCTCTCCGCCTGCTCCTTCAGGACAGCATCGTTGTCCCTCCCTCGCCTCTGTACTCTGTGGCTGGCCGGGGCTTCGTCTGGGGTGGAAGAGGTAGAGGCTACAGTGCTGACAACGCCACCTGTAGTGGCAGTGAGGTTTGCAGCAACAACCAGGGGCGGAGTGATGGAGTGTTGCCCCCGGAGTGCAGCATCCATATCCCCATACCACTGCCAGGTGGCAGCGGTCACACTACCTGCCTCGACCCCTTTTCCCGTTGGCGGGTCCCTAAGCTCCTGAAAATAGTATCAAAATAATAATAGTACATATATTAATTAATACATTGAGAAGCTAAAGGTGCGTTTACACATAAACAAAGACAAGTTACAAAATGCACCGTCTCAATTCCTGACCCCAGATCACCATTTGCACCTAAATTTATGCTTCAGGTCAGAGGAGTCACGGACAGTTATCATGCGTTACAATTAATATCACGAAATGAAGACGAATCATGGCGGGCCATCATGCACGGACACCTACATGGTTCTGTGCCGTTGGGCATCGTCACTTTCTCTCATTAATCTGTCAGGAATGTTGCGAATTGGGAGAATATGAACATTATATTCGCAACTCTTAGTGCCACTGTGTATGCGCACCTTCAGTGTGTAAACATACTCACCCTGCTGAAGCTCACTTCTTTTCAGGGCCACTGCATCTGTTCCGTTGTCTGTGTTACGTGTCATATATGATTACCTTGTATTTGGCCTTCAAATTGTCCCACTTCTTCTTGGCCTGTTTGGCCGTCACGTCCGACCTGTCACAAACTCTCTGATACGGACATAAAAACAAAAAGACTTACACACTACCACTTCAAGTTATTTATACATGGATGAATATATATGCATGCAATAATTCAAGCATTCAAAAACAACACTCACTCCCATCCACATCTGGATGACTTCCTCTTCCCTGTGAAGAGGAACTCATTGTCAGTTCGCCACTGGATCAGGGCTTTGGTTTCCTCAGTTGTCCCTTGATTAAGATAGTACATGGTGTTAGTTTGAATCTACAGCATCCTCCAGTGTAATGAGTGGAAGACATTTGCACAGTTAAGACAAAGCAATGTGGTCAGTAGTACCTTCACCTCTCATTTTAAGCATTAACGTCAAATGTAATAGCTTTGAACATGATCTTCCCCCTCAGCCGAGCAGATTTGCTTAGTAACTAATTGAAATTTACACAGACACCATTAAGTTTCACACAAAATACTTTATATCTCATGTTTAACCACTGTAGAAAAATCTCAGCCAGCCGTCTGGATGCACAATCTCCGAAAACGTCGGAACAAATGTTCTATTAAGTGTGATTTAAATATGTCATATTACATATAATGTTTTAAAGTTGTTGTTTTTTTCTCAAACTGAGGAAACAAATTCTAGAATTTCAGATTATGTATTTGTCTACAGTTTTATAGCTTGGAACCACCTTGGTTATTTTCATCCTGTCAGGAAAAATAACTGTTAAAAGGGATCTATTGCATATATAAGTAATTGCTTAAGTATACGATCTATTACATCTTTTACACAAGACATATCAATTGTTAGAATCACTAGACTTTTAAACTTTCTGTGCACTTCTGAAACATCACTTTCAAAAACTCAGTCTAGAAACATTGAAATACTGTTTTGAAATGTAAAACCAAACAGACAGTCTCATACATGAGGTTTAATTTCCTTTGTCATCTACTGAAACATGGTGTGACTGTGGTACTTAGTAGTGTAAATGTAATCAATGAGAGATTTGTACAATTCAGAAACTTTTCAATATAGAAATCTTAAAATATGAGTTACTTAAAGATTAAAGTCATTGAAAGAACTTAATGGTTTAAATCTCATTTAAAATGGTCTTTTTGCACAACTTGCTGTTTCTTAACAAGCTTAACAGCCTCATCTAATGTCTCAACACTCAACAGTGTGCTTTAAGGAACGTGAAGTTTAAATGTCATACTCAAGTCAAAATATTCCACATCAGATACATTTTTTTGTTGTTGGTTTTGTTGTTGTTGGTGGTTGTTGTTGTTAGAATAAATAGTTTGAGACGAGGAAATCATTGCATGTTTCCACTGAAGAGTTTTACTTTCATGATATGTACTTCAGTACGTGTTGCAGGTAAACAAACAGTAGTTTTTCCTACGTAGTGTAAAAAGAGTGAAAAATGAAATTACGACTCATTCATGTTAAATAAAAAACAGTGAATAACAAAAGCCATTGGATTCATGTCAACATTTTACTTCCATTTCTTCAAAGTTCACATCTGCTCATACAAGATTTTTTACCTCACATTTTTCAAAACACAAAAAGCAGCATTGTTAGAACTAATAATGAAATGTGCTTCTTTAAGATTCATTATCAAGCAGGGACCTTTTGTCAGCCTCTGTGCAGTTCAACACAAATGGAAACCAAACTGATTGAAATCTTCTCATTTTGGTGACAAACCAGAAACTAAATGATTTCCTGAAGCGTCTCAACAGGGTTTAAATCAGCAATGTTGACTTCAAACTGGATGATACCTTGTGATTTTGGGCTCAAGCTGGACTTCCTGAACCAGATCTGTTGTAGCTCCATTCCCGTCTCCACCTGTCCACATGTCCAAGTGTCCTTGAGCAAGACACTGAACCCCAAACTGCTCCCAGTGGATGGACTGAGTGCCTTGCAAGGTCGCCGCCTCCATTGGTGTGTGAATGTGATCAACAGTGTAAAGCACTTTGGGGACTGCTAAAGAAGAAAAGTTCAGAGGTGACGTCAGCCAACTGCTGAACAAAATGCTTGTTCAGCAGGAGAGTTCATACTCTTACCCCCTCACAGCTGACACTTCTGTAAAACGTTTTAACTTTTCAACTGCAGCTTATTTCTCACTTCAAGCGTTTTCAGAAATACATTTCTCTGAAGTGTTTCAGTAAGAAAAGAGAACGTTTGTGTCCAGGACATGATGTTGGTCTGGTTGGAACTGACAGCCCGGACGGTTGGTACTGCTGAACAAAATGTCTCTGGCCAGAAGGAGCTGGCTGAAGAAAATGAAATCATTTAGTTCGGCAAGACTCTGGAGTGCCGAACTTTCTTCTTGTTCTTATGGAGGATGAATCGGCTTTTATACGGTGGAAAAGCACTTTATAAATGAAATCCATCCACACATCTCATAGAGTCTTTCATGATTTCATCTCTTTATGGTTTTTCATGTGTCGCCGCAATTTACTACTCCCACATTTCAAAAGAATACGGCTTCTGACCTGTGTGTATTCTCTTGTGTATCTTTAAATCATTTGATCCACTGAAACTTTTCCCGCATGTTTCACAAGACTACGGCTTCTCACCTGTGTGTATTCTCTTGTGTCTCTTCAAATCATTTGATCCACTGAAACTTTTCCCGCATGTTTCACAAGAATACGGCTTCTCACCTGTGTGTATTCTCTTGTGTATCTTCAAATCATTTGATCCACTGAAACTTTTCCCACATGTTTCACAAGAAAATGGCTTCTCACCTGTGTGAGTTCTCTTGTGTTTCATCAAATTACTCTGTTGATTGAAGCGTTTACCACATGTTTCACAAGAATACGGCTTCTCACCTGTGTGAGTTCGCTTGTGAGTCATTACATCTCTCTGTTGAGCAAAACGTTTTTAACATGTTTCACAAGAAAATGGTTTCTCACCTGTGAGAGTTCTCTTCTGCACCAATAAACCATCCTGTCCGGTGTAACTTTTAACAAAGATTTCACCACTTTTCTTCTTATCATTGAGAGTTGTTAAATTCTGACGTAATTTACGTTTTTTCTCGACAATATTTCCACATGTTTCCTCTCAAAGAAGCTTTTCACATTCAGCCTGCTTCTCTGACACAGGGAACTTGTCCACACAATCACTCTGAAACATGCTTCTTCTTTTCATCTCTGCATTTCTAGTTGATTCTGACTCAACATGTTTTTTCACATCGTGGACTTCAGAGTCATGAGAGAGGAACTGCTCAATGTCTGGTACTTCTTCTGGTTCACTCAGGGAACTTTGCTCCTCAATAGAAGGAACCCTAAAGGAATCACCTTCAAACTTCAGTAGAAGCCGCTCTCCTTCCTTGCTGGTACCGAGTTCCTGGTGCTCCTCAATCTGTGGAGGTTCTGGTTCTTCTGGCTCCCCTTTGATCCATGGAGGTTCTGGTTCCTTTTTGATCTGTGGAGGATCTGGTTCTACTGGTTCCTCTTTGATCTGTTGAGGTTCTGGTTCTTGTTCCTCTTTGATCTGTGGAGGTCCTGGTTCTTCAGGTTCCTCTTTGATCTGTGGAGGTTCTGGTTCTTCTTGTTCCTCTTTGATCTGTTGAGGTTCTGGTTCTTCTTGTTCCTCTTTGATCTGTCTAGGTTCTGGTTCTTCTGGTTCCTCTTTGATCTGTCTAGGTTCTGGTTCTTCTGGTTCCTCTTTGCTCTGTGGAGGCTCTGGTTCCTCTTTGATCTGTGAAGGTTCTGGTTCTTCCTGCTCCAGACTGGAGTTTGTTTCCAGTTTAAAGAACTGCTCTTCCCTACAGCCACGGTGCAGTTGGAGCTCTGGAGAGACAAAAAAGTACAAAATAAAAGTTACATTACTTCTACAGTTCCCGCTTTAAAATGACTCAGACTAGTAATTTGATTTCAATAAAATCACCAGAGGCAATTATGGCATTAAAGGCAGATCTTATAAATCACATCTGGCAGGACCTTTTTGTAGACGATACTAATTGTTAGAGAAATCTGGTTTTGTCTCATAAATAATGATGTGTAATTTTGCAGTCTGTGTTCTAGGATGACCCGTGTCAGCACTTTTGGAACCCCTGTGCTACTTTTGCTGACCTTCAATGCAGACTCAAAACAATTCAGCCTTTAAGAAGGAGCTGTCTGACTTCAGAGTAAGAATAACTCTTGGACAATCATGCAAAGGTTCTACTGTGACTTTGTCTCTTCTTGCAAGAATAATGTAATAAAATTCTCTTATAGGAAGAATTGAAACAATCCGGATGAATGTTTTGCCAAGGCAGCCATTTTTTTTCCAATCCTCACCAATTCAGCTCCCAAAAGAAACATTTAAAAGATAATAGACAAACTGATATCAAAATGTATTTGGAGAAATAAAAAGCCAAGAGTAAGGTATACACTATTACAGTGCCCGAAAGAAAAAGGTTTGAATTTACCTAACGTAAAAAAATATTATTGGGCAGCACAATTAAGAATCATAAATAAGTATGAGGAGACAGGATGGAGAGATATGGAACAAATCTCATGCCTGAACGTAATATTAGAATGTTTACCTTTTTATTACAAAAAAACTAATGAATGAATTAAAGATAAAAAACAAATGTGTTAAAGGAACAATGAAAATATGAGCAGCAATAAAAAAGACAATGAAAATGTCTAGTTCAATCTGCAGGGCGACTAAAATAGGAAAGAATTTAGATTTTATTACTTCAACCATAAATGGGGGATTTCATCGGAGGGAATCCAAATGGCTGCTCTATATTGGACGGCCTTTCAAAAAGGGAAAATATGAAACCATTTGAGCAGCTTAAAAATGAATTTGACCTGCCAACACAAGACTTTGATCAATTCTTACAAATTAGAAGCCGTCTTCTAAAAACACAAAGGATGGGAATTTTTAGGTAAAGAACCAAATGAAGTAGAGAAAGTACTAATGACCAAGCTGGAGAAGAAGAAGAAAGTCATTTCAAAGCTTTAGAAAGCAGCTGAACAAGACAACAACATGAACTTTAAATAGAAATGGTAAAGTGAAAGAAAGAAGATTTGGGGGGAATCATTTAAAGAAGGACATCAAATGTTTAGGAGCATTATATGGAAAGAAGGTGAATGAAATTAAAAACACAAGATTTTCTGGTCCCACTAAATATGTCAAAATATAGTAAAACATCTGATAAATGCTGGAGGGGTTGTGGTCCAGTAGGAGACTAGAGACATATATTCTGGGACCGTCCCAAACTCGTAGAATATTGGAAAAATATACAGAAAGAGATCAAAAGAATCTTGGATGAAAACATTTATTTAGACCTGAAATGATTTTTATTGGGTTTTTTACCCAAAAATGTCTCAACAAAGAATCAAAAAATGATTAGAACATCACTTATTAATCAAAAATAAAAGATTGGAGTGTGCTGGCTGGAACCAAACCCCCCCTGCATAAAGCAATGGTGGGACAGAATCCAAGATGTGCTGCATATGGAAGAAGGAAGAGCAAGGTTCAAAAACAAAGGGAAGGAATGTGAAGACCTGTGGTCTCCCTATATACAAAGGAGGATTCAAACAGAATCACCCCACAAGGGACTTAGTTCATTATTTACAAACCACTCTCATTAACATCTACTGGTTTGTTTGTTTTGATTTGAATTAACATCTCTAACTAAGGTATTTACTTGTTGTGTTTGCATTAAGCAGATTTGTTTTAGTATCATTTCATTACATTATTTAGAAATTTAAGAAGCGGGTGTCTGGACACATGGTGAAAGGGGGAGAAGAATAAAGAGGTATAAAGGGAGACATACATTCTAGGAAGGAGACGGAGGGCATCCATCTTTCTTTCTTTTTCCTTCTCTTGATTGGATGGAAGGTTTTTTAACAGACCTTCAGTACGGCTGTTTGTATGGAGGGACGGCTGTTTAAAGTAGGAATGGAAAAGAGAAGTTTCATTTATCAATAATCTATTTATTTATGTTTTCATTTACTTAATGACAAAAGACTATATTAATAGAAGGAACAGAGGAGGAAGAGAAGGGAAGGTCCCACATTTGTTGACGTTTTCATTTAGTTGTTTGGTTCTTTTTGTTTTTATGTCCTTCTAAACGGATATTGGAAATGTATTTGTAAGATAAGAACACTGCATGTACCATACTCATATACTTATTTGAAAAAATCAATAAAAAAAGGAAGTGCAACAGATCTTTTTAAACATCTTAGATGTTCATATTTCTAAAAATGTAGTTGCTGAAGTATTTTAACTTTATAATTCTCCCATGTTGTCATTTCCAGCCTCACTGTTCCAGAGACAAGAGGTTTACATTCTTCCAGGTGCTTTTGTCTCCATGTTGGTTTCACTGATACTCAGAGACAATCGTCTTTTAATATGGAAACATGGAGCCAGGACGTGTCTGCATCCTGAGGCTGGAGGCTGGAGGCTGGAGCCCGCCTTTGGAGAGAGGAGGGACTATTCTCTGCTGTGATTGGACTGGAGAGGACAGGAAGTGACCAAACACAGGAAGTTGCCAACAATGTAAAACCACTGAAATCAGAAATGATTAAGAAAAATAACTTGAAGCAAGTTTGACTTATTTTCTCTTATTTTGTATTACTGGTGTTCAAGGTAACTTTATGGGACTTTTTAAGGGAAAGGCAAAAATAAGCCTTTTATTTTTTAACATAGTGTCAAAACATTTCAGTACTATAAACTGAAAGCACCAAATTTTAAGTTTTGCACTGTAAATGAAATAAACCATTCATTCATCAAAAAATGTGGGACTCAAGCAGTGAAACTGAAAACTTCCATTCAAATGTCGTAAACCTCCTCCAGTCGTTCTGTTATTGCTCGATGTGAATCTTTAGCTGCTGGATTAACAAGGACTGTTTAGGAGGAACTTTTTCTAGATGGTATATTCACTCATCTTCCCATAACACTGTGTCAACAGTTTACCATGCTTCCTGAGATGGAGTGATAATGAGACGTCCTGCTTTTAAATGTTCTCAGGAAATCTTCAAAAAACATCAATGTTCACACAATGAAAAACCGTCGTACAAAAACCTCCCTCAGTCAGACTGAACAGAAACTGACTGCTGCACACTGATACACTTCACTGAACACACACACACACACACACACACACACACACACACACACACACACACACACACACACACACACACACACACACACACACACACACACACACACACACACACACTTTAGAAATCGCTAACATAAACTGAACTAATGAATTTATTTATTGAGATCAGATGTTTCTTCACCAGAGGCGGTGGTGTTTCAACATGTAAATACTTGGTGGTGAGATTTTATTTGATGTGCATGGAAATATCAAAGTGATTGGGATGAAATTGGTGAGTGTTTTAGCCACTAAATTCACTCCTGATCTTGATGCAGAGACTCTGTCAGCCCATTTAAAGTATAGACTTGGCCGTGATGTAACTTGTCAGCGTATTGACACTGCAAGCAACAGGTACAGCTCATTTAGACCAGGATACAAAATAGAGCAGTCAAACCTCAGTTGATAACCTGAAGCCACTCCACACACCTTGTAGTCAGTGTTAACATCAGACAGAAGAGAATATTTCAAGATAAAGTCAAACTCTGCAGACCTGAGATCATATGAAATCAACTGGCATCAATTCAAAATGTATGATAAACAGAAGAGAGGTTGACATGCAGGAAATAAAAATCAGTTTTTTTGTTGATATTTTAGTCTAATTATGACAAACTGAAGGCAGCATGTAAAGAAGATGGATGGAATGTATATATTGAATAATCTCCTAGTTTGAGGCACATCACAACATCCTGGTCTTTTTGTGAGTCTGTATATTCATCCTCTTTCATTTTGATAACTTTTTCTGAACGATACACCAAAGATAAAGTCATGATCGTGTTTTCGATTGAGTTTATAGTACTGTGCTAATATTTAGTATGCAAAACAATATATTTAATGAACTAGACCTTTCATGACTGGCCAAAGAACCAGCCAGTGTCATGATCTTGCTCAGTCATGAATTCTTGCATCAATGCTACAATGGGAATCCCTAACCAGCCCAAGATTTATGGGAATAGAGGACAAAACTCATCTTCCATATCATGAGTCCTGGTCAACTGTAGAGTGGAGATTCTAAAACTGAAAGGGGTTCGATCAACTGACCTCATTTCTTGGGTCCCTGATGTTGAACAGTATAGTTCTGTACTTGTTGGTGTATTTGTTGTCGGTGTTTCGGAAAATGTCCAACATCTCCGTCTCAATGCTTGCGACAAGTTTGGCAGCTTCACTCTCTAACATCTTCAAATCCTCACACTCACACACCCTTAAATGAAAAGAGTTAGTGAACAAATAGTGACATCAACACTCAACCTTTGACTGCCGCCCACATTTAACTGCCAAGAGTTTCATGTGACTATTGTAAAATAAATGATGGTGAAAGTCAAATGTTTTTGCAAATGTGGGTCAGGATACTCTGATAATCATACATATAATGAAATTTTAACTTAAATTTTACTGGTGATTGGAATTGAGGGTCATGAATTTCAAATGCGTCTCATCTCGTGTTGCATATTATGACTTGATCGTAAAATTCTATTGTGTGTATGCCAATATCTTTTTGGAAGAAACAACTTAAATTACACCATGGAGATAATCAAAAGGTAACAGGCTGTGGGTTTCATACAAGTGTGTAAAGTTATTCTCACTTTTCAAACAGGATGTGTGTGAGAGAGCGTTGGATGATCTGCCTGAGCAGGCGATTAGGCTGACAGGGCCTGGAGGAGGGTGGGCTGGGTGCTGGTGATGCAGGCAGATACTGAGTTCCATTCCATGTTAAAGCTGAGGAAGGCTTCTGGGATGATGTTGAGACTGCGGGATGGCCAAACGGAGACTCCATTTTCTTTGTCGTGCAGTCTTAAGAGAGGTGGCTCAAGAGGTGCGAAGTCTCGTGATCGGGGTTAATGGCACTTGTAGTCTATTGACAGAAAAGACACAAGACAGAGTTCTTTCGTAGATTATGATTTTTCAACACGTCCCTAATACATTTGAGGTAGGTCAGACATTGAGTAAAGAGCCTCTCCTTTGATCTTCTTTGATCAAATGTTCACTCCTTTGCTCTCCCTTGATCTCCTTTGCTCTCCTTTGATCTCTGAGTGCTATATAACTCAAAAGTACCTTTGTTAATGCCAGATTCGTTTGCAAAACCGAGCTAGCGAGAGGAGGATATTTTGTCTATTGAAGCCCAAGAAAAGTTCTCCCTGCTTGGACTCAACGTATTAATTGACTTAACTGTGAGAACAGAAGTCAGCAGCACCGATATCATGACTCGAAGAGGTAAGTAACATTGTGTCCAGGACTCTGCAATCTCATTATGTCACCTAACGTGCTCCATGCTTGACATTCACAATAGAAAATGACTGTTTGGTGATCAGATGCTCAGTTTGATAATGAGAAGAAACAAAAGGCTGAGGCCAGTAAGAGAAAATCTGTTTTCGTGTTTAATCTTGGGCTTTATTGGAACCATCACCATTTCCATTATTTTGGGCGAAATGATGTATTTAACAACCCTTCTCATTTTTTCCTCCATTTGTAGATTACCTTAGTGCTAAGATTTTATTTTAAATCTCATGAGCGCTCAATGCCTATGTTAGGACAGCCCAATGTTTTAATTCCCGACTGTGACTACAGGCTTAGGAATTCAGAACCATACTTCCACCTCAGGGAACGTGTAAAAAATAAATTGCTGCCAAATAGCAGCTGAAACCTTGCAAACAGGAACGGTAATCGTCAAAGAAGAGGACGATTCAGTTGGAATTTTTAATTATTGAGAGCCAAAAATGCAAAACACACACACACACACACACACACACACACACACACACACACACACACACACACACACACACACACACACACACACACACACACACACACACACACACACACACACACACACTGATAACTCCGATGTTAGAAGAGCCCCGCCTCAGGAAGTTCAATGTAATTGAACCTTTTCTCCAGGGCTCTTCTGCTCTCATCCACAAACAAATGTTGCTCAGTGATGCCCTCTACTGGGGGCCTGTTGTAGTTTAATTGTTATCATCACTTGTCGACATTTCGAGTCCTTGTTCAAGTTTCAACATTCATGCGTCCTGACGAGACAATAAAACATGAGCTGAGACCAAGAAGATCTTCTGAGATTCTTTTCCGTATCAAACCAGAACACACCAACACATCCAGACACTTTTCTCCTTTATTCTTTAAACCCCACAGCTGCTGTCGGCTGTATTGAAAGGAGCAGACTTTTTGTTTTTCAACATTTCTGTTTTAACTTTAGCCTGTCCTGTCTCATCCATCCTTCACTGTAGAATATTCACATCATCACATCAGTGACTTTTGTCTTGTTTCTCTCCAGAGAGTTCACAGCAACACTTGGTCACCAGAAGATGAGCTCCAGTGTGGAGCAGGAGGAACATGAAGCTCCACACATTAAAGAGGAGGAGGGTGGTGTAGAAGTGACTGATAGAAAGTGACCATTTCCACGACTCTGTGAGGGACTTGACCACCCAGCGACTAACTTCTTTACCCTGTCGGAACAAACTATTGTCCTGTACGAGGTGGAGATTGATCGTCAGCACAAACTGATGGAAATAATCTGGAAACCTCAAATGAAGTTACACAAGAGAGGAATGGAAAAGAAGAACAAGAAGAACCAGAACCCCCACAGATCAAAGAGGAACCAGAAGAACTAGAACCTCCACAGATTGAAGAAATAAAGCTTCGTTTTGAGGAAATGTGGTGAAATTGTCAGTTGAAAACATAAGTTATGTCAGAAGGTAAGATCTGTCTGATGGGAAGAAAAACCTTTGTGAAATCTGTGATCAAAGTTACAACCGACAGAGGAAGTTGTTGGTCCACATGAGAACTCACACAGGTGAGAAGCCGTATTCTTGTGAAACGTGTGGGAAGTTTCAATGATCGTAGTTCTACATCATGTGAAAACTTAGAGAGATGAAGTCATGAAAGACTCTGAGAGATCTCATTCAGGATGTCCAGCTTGAGCCCAGAATCACAAGGTATCATCCAGTTGAAAGGAAACGTTGCTGTTTAAACACCGTCGACACTGTTTGTCACAAAAAATAGAAGGTTAAAATAAATCTGGTGTCCATTTGTGTTCCTAGAGAGAAGCTGACAAACAGTCCCCTGGTTGCATATTGAATCTTAGAGAAGCTTGTTTCATTCTTTAGTACGAACACGACGGCTTGTTTTGAAAATGTGACATTAAAAATCTTGTATGAACAGATGTGAACTTTGAAGAAATGGAAATAAAATGTGAATATGAATCCAGTGAGTTTTCTTATTCAGTGTTTGTTGTTTTTGTTTTAACTCACAGCCGATAGGTTGTTAAATGGTTTCAGAAAGATGCACCTACACTAGATAACTGGATTAAAGTTATCAAGGAGATTTGAGATGAAAAAACTGACTTTCTCACTACACCTGCAAAAGGAGTAGTACATTACAAAATGGACATACTTAATGGTATATTGTACTTTCAGATATGAGCTCACCCCCATTGCTCCCTCATCCCACACACACATTCATTACCTGTGTAAAGTGATGAAACACACTCAACCTGCTGTACAAAATAATCCCTTTTACCAAATCCCACAAGAATGTAAATTGCCTGGAGATATAGTGGAAAATAATGTCTGGTCACTGAGATGTACTGTGACACTGTTCTACTGCTCATGTTGCTCTATGTTCTGTGTCTATTAAAAAAACAACTAAAGTTAAACAACAGATAAAACTGAATTCAGCGTTGCACATGGTGAATCAAACCAGGAAGAATGAAAGAGTTTGCCCTCTGGTGGTGACTTTGTGTCACTACATTGTTGTGTAAAGTTACAAACATTAACGAGTTGATGGGTGAAGTTACGTTCACATTCTATTCCATTGTTCATTTTTATTCACTCACAGACATTTAGAGAAAATGCCCAGCCTATTTTAAAAGTAATGTCTTTTCAGCAATAGTTATGTTTTCTAAGAACAATAATTTATCTCATTTCTGACGGAATTAACCCTGAAATGAACGACAACGTGTAAATATGCACACATAAAAATGATTTGTTTTCCACAGTGATTCATCACTAGTGATGTTTTTCAGGATTATTTTGCAGTGGTAGGAAATCTAAACGTCTGAAGGGTCCTCGTCGCCGCCTGGTGGACAAAAGTAGAAACTACAAGAACATAGAAACTGTCATGGCGTCCTCCTCTCATATCAAGGTTGGCTCTGGTCACTGGTTAGTTTATATTTGATCAATAAAGGTGTTCAGCTAAACAATCACAGGATCAGGAAGTTGTTTGAACGTTTGTCGAAATGACCTTGACGCTTCTTTTAGATGCGGTAACTTAAAGGTATGAACTCTTTATAATCTCCTGAGCATTTAGAAAGCTTAATAAACTAAAAATCAAACTCAAGGAGTCAAATGATAAATGATACTCTTTGATCATTTGTGAAATCAACCACAGAAAAATGTCCCAACCCCCTTTTGTTTCTGTTGAATGAAAATATGAAAGTAAATTAATACATGTGAGTTTTTTTAACCAGTTCATGATTATTTACAATCACAATCAGAGAGAAACTGTTTATCCTCATGAATTGACTCTTGTTGATCGACTAGATATCCAATTTATTTTTCACAAACAATAAACTTAAAAGCAAAGTGTCCCTCTCATTTTCTTTCTAGTTAATTTGGCACTTTTCTTGACAAAAGGCCAAACAAGTTGATCGTCACACTGATGGATTAATATCTCATCTATTGATCAACTGATTGATGGAAAACAATCTTTAGATTCTTGTAAGTGCTGAGCTCTCAGCAGATTCTTTGGCCTTTGGTAGTAAGTTCATTTTAAACTGTTGAATCTCTGTTGATTCTTTGACTTGGATGTGCAGCAGCACCGACTCCAAAGCACATTTTGTAGACGTCCTTGTAAAGCTTCACTTCCTCTCTTCCTGTTGTCCTTCTGTCACACATCAGCCCTGACACTGCCTCACTTCTTCAACCTCTCTGTGGACTGTCCATCCCTCTGGACGCTTGACCTCAGAGCCTCACCACCTCTGCTCTGAGCTTCTTCTCCTGTCTCTTCTCTCACATGTTCTGTCTTTTCTCTGCTGTGCAGACCTCCACCTCTCCTTTCCTCAGACCATTATGAAAAAAGGAAACGTCCTGGATACCATCAATGAAGTCACCATCATCCATGTCTTCACCTTCCTCATCCCCTGTGTCAGACCGGCTGCTGGACTTCTGGACTGACCCCTCCTGACTCACCCTCTTAGAAGCATGAAGTGTCTGTGGGGAGTCATTCTTTACTCCCACAAATCTTCCTGCTGCTTCAGCCACAAACTTAATAACATCTGACCTTGATTTCTGCTGAACCGTATGGCTGTTAACGCCAGCGTTTCCACTCATTTAGTTTTAGATGTGATAAAATTATTCTCAATTCTTTGATTTTCCATGTACGGACGATGATTCTGGACACATTAAAGATGCATTAACGTTTTGTAAATGACGTCTTTAAAGTCAAAATCCTGATTTTATTTATTTTACTTTAATATAATATTCTCAGCATAAAGTCAAACTTCAGACTTTTTAAGTCTCCAAGGAGAAACTCACCACTTTGATAACTTTTCATCTGGTGAATACAACTATGTACATGAGTCAATGTTTTATCAGCATTATCAAATGTCATTGTCATTGTTAATGCTCTCATTGCTGCACTGTTTAGCGCTCTCGCTTGACAGAAGGTTGTGGGTTCAAATCCAGCTGGAGCTGTTTGTGGAATTTCCTTGTGTTTCCTCAGGCTTCTCTGGTTTCCTCCCACATTCCTAAAAACTGCATGTAATGTTAATGCTAAATGAAGTGTCTGTGTGTGTCCTGTGGAAGACTGATGACCTGTCCTTTCTCTTTTGAAACGTATTTTCATTGACGTCCATAAGACGTCCAGACAAGACGTGAAAACAACGTCCAAGAAAGACGTCTAAAAAACGTCATTCTGGCTCGTCTGAGGACGTCTTCTGGATGTCAAATATTGACGTCTATATGATGTCCAGAAAAGACATCCAGACAACGTCCAAGAAAGACGTCTAAAAAACTTTCATTCTGGCCCCTCTGCAACTGCAACGTGAAATAAGTGTCGATCACGCTGCTGCTTCAACCAATCAGGTTTTGATATTGATGCTCTTTTTTTTTTTAATTGATTCATTTTATTTTATTTTATTTCATTTTCTACTTTATTGCCCAAATGGGGGAACATCCAAACAGAGCAAACAAACATCAAACAACAAAAACAAACAATTTTAACAGACGATGCTCACAAATAATACATTAGTATAATCTTAAGCTCCATGGTATGAACTTATAAAGATAACTATAACAGATACAAATAAGGATGACATTATTTATTTTAAAAGAAAAGTATAATTAAAAAAAAAAAAAACACAAAAGAGACGAGGGAAGCAGAGGGTCTCATTATTCTTTTTGGAATAATTCTTTGTCGCGGGGTTCACCCAACAACCTTCCCAAACTGGGAAAACCGATGGCGTAGCCGTCAGCTGTGTTGTTGTTGTTTTTCTAATTTATTTTTCAGGCCTCTCCAAACCGTGAATCATACTATTTACAAAGTGCAAAATAAAATAAAAAATACCCAAATGTGAAAATAAACAAAAGCAAAGAAAACTCTATATACAAATCTGTACAGGTTATATACATATGAGTTCTTCCTCAACTTCAGGATACAACAATGAAGCTCCACCGATCAATACTTGCCACCACCTCTAACCAGAGTCCAACTCTCCCATCAGGCCCAGCACAGCCCGTTTTATCCGCTTAGCCCCTCCCACTGGGCGTAACCTTTCGCTGAAAAAAGTCATTGTTTTTTCTTAAACACAAACCCTACAACATAAATAAATAGATTTTCCATCATTTACCTTGCCGTCCCACAATAACCCCTCAGTAAACTCGGCAATAAGTTTTAAAGGAAAGAAATAATAACATTGTTCACGTGACTGTGAAACCTTCCAGGCCCAAAAGCATTTAACCCGACTGGTGGTATGGCCCGGGTTTGCCAGTCACCCTGCAGGCGCGTCACTGCCGGCTGTCCTCCGCCACACTGGAAGGTGAGTGAAGGTGTGTGTGAATGTCTGAGAGAGAGAGAGAAATCATACTGCTACAAGTGTGAACCCTTGGTCACGATACTGACAACAGAGGAGGAGAAACTGGCTTGTATGTGAGTGCAGGTTATTGCAGAGTAGGTAAGTGAGTGTGTGTGTGTGTGTGTGTGTGTGTGTGTGTGTGTGTGTGTGTGTGTGTGTGTGTGTGTGTGTGTGTGTGTGCGTTACGCGGCGGGTGCGCCGCGATGATATGTGCTACGTCATCGCGCGTGATGGAGCCGCTCCATCACATTCTTTAAATAACTCAATAGTTTTATTGCTTTTTTTCTGTGTTTATGTTACTGAGTGTTTTAATGTGTTCTTTAAGTTCAATATAAAACTGAACATAATCTGGGTTTACCTTTGCTAATCTGCATTGTGAAATTGTGAAATTTTCCAACTAGAATTGTTAAATCAACTATAAATTCTATGTCTTTATTTTGTAATGAAAATATGCAATTACACTTTTACAATGAATTTGAGCATGATTTTAGTTTTACACACTATATAATTCCTCTCTCACTTATCCGGGTGGCAAACACCGTCACCCAGATCACATTGCACCGATTAAGAACCTTCCTGAAGGTGGTGTCTCACACCGGACACCACCTTCACGTGGGCTCACCACCTGCAGGAAGGTTCTTAATTGGTGCAATATTGTCAGGTCCAACCTCTGAACATTTATTAATTCTGCAAGGAAGAACACACACAAGTTTAAGATTGGTTTTTACTCGCGAGGAGAACGGACAGAGAGTGTTTCAGTTACAATCTCCAACTCGCTCTGAAAAACCTCTGCCGCCTCCTCTTCTTTTATTAGGGTTCCTCTTATCTGATTTCAAGGCACTTCCCATCTGCAGACCACATTCCTCCTAACCATAAAAGATCACAGTGGAGAAATTACAAGTCGTATTAGATGAGAAAGAATGTTGGTACAATGAATGTGATAACCTTTCGTAAGATTATTCCAACAAATATGATCTGGGTGACGGTGCTCAGACTGACACCTCCACCACCCGGAAATGGATTAGAGGGAGAAAATGGATGATGGAAGATTCAAAATGTCTAAACCTTTAATAAACAGCAGGTTTTATCCTCAGAACTTCTTGATATTGTAGGTGACTCTTCATCAGGTGAAGTAACCCAGTGCCGATGGCTTTTATGACACAAATAGATATTGGTGACTCAGGACCCGCCAGCAGGCCTCGGGTGACGTCAGCGTATTCAAGCCCTCTGATTGGCTCGTCAGAGAGTTCACTCTCCAGCGCCAGCTGACTGCATCTGGAGCGAGCTGCATTCACAATATTATGTGTGTTTATTTAATAGTGGTTTTGTCAACCGACAATGGCTAAAGGAGAAGATAAAGAGATGTGGTTGCAGATTTATTGTCAAAACAATTTTCAAGAATGACGTTTCCTAGAGGTCATTGAACGCACCGCAGGGCTCCAAGCACACAGAGGTCCGGTACAATTTACTTGTGCTCACTACAAGTTCCATGGCAGGATTCAGGATTATGTGATTCGCCATTATATTATTTTCAAACCATGAAAAACGTTTGTCACCGTCCACGGCCCCCTGGAATTCTGGGAATAACAGCGGCTTTTTTTATGAAGCTGAAACAGAAGGAGACTTGAACTTTGATTCTTTTCATCATAAAGGTATTTATTCTGGCAACACGAGTATCTATCTGTGATGCAAAGGCTTTTTATACTGCATCTCTGCATGATGACCTGGTTTTTGTAGCCATAAAAAAGTGATTGAGGGGTGGATTGACTCAGACCAGCACTAGTGAAGGCCAAGGTCTGAAATGCAAGGCTGCCACTGTTACAATCTAATCCTACCATTTATAGGACATGCAAATATGTTTCAACTTCCAGCTTTTATTGAAAGATATAAATAAGGATGTGAGGATATAAACACTCTCATATAATATTTTTACATTCATCCATCTTTGCCATGATTATTTTATTGTTGTAAAAAAGTCATGAAAGACCAAAGATTGAGGTGAAAACTGTCTTTATTTTGTCAAAGCTTGAAGAAAATGATGATGAAAGAAGATGAATATTGATGAAGTCAGTTTGCTTTGATGATAGAAGAAAGTGAAAGAGGGTGAATGACAGAGGTGAGATCAGTGTGAGAGTAAAAGCAGTGTGAGAGTCCCAGTGAGTCCGGTCAGGACTGGGAACACTGGTCTCTCCTCAGTGTCTCTCTGAGGGGAGTCTGGGAGCCCCGGGTGGCCTCACAGGTCACAGAGCCCACCTTCCTCCACTGGTCTGCAGGGAGCCTCAGGGTGCTGCTCCAGCTGTAGAGGCCGTCCTTCTGCAGCACCCCGGGGCTCCTGCTCTCCTCCCAGCTGCTGCTGCTGCTGCTGCTGCTGCTGTCCTCCACCTTCCAGCTCAGACTCCAGTCTGAGGGGAAGCCCTCGTTGGCCAGGCACATGAGCGTGGCCTTCCCCTGCTGCAGCTCCTCTCTGGAGGGGGGCAGCACCGTCAGGGTGGGGCGGGTATCACCTAGGAGACACCAATCAAATTAGAGGACAGGGAGCACCCAGCTGTCAATCAACCAGCACACACCTGGACAGCTTTAGTGGGAGACAGCTGATTTGGTCCTGGAAGAAGTTGCTGTCAGAGGCTTTTTCTGCTCCAGCAGTCACTCACTCACACATTGTTTCACTTCCCTTTAAGAAGCCTCTCATGCACATCAGCACAGAGAGAATCATCCAACACTTTGACCTGAAATACCTCAAACTACACAGGAAGGAACACAAGCTGATGTCTCAACGTTTACTCTTCATTTGCATCAACGTTATCAGAAAGTTTACACTTTACAACTTATGACTGGAAACTTTAACATGAACTTCAAATCTAAAATAATATTTTCAATTATTTAGAGCAAAATATGAAATACACAGGAAATAAAGATAACTTCTTTGGAGGATTTGATAAATTTACAACATTTATCATCAGTATTTCTATTTTACTGTAAAATAACAATATTAATAATACATTTTAAAGTAAGAAGAGAAACAGAATTGGGAAACATTCTATAGAACCAAGAATAAATCCAGCTGTGATGAAGAGACACTCAATAAAACAAGAAGAATAAAACCTGCACACATTCCAACACAAACACATTTCAAACAGTGGACATGTCAACTAAAACTCAGCCCAAAGACAGACCAGTGCACCAGAAATGTCCCTAAATACACAGGTCAGTGTAAAAACAGCTTCAACATGAGACTGGTAGAGTTAAAACAGTGTGTTCCACAGCCATCAGGCTCTAACTGAGCACATTTAAAGACTGACAAGATCTTTGGTTTTGTCATTTAATCCTAATGAGATTTTAATCCGGTGTAAATTTAAAACTAATAACTTTTCCCTGTGATCAAATTAAAGTGAAACAGAGCTGAGCTAAACTACATGAAATCAATGGAGATTAAAACTTGATCACTACAATAATTATTAAGAAAAAAAACATCTTTCTAATCTCAAATCATTCAAAACAAGGTTTAATGTATGAATTTGTATTATTTAGTTGAAAGTATTAAAAGGAGAATAAACTTACTTCCAACATCCAGTCTGGTTCCTCCACCGAACGTGTACCACAGTGATACAAACTCATTGAGCCGCTGTACAAAAACCTCTGACTGTAGAGAGACGCCACTCTCTGATTCTGAAACCAACAAACTCACCAAAACAACTTTTACCACCTGATCCTAACGGAACACAAGAGAACAGTTCTTTCATCTGCAATGTCTACTTGAAATACATATATTTATAGAGATTGTTTTAAAGATTATTTTCTATTTATTCAATAATATCTTTTGGAATTTATTCCTAAATAGATTTGGCAGCAAAAATAGGAAATTTTTAAAAAGTAAAAACTACAGACGTATCTTTAATTATTCAGTTCAATTCCTTAATATTGTCATTAAAGTTTGAATCCAGAGTGAAAGTGAGAGATGAAAGTGATCCAGGTCCCTGTTGGAGTCAGTCAGAACATTTCCATAGAGCCACTTTGCATCAGCAGCACCATGCTCCAGTGCTCTGGGAGAGTTTATAGTCCTGACAGTTGAAGACTGGATGACTGACAGCCGTCCTTCATGACAACAGAAGACAGAGAAATCCTCCTCATCAGAAACATGAGTGTGATCTGCGTCCTCATCTGGACTCTCCTCTGCTGCTGCTTCACAGGTAAAGTCCAGAGAATCAAACTCCTCTCCTCTGTCAACATCCGTCCCTCTGAAATGAAGCCCACAAAACCATGAGGCTGCTTGATGTTTCTGTCTGTGTTTCCTCAGAGTCCAGAGGCCAGGTCACAGTGACTCAGCCTGCAGCAGTCAGCTCTGCTCTGGGAGCCTCCGTCACCATCACATGTAGGACCAGTCAGAATGTTTATGTTGATAGTGCTGGTCACTATTTAGCCTGGTACCAACAGAGAGATGGACAACCTCCTAAATTGTTCATTTACTTGACCAACACTCGAGCATCAGGGACTCCAGATCGTTTTACAGGCAGTGGATCAAACTCTGACTTCACTCTGACCATCAGTGGAGTTCAAGCTGAAGATGCTGCAGTTTATTACTGTCAGAGTTTTCATGTAATCAACAGTCAGTATGTGTTCACACAGTGAAAAACCGTCGTACAAAAACCTCCCTCAGTCAGACTGAACAGAAACTGACTGCTGCACACTGATACACTTCACTGAACACACACACACACGCACACACGCACACACGCACACACGCACACACACACACACACACACACACACACACACACACACACACACACACAGGTCTACTGAGCGCAGAGTTCAACACCACTTCATACCAAACTAAAGTTTGTGCAGAAGTTTTGAGCTCCAACATCTTCATGACAACCATATACTGTAGGATCCCATCTTGTGAAAAGGTTTAACACGGGGAATAGCCTCTGATTAAATCATTTAATAAACTAAACTGTGTCTCGGTGGGGAGTTGAACACGGGCCTACTGATTGCAAGGAAAGAATTCCTCCACTAGACGAGCAGCATATTGATTTACAAGTGAGATTCTTACACAGATTTTATTATGACCTTACACTCACTTTACCTCCAGTTTCTCCTCTAAAGTCAGAGTTTTACATTTATACACCAGTAAATAATCAACCTCATTCATTTGGATTCTTAACTGTTAGCTCTCGCGGCGCATAAGCTGGCGTCACAACTCACTCAGTTACCTTGAAAAAGTAATCCAATTACTGATTACTAGTTATTCCTTGAAAAAGTAACTTAGTTACCTTACTGATTACTTGTTTTTAAAAGTAACTAAGTTAGATTACAAGTAATCTTATAGTTACTTTCAGCAGCTGCCAACAACATGCCCCCCTCAATCTCAACATAAAAAGGACAACTGGTTTTACCAGAAACTGAGTTCTGATCACTGCCTGGCCTCCTGCTGATACAGATTTAACCTTTGACCTTCATTCTTTGTTGTATTTATATCTGACTCATGGTTTTATTATCAGATTTGTACTATTACTGGTATTTATTAGTACATAGTTTAGTCTATTGTTGCACTATTTATCTGTTTTCAATAGAGCAATAGTATTTATTTGTTTGCACAACCTGCTCTATGCAACATTTTAATGACAGAGTAACGTGTTATTAATTAATGCGTTACCGGCATGACTGTGGCTATGTCCCGCTGGTCTTCCCTCCCCCTCTCTCTAACTGGTAACTTGGTAAAGATGGTGATTCTCCCTAAATTTCTTTATTTGTTCCAACACATTCCAATTTTTATAAGAAAATCTTTTTTTTAACAGATCAGACAATAATATAATGTTTGTGGTTGAACCAGACTCCTTGCATCAAAAAATTATTCTACAACTTCCCAAAAAGCGGGACGGTCTTGCACGACGTAACATCATACAATACTATTGGTCATGCAATATTAATAAGCTCTGTCATTGGCTGGACAATGAAGCCGACACAGATCCTTCATGGGCTCAAATAGAACGGCGATCTTCAAGGTTCTCTCTCCAGTCCCTCCTCACTTCTCGTCTCCCTGTTAACATTCATAACATCTAACAGAACCCTGTTGTCAACAATTCTTTGAAAATCTGGCTGCAGTTCCGTAAATATTAAAGCTTGAATAACCCCTCAATTTAAGAACTGATTGTTAAAAACCATCTATTTCCGCCCTCCCTATCACATCCTGCATTTTAAATCTGGCAAAACAAGGGCCTGGGGCCTCATTTATAAAACACTGCGTAGGATTCCTACTAAAAATGTTGGTGCGCTCTAAAGCTGAAAATGGCGTGCGCCCAAACAAATTCAGATTGGTGAAACCGTGCGTACTGCACTTTCCTGTTATAGATCACAGTCCACCTGGAAGGTCCCACAGTTGATGTCCCGCCCTCAACACGTCCACTTTTAACCATAAATGGTCGATGCAAAGTGTCTCGTCAATATCTTTGCATCTCAATCGGCCCGTTGATCGCCGGCATTTGACGCTAAATCCTGAGAGAAAAGAAGAAGAAAAGGAATTTTACAGAGAGAGAAATAGTCATGGAGGAGGTGGAGGTCAGGAAAATTATATTAGTTGGTGGTCACCAGTGTTGCCACAGTTACCTTGCAAAAGTAATTAGATTACTGATTACTAGTCACTCGCCTTAAAAAGTAATTTAGTTACTTCATTGATTACTTGTTTTTAAAAGTAACTAAATTGGATTACAAGTAACTTTTTAGTTACTTTCAACAGTTGCCGACACCGCCCCACGTCTCTAAATAAAAAGGACAACTGGTTTGGCCACAAAGTGAGTTCTGATCACTGCCTGGCCTCCTGCTGATCCAGATTTAACCTTTGACCTTCATTCTTTGTATTTATATCTGACTCATTTTGTAATGATCAGATTTTTACAATTACTGGTATTTATTGACCCAGTTGTAGTCTGTTGTTGACCTTTTAATTACCCCTCTTGAGGAGAAATCAAGTCTTTCATTGATTGATTGATTGAAAAAGAAAAAAATGTCAAAAGAGTTCAACATCTCTGCAGTTGTGTTCTTGTGGCAATAATATGGTTTAGTGTTGACATTTCTTAGTTTCCGTTGTTTCGTGTCACCTGATCACCTGATTAGAGCGAGTTGGTCTGTGATTGGCTGAGAGTGGAGAAGGGGGCGGGTCAGGTCGGACTGCATGCACTGCGTATGTCTGTGGCCGTTTCCCAATTCTTAGAGCGCCAGTGTGTACTCGCTTACGTCACGAGTAACTACTTGCAGCGTCCTCGGAAGTGCGGAAATGCAAATTTACGAGGACGCATCGGCGTTAATGGAGAATTGGAACACGAGTACTTCATGACGCTGTGGCTGTCATGGCTGGATGATGGACCCTGAAGCTGAGGAGGAGGAGGAGGAGGAGGAGGAGGAGGAGGAACCTGTTTCCTCTCTGGTTCAGCAGGAAGGTGATTTGTACCTGATATTTTATATGATGATCTAAATTTTAGAACATTATTGTAAAATAGTACCTTTTCTGTCACATACATGCGGTGTATATTACAGTGTATTGTACCGTGTATAGTACTGTGTTTAGTACCGTGTACAGTACTGTATAAAGTACAGTGTATAGTTCCGTGTATAGTACAGTGTTACTATTACTTCTACCTCCTATACAGCCTTTATTTTACTCTTCATCTCCTTGGAGTTCAGTAACAACAAAAGCAGCTGATCAGAAATGTCCTACTAATACAAACAATTATTTTACTGTTTTAATGAAGATCCTTGATGTTTATTAAATAATTAACCAGCTTTTCTTCCCTGCTGCTTGTTGTCATCCTTCTGGTCATGTCATTAATATGTACTGTATTACATTTGTCTAATATACATCCTACAGTTAATCACTCCAATCATTAGTTGTAACAACTTCTCTTTAGAATAAATACATAAATGGTTTATACTGTGTGAGAGTAAATACATAAATACACACATGGCTTACACTATCGAGCAAAGAAATATATCAAGCAGAAGATAAAGGAACATTTATTTAATAAACTTCAGCAGAACCTACAACAGTAAAAACACAAGTTAGAAACATTATGTACACAGAAAAATGACATTGTTTTTAAAAATTCTAAAGTTCTTTCTTTTATTTCCCAGGAACCCCTGCAGTGATACACAGGTCCATAATGTTCCTATCCTGGAACCTTTCTCTCCTGGAGGTGTCGTGACTCCAGCTTCAGGGTTTCCAGGAGCATCGTTATGTTGATACTGATGCTCCTGCTGGTCATCAGGCATTCTGCTGTACTGCTGATTGATGGTGTCACCTTCTAATTCTTCCTCCTGCTGGTCATCAGGCATTCTGCTGTACTGCTGATTGATGGTGTCACCTTCTAATTCTTCCTCCTGCTGGTCATCAGGCATTCTACGGTACTGCTGGTTGATGGTGTCACATTCTAATTCTTCCTCCTGCTGGGGCCGTTGATGGAGCCACGTTCTAATTCCTCCTCCTGCAGAGCCACAACACATCTGTTACCTAAACAACAAACTTTTCCCCTCTATCATAGTGGAGTTATTTGTCATACCAAAGGAGGTTTATTGAAAGTTGAATTGTGTTCATTTTGTCGTTCTAAACCTCATATATTATAGACTCTTTTTTAATGACACCGGTCACCTGATAAAGACCGACATGTCATCACAACCAGATGAAGCTCTGAGGAAGACTACAGATGCAGCTGAAACATGCCAGCAAGGTAGAATCTTTCCTGCATCTACCTGTTGTTAAAAAAGACTCTGTAATATATGAGGTTTATTGACGTGTACATTGGCAACTGGGGATCTGTGCAGGATGCTCTTGTCCTGCACAGATCCTCCATGTACCAGCAAGTATTAGTACCAGCTGGGTGATGGAGGAAGTGCTATATCTACTAGTTACTTTCTGCTGGCTGATGGAGGAAGTACTATATCTACCAGGTACTTTCTGCTGGCTGATGGAGGAAGTACTATATCTACCAGGTACTTTCTGCTGGCTGATGGAGGAAGTACTGTATCTACCAGGTACTTTCTGCTGGGTGATGGAGGAAGTACTGTACCCATGCCTGCAGCACACAGTTGTTATTATATCACTGTACTGGCAACCTGCTTTATCTCAATAATCACAGTCATGAACACGAAGGAAAAAATAAATTCTGATTCATGATTACATCAAAATATATCAAATGTTTTCCATGTGAATTTTAACTGACAGGCAGGTTGAAACCCAACAGACACCAGGTCAAACCTGCTGGTGTTCCATCTTTCTGAGAGCCTGGAGAGACATCATCTTGTTGCTGCCTGTCTGTGTGGCATCGGGTGACATCATGGAGGTGGTGGAGGAAGTTCCAGGGATGATGATGGAGACGACCAAGTGACACTGAGGACGCCCAGAGGGACCTGGCAGGAAGTGATGTGCGAGCGAGACTGTCCAGCTGTCTGCTGCTGAAGAACGACCTGCAGGCCTCAGAGAGGAGAACTACATCTAGACAGGAAGCTCTCCTCATGTAGTCATGTTCTCTAGTCATGTGTAAATATATGTAGATAGATGGATAAAGACAGAGAGATCAACAGACTGTAAATGATTGTTTATGACTGTAAAATATAGAACTGAACATTTCTCTGTTTCATTTGATAAACAATGTAATGTTGCTTTAAAGAAGAAATTGTCTGGGGTGAATTTCAACAATCATGAGGTCTATGAGGAGGACATAAAACAAAAAGAATGACACACTACCAATTCAGTAAGTTATTAACACATGTATGAATAAAGTATATACATGTAATAATTCAAGCATCAAAAACAATCCTCACTCCCATCCTCATCTGGAGGAGTTCCTCTTCTCCACTGGACCAGGCTTCAGGTTCCTCAGTAGTCCTGGATTCAAATAGTGCATGGTGTTAGTTTGAATCCACAGCATCCTTCAGTAACCAGTAGATTCTCCAGTAGAACCAGTGGAACCAGTAGAACCTCCAGTATGATGGGTAGAAATCTTTAGTGCAATTGAGACAAAACACTATGGCCAGTAGAACCTTCACCTCTCAGTCAAGTTAAAAAGTTTTAAACATGATCTTTCCCCTCAGCAGCAAATATAAATGTAGATGAACACTGTTAGATTTACACTAAAACAATTATATCTCATGTTTAACCACAGTAGAGAACCACAGCCAGCCTCGTCTCAGTCTGGATCCACAATCTCCGAAAACCTCAGAACAAATGTTTAAGTAAGCGTGATCTTGAAATATCAACCTCATAACAACATTTTATAACAACTATAGTCTGGCCTAAAACACTCTTAAAACTACACTCTGTTAAACAATGACGCTAATATTTCAGATCTTTTACGCACCGTTGTGTGTTTCCCCCTCTCCGATCTCCTCCGTCATCTCTTGCCAAATGCATTATGGGTAAATTGGCTTCCCAAGACTGAACAGGTCTATTTCGATGCATCCTTGATAAAGTTTGCGGAGCGAGGATACATCTGGGTATTCCATGTGTACTCGGTGAGAAACGGCCTAAGAATTGGAACAGTACTTGGTCTCCCACTGATGACGTTTAACAGGTACACGAGAGCACAAGTATGGAGGAGTATGGGTATTGGAAAACGGCCTGTGTGTTTGGAGGAGAGAGAACAAGCGGCCGGTTCTGTTTAATGATAAAGCAGCTTTACAGACAAGTTACTCATCCTGCTGGACGCTACAATATTAATGCACAGTGACTTGGAGAAGTAACTTTAATCTGATTACTGGTTTGGAAATAACAACGCGTTAGATTACTTGTCTAACCAGCATCACTGGTGGTCATGGTAGTAGAGTCACTAATAAAAAGTAAAAACAAGCGATTGGCAGCACGTCGTCACTGCTGTAAACAGTGTGGCAGCCACAGAGAGATCAGTCACTGCAGAGGTGGAGAAGAAGAGTCTGATCTGAAGGTGGAGGCCAGAGGAGAGTGACCTCATGGGGGCAGCACCTGAGCACACTGCTGGACACCATAACAGCCCTCATGGTTGTGACGGCCAGCGTGTCTTTCTGGTGGAGACCACAGCGGACCGATAAAGTTCACTTTTATCTGTTTATTAAATGTATGAATGAAATACTTGAACAGGGACTTGTAAAAAGGCTCAGTGGACTTTGTGTTGTATCCTTAGTCACTGGAGAGTTGGAGGCGGAGGGTGACGTGGAGGTCGTCTGTCTCCAGCAGCAGAGCGTCCAGAGCGCATGGCGGTGCAGCGCATCCACAGTGCAGCTTCATGCACGACTGTCACCGTGCTATTTATATGCTTTCTTAGCAATGGGACCGGTTGTTAAACACCTTGTCACAATTGATAATCAGTCAGTTCTATCCACCGCTCTGGATCATTTCAAGATGAAAGTTTGTCATATGAACCTCGTGCTGTTGATTCAGTAGTAATGGCTCATTAAAGGAACATCTATAACACTGAAGCTCGGCTGTTTATGATCACCTGGATCTATAAGTCTGACATTTGAAGACATTAAATGTATGAGATGAATCTGGCTTCAATTCTCCACCTCACAATCAGCACCGCCAGTTTCCACCGTCTCCAAAATGTGTGTGCGCAAGCTTCAAAGTTGCCGTACCGGTACGCACATTCTCCCGCAGAGCTTATTTCTTTAAATCACAAACTTTGCGTGGGAAGTGGCGTACGCATCTTTCAGGACCTGTTTTGTCCGTCAGCAACCTTTATAAATGAGGCCCCTGATCTTTATAAAGAAACTATTTACTGATTTTATGGAGCTTTCAATCAGGCTTGAACTACCTCACTCTCACTTCTTAATTTTTCTATTAACCAGGCACTTTGTCCAAACCACCTTCCTCCACTGCTCTACCCACCACCCGAGTCTCAGATTGACTCACTGCTCTCTCTTGACCCTGCACAGAAACGCTCCATCTAGGTGATCTACAACTCCATTGACTCCCTCAACTCCAACCAGATGACCAAACTGAAACAGACTTGGGAGGAGGAAATAAGAACGTCAATATCAGACAGCCGATGGGACCAACTTCATGTGCGAGTTCACTCATCCTCAATATGTGCTCGGCACGGCTTCTTTCAATGCAAGGTTCTCCTTAGAGTGCACTACAGAACTGCTGGACCGGCACAAATGTACCCAGGCACCAGTGGCAGTTGTAATAGATGTAAACAGTCACCTGTCAACCAAACACACATGCTCTGGTCCTGTTCAAATCTCACTGGCTTCTGGCAGCAGATTGTTGATCCCCTTGCTACAGTGCTTGAGATGGAGCTTTTCCCTGAACCTTGCACTGCACTGTTTGGGTCGCCCCCAATTACAACAGCTAATCTACCTGTGATTTTTCATTTAACTATTTGTGTTCCTTATGTAGTTGTGTCTTGAATGACGTTTTAATTAAAGGGTGGGAAGGGACAACGGACAGTCATGGACTTTAGTTCAGCTGTAGAAGCAGATTGAGCTCAATTGATTCAATATTGATACTGTGATTATTTTTCTTGTCCCCATCATGCATTACGTTGAATGACCCTCTTACTTTTCAACCCATCTGTTTATGCACATTTTTCTTTTGTTGTAAAAAGAAAAGTGAAAATGCTAAAAAAAAAAAAAAAAAAAAGATTTAAAAACAATAAATAAAAGACAGCAGGTCCAAGCAGCAATCTCCTGAGCTGGACCAAGACACCATCCGGCCGGGGAAATGAAGCAGGAGCAGAAAAAAAGAAAAACACAAACCAGAAGAAGACAAATGTTCTTCTCTCCTGCTGGTTCCTGTCAGGACTCTTGCTGTGGCATTATGAATCAGTGGAAGACTTTCAGCAGTTATTCAGACACCCTGATATTAGGGAGTTACAATAGTTACTCTGGAGGGAACAAATGTGTGGATTAGTTTCTCAGCTTCATTCTGAGTCAACATGTTCCTGATATTAGAAATATTAAGCAGGTGACAAAAGGCAGTCCTGCAGATTTGTTTAATGTGGAGCTGAAGGATCAGTCCTGGTCCAAAGTAACTCCAGGTTCCTCACAGTGGTACTGGAGGTCAAAGTAATACCATCCAGTGTTACTATATGTTCAGATCATTTCTCTCTCAGATGATTTGGGACAACTATAATAACTTGTGTTTAATCTGAGTTCAGAAGCAGAAAATGATCATTCATCCAGACTCTTGTGTCTCTAAGAGAAGCTTCTAGTTTGACAAGTTGATCAGTATCATCTGGTTTCATAGAGAAATCCATTGGTGGATCATCTGCATAGTAATGGAAGTTAATGGAGAGTTTTCTGATCATCCCTGCTCCCTCCTGCTCATCCTCTACATCCTCCTTCTTGGCAATATCATCAGTAAACATCATCTTCATTCCCACTGCTACGCCGACAACATCCAGATCTACATTTCAACCAAATCTGTCACCCCAACAACCTGCTCCACCCTCACCAACTGCCTCAGTGAAATAAAAACATGGATAAAACATGAAACATGAACTAAACTACGACAAATTGTACATGATAATCATGAGACCTAAATCCCTCACAAAACACATGGACAACTTCACCCTGACCACTGGAAACTCCACCCTGTCTCCGTCACCTCACACCTGTAATCTGAGAGTTATTCTCCACATCAAGCTCACCTTTGAACAACACATCAACCAGATCACTCGGACCGCCTTCTTTCACCTCAAAAACACGGCCCACCTTCACAACTCACTCTCCTCCTCTGCTGCTGAAACCCTCATCCACTCATTCATCACATCCTGAATCCACGACTGCAACAACATTCTCCTCGGCTCATCTTCAAAAGTCCTCAATAAACTTTGGTGTATCTAGAACTCTGCTGCTCGTCTGCTCACCCACTGCAACTCCTGTGAACACATCACCCCCGTCCTCCTGAACCTCCACTGGCTCCCTGTCCTCCAAAACATATCACTAACATCTCTGTCTGTCTGTCTGTCTGTCTGTCTGTCTGTCTGTCTGTCTGTCTGTCTCTCTCTCTCTCTCTCTCTCTCTCTCATCATTTTCTCACCTTCTATCCACATATGTTTTTCTTTCTCTCAGTAAAAGTACCTGGATATGACTGTGTTGAATTTGGTGAAATATACACTCTAAGAATTGTTGGGTTATTTTTCAACCCAACAGCTGAGTTAAGACTGTTGGGTAGTTTAATTGGGTTGTTTTCATTAAGTTGGGTAATCTAAGAACCCAATTTGCTGGGTTATTGTCATTGGTAGTTGGGTTATTAGCTGTTGGGTTGTAATTTCCATTATACTGTGTTGGGTTATTTCGGACTACCCAACATGTTGGGTTGACGATCGCGCATGCGCGACCAACAGTAACGTTCCTCCCAGGTTACACCCACTCATTCGACCACCAGTTGCGAGCAGTGCCCGGATGCTGGATCGGAAAAATCGTGCTACACCAAGACATACTGAGACTCAGCTCTTTACAAATCAAGGTTTGTTACGTGTGCACTATTGTTTCACCACATTGTTTAATTTATATGAATAATATGTATATAAAGCTTATTGTAGTAACCGTGTATGTGGGTCATACGAATGGTTCAACGTAATATGAGCGTGTGTAGCAGTGATTGTGAGCTACATAGATACATGGAAGCCTTTGCGGCCAGGGCTTTAGGGAATAAGGTTTAGATGTGAGTTAATGACGCCCCAATGAGCAACTTTACCATCTATTGGTAAGTCAGCAAGCTGTTAGCTAATGTTATTAGCATGCACAAACTCCATTTCATTAAACGTAGCAAGTTAGCATGTTAGCCTGGGCGCTACGTAGCAGTTTCGAAGTAACTCGAGTATATTTGTTTTAAAGTTAGGAGGACAACGTGAGGTTTTTCATCAATTTGGCTTCCATATATAACAACGTAGCTAGCCAGTCCGCGCCGTATTAGCCAGCTTGAGTTTGCCGAAGCGGAACCGGTAACTTTCTAATTTGCTCAAGTCTAAAAGTAGTTTAAAACCGTAGAGAAGTTAATTGTTACGACAGTGAAAATACCTCTGATTTAACGTTACTGAATGAGTTATTTATGATACGTTTGTTTAATTTTAATTCTTTGTGTTGGTTTTGCAGTTTGCTTCTCCCACCTCATGGAGGATTTTGTGAGATCCAAATTGATTGAGTGGCAGCTTCCCGGGCTCATTGACATCTTTAGTGGTAAGTCAATTGAAGTTGTTTCAATGTCACATTATTTTATTGGTACTAACTTGGTAGCCACTACTATTATAAATAAATTGACATACTATTGTAATATAATGACATATTATTTAAATGACCTTGTTTCTCAATTTGTCTCCATCTTTTAGATTGCGCAGGACTTTGCTATCCTTCATGGTGAGGCTGCCCCGAAGCTGTTTGAGAAGTGGGTTCAAGTGGGAAAGTATTCATACTCCTTGAACTTATACGCCCCTTGTCATGTAGCAACCACAAACTTAAATACTTTTTATTTGGGTTTTCAGTGATCGACAAACACAAGGTAACACACATTTGAGAAGTGAAACAAAAATGATATGATACTCAGTCCTCTGATACAGAGGGGGCTAAAATACTTTGTTGAATCACCTTTCACTGCAGTTACTGCTAAACATATTCAGGGGTGTGTCTCTACCAGCTTTGCACATCTACACACTGCATTTTTTGTCCATTCTTCTTAGCAAAACAAAACATCTGTGAACTGCCACCACCATGTTTCACACGGTGGATGATGTGTCCAGGTTCATGGTGGCAGCATCGTGTTGCGGGGGGCTTTTCTTCAGCAGGGACAGGGAAGCGGCTCAGAGTTGATGGGAGGATGGATGGAGCTAAATATGAAGCCTGAATCCTACTGAGGATCTTTGGCAAGATTTGAAAACTGCTGTTCACAGATGCTCTCCAATCTGACAACTGGAGCTGTTGTGCAAAGAAGAATGGACAAAAAATGCAGTGTGTAGATGTGCAAAGCTGGTAGAGACACACCTCAGAATACTTTTAGCTGTAACTGCAGTGAAATGTGGTTCAAAGTATTTAGCCCCCTCTGTATTAGAGGACTGAGTATGATGTATCATTTTTGTTCCACTACTCAAATGTGTGTTACCTTGTGTTTGTCGATCACTGAAAACCCCAATGAAAAATATTTGTCTTTGTGAACAGACAAAAATGCAGTGTGTAGATTTGCAAAGCTGGAGGCACACCCCAGAAGACTTTAGATGTAACTAAAGGAAGGGGGTTCAACAAAGTTTGGTAGGAATGGGTTGAAAGAGCTCGAGTTGTGAGCTAATGATACTTGCTTTGCCCCAGTAGAGATACTTACCTTATCTATTTTATTTCTCATCATAGGTCGGAACCAACATGGTGGAATACCTCGAGCAGGCAAAAACGACGAGATGATGCCCCCATGTCCTCCTGCTGGAGAGCGGGACGCACTACTCGCAGGCATTTTCTGTGATCTCGGGGAGGACAATTGAGGCCGAAACAGCCCTTGAAGCAGTGGATATTTGTTTTAAAAGTTTTTATGTTTTTGACTTGCACTACCCAAAAGAGTGCACGCCAACATGGCAATTCCTCCAAAGCGTGGTGTTTGAACTGGAGGGAACCGTTTCACCAGCAGTTGGCTTCCTCAGGAGCCAGCTTCTATCACTGGCCTCCAGTTAGGCCAGGACACCGTTTCGTCTGTAGATATCGTCCTACAATTGTTTGTAGATATTGTTGTTCTGAAAAGATTGTCATTGTTCCCTGTTTTTTTTAAAATTACAATTACAGGAATTTTGTTCATTAAAATATTTTTGTGTTCTGTAAATTGTGATAAATAATTGTTCAGAATTTTTTTTTGCAAAATTGTTCATATGTTTAGTATCTAAAAGTTTGTGTAAATCACTGTTCCCTGTTTTTTAATAAAGTTTGTTAATTTAAATATTTTGTATTTGGTGAATTTTGAATTGTAATAAATATTTATTCTTAATTTTTTGTGTCAGAGTATATTTAATCAATAAATAGACAACAATATTATATAATTACAATAGAATATTAATAACTAGAAATGAGCCTATGGTTGGGTTATATAAACAACCCAACTGATTGAGTAGAAAGAACCCAACCGTATAGTCAAATTGAGCCTATGGTTGGGTTATATAAACAACCCAACTGATTGAGTAGAAAGAACCCAACAGTGTAGTCAAATTGAGCCTATGGTTGGGTTATATAAACAACCCAACTGTTGGTTTAAAGAGGCCAACCCTACTTGTTGGGTCAAAATAACCCAGCATGTGTTCTGTCCAATAGTTAACCAGTGTTGGGTTAAAAAATAACCCAGGTTGGGTTATTTTTAACCCAACATTTTTAAGAGTGTAATTCCTCTGAGGGCGAATATCGTATCGGCTCCAAAACACTATTAAACGACAGAGGAGACTCTCCTGCTCAATAATTCAGTTCAACTTTGTCATTCGTCGAGCAGTTTCATGTTTATTAGCTGTCAAAGTTCCGAACACCGATTCCCGCCTCCTCCCTCCTCCTCCTCCCTCCTCCTCATCCCTCCTCCTCCTCATCCCTCCTCCTCCCTCCTCCACCTCCCTCCTCCTCCTCCTCCCTCCTCCTCCTCATCCCTCCTCCTCCCTCCTCCTCCTCATCCCTCCTCCTCCTCCTCCCTCCTCCACCTCCTCCCTCCTCCTCCTCCTCCCTCCTCCTCCTCATCCCTCCTCCTCCCTCCTCCACCTCCTCCTCCTCCCTCCTCATCCCTCCTCCTCCCTCCTCCTCCTCCTCCTCCTCCTCCTCCCTCCTCCTCCCTCCTCCTCCTCCTCCTCCCTCCTGCTCCTCCTCCCTCCTCCACCTCCCTCCTCCTCCTCCTCCCTCCTCCACCTCCCTCCTCCTCCTCCTCCTCTCATTCAAATACATGGGAAAACCAAAATGTCTCTTCAAAAACAGCCTTGACAGATCACTCTGAACAAGTGGCCACTGTGGCTAAACTATGACTGTGATAAACAAAACGAGCAGATCAGAAGCACGACAAGAACCTGCCGAGCAAGACGTTGCAACGCTTGTGGGGAAAATATCATAAAAAAATACCTTTTTGACGAGAGAGAACAATGCTGTCATTTTTTTGGTTCCAGCGATTTTAAGAGACATTTATAAATGAGTCAGATGGAGCAAAATCATGTGTCTGCATCAAACTGCGCCTCCTAGTGTCTAAAGTTTACGTCTGTCTGCTTCCAAACCCACACAGACTGAAAGACAACACATTTTCCTCTCAAGAAATGATAATTTTATGAAAATATTTGCCCGAAAACTGTGGATTCTGAGTTTTTTTCCAAAATATGTGGATAAAATCCGTCCTCTCACCCACTGTGATGACATCACTAACTGCAGGTGGTCAGAACACTGTTGCTTCATTCACACCAGGATTACACAATACCAGGAAAGTCCTTGTTTATGAGCTAACCTGCTATCATGTGCTACATAAACAAGCTACCATGCTAATCTGTGGTTTGTGGATGAGCTAACATGTTATTGTGTCCTACAATAAGTCTGTTTGTTTCTCTGGTTTGTTATTTTTGCTCATGTTCATAAATAAACAAATAAATAAATCATAAAAGACAAAACTCTTTGTATCAAAGTCATTACCCTTTGTGACATGTTTGTTTGTGTGAGACATCCTTTGATCTTTCGATTCCTTATGAGTTCACCTGAGAAATCAAAGATTGACTGAGAGATCCTGAATGCTCACTGACACTATTTACAAGGCTTTACCACTGCACCGCCTGTCCAGATCCTTTGGTACGTTTATTATTTAATGATTTACATCAATACTGTGAGCTGAATGAAAAAAGTACAACATTTATTGAACTTCCACGACTCAGCATTGCAAATACATCATATAATCCTAAAGAAGACTAAAGATTATCAGTGTTTAACTACTGGTATTTATTTACCCGGTGACGTAGTTGTAGTCTGTTGTTGAACTATTTATCTATTCATCTATTTATTTATTTGCGCTGCTTTTTCTATGCAACCTTTTACGTAATTACCCCCCAGGGACAAATAATCTTTATTTGATTGATTGATTAAATTAAGTTGTAATATCTCTGCAGATGTGTTGTTGTTGCAATGTTAAGGTTTAGTGGTGATGTTTGTTGGTTCTGATTCTTAACGCGATTCGTGACATGTTACCATCAACACTGGTACTGAACACACATGATGTAAGTTTTGGTCTGATTAAAATCAATTGTGACTTTATTACAGATCGCTGTGATCAGAAATCAGAGTAAAAAGTAACTGATTACTACGGTGGCCTGGAAGTGCAAAACACTGCAAACTACAGAAAACACTTCCCAATTCAAAAAACACTTCCTAATTAAGAAAACACTTCCCAATTCAAAACACACTTCCTAATAGAGAAAACCACAGACATAATAAAGAGTAGACGCCTCGGCGACTGGGGAGGGACACGTCAACAGCGCCGCCATCTTGAACCGGTGGTGGTGGCGGCAGGGGTGAATGAACATCGACGATGGAAAGAGGTTTCCTAAATCTCTAAGTAGAATTATAAGTTGAATTTTAAACTGATTTCCAAACTGTTTGATTTTTTAAAAACGTCATACATGTAGCTACTTTGTTTAGTGTGTGTTAATGTGCAGTACACACTTTGTTTGTGTGTTAATGTGCAGTATACACTTTGTTTAGTGAGTGTTAATGTGCAGTACACACTTTGTTTGTGTTAATGTGCAGTACACACTTTGTTTAGTGTGTGTTAATGTGCAGTATACACTTTGTTTAGTGTGTGTTAATGTGCAGTACACACTTTGTTTAGTGTGTTAATGTGCAGTATACACTTTGTTTAGTGTGTTAATGTGCAGTATACACTTTGTTTAGTGAGTGTTAATGTGCAGTACACACTTTGTTTGTGTTAATGTGCAGTACACACTTTGTTTAGTGTGTGTTAATGTGCAGTATACACTTTGTTTAGTGTGTGTTAATGTGCAGTACACACTTTGTTTAGTGTGTTAATGTGCAGTATACACTTTGTTTAGTGTGTGTTAATGTGCAGTACACACTTTGTTTGTGTGCATTGATGTGCAGTACACACTTTGTTTCGTGTGTGTTATTTTGCAGTACACACTTTGTTTAGTGTGTGTTATTTTGCAGTACACACTTTGTTTAGTGTGTGTTGATGTGCAGTACACACTTTGTTTACTGTGTATTAATGTGCAGTACACACTTTGTTTAGTGTGTGTTAGTGTGCAGTACACACTTTGTTTACAGTGTGTTAATGTGCAGTATACACTTTGTTTAGTGTGTTGATGTGCAGTATACACTTTGTTTAGTGTGTGTTGATGTGCAGTATACACTTTGTTTAGTGAGTGTTAATGTGCAGTACACACTTTGTTTAGTGTGTGTTAATGTACAGTATACACTTTGTTTAGTGTGAGTTGATGTGCAGTATACACTTTGTTTAGTGTGTGTTGATGTGCAGTATACACTTTGTTTAGTGTGTGTTGATGTGCAGTATACACTTTGTTTAGTGTGTTTAGTGTGCAGTACACACTTTGTTTAGTGTGTGTTAATGTGCAGTACACACTTTGTTTACTGTGTGTTAATGTGCAGTACACACTTTGTTTACTGTGTTAATGTGCAGTACACACTTTGTTTAGTGTGTTAATGTGCAGTACACACTTTGTTTACTGTGTTAATGTGTTGTACTGGGCTGTTATTCATGTGAAATTGATTGACAATGTTGTATAATTCCTCTGAAATGGGTTCAGTCAATAAATTGTGAATTTCTTCAGATAGACAGACGTCTTAAAGTATCGTGGATGAAATTTCCAGAGATATACTGAGTAGAATCGCTGTATTGTGATAATACTGTTATCGTGGGCAAATAGGTTACTGGCTATACTCAGCCGTAGTAATGGTTATAATAATAATATCAATAATGATCGAAGAATCCAGTATCTATAATACAATAATAAAATCTATAATAATAATAAACAGCATTAGATAATTATAATAAGGTAATATAATAATATAGCAATAATAATAGTCCAATGAGAATACCAATAAATATAAAATAAAATAATAATATGAGAATACAATAATTATAAGAATAGCAATAACAATAATACTGTAGTAGTACAATTATACAATAATAATTGTCAAATGCAATGTATAGCCATGCACATCTGAACGTTTTCTGGGTTTCTTTTCTTCTTTCTCTCTCTCTCTCTCTCTCTCTCTCTCTCTCTCTCTCTCTCTCTCTCTCTCTCTCTCTATATATATATATCTAGGTCTAGCTTGAAGTCCGTGATTGTTGTGGTGACGGGAAAATATATATATTTTTTAAATTAGATCGGCGGGGCGATCGGCTGGATTTGCCGAATCCCGATCATTTACAAATCAGCAATATCGGCCCCGATCCGATATCTAGCGATCTGATCGGGACATCCCTACTTTAAACCAAAGTGTCTATGCTGTCCTCACAACACGTGACAGTGTGTTGCTAGACAGCCAGCGAACCATCAAAGAAAACACTGTGCACAAGGCTTGCTTTTCTTGTTTTAGTGATTTCTAGTGTGTGTGTGTGTGTAAATATGTGAAAGTGTGTGAAAGTGTGGTTACTGTAAACATACAGAAAAAAGAACAATTACTGTCTATACATGCATGGAAAACACACTGAATTCGATATACACATGTAACACAACAGTCACTACAACAACCGATGCATTTTGAACTATACATGACCCACAGATACTTACAAAGACGAAAATTTCCCTAGGCTCAAGTGTTAAGAGCGACACAGCGTGTTCCTGTGAAGTTTCAGCCACGTTTCTGTAGTACTGCTAGCTTACCTTCACCGAGAGACAAAACAGCAAAGATCGTAGAGCGAGAGGAACACTCACTCTGCTACAACAAAAAACGATCCTCTACGGAGAGGATGAAGATGTGTCACTACATTAACTATTTAACTATAGCACACTTTTTAACAACCTTAGAAACTTCAGGACCATATAATGTCTTTAACCTAAACACATGACAGTGTCCCTCTCATTTTCTTTCTAATTAATTTGGCACTTTTCTTGACAAAAGGCCAAACAAGTTGATCGTCACACTGATGGATTAATATCTCATCTATTGATCAACTGATTGATGGAAAACAATCTTTAGATTCTTGTAAGTGCTGAGCTCTCAGCAGATTCTTTGACCTTTGGTAGTAAGTTCATTTTAAACTGTTGAATCTCTGTTGATTCTTTGACTTGGATGTGCAGCAGCACCGACTCCAAAGCACATTTTGTAGACGTCCTTGTAAAGCTTCACTTCCTCTCTTCCTGTTGTCCTTCTGTCACACATCAGCCCTGACACTGCCTCACTTCTTCAACCTCTCTGTGGACTGTCCATCCCTCTGGACGCTTGACCTCAGAGCCTCACCACCTCTGCTCTGAGCTTCTTCTCCTGTCTCTTCTCTCACATGTTCTGTCTTTTCTCTGCTGTGCAGACCTCCACCTCTCCTTTCCTCAGACCATTATGAAAAAAGGAAACGTCCTGGATACCATCAATGAAGTCACCATCATCCATGTCTTCACCTTCCTCATCCCCTGTGTCAGACCGGCTGCTGGACTTCTGGACTGACCCCTCCTGACTCACCCTCTTAGAAGCATGAAGTGTCTGTGGGGAGTCATTCTTTACTCCCACAAATCTTCCTGCTGCTTCAGCCACAAACTTAATAACATCTGACCTTGATTTCTGCTGAACCGTATGGCTGTTAACGCCAGCGTTTCCACTCATTTAGTTTTAGATGTGATAAAATTATTCTCAATTCTTTGATTTTCCATGTACGGACGATGATTCTGGACACATTAAAGATGCATTAACGTTTTGTAAATGACGTCTTTAAAGTCAAAATCCTGATTTTATTTATTTTACTTTAATATAATATTTTCAGAATAAAGTCAAAATTCAGACTTTTTAAGTCTCCAAGGAGAAACTCACCACTTTGATAACTTTTCATCTGGTGAATACAACTATGTACATGAGTCATTGTTTTATCAGCATTATCAAATGTCATTGTCATTGTTAATGCTCTCATTGCTGCACTGTTTAGCGCTCTCGCTTGACAGAAGGTTGTGGGTTCAAATCCAGCTGGAGGTGTTTGTGGAATTTCCTTGTGTTTCCTCAGGGTTCTCTGGTTTCCTCCCACATTCCTAAAAACTGCATGTAATGTTAATGCTAAATGAAGTGTCTGTGTGTGTCCTGTGGAAGACTGATGACCTGTCCTTTCTCTTTTGAAACGTATTTTCATTGACGTCCATAAGACGTCCAGACAAGACGTGAAAACAACGTCCAAGAAAGACGTCTAAAAAACGTTCATTCTGGCTCGTCTGAGGACGTCTTCTGGATGTCAAATATTGACGTCTATATGATGTCCAGAAAAGACATCCAGACAACGTCCAAGAAAGACGTCTAAAAAACTTTCATTCTGGCCCCTCTGCAACTGCAACGTGAAATAAGTGTCGGTCACGCTGCTGCTTCAACCAATCAGGTTTTGATATTGATGCTCTTTTTGTTTTTTAATTGATTCATTTTATTTTATTTTATTTCATTTTTTACTTTATTGCCCAAATGGGGGAACATCCAAACAGAGCAAACAAACATCAAACAACAAAAACAAACAATTTTAACAGACGATGCTCACAAATAATACATTAGTATAATCTTAAGCTCCATGGTATGAACTTATAAAGATAACTATAACAAATACAAATAAGGATGACATTATTTATTTTAAAAGAAAAGTATAATTAAAAAAAAAGAAAACACAAAAGGGACGAGGGAAGCAGAGGGTCTCATTACTCTTTTTGGAATAATTCTTTAATTAACTCAATAGTTTTAATGCTTTATTTTGGTGTTTATGTTACTTAGTGTTTTAATGTGTTTCTTTAAATTCAATATAAAACTGAACATAATCTGGGTTTACCTTTGCTAATCTGCATTTGCGAATGTGAAATTTTCCAACTAGAATTATTAAATAAACTATAAATTCTATGTCTTTATTTTTGTAAATAAAATATGCAATTACATGTTTACAATCAATTTGAGCATGATTTTAGTTTTACACACTATAAAATTCTCAATTTTAGTCCATAAGATAGTTGAATAGGAACAGTAAAACAATTATTGACTTAATGATTCATTTTCACTTTCTAAAAATTTGTATAAGTTTACATTTGTTAAATATATGTTGTGCAAAATATTAATATGTACTTACTTAATTTTATTGACAATACAAAATTTGTATGGCAATAACCAAGCTCTCTGCCAATCAATGTCTGTTAAGATAAAAATCCAAAAAGATTTTCCTCTGGGACTTATTCTCCTTTTCTCATAAAAACTGTTTCTTATATGTTTATTACTTCAGTTATGATTCAAAATGTCTAAACCTTTAATAAACAGCAGGTTTATGACACTAATAGATATTGGTGACTCAGGACCCGCCACCAGGCCTCGGGTGACGTCAGCGTATTCAAGCCTTCTGATTGGTTCGTCAGAGAGTTCACTCTCCAGCGCCAGCTGACTGCATCTGGAGCGAGCTGCATTAACAATATTATAGTTGTGTTTGTTTAATAGTGGTTTTGTCAACCTACAATGGCTAAAGGAGAAGATAAAGAGATTTGGTTGCAGATTTATTGTCAAAACATTTTTAAAGTGGGACTTTTCCTAGAGGTCATTGAACGCACCGCAGGGCTCCAAGCACACAGAGGTCCGGTACAATTTACTTGTGCTCACTACAAGTTCCATGGCAGGATTCAGGATTATGTTATTCGCCATTATATTATTTTCAAACCATGAAAAACAAACGTTTGTCACCGTCCACGGCCCCCTGGAATTCTGGGAATAACAGTGGCTTTTTTTATGAAGCTGAAACAGAAGGAGACTTGAACTTTGATTCTTTTCATCATAAAGGTATTTATTCTGGCAACACGAGTATCTATCTGTGATGCAAAGGCTTTTTATACTGCATCTCTGCATGATGACCTGGTTTTTGTAGCCATAAAAAAGTGATTGAGGGGTGGATTGACTCAGACCAGCACTAGTGAAGGCCAAGGTCTGAAATGCAAGGCTGCCACTGTTACAATCTAATCCTACCATTTATAGGACATGCAAATACATTTCAACTTCCAGCTTTTATTGAACGATATAAATAAGGATGTGAGGATATAAACACTCTCATATACTATTTTTCCATTCATCCATCTTCTAAACCGCTTTGCCATGATTATTTTATTGTTGTAAAAAAGTCACGAAAGACCAAAGATTGAGGTGAAAACTGTCTTTATTTTGTCAAAGCTTGAAGAAAATGATGATGAAAGAAGATGAATATTGATGAAGTCAGTTTGCTTTGATGATAGAAGAAAGTGAAAGAGGGTGAATGACAGAGGTGAGATCAGTGTGAGAGTAAAAGCAGTGTGAGAGTCCCAGTGAGTCCGGTCAGGACTGGGAACACTGGTCTCTCCTCAGTGTCTCTCTGAGGGGAGTCTGGGAGCCCCGGGTGGCCTCACAGGTCACAGAGCCCACCTTCCTCCACTGGTCTGCAGGGAGCCTCAGGGTGCTGCTCCAGCTGTAGAGGCCGTCCTTCTGCAGCACCCCGGGGCTCCTGCTCTCCTCCCAGCTGCTGCTGCTGCTGCTGCTGCTGCTGTCCTCCACCTTCCAGCTCAGACTCCAGTCTGAGGGGAAGCCCTCGTTGGCCAGGCACATGAGCGTGGCCTTCCCCTGCTGCAGCTCCTCTCTGGAGGGGGGCAGCACCGTCAGGGTGGGGCGGGTATCACCTAGGAGACACCAATCAAATTAGAGGACAGGGAGCACCCAGCTGTCAATCAACCAGCACACACCTGGACAGCTTTAGTGGGAGACAGCTGATTTGGTCCTGGAAGAAGTTGCTGTCAGAGGCTTTTTCTGCTCCAGCAGTCACTCACTCACACATTGTTTCACTTCCCTTTAAGAAGCCTCTCATGCACATCAGCACCGAGAGAATCATCCAACACTTTGACCTGAAATACCTCAAACTACACAGGAAGGAACACAAGCTGATGTCTCAACGTTTACTCTTCATTTGCATCAACGTTATCAGAAAGTTTACTCTTTACAACTTATGACTGGAAACTTTAACATGAACTTCAAATCTAAATTAATATTTTCAATTATTAGGAGCAAAATGTGAAAAAAACAGTAAATAAAGATAACTTCTTTGGAGGATTTGATTATTCTACATTTATCATCAGTATTTCTATTTTACTGTAAAATAACAATATTAATGATGCATTTTAAAGTAAGAAGAGAAACAGAATTGGGAAACATTCTATAGAACCAAGAATAAATCCAGCTGTGATGAAGAGACACTCAATAAAACAAGAAGAATAAAACCTGCACACATTCCAACACAAACACATTTCAAACAGTGGACATGTCAACTAAAACTCAGCCCAAAGACAGACCAGTGCACCAGAAATGTCCCTAAATACACAGGTCAGTGTAAAAACAGCTTCAACATGAGACTGGTAGAGTTAAAACAGTGTGTTCCACAGCCATCAGGCTCTAACTGAGCACATTTAAAGACTGACAATATCTTTGGTTTTGTCATTTAATCCTAATGAGATTTTAATCCGGTGTAAATTTAAAACTAATAACTTTTCTCTGTGATCAAATTAAAGTGAAACAGAGCTGAGCTAAACTACATGAAATCAATGGAGATTAAAACTTGATCACTACAATAATTATTAAGAAAAAAAAACATCTTTCTAATCTCAAATCATTCAAAACAAGGTTTAATGTAGGAATTTGAATTATTTAGTTGAAAGTATTAAAAGGAGAATAAACTTACTTCCAACATCCAGTCTGGTTCCTCCACCGAACGTGTACCACAGTGATACAAACTCATTGAGCCGCTGTACAAAAACCTCTGACTGTAGAGAGACGCCACTCTCTGATTCTGAAACCAACAAACTCACCAAAACAACTTTTACCACCTGATCCTAACGGAACACAAGAGAACAGTTCTTTCATCTGCAATGTCTACTTGAAATACATATATTTAAAGAGATTGTTTTAAAGATTATTTTCAATTTATTCAATAATATCTTTTGGAATTTATTCCTAAATAGATTTGGCAGCAAAAATAGGAAATTTTTAAAAAGTAAAAACTACAGACGTATCTTTAATTATTCAGTTCAATTCCTTAATATTGTCATTAAAGTTTGAATCCAGAGTGAAACTGAGAGATGAAAGTGATCCAGGTCCCTGTTGGAGTCAGTCAGAACATTTCCATAGAGCCACTTTGCATCAGCAGCACCATGCTCCAGTGCTCTGGGAGAGTTTATAGTCCTGACAGTTGAAGACTGGATGACTGACAGCCGTCCTTCATGACAACAGAAGACAGAGAAATCCTCCTCATCAGAAACATGAGTGTGATCTGCGTCCTCATCTGGACTCTCCTCTGCTGCTGCTTCACAGGTAAAGTCCAGAGAATCAAACTCCTCTCCTCTGTCAACATCCGTCCCTCTGAAATGAAGCCCACAAAACCATGAGGCTGCTTGATGTTTCTGTCTGTGTTTCCTCAGAGTCCAGAGGCCAGGTCACAGTGACTCAGCCTGCAGCAGTCAGCTCTGCTCTGGGAGCCTCCGTCACCATCACATGTAGGACCAGTCAGAATGTTTATGTTTATAGTGATGGTGATCACCATTTAGCCTGGTACCAACAGAGAGATGGACAACCTCCTAAAAGGCTCATTTACTGGGCCAGCTCCAGAGATTCAGGTACTCCAGATCGTTTTACAGGCAGTGGATCAAACTCTGACTTCACTCTGACCATCAGTGGAGTTCAAGCTGAAGATGCTGCAGTTTATTACTGTCAGAGTCGTCATTACATCAACAGTCAGAGGGTGTTCACACAGTGAAAAACCGTCGTACAAAAACCTCCCTCAGTCAGACTGAACAGAAACTGACTGCTGCACACTGATACACTTCACTGAACACACACACACACACACACACACACACACACACACACACACACACACACACACACACACACACACACACACACACACACACACACACACACACACACACAGACACACACACACACACACACACACACACACACACATTAGAAATCTCTAACATAAACTGAACTAATGAATTTATTTATTGAGATCAGATGTTTCTTCACCAGAGGCGGTGGTGTTTCAACATGTAAATACTTGGTGGTGAGATTTTATTTCAGGTCTACTGAGCGCAGAGTTCAACACCACTTAATACCAAACTAAAGTTTGTGCAGACGTTTTTAGTTCCAACATCTTTATGACAACCATATACTGTAGGATCCCATCTTGTGAAAAGGTTTAACACGGGGAATAGCCTCTGATTAAATCATTTAATAAACTAAACTGTGTCTCGGTGGGGAGTTGAACACGGGCCTACTGATTGCAAGGAAAGAATTCCTCCACTAGACGAGCAGCATATTGATTTACAAGTGAGATTCTTACACAGATTTTATTATGACCTTACACTCACTTTACCTCCAGTTTCTCCTCTAAAGTCAGAGTTTTACATTTATACACCAGTAAATAATCAACCTCATTCATTTGGATTCTTAACTGTTAGCTCTCGCGGCGCATAAGCTGGCGTCACAACTCACTCTGGTTCTGTCAAGCAGTGCCTCCATTGACGCCAGCCAATCAGCTCTGAGCTTCTAAATCATCCTGGAGCAGGGCTTCGGGCTGCAAGCCCCACTCTCCATAAAGATCATGTGATCTGAATGAATGTACCACAGCCTGAGCATGAACACTTACATCTGACTGCATGAAATACAAACTGCATTGAGAGAGAGGAGCTGGTCCAACTCATGCAACCATCAGTGTGGATCAGGAGAAAACTCAGCCTGAAGCAGCAAGAGGAGACCAAGAACCAGGAAGTTCAATCCTCACACACAAATATGCAACTCAGGAGGAAGCTATATTCACAGAAAATAAAATACTATAGATGATCTTAAAGGATTAATAATGTACTTTGCCTGCAGTTATTTTTCACTGGTTCATCAGGTGGTGCTCAGCTCCACCTGCCCCTAATGACCAACTGCTCCTGACCAGAGGTATTAATAATCATTTCCTGGGGAATTGCACCCCAGGAAATCCGGGCCGTTTTCCAATTCTTAGAGTGCCAGTGTGTACTCGCCTACGTCACGAGTAACTACTTGCAAGGTGTCCTCGCAAGTGCGGAAATGCAAATTTACGGGGACGCATCGCGCTCAACAAACAATTGGAACACGAGCGTACTCGGCATCACAGTTGTAAGAAGCACACGTAGTGGAGTTACAAAACATCACAAAACGTAAAAAAAACCAATGGAATGAGTGCTGGCTGCTGCCATGGCAGGTATGATGTACCGTGAAGCCGAGGAGGAAGCAGCACGACTGCGGAGGGAGAACCAGGAGAGATTAGACAGGGTGCGGAGGAGGAGGAGGAGGAGGAGGAGGAGGAGGGGGGCCCTGATAGCTCACCTCTCTGGTTGGGTAGGTGGCCTTAAAAACTTGGCTGATTTGTTCATGACATGTTAGGATGAGAACTTATTTGTACCTTTTCTATCAAATATGATGTTTGTAGTACAGTGTTAGTATTACTTCTCGCCCCCTGTCCTCCTATACTGCCTTTCTATTACTATTCATCTGATTGGACGTAAGCTAAGAATAAAAGGTGAACAGTAATTCCCCACTAATAACACTATTATTTTACTGTTTGTTTTACTGAGTGTCTCTGATGTATTTTAAACGAAATAACCAGCATTCGACATACCTTCTCCTCATGTCTTCTATCATTAGGATGTACTGTATTCCACTTTGTGTACTATACATCCTAGTGAAGGACATAAATCATTAGTAGTAATCATTTCTCTTTAGAGTAAATCCAGAAATTCATACATGGCTGACACTGTGGAGCAAAGTAAGATATTGAGCATAAACAGAGCAAGTCAGAAGAACAAGGAAACTTTATTGAACAAACAACATTACTTACAAAAGTAAAAGCACAAATAAGTTAGAAAGTGAGAAACATGAACTTCAAAACAATGACATGTTTTTAAACTTTTCTAAAATTCTCTCTTTTATTTACCAGGAGCAGAGGCCCCTGCAGCGATATGCACAGGTTAATAACACTGTGCCTATCCTGGACCCTTTCTTCTCTGGAGGGGACGTGACACCAGCCTTCAGGGTTTCCAGGGAGAGCATCGTGAGGCTCACACAAATGCTGCCCCGGGAAAAAACCCATGGATGGAGTCATGAGCTGGAGGTGCTGGTGACCATTTACTGGCTTGCCTGTGGCGCCTCCTATGGAGTCACAGCAGACGTCTTTTCTGTGCCACAAACAACAGTGTGGCGGATCATCCACAACACTGCTGACGATCTCATGACCATCTTTCATACTGTGATCCACTTTCCCAGACAGGAGGAGATGGAGGACATCGGAGCTGCTTTTGTCCGCCTGGCCGGCCATCAGGCATTCTGCCGTGCTGCTGGGGCCATTGATGGATGCCACATACGGGTTGTTCCTCCTGCAGAGTCACAAAAGAAAAGTTATTACAACAGGAAACTTTTCCCCTCCATCATCCTGCAGGGCATTTGTGATGCCAAAGGGACATTTCTTGACGTGTACATTGGCAACCCGGGATCTGTGCATGATGCCCTTGTCCTGTGCAGATGCCCCATGTACCAGAATGCTCTGTACCCCAGCTGGGTACTTCCTGCTGGGTGATGGAGGGTATCCCTGCCTGCAGCGCCCAGTCTCCGTAATGACACCTTACCGGCAACCTGTTGCAAGTAAGAAAGCTTTAGCTTAATAATCCCAAACATGAACACTAACGATACACAACAACTTCTTACCATGATGACATCACAATATATCAAATGTTTTCCATGTGAATTTTGATTGACAGGCCAGGTTGAAGCCCGGTACAACACATACCACGCCAAAGGGAGAAATATAATAGAGCGCACCTTTGGAGTTTTGAAAACCCGTTGGCGCTCTATTTTCCTGAGAGCTCTGGAAATCGTCCTGACTTTGCACCGAAGGTGGTTGCTGCCTGCTGCATCCTCCACAACATCTGTGCTGCAGCAGGTGACATCATTGAGGCAGAGGATGGTCCAGCGATGGAGGATGGAAACGGCCCAGATGATGCTGAGGACGACCAGAGGGACCTGGCAGGAAGACGCAAGCGAGCGAGACTCGCTGCCCAGCTGTCTGCTCCTGAAGGGCGACCTGCATGCCTCAGTGAGCATGACTACATCTAGACAGGAAGTAGTTGTAGTCATGCTCACTATTGTGAATGTATGTATATAGATGGAGATAGGGATAGATAGAGAGATAGATAGGTGTAAACATTATTGTTATTCATCTTTTACCATATTGTACTTCTTGTTTTCACAAATTAGAGCATATCACTGTAAATAATTGTATAGGGCTGCACAATATTGGATGTAACATGTTTTTTGTTTGTGTAATAATAAACACACAGTTGCATTGCAGAACAAATTGCTCGGGTGGATTTCGTCAATCATAATTTATTTACACGTTTTTCAAACAGAGCGAGATATCTCTCAGCTCTTTCCTCCGCTGCTTTCTCTCTCTCCTGTGCTCTCGCCATGTACTGCCTCTCCCTCTCCTCCTCTCTCTCCGCCTGCTCCTTCAGGACAGCATCGTTGTCCCTCCCTCGCCTCTGTACTCTGTGGCTGGCCGGGGCTTCGTCTGGGGTGGAAGAGGTAGAGGCTACAGTGCTGACAACGCCACCTGTAGTGGCAGTGAGGTTTGCAGCAACAACCAGGGGCGGAGTGATGGAGTGTTGCCCCCGGAGTGCAGCATCCATATCCCCATACCACTGCCAGGTGGCAGCGGTCACACTACCTGCCTCGACCCCTTTTCACGTTGGCGGGTCCCTAAGCTCCTGAAAATAGTATTAAAATAATAATAGTACATATATTAATTAATACATTGAGAAGCTAAAGGTGCGTTTACACATAAACAAAGACAAGTTACAAAATGCACCGTCTCAATTCTTGACCCCAGATCACCATTTGCACCTAAATTTATGCTTCAGGTCAGAGGAGTCACGGACAGTTATCATGCGTTACAATTAATATCACGAAATGAAGACGAATCATGGCGGGCCATCATGCACGGACACCTACATGGTTCTGTGCCGTTGGGCATCGTCACTTTCTCTCATTAATCTGTCAGGAATGTTGCGAATTGGGAGAATATGAAGATTATATTCGCAACTCTTAGTGCCACTGTGTATGCGCACCTTCAGTGTGTAAACATACTCACCCTGCTGAAGCTCACTTCTTTTCAGGGCCACTGCATCTGTTCCGTTGTCTGTGTTACGTGTCATATATGATTACCTTGTATTTGGCCTTCAAATTGTCCCACTTCTTCTTGGCCTGTTTGGCCGTCACGTCCGACCTGTCACAAACTCTCTGATACGGACATAAAAACAAAAAGACTTACACACTACCACTTCAAGTTATTTATACATGGATGAATATATATGCATGCAATAATTCAAGCATTCAAAAACAACACTCACTCCCATCCACATCTGGATGACTTCCTCTTCCCTGTGAAGAGGAACTCATTGTCAGTTCGCCACTGGATCAGGGCTTTGGTTTCCTCAGTTGTCCCTTGATTAAGATAGTACATGGTGTTAGTTTGAATCTACAGCATCCTCCAGTGTAATGAGTTGAAGACTTTTGCACAGTTAAGACAAAGCAATGTGGTCAGTAGTACCTTCACCTCTCATTTTAAGCATTAACGTCAAATGTAATAGCTTTGAACATGATCTTCCCCTTCAGCCGAGCAGATTTGCTTAGTAACTAATTTAAATTCACACAGACACCATTAAGTTTCACACAAAATACTTTATATCTCATGTTTGACCACTGTAGAAAAATCTCAGCCAGCCGTCTGGATGCACAATCTCCGAAAACGTTGGAACAAATGTTCTATTAAGTGTGATTTAAATATGTCGACCTCATTTCAACATTTTAAACAGCTATATTGGCGCGTAAAACACTCATAAAACTACACTCTGTTGAACAATGAAGCTTATATTTTACATTGTGTATTTTTGTTGTTTTAGGTTGATGTTATTCTCTTGTTGATATTGTTTGTGAACAAAAGCTTTCTCAGTTCTGCAGTGATACTTTTGTGCAGATTTCATTTTCCCTGCATATATTGAGTGAGTTCATAACAAGTCATTTCTATTTACCTACAAACTTTGTCCTGCATTTTATTATGGCCAAATCATTCAAAGATCATGAAAAAAGCTTTCATTTTATTTTCATTCAGATTTGCATATTGATGATGATTCACTTCATAAGTAATGGCACATTGTTCTCCCCGTACTTTAAAGTAGATGAGCTGCTTTTCTAAGTAAAAAGTATCTGCAATACTGGCCGTGTACTTCAAACACTCCTATTCCCTCCTCCTACTCCCCATGTCTCCAAAGCTGCTTCTTCATACTGAAACCTACTGGATATAGGGGGAACTGCAGGTCAGTATTGCTATTGCATCCATCCATCCACCCATAACAAAACCCCTTTAATGCCAAAGATGTTGATCATTTTATTCTCAACTCATGATGATCATTCAGTAAGTCGTATTTTTCTATAAAATTATCCAGTCTGTTTACATATAATGTTTTAAAGTTGTTGTTTTTTTCTCAAACTGAGGAAACAAATTCTAGAATTTCAGATTATGTATTTGTCTACAGTTTTATAGCTTGGAACCACCTTGGTTATTTTCATCCTGTCAGGAAAAATAACTGTTAAAAGGGATCTATTGCATATATAAGTAATTGCTTAAGTATACGATCTATTACATCTTTTACACAAGACATATCAATTGTTAGAATCACTAGACTTTTAAACTTTCTGTGCACTTCTGAAACATCACTTTCAAAAACTCAGTCTAGAAACATTGAAATACTGTTTTGAAATGTAAAACCAAACAGACAGTCTCATACATGAGGTTTAATTTCCTTTGTCATCTACTGAAACATGGTGTGACTGTGGTACTCAGTAGTGTAAATGTAATCAATGAGAGATTTGTACAATTCAGAAACTTTTCAATATAGAAATCTTAAAATATGAGTTACTTAAAGATTAAAGTCATTGAAAGAACTTAATGGTTTAAATCTCATTTAAAATGGTCTTTTTGCACAACTTGCTGTTTCTTAACAAGCTTAACAGCCTCATCTAATGTCTCAACACTCAACAGTGTGCTTTAAGAAAGTACCAGAAAACAATAAAGACCATGTCAGCAGTACATAGAAGGTTCTACATAGTATCATTCAACAGGCTTCCAGTAAGGATACTGTTATTGAAAACAGACACACTTCACAAACTACAGACCCACAATTCTCCCAAATCCTAGAAAAACTCTTCAACGACATACTAGATACATTCAGAGAAATGAAATCTAATTCATTAAATCTAGGTCAAACCAAAATCATGATATTTGGAAAATATGAAATAAATAAACAGGTAAAGGTTCAAGTAGAGGGTGTAGATAGAGAAAAGGTGATTGAAGACAAATTTCTAGAAAAATGTAAGGATGAGTACGAGCACATTACAACTCTACAAAGCTGATTTCCTTTGATCTGAGCGTCTCCATGGCTCCAGTGCTGATCTCCTATCAGATCAAAGGAGATCAGTGCCTTTTGCCATGGAGATGCTCAGATCCAAGATTTCCTCCGACTTTGATCTCCGTTGATCTCCATCCGGTGCCTCTCCCATCCACTTTGTGATGAAAGGCTCATGATTGTTCTTTTTCACAACCTTGGTGATGACGTCATCATTAGATTCAGGTATGCTGAAGCAGGCAGAGAACTAAAACATGCAGGACACCAGCACTCTCTGACCCAGTTTGGACACCCTGTCTTAAACCATCAAGAGACAGCTTAGTTTTATCCTACTGATGACGTGTTGCTGCAATAGTCATCTTGCTCAGTTTCAAGTTTTTTCCCACAGACAACAGAGCACTCTGTAACAGGATTTGACAGATAGTGACGGGGCGCGGCCAGCAGGGGGCAGCAGCGAGGCTGACTTGCTCTTTGACTGTGTGACTGTGGTGACCAAATCCAGGGGACGTATTACATTGGTTATTGATGTAGCTTAAAGAGGTGGAACAGATTAAACATTCAGATGAAACAATCAGCAAATAAAAGTCAAATGAAGAAAACGTACAAGGGCGTATTAGTCAATGATATCAGTGATTTCATGTGTTTGTTTTTTTACTATTTCCAATAAAAACCACAGAAAGATTAAAACAGACAACAGATAGATATCATTACAAATGAGTCAGAAGAGAGGAATCCCTGGATAAACTAGTTATTGAGGTACAATCGGATGACTGGGAACTCATTTATAAAGGAAAAGACGTCCTGTCACTATGAGTGTACAATCAAACAATACAAGAGAAAGTGAAATATGGATCTGGACTCTGGGAGCAGTGGGCGGAGCTGAGGTTGCACCGTGAGAGAGAGAGAGAGAGAGAGAGAGAGAGAGTGTGTGCACACCAAGAGAGAGACTGAGACAGAGACTGAGTTTTACACTCGGACTTGGACTTGGAGTGGAGTGGATTAGACTGGAGGCCCAGGCACATGACCACCTCAGCCTCCACTCAGAGCCCAGACCAGCTGTTCAGATTTGGACACTTGGAGATGAGAAGGGGGAGGCTCCATGATTCCTGTTCATGCAGAGGTTTTATTTCCCTTTGCCACTGAAGGCAACACACTCACTAGTCACCAGTCCACAGATGAAAACACAAAATCATTTGTGTACACAGAAAGTCCAGTTAAGATGGAGACGGGTTGTGAATGACACAGATGCTACTGGTACAGTATGAGAGTCTGACTGCTTTCAAAAGGTCCAGTGATCATACAAGCGTATCAGTCACTCTCATACTTTCTCATGGTTCTATTGACAATGAGAAGCAACAACACAACACTACTGCTTGGACATGTTTGCTGGATCACATCATGGATGGATGGATGGATGGATGGATGGATGGATGGATGGATGGATGGATGGATGGATGGATGGATGGATGATGGATGTAATATACAGACATGACTTATGTTCACTCTGGAGGTGAGGACTGATGTTCCCTTCCACAGGGAGAAGCTGCTGGTAGCTCACTCTCTATGTTCCTCTGGAGGTGAGGGGGGAACTCCTGTTCTCACTTTCATTGTCACTTTAATTTGAAAAAAACATATATTCTATTTTCACCAAGATGTTAGTGAGTTAGTTTTACCAGTAAATGGCTGCTCCATCCTCACTTCTCCTATAACCAGGCCCAAACACACACACACACACACACACACACACACACACACACACACACACACACACACACACACACACACACAACAGCCGGGCCTCCTGGGGGTCGTTTGGAGGGTCATAATTTATTTACACATGTTATAGATAATATCAAAGTAAGTGGTGTATTAATCAATGATATCAGTGATTTCATGTCTGTTGGTTTTAGTTTTTTTTACTGTTTACAATAAAAACCACAGAAACATTAAAACAGACAACAGATAGATGTCAGCACAAATGAGTCAGAACAGAGCAGTCCCTGGAAAAACTAGTTATTGAGGTACAATCAGATGACTGGGAACTCATTTATAAATACAAGAGAAAGTGAAATATAAAGATGTTTAATGGATGACAAAGGGCTTAAAAAATGCATCCAAGGAGAAGAATACATGACATAGAGAATCCGATAAATGATGAACGAAGGAGATGGAAACTAAATCCAAGAAATGTAAAACAAAGTTCACTCATAAGATGAGAAAATGTAAGAAGAATTCTTTTAAGGAACGTGAAGTTTAAATGTCATACTCAAGTCAAAATATTCCACATCAGATACATTTTTTTGTTGTTGGTTTTGTTGTTGGTGGTTGTTGTTAGAATAAATAGTTTGAGATGAGGAAATCATTGCATGTTTCCCCTGAAGAGTTTTACTTTCATGATATGTACTTCAGTACGTGTTGCAGGTAAACAAACAGTAGTTTTTCCTACGTAGTGTAAAAAGAGTGAAAAATGAAATTACGACTCATTCATGTTAAATAAAAAATACTGGATAACAAAAGCCATTGGATTCATGTCAACATTTTACTTCCATTTCTTCAAAGTTCACATCTGCTCATACAAGATTTTTAACGTCACATTTTTCAGAACACAAAAAGCAGCATTGTTAGAAATAATAATGAAATGTGCTTCTTTAACATTCATTATCAAGCAGGGACCTTTTGTCAGCCTCTGTGCAGTTCAACACAAATGGAAACCAAACTGATTGAAATCTTCTCATTTTGGTGACAAACCAGAAACTAAATGATTTCCTGAAGCGTCTCAACAGGGTTTAAATCAGCAAGTTGAATTCAAACTGGATGATACCTTGTGATTTTGGGCTCAAGCTGGACTTCCTGAACCAGATCTGTTGTAGCTCCATTCCCGTCTCCACCTGTCCACATGTCCAAGTGTCCTTCAGCAAGACACTGAACCCCAAACTGCTCCCAGTGGATGGACTGAGTGCCTTGCATGGTCGCCGCCTCCATTGGTGTGTGAATGAATGGGTGAATGTGATCAACAGTGTAAAGCACTTTGGGGACTGCTAAAGGCATCTGCATCCTCCCATAAGAACAAGAAGAAAGGTTCAGAGGTGACGTCAGCCAACTGCTGAACAAAATGCTTGTTCAGCAGGAGAGTTCATACTCTTACCCCCTCACAGCTGACACTTCTGTAAAACGTTTTAACTTTTCAACTGCAGCTTATTTCTCACTTCAAGCGTTTTCACAAATACATTTCTCTGAAGTGTTTCAGTAAGAAAAGAGAACGTTTGTGTCCAGGACATGATGTTGGTCTGGTTGGAACTGACAGCCCGGACGGTTGGTACTGCTGAACAAAATGTCTCTGGCCAGAAGGAGCTGGCTGAAGAAAATGACATAATTTAGTTCGGCAAGACTCTGGAGTGCCGAACTTTCTTCTTGTTCTTATGGAGGATGAATCGGCTTTTATACGGTGGAAAAGCACTTTATAAATGAAATCCATCCACACATCTCATAGAGTCTTTCATGATTTCATCTCTTTATAGTTTTTCATGTGTCGCCGCAATTTACTACTCCCACATTTCAAAAGAATACGGCTTCTGACCTGTGTGTATTCTCTTGTGTATCTTTAAATCATTTGATCCACTGAAACTTTTCCCGCATGTTTCACAAGACTACGGCTTCTCACCTGTGTGTATTCTCTTGTGTCTCTTCAAATCATTTGATCCACTGAAACTTTTCCCGCATGTTTCACAAGAATACGGCTTCTCACCTGTGTGTATTCTCTTGTGTATCTTCAAATCATTTGATCCACTGAAACTTTTCCCACATGTTTCACAAGAAAATGGCTTCTCACCTGTGTGAGTTCTCTTGTGTTTCATCAAATTACTCTGTTGATTGAAGCGTTTACCACATGTTTCACAAGAATACGGCTTCTCACCTGTGTGAGTTCGCTTGTGAGTCATTACATCTCTCTGTTGAGCAAAACGTTTTTAACATGTTTCACAAGAAAATGGTTTCTCACCTGTGAGAGTTCTCTTCTGCACCAACAAACCATCCTCTCCAGTGTAACTTTTAACAAAGATTTCACTACTTTTCTTCTTATCATTGAGAGTTATTAAATTCTGACGTAATTTACGTTTTTTCTCGACAATATTTCCACATGTTTCCTCTCAAAGAAGCTTTTCACATTCAGCCTGCTTCTCTGACACAGGGAACTTGTCCACACAATCACTCTGAAACATGCTTCTTCTTTTCATCTCTGCATTTCTAGTTGATTCTGAGTCAACATGTTTTTTCACATCATGGACTTCAGAGTCATGAGAGAGGAACTGCTCAGTGTCTGGTACTTCTTCTGGTTCACTCAGGGAACTTTGCTCCTCAATAGAAGGAACCCTAAAGGTATCACCTTCAAAATTCAGTATATGCTGCTCTCCCTCGTGGCTGGTACCGAGTTCCTGGTGCTCCTCAATCTGTGGAGGTTCTGGTTCTTCTGGCTCCCCTTTGATCCATGGAGGTTCTGGTTCCTTTTTGATCTGTGGAGGATCTGGTTCTACTGGTTCCTCTTTGATCAGTTGAGGTTCTGGTTCTTGTTCCTCTTTGATCTGTGGAGGTCCTGGTTCTTCAGGTTCCTCTTTGATCTGTGGAGGTTCTGGTTCTTCTTGTTCCTCTTTGATCTGTAGAGGTTCTGGTTCTTCTGGTTCCTCTTTGATTTGTGGAGGTTCTGGTTCTTCTGGTTCCTCTTTGCTCTTTGGAGGTTCTGGTTCCTCTTTGATCTGTCTAGGTTCTGGTTCTTCTGGTTCCTCTTTGCTCTGTGGAGGCTCTGGTTCCTCTTTGATCTGTGGAGGTTCTGGTTCTTCCTGCTCCAGACTGGAGTTTGTTTCCAGTTTAAAGAACTGCTCTTCCCTACAGCCACGGTGCAGTTGGAGCTCTGGAGAGACAAAAAAGTACAAAATAAAAGTTACATTACTTCTACAGTTCCCGCTTTAAAATGACTCAGACTAGTAATTTGATTACAATAAAATCACCAGAGGCAATTATGGCATTAAAGGCAGATCTTATAAATCACATCTGGCAGGACCTTTTTGTAGACGATACTAATTGTTAGAGAAATCTGGTTTTGTCTCATAAATAATGATGTGTAATTTTGCAGTCTGTGTTATAGTATGACCCGTGTCAGCACTTTTGGAACCCCTGTGCTACTTTTGCTGACCTTCAATGCAGACTCAAAACAATTCAGCCTTTAAGAAGGAGCTGTCTGACTTCAGAGTAAGAAGAACTCTTGGACAATCATGCAAAGGTTCTACTGTGACTTTGTCTCTTCTTGCAAGAATAATGTAATAACATTCTCTTATAGGAAGAATTGAAACAATCCGGATGAATGTTTTGCCAAGGCAGCCATTTTTTTTCCAATCCTCACCAATTCAGCTCCCAAAAGAAACATATAAAAGATAATAGACAAACTGATATCAAAATGTATTTGGAGAAATAAAAAGCCAAGAGTAAGGTATACACTATTACAGTGCCCGAAAGAAAAAGGTTTGAATTTACCTAACGTAAAAAAATATTATTGGGCAGCACAATTAAGAATCATAAATAAGTATGAGGAGACAGGATGGAGAGATATGGAACAAATCTCATGCCTGAACGTAATATTAGAATGTTTACCTTTTTATTACAAAAAAACTAATGAATGAATTAAAGATAAAAAACAAATGTGTTAAAGGAACAATGAAAATATGAGCAGCAATAAAAAAGACAATGAAAATGTCTAGTTCAATCTGCAGGGCGACTAAAATAGGAAAGAATTTAGATTTTATTACTTCAACCATAAATGGGGGATTTCATCGGAGGGAATCCAAATGGCTGCTCTATATTAGACGGCCTTTCAAAAAGGGAAAATATGAAACCATTTGAGCAGCTTAAAAATGAATTTGACCTGCCAACACAAGACTTTGATCAATTCTTACAAATTAGAAGCCGTCTTCTAAAAACACAAAGGATGGGAATTTTTAGGTAAAGAACCAAATGAAGTAGAGAAAGTACTAATGACCAAGCTGGAGAAGAAGAAGAAAGTCATTTCAAAGCTTTAGAAAGCAGCTGAACAAGACAACAACATGAACTTTAAATAGAAATGGTAAAGTGAAAGAAAGAAGATTTGGGGGGAATCATTTAAAGAAGGACATCAAATGTTTAGGAGCATTATATGGAAAGAAGGTGAATGAAATTAAAAACACAAGATTTTCTGGTCCCACTAAATATGTCAAAATATAGTAAAACATCTGATAAATGCTGGAGGGGTTGTGGTCCAGTAGGAGACTAGAGACATATATTCTGGGACCGTCCCAAACTCGTAGAATATTGGAAAAATATACAGAAAGAGATCAAAAGAATCTTGGATGAAAACATTTATTTAGACCTGAAATGATTTTTATTGGGTTTTTTACCCAAAAATGTCTCAACAAAGAATCAAAAAATGATTAGAACATCACTTATTAATCAAAAATAAAAGACTGGAGTGTGCTGGCTGGAACCAAACCCCCCCTGCATAAAGCAATGGTGGGACAGAATCCAAGATGTGCTGAATATGGAAGAAGGAAGAGCAAGGTTCAAAAACAAAGGGAAGGAATGTGAAGACCTGTGGTCTCCCTATATACAAAGGAGGATTCAAACAGAATCACCCCACAAGGGACTTAGTTCATTATTTACAAACCACTCTCATTAAGATCTACTGGTTTGTTTGTTTTGATTTGAATTAACATATCTAACTAAGGTATTTACTTGTTGTGTTTGCATTAAGCAGATTTGTTTTAGTATCATTTCATTACATTATTTAGAAATTTAAGAAGCGGGTGTCTGGACACATGGTGAAAGGGGGAGAAGAATAAAGAGGTATAAAGGGAGACATACATTCTAGGAAGGAGACGGAGGGCATCCATCTTTCTCTTTCTTTTTCCTTCTCTTGATTGGATGGAAGGTTTTTTAACAGACCTTCAGTACGGCTGTTTGTATGGAGGGACGGCTGTTTAAAGTAGGAATGGAAAAGAGAAGTTTCATTTATCAATAATCTATTTATTTATGTTTTCATTTACTTAATGACAAAAGACTATATTAATAGGAGGAACAGAGGAGGAAGAGAAGGGAAGGTCCCACATTTGTTGACGTTTTCATTTAGTTGTTTGGTTCTTTTTGTTTTTATGTCCTTCTAAACGGATATTGGAAATGTATTTGTAAGATAAGAAGACTGCATGTACCATACTCATATACTTATTTGAAAAAATCAATAAAAAAAGGAAGTGCAACAGATCTTTTTAAACATCTTAGATGTTCATATTTCTAAAAATGTAGTTGCTGAAGTATTTTAACTTTATAATTCTCCCATGTTGTCATTTCCAGCCTCACTGTTCCAGAGACAAGAGGTTTACATTCTTCCAGGTGCTTTTGCCTCCATGTTGGTTTCACTGATACTCAGAGACAATCGTCTTTTAATATGGAAACATGGAGCCAGGACGTGTCTGCATCCTGAGGCTGGAGGCTGGAGGCTTGAGCCCGCCTTTGGAGAGAGGAGGGACTATTCTCTGCTGTGATTGGACTGGAGAGGACAGGAAGTGACCAAACACAGGAAGTTGCCAACAATGTAAAACCACTGAAATCAGAAATGATTAAGAAAAATAACTTGAAGCAAGTTTGACTTATTTTCTCTTATTTTGTATTACTGGTGTTCAAGGTAACTTTATGGGACTTTTTAAGGGAAAGGCAAAAATAAGCCTTTTATTTTTTAACATAGTGTCAAAACATTTCAGTACTATAAACTGAAAGCACCAAATTTTAAGTTTTGCACTGTAAATGAAATAAACCATTCATTCATCAAAAAATGTGGGACTCAAGCAGTGAAACTGAAAACTTCCATTCAAATGTCGTAAACCTCCTCCAGTCGTTCTGTTATTGCTCGATGTGAATCTTTAGCTGCTGGATTAACAAGGACTGTTTAGGAGGAACTTTTTCTAGATGGTATATTCACTCATCTTCCCATAACACTGTGTCAACAGTTTACCATGCTTCCTGAGATGGAGTGATAATGAGACGTCCTGCTTTTAAATGTTCTCAGGAAATCTTCAAAAAACATCAATGTTCACACAATGAAAAACCGTCGTACAAAAACCTCCCTCAGTCAGACTGAACAGAAACTGACTGCTGCACACTGATACACTTCACTGAACACACACACACACACACACACACACACACACACACACACACACACACACACACACACACACACACACACACACACACACACACACACACACACACACACACACACACACACACACACACACACTTTAGAAATCGCTAACATAAACTGAACTAATGAATTTATTTATTGAGATCAGATGTTTCTTCACCAGAGGCGGTGGTGTTTCAACATGTAAATACTTGGTGGTGAGATTTTATTTGATGTGCATGGAAATATCAAAGTGATTGGGATGAAATTGGTGAGTGTTTTAGCCACTAAATTCACTCCTGATCTTGATGCAGAGACTCTGTCAGCCCATTTAAAGTATAGACTTGGCCGTGATGTAACTTGTCAGATTATTGACACTGCAAGCAACAGGTACAGCTCATTTAGACCAGGATACACAATAGAGCAGTCAAACCTCAGTTGATAACCTGAAGCCACTCCACACACCTTGTAGTCAGTGTTAACATCAGACAGAAGAGAGTATTTCAAGATAAAGTCAAACTCTGCAGACCTGAGATCATATGAAATCAACTGGCATCAATTCAAAATGTATGATAAACAGAAGAGAGGTTGACATGCAGGAAATAAAAATCAGTTTTTTTGTTGATATTTTAGTCTCATTATGACAAACTGAAGGCAGCATGTAAAGAAGATGGATGAAATGTATATATTGAATAATCTCCTAGTTTGAGGCACATCACAACATCCTGGTCTTTTTGTGAGTCTGTATATTCATCCTCTTTCATTTTGATAACTTTTTCTGAACGATACACCAAAGATAAAGTCATGATCGTGTTTTCGATTGAGTTTATAGTACTGTGCTAATATTTAGTATACAAAACAATATATTTAATGAACTAGACCTTTCATGACTGGGCAAAGAACCAGCCAGTGTCATGATCTTGCTCAGTCATGAATTCTTGCATCAATGCTACAATGGGAATCCCTAACCAGCCCAAGATTTATGGGAATAGAGGACAAAACTCATCTTCCATATCATGAGTCCTGGTCAACTGTAGAGTGGAGATTCTAAAACTGAAAGGGGTTCGATCAACTAACCTCATTTCTTGGGTCCCTGATGTTGAACAGTATAGTTCTGTACTTGTTGGTGTATTTGTTGTCGGTGTTTCGAAAAATGTCCAACATCTCCGTCTCAATGCTTGCGACAAGTTTGGCAGCTTCACTCTCTAACATCTTCAAATCCTCACACTCACACACCCTTAAATGAAAAGAGTTAGTGAACAAATAGTGACATCAACACTCAACCTTTGACTGCCGCTCACATTTAACTGCCAAGAGTTTCATGTGACTATTGTAAAATAAATGATGGTGAAAGTCAAATGTTTTTGCAAATGTGGGTCAGGATACTCTGATAATCATACATATAATGAAATTTTAACTTAAATTTTACTGGTGATTGGAATTGAGGGTCATGAATTTCAAATGCGTCTCATCTCGTGTTGCATATTATGACTTGATCGTAAAATTCTATTGTGTGTATGCCAATATCTTTTTGGAAGAAACACCTTAAATTACACTATGTAGATAATCAAAAGGTAACAGGCTGTGGGTTTCATACAAGTGTGTAAAGTTATTCTCACCTTTCAAACAGGGTGTGTGAGAGAGCGTTGGTTGATCTGCCTGAGCAGGTGATTAGGCTGACAGGGCCTGGAGGAGGGTGGGCTGGGTGCTGGTGATGCAGGCAGATACTGAGTTCCATTCCATGTTAAAGCTGAGGAAGGCTTCTGGGATGATGTTGAGACTGCGGGATGGCCAAACGGAGACTCCATTTTCTTTGCCGTGCAGTCTTAAGAGAGGTGGCTCAAGAGGTGCGAAGTCTCGTGATCGGGGTTAATGGCACTTGTAGTCTATTGACAGAAAAGACACAAGACAGAGTTCTTTCGTAGATTATGATTTTTCAACACGTCCCTAATACATTTGAGGTAGGTCAGACATTGAGTAAAGAGCCTCTCCTTTGATCTTCTTTGATCAAATGTTCACTCCTTTGCTCTCCCTTGATCTCCTTTGCTCTCCTTTGATCTCTGAGTGCTATATAACTCAAAAGTACCTTTGTTAATGCCAGATTCGTTTGCAAAACCGAGCTAGCGAGAGGAGGATATTTTGTCTATTGAAGCCCAAGAAAAGTTCTCCCTGCTTGGACTCAACGTATTAATTGACTTAACTGTGAGAACAGAAGTCAGCAGCACCGATATCATGACTCGAAGAGGTAAGTAACATTGTGTCCAGGACTCTGCAATCTCATTATGTCACCTAACGTGCTCCATGCTTGACATTCACAATAGAAAATGACTGTTTGGTGATCAGATGCTCAGTTTGATAATGAGAAGAAACAAAAGGCTGAGGCCAGTAAGAGAAAATCTGTTTTCGTGTTTAATCTTGGGCTTTATTGGAACCATCACCATTTCCATTATTTTGGGCGAAATGATGTATTTAACAACCCTTCTCATTTTTTCCTCCATTTGTAGATTACCTTAGTGCTAAGATTTTATTTTAAATCTCATGAGCGCTCAATGCCTATGTTAGGACAGCCCAATGTTTTAATTCCCGACTGTGACTACAGGCGTAGGAATTCAGAACCATACTTCCACCTCAGGGAACGTGTAAAAAATAAATTGCTGCCAAATAGCAGCTGAAACCTTGCAAACAGGAACGGTAATCGTCAAAGAAGAGGACGATTCAGTTGGAATTTTTAATTATTGAGAGCCAAAAATGCAAAACACACACACACACACACACACACACACACACACACACACACACACACACACACACACACACACACACACACACACACACACACACACACACACACACACACACACACACACACACACACACACACTGATAACTCCGATGTTAGAAGAGCCCCGCCTCAGGAAGTTCAATGTAATTGAACCTTTTCTCCAGGGCTCTTCTGCTCTCATCCACAAACAAATGTTGCTCAGTGATGCCCTCTACTGGGGGCCTGTTGTAGTTTAATTGTTATCATCACTTGTCGACATTTCGAGTCCTTGTTCAAGTTTCAACATTCATGCGTCCTGACGAGACAATAAAACATGAGCTGAGACCAAGAAGATCTTCTGAGATTCTTTTCCGTATCAAACCAGAACACACCAACACATCCAGACACTTTTCTCCTTTATTCTTTAAACCCCACAGCTGCTGTCGGCTGTATTGAAAGGAGCAGACTTTTTGTTTTTCAACATTTCTGTTTTAACTTTAGCCTGTCCTGTCTCATCCATCCTTCACTGTAGAATATTCACATCATCACATCAGTGACTTTTGTCTTGTTTCTCTCCAGAGAGTTCACAGCAACACTTGGTCACCAGAAGATGAGCTCCAGTGTGGAGCAGGAGGAACATGAAGCTCCACACATTAAAGACGAGGAGGGTGGTGTAGAAGTGACTGATAGAAAGTGACCATTTCCACGACTCTGTGAGGGACTTGACCACCCAGCGACTAACTTCTTTACCCTGTCGGAACAAACTATTGTCCTGTACGAGGTGGAGATTGATCGTCAGCACAAACTGATGGAAATAATCTGGAAACCTCAAATGAAGTTACACAAGAGAGGAATGGAAAAGAAGAACAAGAAGAACCAGAACCCCCACAGATCAAAGAGGAACCAGAAGAACTAGAACCTCCACAGATTGAAGAAATAAAGCTTCGTTTTGAGGAAATGTGGTGAAATTGTCAGTTGAAAACATAAGTTATGTCAGAAGGTAAGATCTGTCTGATGGGAAGAAAAACCTTCGTGAAATCTGTGATCAAAGTTACAACCGACAGAGGAAGTTGTTGGTCCACATGAGAACTCACACAGGTGAGAAGCCGTATTCTTGTGAAACGTGTGGGAAGTTTCAATGATCGTAGTTCTACATCATGTGAAAACTTAGAGAGATGAAGTCATGAAAGACTCTGAGAGATCTCATTCAGGATGTCCAGCTTGAGCCCAGAATCACAAGGTATCATCCAGTTGAAAGGAAACGTTGCTGTTTAAACACCGTCGACACTGTTTGTCACAAAAAATAGAAGGTTAAAATAAATCTGGTGTCCATTTGTGTTCCTAGAGAGAAGCTGACAAACAGTCCCCTGGTTGCATATTGAATCTTAGAGAAGCTTGTTTCATTCTTTAGTACGAACACGACGGCTTGTTTTGAAAATGTGACATTAAAAATCTTGTATGAACAGATGTGAACTTTGAAGAAATGGAAATAAAATGTGAATATGAATCCAGTGGGTTTTCTTATTCAGTGTTTGTTGTTTTTGTTTTAACTCACAGCCGATAGGTTGTTAAATGGTTTCAGAAAGATGCACCTACACTAGATAACTGGATTAAAGTTATCAAGGAGATTTGAGATGAAAAAACTGACTTTCTCACTACACCTGCAAAAGGAGTAGTACATTACAAAATGGACATACTTAATGGTATATTGTACTTTCAGATATGAGCTCACCCCCATTGCTTCCTCATCCCACACACACATTCATTACCTGTGTAAAGTGATGAAACACACTCAACCTGCTGTGCAAAATAATCCCTTTTACCAAATCCCACAAGAATGTAAATTGCCTGGAGATATAGTGGAAAATAATGTCTGGTCACTGAGATGTACTGTGACACTGTTCTACTGCTCATGTTGCTCTATGTTCTGTGTCTATTAAAAAAACAACTAAAGTTAAACAACAGATAAAACTGAATTCAGCGTTGCACATGGTGAATCAAACCAGGAAGAATGAAAGAGTTTGCCCTCTGGTGGTGACTTTGTGTCACTACATTGTTGTGTAAAGTTACAAACATTAACGAGTTGATGGGTGAAGTTACGTTCACATTCTATTCCATTGTTCATTTTTATTCACTCACAGACATTTAGAGAAAATGCCCAGCCTATTTTAAAAGTAATGTCTTTTCAGCAATAGTTATGTTTTCTAAGAACAATAATTTATCTCATTTCTGACGGAATTAACCCTGAAATGAACGACAACGTGTAAATATGCACACATAAAAATGATTTGTTTTCCACAGTGATTCATCACTAGTGATGTTTTTCAGGATTATTTTGCAGTGGTAGGAAATCTAAACGTCTGAAGGGTCCTCGTCGCCGCCTGGTGGACAAAAGTAGAAACTACAAGAACATAGAAACTGTCATGGCGTCCTCCTCTCATATCAAGGTTGGCTCTGGTCACTGGTTAGTTTATATTTGATCAATAAAGGTGTTCAGCTAAACAATCACAGGATCAGGAAGTTGTTTGAACGTTTGTCGAAATGACCTTGACGCTTCTTTTAGATGCGGTAACTTAAAGGTATGAACTCTTTATAATCTCCTGAGCATTTAGAAAGCTTAATAAACTAAAAATCTAACTCAAGGAGTCAAATGATAAATGATACTCTTTGATCATTTGTGAAATCAACCTCAGAAAAATGTCCCAACCCCCTTTTGTTTCTGTTGAATGAAAATATGAAAGTAAATTAATACATGTGAGTTTTTTTAACCAGTTCATGATTATTTACAATCACAATCAGAGAGAAACTGTTTATCCTCATGAATTGACTCTTGTTGATCGACTAGATATCCAATTTATTTTTCACAAACAATAAACTTAAAACCAAAGTGTCCCTCTCATTTCCTTTCTAGTTAATTTGGCACTTTTCAGAAAAAAGAAACAAAAAAGAACAATTACTGTCTATACATGCATGGAAAACACACTGAATTCGATATACACATGTAACACAACAGTCACTACAACAACCGATGCATTTTGAACTATACATGACCCACAGATACTTACAAAGACGAAAATTTCCCTAGACTCAAGTGTTAAGAGCGACACAGCGTGTTCCTGTGAAGTTTCAGCCACGTTTCTGTAGTACTGCTAGCTTACCTTCACCGAGAGACAAAACAGCAAAGATCGTAGAGCGAGAGGAACACTCACTCTGCTACAACAAAAAACGATCCTCTACGGAGAAGATGAAGATGTGTCACTACATTAACTATTTAACTATAGCACACTTTTTAACAACCTTAGAAACTTCAGGACCATATAATGTCTTTAACCTAAAGACATGACAGTGTCCCTCTCATTTTCTTTCTAGTTAATTTGGCACTTTTCTTGACAAAAGGCCAAACAAGTTGATCGTCACACTGATGGATTAATATCTCATCTATTGATCAAGTGATTGATGGAAAACAATCTTTAGATTCTTGTAAGTGCTGAGCTCTCAGCAGATTCTTTGACCTTTGGTAGTAAGTTCATTTTAAACTGTTGAATCTCTGTTGATTCTTTGACTTGGATGTGCAGCAGCACCGACTCCAAAGCACATTTTGTAGACGTCCTTGTAAAGCTTCACTTCCTCTCTTCCTGTTGTCCTTCTGTCACACATCAGCCCTGACACTGCCTCACTTCTTCAACCTCTCTGTGGACTGTCCATCCCTCTGGACGCTTGACCTCAGAGCCTCACCACCTCTGCTCTGAGCTTCTTCTCCTGTCTCTTCTCTCACATGTTCTGTCTTTTCTCTGCTGTGCAGACCTCCACCTCTCCTTTCCTCAGACCATTATGAAAAAAGGAAACGTCCTGGATACCATCAATGAAGTCACCATCATCCATGTCTTCACCTTCCTCATCCCCTGTGTCAGACCGGCTGCTGGACTTCTGGACTGACCCCTCCTGACTCACCCTCTTAGAAGCATGAAGTGTCTGTGGGGAGTCATTCTTTACTCCCACAAATCTTCCTGCTGCTTCAGCCACAAACTTAATAACATCTGACCTTGATTTCTGCTGAACCGTATGGCTGTTAACGCCAGCGTTTCCACTCATTTAGTTTTAGATGTGATAAAATTATTCTCAATTCTTTGATTTTCCATGTACGGACGATGATTCTGGACACATTAAAGATGCATTAACGTTTTGTAAATGACGTCTTTAAAGTCAAAATCCTGATTTTATTTATTTTACTTTAATATAATATTTTCAGAATAAAGTCAAAATTCAGACTTTTTAAGTCTCCAAGGAGAAACTCACCACTTTGATAACTTTTCATCTGGTGAATACAACTATGTACATGAGTCATTGTTTTATCAGCATTATCAAATGTCATTGTCATTGTTAATGCTCTCATTGCTGCACTGTTTAGCGCTCTCGCTTGACAGAAGGTTGTGGGTTCAAATCCAGCTGGAGGTGTTTGTGGAATTTCCTTGTGTTTCCTCAGGCTTCTCTGGTTTCCTCCCACATTCCAAAAAACTGCATGTAATGTTAATGCTAAATGAAGTGTCTGTGTGTGTCCTGTGGAAGACTGATGACCTGTCCTTTCTCTTTTCAAACGTATTTTCATTGACGTCCATAAGACGTCCAGACAAGACGTGAAAACAACGTCCAAGAAAGACGTCTAAAAAACGTTCATTCTGGCTCGTCTGAGGACGTCTTCTGGATGTCAAATATTGACGTCTATATGATGTCCAGAAAAGACATCCAGACAACGTCCAAGAAAGACGTCTAAAAAACTTTCATTCTGGCCCCTCTGCAACTGCAACGTGAAATAAGTGTCGGTCACGCTGCTGCTTCAACCAATCAGGTTTTGATATTGATGCTCTTTTTTTTTTAATTGATTAATTTTATTTTACTTTATTTCATTTTTTACTTTATTGCCCAAATGAGGGAACATCCAAACAGAGCAAACAAACATCAAACAACAAAAACAAACAATTTTAACAGACGATGCTCACAAATAATACATTAGTATAATCTTAAGCTCCATGGTATGAACTTATAAAGATAACTATAACAAATACAAATAAGGATGACATTATTTATTTTAAAAGAAAAGTATAATTAAAAAAAAAGAAAACACAAAAGGGACGAGGGAAGCAGAGGGTCTCATTACTCTTTTTGGAAGAATTCTTTAATTAACTCAATAGTTTTAATGCTTTATTTTGGTGTTTATGTTACTTAGTGTTTTAATGTGTTTCTTTAAATTCAATATAAAACTGAACATAATCTGGGTTTACCTTTGCTAATCTGCATTTGTGAATGTGAAATTTTCCAACTAGAATTATTAAATAAACTATAAATTCTATGTCTTTATTTTTGTAATTAAAATATGCAATTACATGTTTACAATCAATTTGAGCATGATTTTAGTTTTACACACTATAAAATTCTCAATTTTAGTCCATAAGATAGTTGAATAGGAACAGTAAAACAATTAATGACTTAATGATTCATTTTCACTTTCTAAAAATTTGTATAAGTTTACATTTGTTAAATATATGTTGTGCAAAATATTAATATGTACTTACTTAATTTTATTGACAATACAAAATTTGTATGGCAATAACCAAGCTCTCTGCCAATCAATGTCTGTTAAGATAAAAATCCAAAAAGATTTTCCTCTGGGACTTATTCTCCTTTTCTCATAAAAACTGTTTCTTATATGTTTATTACTTCAGTTATGATTCAAAATGTCTAAACCTTTAATAAACAGCAGGTTTTATGACACTAATAGATATTGGTGACTCAGGACCCGCCAGCAGGCCTCGGGTGACGTCAGTGTATTCAAGCCCTCTGATTGGCTCGTCAGAGAGTTCACTCTCCAGCGCCAGCCGACTGCATCTGGAGCGAGCTGCATTAACAATATTATAGTTGTGTTTGTTTAATAGTGGTTTTGTCCACCGACAATGGCTAAAGGAGAAGATAAAGAGATTTGGTTGCATATTTATTGTCAAAACATTTTTAAAGTGGGACTTTTCGTAGAGGTCATTGAACGCACCGCAGGGCTCCAAGCACACAGAGGTCCGGTACAATTTACTTGTGCTCACTACAAGTTCCATGGCAGGATTCAGGATTATGTTATTCCCCATTATATTATTTTCAAACCATGAAAAACGTTTGTCACCGTCCACGGCCCCCAGGAATTCTGGGAATAACAGCGGCTTTTTTTATGAAGCTGAAACAGAAGGAGACTTGAACTTTGATTCTTTTCATCCATAAAGGTATTTATTCTGGCCACACGAGTATCTATCTGTGATGCAAAGGCTTTTTATACTGCATCTCTGCATGATGACCTGGTTTTTGTAGCCATAAAAAAGTGATTGAGGGGTGGATTGACTCAGACCAGCACTAGTGAAGGCCGAGGTCTGAAATGCAAGGCTGCCACTGTTACAATCTAATCCTACCATTTATAGGACATGCAAATACGTTTCAACTTCCAGCTTTTATTGAAAGATATAAATAAGGATGTGAGGATATAAACACTCTCATCTAATATTTTTCCATTCATCCATCTTCTAAACCGCTTTGCCATGATGATTTTATTGTTGTAAAAAAGTCATGAAAGACCAAAGATTGAGGTGAAAACTGTCTTTATTTTGTCAAAGCTTGAAGAAAATGATGATGAAAGAAGATGAATATTGATGAAGTCAGTTTGCTTTGATGATAGAAGAAAGTGAAAGAGGGTGAATGACAGAGGTGAGATCAGTGTGAGAGTAAAAGCAGTGTGAGAGTCCCAGTGAGTCCGGTCAGGACTGGGAACACTGGTCTCTCCTCAGTGTCTCTCTGAGGGGAGTCTGGGAGCCCCGGGTGGCCTCACAGGTCACAGAGCCCACCTTCCTCCACTGGTCTGCAGGGAGCCTCAGGGTGCTGCTCCAGCTGTAGAGGCCGTCCTTCTGCAGCACCCCGGGGCTCCTGCTCTCCTCCCAGCTGCTGCTGCTGCTGCTGCTGCTGCTGTCCTCCACCTTCCAGCTCAGACTCCAGTCTGAGGGGAAGCCCTCGTTGGCCAGGCACATGAGCGTGGCCTTCCCCTGCTGCAGCTCCTCTCTGGAGGGGGGCAGCACCGTCAGGGTGGGGCGGGTATCACCTAGGAGACACCAATCAAATTAGAGGACAGGGAGCACCCAGCTGTCAATCAACCAGCACACACCTGGACAGCTTTAGTGGGAGACAGCTGATTTGGTCCTGGAAGAAGTTGCTGTCAGAGGCTTTTTCTGCTCCAGCAGTCACTCACTCACACATTGTTTCACTTCCCTTTAAGAAGCCTCTCATGCACATCAGCACAGAGAGAATCATCCAACACTTTGACCTGAAATACCTCAAACTACACAGGAAGGAACACAAGCTGATGTCTCAACGTTTACTCTTCATTTGCATCAACGTTATCAGAAAGTTTACACTTTACAACTCATGACTGGAAACTTTAACATGAACTTCAAATCTAAATTAATATTTTCAATTATTAGGAGCAAAATGTAAAAGAAAAAACTGAAAATTATATCAAGAGGTTTTCATAATTTTACAACATTTATCATCAGTATTTCTATTTTACTGTAAAATAACAATATTAATGATGCATTTTAAAGTAAGAAGAGAAACAGAATTGGGAAACATTCTATAGAACCAAGAATAAATCCAGCTGTGATGAAGAGACACTCAATAAAACAAGAAGAATAAAACCTGCACACATTCCAACACAAACACATTTCAAACAGTGGACATGTCAACTAAAACTCAGCCCAAAGACAGACCAGTGCACCAGAAATGTCCCTAAATACACAGGTCAGTGTAAAAACAGCTTCAACATGAGACTGGTAGAGTTAAAACAGTGTGTTCCACAGCCATCAGGCTCTAACTGAGCACATTTAAAGACTGACAATAGCTTTGGTTTTGTCATTTAATCCTAATGAGAGTTTAATCCGGTGTAAATTTAAAACTAATAACTTTTCCCTGTGATCAAATTAAAGTGAAACAGAGCTGAGCTAAACTACATGAAATCAATGGAGATTAAAACTTGATCACTACAATAATTATTAAGAAAAAAAAACATCTTTCTAATCTCAAATCATTCAAAACAAGGTTTAATGTAGGAATTTGAATTATTTAGTTGAAAGTATTAAAAGGAGAATAAACTTACTTCCAACATCCAGTCTGGTTCCTCCACCGAACGTGTACCACAGTGATACAAACTCATTGAGCCGCTGTACAAAAACCTCTGACTGTAGAGAGACGCCACTCTCTGATTCTGAAACCAACAAACTCACCAAAACAACTTTTACCACCTGATCCTAACGGAACACAAGAGAACAGTTCTTTCATCTGCAATGTCTACTTGAAATACATATATTTATAGAGATTGTTTTAAAGATTATTTTCTGTTTTTTCTATTGTGTCTATTGGAATTTATTCCTGAAGGGATTTAACAGCAAAAACAGTAAATTAAATTTAAAAACTACAGACGTATCTTTAATTATTCAGTTTAATTCCTTAATATTCTTATAAAAGTTTGAATCCAGAGTGAAACTCAGAGATGAAAGTGATCCAGGTCCCTGTTGGAGTCAGTCAGAACATTTCCATAGAGCCACTTTGCATCAGCAGCACCATGCTCCAGTGCTCTGGGAGAGTTTATAGTCCTGACAGTTGAAGACTGGATGACTGACAGCCGTCCTTCATGACAACAGAAGACAGAGAAATCCTCCTCATCAGAAACATGAGTGTGATCTGCGTCCTCATCTGGACTCTCCTCTGCTGCTGCTTCACAGGTAAAGTCCAGAGAATCAAACTCCTCTCCTCTGTCAACATCCGTCCCTCTGAAATGAAGCCCACAAAACCATGAGGCTGCTTGATGTTTCTGTCTGTGTTTCCTCAGAGTCCAGAGGCCAGGTCACAGTGACTCAGCCTGCAGCAGTCAGCTCTGCTCTGGGAGCCTCCGTCACCATCACATGTAGGACCAGTCAGAATGTTTATTATAGTGCTTATCACTGTTTAGCCTGGTACCAACAGAGAGATGGACAACCTCCTAAAAGGCTCATTTACTACACCAGCTATCGAGCATCAGGGACTCCAGATCGTTTTACAGGCAGTGGATCAAACTCTGACTTCACTCTGACCATCAGTGGAGTTCAAGCTGAAGATGCTGCAGTTTATTACTGTCAGAGTCGTCATGACATCAACAGTCAGAGAGTGTTCACACAGTGAAAAACCGTCGTACAAAAACCTCCCTCAGTCAGACTGAACAGAAACTGACTGCTGCACACTGATACACTTCACTGAACACACACACACACACACACACACACACACACACACACACACACACACACACACACACACACACACACACACACACACACACACACACACACACACACACATTAGAAATCTCTAACATAAACTGAACTAATGAATTTATTTATTGAGATCAGATGTTTCTTCACCAGAGGCGGTGGTGTTTCAACATGTAAATACTTGGTGGTGAGATTTTATTTCAGGTCTACTGAGCGCAGAGTTCAACACCACTTAATACCAAACTAATGTTTGTGCAGAAGTTTTGAGCTCCAACATCTTTATGACAACCATATACTGTAGGATCCCATCTTGTGAAAAGGTTTAACACGGGGAATAGCCTCTGATTAAATCATTTAATAAACTAAACTGTGTCTCGGTGGGGAGTTGAACACGGGCCTACTGATTGCAAGGAAAGAATTCCTCCACTAGACGAGCAGCATATTGATTTACAAGTGAGATTCTTACACAGATTTTATTATGACCTTACACTCACTTTACCTCCAGTTTCTCCTCTAAAGTCAGAGTTTTACATTTATACACCAGTAAATAATCAACTTCATTCATTTGGATTCTTAACTGTTAGCTCTCGCGGCGCATAAGCTGGCGTCACAACTCACTCTGGTTCTGTCAAGCAGTGCCTCCATTGACGCCAGCCAATCAGCTCTGAGCTTCTAAATCATCCTGGAGCAGGGCTTCGGGCTGCAAGCCCCACTCTCCATAAAGATCATGTGATCTGAATGAACGTACCACAGCCTGAGCATGAACACTTACATTTGACTGCATGAAATACAAACTGCATTGAGAGAGAGGAGCTGGTCCAACTCATGCAACCATCAGTGTGGATCAGGAGAAAACTCAGCCTGAAGCAGCAAGAGGAGACCAAGAACCAGGAAGTTCAATCCTCACACACAAATATGCAACTCAGGAGGAAGCTATATTCACAGAAAATAAAATACTATAGATGATCTTAAAGGATTAATAATGTACTTTGCCTGCAGTTATTTTTCACTGGTTCATCAGGTGGTGCTCCTATGGAGGGCTGACGGTGCCAAAATTAAATAATGAAATAAACCATTCAATAATTAATTAAATGTGTCATTAATTAATTAAAATTGGAATTAAATACATAAATGTGTCATTAAATGTGTCATTAATGAATTAAAATTAATTCATTTTATGTAAAAACATCTATAATTATTTCATGATGTATTTAATTATTTCATGGTCCGGTGTTGCACGGCTTCATGAATTAATTTTATCTTGTTAAACTCGTCCATCAAACTCAGTGGGCGGGGCTAACACTGATCGAGTCAAACACATTGCTGTGTTCTGAAGAGTTTCTGAACAAATAGGACATCTCTGCCTCACCTTTAACTGACCATTGCATAATAACATTATCCTTGGTACTTCCAAAGAATAGTCCCAGCATAAATTTGATTTAAATATGTAATAATACACTGTTGGATAGCACTGTATTTTGTAGTGAAGTAAAACAGCTGATTTTAGAGCTTGAAGCCTTGGAAATGTTTTCTATTAGTAAATGGGAGAGGTTCAAATTTAAAGTAAATGAACTTGGGATTAAAATCAGTAAAAATATCATTAGAAGAAACAAACAAAAACAGCAAAACATCGTCCTTTAATTAAACAGTCTGGGTAAAAAGAATGTTCTATCAAGAGAAGACTCAATAGAATTAAACAAGCTTCAATCTGAATTAGACCAATTATTCATTGGAGAGAGAAACTCATCCTATTTCTTTGGCCTAGAGAGACATAGACAGTTAAAAAAGAAAATAAATAAACTAAATATCAATGGACACAATACAGAAGACCAAAGTCTGATTATCAAACATATTACAAAGTGTTATGGAAATCTTGTTTTGTCTCATAAAGAATGATGTGTAATGTTCAGTCTGTGTTGAAGGATGACCTGTGTCAGCACTGTTCAAACATCTCTGCTGCTTTTGGTGACCTTCATGCAGACTCAAAATTTCAGCCTTTAGGGGGCGCTGTCTGACTTCAGAGTGAGACAAACTCCTGGACAATCATGCAGAGGTTGGACTGTGACTTTGTCTCTTCTTGCAAGAATAATGTAATAAAATGGTCTTAAACTTTCTCAAATCGCTCTCAGTCTGATTCCTGTGTTTTCTGTCTCCATGAGGTTTTCTTACGAGGAAAATTCTCCTGACATGAAGAAAAGACATAAAAAGGAACGACTGATCTTTGCCACAGAGTCTCTGGACAATTCTGGGAAAATGGGACAAGTGGGAGAAAGTGGCTGGAGGATATATAATCAAATAATAAAGTTATTGCTGCACATGGTATTTTTTTTAGGGACCAAGCCTGAAAGACCAGGACCCTATTGTATTTCATATGTTTCTTATTATTGTTTTTTTCCACTCCTGACGCGGCTTTGAGCCACATTTTGACCCATTAAACACGATCAAATGTTGATAAAATTTGGCACGCTCATTAAGACTGACAAAAAAATTAAGGAAATGTAAAAAATAACCCCCAGAGTGCCAGAATGTGCTCTCTAGCGCCACCTAGAAACACTAAAATGTCCACCACGGCCCGTAGGAATGTCATCTGGAGATCAAACCAAAACTCAATTGTTTGTCTCATCAAGACCTAAAAATCACCTGATACCCCAACCTAGATTCAACAGGAAGTTTGCAATTTGCCTTCCAAAGTAAGATTTTCATCCAAAGAAGGCCCTCACGCAAATGCTATTACCTCTGAGGGAGAATAAATGTTATACCCTAAACACGCTCAAATGCTCACCAAATTTGGCACACTCATCAAGACTGGGGAAAAATATAGGAAAATGTAAAAAATAACCCCCAGAGTGCCAAAATGTGCTCTCTAGTGCCACCTAGAAACACTAAAACGGCCACAATGTCGTAGAGAGATCAAACCAAAACTCAATTGTTGGTCTCATCAGGATCTAAAAATCACCTGATACCCCGGACCTAAATCCAACAGGAAGTCCGCCTTTCAGAACAAGATAAACGCTATCTCCTCTGAGGGCGAATATCGTATCGGCTCCAAAACACTATTAAATGACAGAGGAGACTCTCCTGCTCAATAATTCAGTTCAACTTTGTCATTCGTCGAGCGGTTTCATGTTTATTAGCTGTCAAAGTTCTGAACACCGATTCCCGCCTCCTCCCTCCTTCTCCTCCTCCTCCTCCTCCTCCCTCCTCCTCCTCATCCCTCCTCCCTCCTCCTCCCTCCTCCTCCTTCCTCCTACCTCCACCTCCCTCCTCCTCCTCCCTAATCCTCCTCCTCCTCTCATTCAAATACATGGGAAAACCAAAATGTCTCTTCAAAAACAGCCGTGACAGATCACTCCGAACAAGTGGCCACTGTGGCTAAACTATGACTGTGATAAACAAAACGAGCAGATCAGAAGCACGACAAGAACCTGCCGAGCAAGACGTTGCAACGCTTGTGGGGAAAATATCATAAAAAAATACCTTTTTGACGAGAGAGAACAATGCTGTCATTTTTTTGGTTCCAGCGATTTCAAGAGACATTTATAAATGAGTCAGATGGAGCAAAATCATGTCTCTGCATCAAACTGCGCCTCCTAGTGTCTAAAGTTTACGTCTGTCTGCTTCCAAACCCACACAGACTGAAAGACAACACATTTTCCTCTCAAGAAATGATAATTTTATGAAAATATTTGCCCGAAAATTGTGGATTCTGAGTTTCTTTCCAAAATATGTGGATAAAATCCGTCCTCTCGCCCACTGTGATGACGTCACTAACTGCAGGTGGTCAGAACACTGTTGCTTCATTCACACCAGGATTACACAATACCAGGAAAGTCCTTGTTTATGAGCTAACCTGCTATCATGTGCTACATAAACAAGCTACCATGCTAATCTGTGGTTTGTGGATGAGGTAACATGTTATTGTGTCCTACAATAAGTCTGTTTGTTTCTCTTGTTTGTTATTTTTGCACATGTTCATAAATAAACAAATAAATAAATCTTAAAAGACAAAACTCTTTGTATCAAAGTCATTACCCTTTGTGACATGTTTGTTTGTGTGAGACATCCTTTGATCTTTCGATTCCTTATGAGTTCACCTGAGAAATCTAAAGCCCCGTTTCCACAGCGCCCCTTGGTACCGGTACAGGACCTGTGGTAACCGTTTGGTGTGCGTTTCCACTGTCACAGTTACCGATACCAACAGGTGCCATTGGTAACCATTTCTCGCTACCCCTCGCTACCCCTCCGTTTGGGATACCAGGCGCAACCTCCCGGATATGAGGGGGAGGAGCTTCAACACTGTCGTCTGCTGATTGGTCTGTGACAACCCAAGCGCTACTCTACCGGCAAGCCCGCCGTTTCAAATCAGTAAAGAAAGTGAAGAATGGATCCTGGACGACTGAAGAAGTGCAATTGCTCCTCTCCATAATCGGAGAAGAGCAAATTCAAAAAGAGCTAGACGGGGCAGTAAGGAATGAGAAAACCTTCAGGGCGGTGTCGGAGAGGATGAGGTGTAACGGCTTTAGTAGAAGTCCTGCACTGGCGGTGGATGGACGCCATGGACCAAATTTATGGCCACAGACCGGCCAGTCAGGGAAGAGAAGCCGGTTTGGACAGCGCCACGGCCCTGCTGGAGTCTCTGGTGGAGGGAGATGGTAAGTTTTTAAACTCTGAAATCCATGCTTTTTGTATTCACGCGAGGCGCGAGCCTGTTAGCTTTAGCGTGCGGCTATGCTAGTTAGCTTTAGCACGCAGCTCTTAGCTAGTGAGCTTCAGCCCCAGTTATCGGCGCAGTCTGAACGTGTGGTTTGTTTACATTTCTGCAGGAGGAAGTGATTCGATGGGTGAGGATTTCACCTCCCCTGGACCCAGTAGTGTGGAGGGGCGGTGCAGCACACCGTCACTCCCAACCCCATCACCACCAGCCTCACCACCTCGTCCAGGGGTTGGGAATGTGTCGCTCCAGCAGCGCCCGGGTAAGGAGTAGCTTTTACATGTTGTTATTGCAGTACTGGTATTCTGTTAAGTAGAAGTATATACATGCACCATTACATTGAATACTGTGATAAATACCTAACAATGCACAGCACAAATGATGCAGAGTACTGATATATTTTCTGCTGTTTTTGCAGCTGGATGTTTATATTATTATTTTCATGCTTAACGTCACTCAACAACAGGTTATGATCAAACAATTAAAGTGCAGAGCAGTGAGGTGATAGGCTCCACACTGGCAGTGTCTTCCCACACATCCTTGTGACGTTTCAAGCTGCATATTCACTGTTTTGTATATTTATACTTCTGTGAAGTGTCCTTGAGTACTGTGAAAGGCGCTGCCAAATTAAATGTATTATTATATTGTTACTGTCCAATGCAAAGTTCTTTCGCCGTTTGCTGTTTAGGCAGGAGGAGGCGGGAGCAGCAACACCACCACCTGACAGAGCTCCTGAGGGAGATGCAGGCCTCAGATGAGCGGGAGGCACACCTCAATAGGGAGTTTCAGCGCCAGCAAATGGAGCAGCGGGAGCATACACGTCTGGAGGAGGTCCGGGCCCGCCAGGAGGAGAGGCAGGAGGAACGGCGCCAGGGGGTGGCTTTGCTTGCCCAGGCCCTGAGAGCCCAGCGTGGCACAGGGCCAAATGAATAGCCGGTTCAAATATGTAAATAATATGTTCAAATATGTAAATAATATGTTCCAATAAATAGTTTTTTCACACCCCAATATGCGCATCTACTTTTTGGTCAACACTTGTGATGTGCTGGAGGTCTCCACTCTGACTGTGGTGTGAACTGAGCCGTATTTTGTGAGGAAAAAGTTTGGAATGAAAACTTGTTACAATTCAGATTATTTTTTCTGTCAGATGCTTTCAGAAAAATTGTATGGGGTTGTTAGCAGTGAGCTTTCTGATTTGTTTGGTTTGTAGATGGACAACAAGGGCGCAAAGATCAGTGTTGCAGATTTAATGCAGCCTGAAACAAGTAGAACAAGAAAAACAAAACTAACTCAGGTAACAGTAACAGGTTTTTGAAATAACATAACACCAAACAGGTTCTTCAAATATATACAGCTCTATTTACAAATACTTCATGCATTTAGGACATCGCCGGACACACTCTCCCACACAGGTAGCGAAAGGTCTCTTCAGACATCCGGAAGTTCTGCAGCCACTGTGTGCTTGTGAAGCCAGGCACTATCCTCTCCCACCAGTCGTTGCTTTGAGTGACAGCCCAACTTGTAGGCCTGTGGCGGTGTTGTTGCAGCGCTGCCAGGATGACCTGGGAGACATAACAGCACATTTATACACATTTAAACATCAATCTATTTCTATTTTATATTGTATTTTTAACTTTTTCTAGTTTCTGCTGTGTGTGCTTCTTTCTTTTTTACTATCCTGTTGTGAGATAAATCAAGGATATCTTATCTAATCTTAATTAAAAGCCAGTGATATAAGACAATTGGAAACACTTTTAAAATAATAAAAAAGCCCAGTATGAGGCTTCCCGTTTTCGGTAATACATAATCAAAAAAGGGGAAAAGGACATAATCATAATTACAGGTGAAATTTATCTCTTCCCAATAACTACAATAAACTAAAGGAAGTACAAATGGCTTCTGCAGCGGTAAAACAACTACTAGTAGTAACTATTGAAAAAACAACATTTTTATGAAGGTGACATTTTAATGGCTGATTAATCATGAGGTGCATTTTAGACATGTAATGGAGTAAAAACTACAGCTAATTGGGGCCAAACGTCATGAGGTGAAAGTAAAAGTATGCTCTATATTTTCACTGAAGTAAAGTACAGTTACCCGGTTGCGTCGCCTCTTTCTTCTCTCCCGCAGTCATCTCTCCTCCTCCTCCCATCTCTCCTCCTCCTCCCGCCTCTCCTCCTCACGGCTCTCCGGTTTTGCAAGGAAGCAAAAATCCAGAAGAAAACACACGACGATCTCATAGTCCTCCATGTTTGTTCCTCGAGTTCTCCCGCGTTGACCGCTGCGTAATGGCGTCACATCCTGTGTGATTACGCGGCCGTTCATAACCCCGCCTACATTTCAAACCGTTACCCGTGTAATGGAAACGCGGCACTGATACGGGTCTGGTTACGGATAGTAACCGGTACCTGACCGGTACCGGTACCAAGGGGCACTGTGGAAACGGGGCTAAAGATTGACTGAGAGATCCTGAATGCTCACTGACACTATTTACAAGGCTTTACCACTGCACCGCCTGTCCAGATCCTTTGGTACGTTTATTATTTAATTATTTACATCAATACTGTGAGCTGAATGAAAAAAGTACATTTATTGAACTTCCACGACTCAGCATTGCAAATGCATCATATAATCCTAAAGAAGACTAAAGATTATCAGTGTTTAACTACTGGTATTTATTTACCCGGTGAGGTAGTTGTAGTCTGTTGTTGAACTATTTATCTATTCATCTATTTATTTATTTGCGCTGCTTTTTCTATGCAACCTTTTACGTAATTACCCCCCAGGGACAAATAATCTTTATTTGATTGATTGATTAAATTAAGTTGTAATATCTCTGCAGATGTGTTGTTGATGCAATGTTAAGGTTTAGTGGTGATGTTTGTTGGTTCTGGCAGGGGTGAATGAACATCGACGATGGAAAGAGGTTTCCTAAATCTCTAAGTAGAATTATAAGTTGAATTTTAAACTGATTTCCAAACTGTTTGATTTTTTAAAAACGTCATACATGTAGCTACTTTGTTTAGTGTGTGTTAATGTACAGTACACACTTTGTTTACTGTGTTAATGTGTTGTACTGGGCTGTCATTCATGTGAAATTGATTGACAATGTTGTATAATTCCTGTGAAGTGGGTTCAGTCAATAAATTGTGAATTTCTTCAGATAGACAGACGTCTTAAAGGAGACATATCATGCTTTTAAATCCTTCCTTTTTACATATAAATCATACAGTTGTGGTCTATATAAAGCGGAACTGCAATGCTTGGGTCTGAATTCCTCATTATTAGAGCTCCACAGGCCCCTTTTCTACCCCTTTTCTGATGTGCTTCTGAGAGCAACTCGTTTTGGGGCGGTCTCTTCAAATGCAAATGAGACACTTCATACCCCGCCTCCTCTCCAGGTTGCAGAGGTCACACTCGGTTCAACGTCACCCTGTTCGGCCATCTTTGTAGTTTGATAGAACAGATACAATTATCTAGCGGCGCAGAAACTTTATATTCACACATTATTGACAAAATGTCAACAAGGGAAGATTTGTCCATCCAGCCATACATGTTGGAGCCAGAGTCGGACCCGGCGGAGCGAGATGAAAATGACGATGATGCACCTGCAGAACAACGTCTTCATATGGATGTAACGCAATGGTGTGTCACTATATTTACACTAAATTAAATCACGTAGGCCATATCATAGGATCATAGGATCTAAAACGAGCGCACAGCGCTAACATATGAAGACGGTGCAACTGCTAATGCTAACAAAACAATGACAGGGACGTCTTATCATCACACTTTTTAGCGTTATATACAGCTTACCGAAGTGCTCTGTTCGTCGTCTCCATAGATAGAAGGAACTGACCGCTCAATCAGACCAAGTCTTTCGGCAAATCCTTCTTTATACTGGCGGAGGTTGCTGAAGCAGTCGTCCTTGAAGTGCTTCACGCACACAGAAATGTACCCACAGATGTGGGTACATTTCTGTGAAAAATAAAACTCAACCAGGCACTTCGAAAAGGTTCTGATGCTGGGAGACGGTGTAACGAAGCTTGTGGGTTACTACATCCAACAACCGAACATTTCCACTTATCCTCTCGTAACTTCGGCATCCTTGAGGTTGGACTACAAAATCGCAGCGAGAAACAAAAATGGCGGATTGCTCGAAGTGTTGGGCCTGGAGTCGATGTCCTAATCTGGCAGTTCTGCTGCGAATACTGTGACGTCATTGTTCAAAAAACGTAATAGAGAATAGAAAAATCGAAACAGATTGCAAAATATGACCAAAACAGAATATAAAGATATCAACGGAGCACCTGAAGAGAATACTTTGAACTTTTCTGTACTTCTAAACACTCTAAATATAAAACAAAATGCATTTAAGGGCTAAAAAAGTGGATTTAGCATGATATGTCCCCTTTAATGTATCGTGGATGAAATTTCCAGAGATATACTGAGTAGAATCGCTGTATTGTGATAATACTGTTATCTTGGCCAAATAGGTTACTGGCTATACTCAGCCGTAGTAATGGTTATAAAAATAATATCAATAATGTTATAAGAATCCAGTATCTATAATAAAATAACAAAATCTATAATAATAATAAACAGCATTAGATAATTATAATAAGGTAATATAATAATATAGCAATAATAATAGTACAATGAGAATACCAATTAATATAAAATAAAATAATAATATGAGAATACAATAATTATAAGAATAGCAATAACAAAAATACTGTAGTAGTACAATTATACAATAATAATTGTCAAATGCAATGTATAGCCATGCACATCTGAACGTTTTCTGGGTTTCTTTTGTTTTCTCTCTCTCTCTCTCTCTCTCTCTCTCTCTCTCTCTCTCTCTCTCTCTCTATATATATATATATATCTAGGTCTAGCTTGAAGTCCGTGATTGTTGTGGTTGTTAGGTGACGTTTAGGACCACGGTGGGGGGAGGAGGGGGGCGATTACGTCATCTTTTTTTCCACGGATGATCGTCTTTGCTGAGCGTACTCCGCCGCATGTTTACTTTTTAGATGTCTTATCAAATTAGTTGTGTTAAACGAAGTAGTGGGGCTCCACCTCTCGGGACTGTGGCGAAGCAAATAGTCCAACTGGCCGCTGGACTGGTTTGGTTGTCAACCTTAAAATACCTCCAGACTGCTGACATTTTATCCACTCAATGGTTTTAGACTGCTAACCTCAGTTTACGGCAGGTTGCAAACGGGGCTCGCTTTACGGCAGCTGACGTGAAAATGTTTTTTTTTTTTAAATTAGATCGGCGGGGCGATCGGCTGGATTTGCCGATTCCCGATCATTTACAAATCAGCAATATCGGCCCCGATCCGATATCTAGCGATCTGATCGGGACATCCCTACTTTAAACCAAAGTGTCTATGCTGTCCTCACAACACGTGACAGTGTGTTGCTAGACAGCCAGCGAACCATCAAAGAAAATACTGTGCACAAGGCTTGCTTTTCTTGTTTTAGTGATTTCTAGTGTGTGTGTGTGTGTAAATATGTGAAAGTGTGTGAAAGTGTGGTTACTGTAAACATACAGAAAAAAGAACAATTACTGTCTATACATGCATGGAAAACACACTGAATTCGATATACACATGTAACACAACCGTCACTACAACAACCGATGCATTTTGAACTATACATGACCCACAGATACTTACAAAGACGAAAATTTCCCTAGGCTCAAGTGTTAAGAGCGACACAGCGTGTTCCTGTGAAGTTTCAGCCACGTTTCTGTAGTACTGCTAGCTTACCTTCACCGAGAGACAAAACAGCAAAGATCGTAGAGCGAGAGGAACACTCACTCTGCTACAACAAAAAACGATCCTCTACGGAGAAGATGAAGATGTGTCACTACATTAACTATTTAACTATAGCACACTTTTTAACAACCTTAGAAACTTCAGGACCATATAATGTCTTTAACCTAAACACATGACAGTGTCCCTCTCATTTTCTTTCTAGTTAATTTGGCACTTTTCTTGACAAAAGGCCAAACAAGTTGATCGTCACACTGATGGATTAATATCTCATCTATTGATCAACTGATTGATGGAAAACAATCTTTAGATTCTTGTAAGTGCTGAGCTCTCAGCAGATTCTTTGACCTTTGGTAGTAAGTTCATTTTAAACTGTTGAATCTCTGTTGATTCTTTGACTTGGATGTGCAGCAGCACCGACTCCAAAGCACATTTTGTAGACGTCCTTGTAAAGCTTCACTTCCTCTCTTCCTGTTGTCCTTCTGTCACACATCAGCCCTGACACTGCCTCACTTCTTCAACCTCTCTGTGGACTGTCCATCCCTCTGGACGCTTGACCTCAGAGCCTCACCACCTCTGCTCTGAGCTTCTTCTCCTGTCTCTTCTCTCACATGTTCTGTCTTTTCTCTGCTGTGCAGACCTCCACCTCTCCTTTCCTCAGACCATTATGAAAAAAGGAAACGTCCTGGATACCATCAATGAAGTCACCATCATCCATGTCTTCACCTTCCTCATCCCCTGTGTCAGACCGGCTGCTGGACTTCTGGACTGACCCCTCCTGACTCACCCTCTTAGAAGCATGAAGTGTCTGTGGGGAGTCATTCTTTACTCCCACAAATCTTCCTGCTGCTTCAGCCACAAACTTAATAACATCTGACCTTGATTTCTGCTGAACCGTATGGCTGTTAACGCCAGCGTTTCCACTCATTTAGTTTTAGATGTGATAAAATTATTCTCAATTCTTTGATTTTCCATGTACGGACGATGATTCTGGACACATTAAAGATGCATTAACGTTTTGTAAATGACGTCTTTAAAGTCAAAATCCTGATTTTATTTATTTTACTTTAATATAATATTCTCAGAATAAAGTCAAAATCCTGATTTTATTTATTTTACTTTAATATAATATTCTCAGAATAAAGTCAAACTTCAGACTTTTTAAGTCTCCAAGGAGAAACTCACCACTTTGATAACTTTTCATCTGGTGAATACAACTATGTACATGAGTCAATGTTTTATCAGCATTATCAATTGTCATTGTCATTGTTAATGCTCTCATTGCTGCACTGTTTAGCGCTCTCGCTTGACAGAAGGTTGTGGGTTCAAATCCAGCTGGAGCTGTTTGTGGAATTTCCTTGTGTTTCCTCAGGGTTCTCTGGTTTCCTCCCACATTCCAAAAAACTGCATGTAATGTTAATGCTAAATGAAGTGTCTGTGTGTGTCCTGTGGAAGACTGATGACCTGTCCTTTCTCTTTTGAAACGTATTTTCTTTGACGTCCATAAGACGTCCAGACAAGACGTGAAAACAACGTCCAAGAAAGACGTCTAAAAAACGTCATTCTGGCTCGTCTGAGGACGTCTTCTGGATGTCAAATATTGACGTCTATATGATGTCCAGAAAAGACATCCAGACAATGTCCAAGAAAGACGTCTAAAAAACTTTCATTCTGGCCCCTCTGCAACTGCAACGTGAAATAAGTGTCGGTCACGCTGCTGCTTCAACCAATCAGGTTTTGATATTGATGCTCTTTTTGTTTTTAATGAATTAGTTTTATTTTATTTTATTTCATTTTCTACTTTATTGCCCAAATGGGGGAACATCCAAACAGAGCAAACAAACATCAAACAACAAAAACAAACAATTTTAACAGACGATGCTCACAAATAATACATTAGTATAATCTTAAGCTCCATGGTATGAACTTATAAAGATAACTATAACAAATACAAATAAGGATGACATTATTTATTTTAAAAGAAAAGTATAATTAAAAAAAAAAAAAAACACAAAAGAGACGAGGGAAGCAGAGGGTCTCATTATTCTTTTTGGAATAATTCTTTGTCGCGGGGTTCACCCAACAACCTTCCCAAACTGGGAAAACCGATGGCGTAGCCGTCAGCTGTGTTGTTGTTGTTTTTCTAATTTATTTTTCAGGCCTCTCCAAACCGTGAATCATACTATTTACAAAGTGCAAAATAAAATAAAAAATACCCAAATGTGAAAATAAACAAAAGCAAAGAAAACTCTATATACAAATCTGTACAGGTTATATACATATGAGTTCTTCCTCAACTTCAGGATACAACAATGAAGCTCCACCGATCAATACTTGCCACCACCTCTAACCAGAGTCCAACTCTCCCATCAGGCCCAGCACAGCCCGTTTTATCCGCTTAGCCCCTCCCACTGGGCGTAACCTTTCGCTGAAAAAATTCATTGTTTTTTCCTTAAACACAAACCCTACAACATAAATAAATAGATTTTCCATCATTTACCTTGCCGTCCCACAATAACCCCTCAGTAAACTCGGCAATAAGTTTTAAAGGAAAGAAATAATAACATTGTTCACGTGACTGTGAAACCTTCCGGGCCCAAAAGCATTTAACCCGACTGGTGGTATGGCCCGGGTTTGCCAGTCACCCTGCAGGCGCGTCACTGCCGGCTGTCCTCCGCCACACTGGAAGGTGAGTGAAGGTGTGTGTGAATGTCTGAGAGAGAGAGAAATCATACTGCTACAAGTGTGAACCCTTGGTCACGATACTGACAACAGAGGAGGAGAAACTGGCTTGTATGTGAGTGCAGGTTATTGCAGAGTAGGTAAGTGAGTGTGTGTCCGTGTGTGTGTGTGTGTGTGTGTGTGTGTGTGTGTGTGTGTGTGTGTGTGCGTGTGTGTGTGTGTGTGTGTGTGTGTGCGTGCGTGTGTGTGTGTGTGTGTGTGTGCGTTACGCGGCGGGTGCGCCGCGATGATATGTGCTACGTCATCGCGCGTGATGGAGCCGCTCCATCACATTCTTTAAATAACTCAATAGTTTTATTGCTTTTTTTCTGTGTTTATGTTACTGAGTGTTTTAATGTGTTCTTTAAGTTCAATATAAAACTGAACATAATCTGGGTTTACCTTTGCTAATCTGCATTGTGAAATTGTGAAATTTTCCAACTAGAATTGTTAAATCAACTATAAATTCTATGTCTTTATTTTGTAATGAAAATATGCAATTACACTTTTACAATGAATTTGAGCATGATTTTAGTTTTACACACTATATAATTCCTCTCTCACTTATCCGGGTGGCAAACACCGTCACCCAGATCACATTGCACCGATTAAGAACCTTCCTGAAGGTGGTGTCTCACACCGGACACCACCTTCACGTGGGCTCACCACCTGCAGGAAGGTTCTTAATTGGTGCAATATTGTCAGGTCCAACCTCTGAACATTTATTAATTCTGCAAGGAAGAACACACACAAGTTTAAGATTGGTTTTTACTCGCGAGGAGTACGGACAGAGAGTGTTTCAGTTACAATCTCCAACTCGCTCTGAAAAACCTCTGCCGCCTCCTCTTCTTTTATTAGGGTTCCTCTTATCTGATTTCAAGGCACTTCCCATCTGCAGACCACATTCCTCCTAACCATAAAAGATCACAGTGGAGAAATACAAGTCGTATTAGATGAGAAAGACTGTTGGTACAATGAATGTGATAACCTTTCGTAAGATTATTCCAACAAATATGATCTGGGTGACGGTGCTCAGACTGACACCTCCACCACCCGGAAATGGATTAGAGGGAGAAAATGGATGATGGAAGATTCAAAATGTCTAAACCTTTAATAAACAGCAGGTTTTATCCTCAGAACTTCTTGATATTGTAGGTGACTCTTCATCAGGTGAAGTAACCCAGTGCCGATGGCTTTTATGACACTAATAGATATTGGTGACTCAGGACCCGCCAGCAGGCCTCGGGTGACGTCAGCGTATTCAAGCCCTCTGATTGGCTCGTCAGAGAGTTCACTCTCCAGCGCCAGCTGACTGCATCTGGAGCGAGCTGCATTCACAATATTATGTGTGTTTATTTAATAGTGGTTTTGTCAACCGACAATGGCTAAAGGAGAAGATAAAGAGATGTGGTTGCAGATTTATTGTCAAAACAATTTTCAAGAATGACGTTTCCTAGAGGTCATTGAACGCACCGCAGGGCTCCAAGCACACAGAGGTCCGGTACAATTTACTTGTGCTCACTACAAGTTCCATGGCAGGATTCAGGATTATGTTATTCGCCATTATATTATTTTCAAACCATGAAAAACGTTTGTCACCGTCCACGGCCCCCAGGAATTCTGGGAATAACAGCGGCTTTTTTTATGAAGCTGAAACAGAAGGAGACTTGAACTTTGATTCTTTTCATCATAAAGGTATTTATTCTGGCAACACGAGTATCTATCTGTGATGCAAAGGCTTTTTATACTGCATCTCTGCATGATGACCTGGTTTTTGTAGCCATAAAAAAGTGATTGAGGGGTGGATTGACTCAGACCAGCACTAGTGAAGGCCGAGGTCTGAAATGCAAGGCTGCCACTGTTACAATCTAATCCTACCATTTATAGGACATGCAAATACGTTTCAACTTCCAGCTTTTATTGAAAGATATAAATATGGATGTGAGGATATAAACACTCTCATATACTATTTTTCCATTCATCCATCTTCTAAACCGCTTTGCCATGATTATTTTATTGTTGTAAAAAAGTCATGAAAGACCAAAGATTGAGGTGAAAACTGTCTTTATTTTGTCAAAGCTTGAAGAAAATGATGATGAAAGAAGATGAATATTGATGAAGTCAGTTTGCTTTGATGATAGAAGAAAGTGAAAGAGGGTGAATGACAGAGGTGAGATCAGTGTGAGAGTAAAAGCAGTGTGAGAGTCCCAGTGAGTCCGGTCAGGACTGGGAACACTGGTCTCTCCTCAGTGTCTCTCTGAGGGGAGTCTGGGAGCCCCGGGTGGCCTCACAGGTCACAGAGCCCACCTTCCTCCACTGGTCTGCAGGGAGCCTCAGGGTGCTGCTCCAGCTGTAGAGGCCGTCCTTCTGCAGCACCCCGGGGCTCCTGCTCTCCTCCCAGCTGCTGCTGCTGCTGCTGCTGCTGCTGTCCTCAACCTTCCAGCTCAGACTCCAGTCTGAGGGGAAGCCCTCGTTGGCCAGGCACATGAGCGTGGCCTTCCCCTGCTGCAGCTCCTCTCTGGAGGGGGGCAGCACCGTCAGGGTGGGGCGGGTATCACCTAGGAGACACCAATCAAATTAGAGGACAGGGAGCACCCAGCTGTCAATCAACCAGCACACACCTGGACAGCTTTAGTGGGAGACAGCTGATTTGGTCCTGGAAGAAGTTGCTGTCAGAGGCTTTTTCTGCTCCAGCAGTCACTCACTCACACATTGTTTCACTTCCCTTTAAGAAGCCTCTCATGCACATCAGCACAGAGAGAATCATCCAACACTTTGACCTGAAATACCTCAAACTACACAGGAAGGAACACAAGCTGATGTCTCAACATTTACTCTTCATTTGCATCAACGTTATCAGAAAGTTTATACTTTACAACTTATGACTGGAAACTTTAACATGAACTTCAAATCTAAAATAATATTTTCAATTATTTAGAGCAAAATATGAAATACACAGGAAATAAAGATAACTTCTTTGGAGGATTTGATAAATTTACAACATTTATCATCAGTATTTCTATTTTACTGTAAAATAACAATATTAATAATACATTTTAAAGTAAGAAGAGAAACAGAATTGGGAAACATTCTATAGAACCAAGAATAAATCCAGCTGTGATGAAGAGACACTCAATAAAACAAGAAGAATAAAACCTGCACACATTCCAACACAAACACATTTCAAACAGTGGACATGTCAACTAAAACTCAGCCCAAAGACAGACCAGTGCACCAGAAATGTCCCTAAATACACAGGTCAGTGTAAAAACAGCTTCAACATGAGACTGGTAGAGTTAAAACAGTGTGTTCCACAGCCATCAGGCTCTAACTGAGCACATTTAAAGACTGACAATATCTTTGGTTTTGTCATTTAATCCTAATGAGATTTTAATCCGGTGTAAATTTAAAACTAATAACTTTTCTCTGTGATCAAATTAAAGTGAAACAGAGCTGAGCTAAACTACATGAAATCAATGGAGATTAAAACTTGATCACTACAATAATTATTAAGAATAAAAAACATCTTTCTAATCTCAAATCATTCAAAACAAGGTTTAATGTATGAATTTGAATTATTTAGTTGAAAGTATTAAAGGAGAATAAACTTACTTCCAACATCCAGTCTGGTTCCTCCACCGAACGTGTACCACAGTGATACAAACTCATTGAGCCGCTGTACAAAAACCTCTGACTGTAGAGAGACGCCACTCTCTGATTCTGAAACCAACAAACTCACCAAAACAACTTTTACCACCTGATCCTAACGGAACACAAGAGAACAGTTCTTTCATCTGCAATGTCTACTTGAAATACATATATTTATAGAGATTGTTTTAAAGATTATTTTCTATTTATTCAATAATATCTTTTGGAATTTATTCCTAAATAGATTTGGCAGCAAAAATAGGAAATTTTTAAAAAGTAAAAACTACAGACGTATCTTTAATTATTCAGTTCAATTCCTTAATATTGTCATTAAAGTTTGAATCCAGAGTGAAACTGAGAGATGAAAGTGATCCAGGTCCCTGTTGGAGTCAGTCAGAACATTTCCATAGAGCCACTTTGCATCAGCAGCACCATGCTCCAGTGCTCTGGGAGAGTTTATAGTCCTGACAGTTGAAGACTGGATGACTGACAGCCGTCCTTCATGACAACAGAAGACAGAGAAATCCTCCTCATCAGAAACATGAGTGTGATCTGCGTCCTCATCTGGACTCTCCTCTGCTGCTGCTTCACAGGTAAAGTCCAGAGAATCAAACTCCTCTCCTCTGTCAACATCCGTCCCTCTGAAATGAAGCCCACAAAACCATGAGGCTGCTTGATGTTTCTGTCTGTGTTTCCTCAGAGTCCAGACGCCAGGTCACAGTGACTCAGTCTGCAGCAGTCAGCTCTGCTCCGGGAGCCTCCGTCATCATCACATGTAGGACCAGTCAGAATGTTTATGGCTCTGACAGTTTAGCCTGGTACCAACAGAGAGATGGACAACCTCCTAAAAGGCTCATTTACTGGGCCAGCTCCAGAGATTCAGGTACTCCAGATCGTTTTACAGGCAGTGGATCAAACTCTGACTTCACTCTGACCATCAGTGGAGTTCAAGCTGAAGATGCTGCAGTTTATTACTGTCAGAGTCTTCATTACATCAACAATCAGTGGGTGTTCACACAGTGAAAAACCGTCGTACAAAAACCTCCCTCAGTCAGACTGAACAGAAACTGACTGCTGCACACTGATACACTTCACTGAACACACACACACACACACACACACACACACACACACACACACACACACACACACACACACACACACACACACACACACACACACACACACACACACACACACACACACACACATTAGAAATCTCTAACATAAACTGAACTAATGAATTTATTTATTGAGATCAGATGTTTCTTCACCAGAGGCGGTGGTGTTTCAACATGTAAATACTTGGTGGTGAGATTTTATTTCAGGTCTACTGAGCGCAGAGTTCAACACCACTTAATACCAAACTAAAGTTTGTGCAGACGTTTTTAGTTCCAACATCTTTATGACAACCATATACTGTAGGATCCCATCTTGTGAAAAGGTTTAACACGGGGAATAGCCTCTGATTAAATCATTTAATAAACTAAACTGTGTCTCGGTGGGGAGTTGAACACGGGCCTACTGATTGCAAGGAAAGAATTCCTCCACTAGACGAGCAGCATATTGATTTACAAGTGAGATTCTTACACAGATTTTATTATGACCTTACACTCACTTTACCTCCAGTTTCTCCTCTAAAGTCAGAGTTTTGCATTTATACACCAGTAAATAATCAACCTCATTCATTTGGATTCTTAACTGTTAGCTCTCGCGGCGCATAAGCTGGCGTCACAACTCACTCTGGTTCTGTCAAGCAGTGCCTCCATTGACGCCAGCCAATCAGCTCTGAGCTTCTAAATCATCCTGGAGCAGGGCTTCGGGCTGCAAGCCCCACTCTCCATAAAGATCATGTGATCTGAATGAATGTACCACAGCCTGAGCATGAACACTTACATCTGACTGCATGAAATACAAACTGCATTGAGAGAGAGGAGCTGGTCCAACTCATGCAACCATCAGTGTGGATCAGGAGAAAACTCAGCCTGAAGCAGCAAGAGGAGACCAAGAACCAGGAAGTTCAATCCTCACACACAAATATGCAACTCAGGAGGAAGCTATATTCACAGAAAATAAAATACTATAGATGATCTTAAAGGATTAATCATGTACTTTGCCTGCAGTTATTTTTCACTGGTTCATCAGGTGGTGCTCAGCTCCACCTGCCCCTAATGACCAACTGCTCCTGACCAGAGGTATTAATAATCATTTCCTGGGGAATTGCACCCCAGGAAATCCGGGCCGTTTTCCAATTCTTAGAGTGCCAGTGTGTACTCGCCTACGTCACGAGTAACTACTTGCAAGGTGTCCTCGCAAGTGCGGAAATGCAAATTTACGGGGACGCATCGAGCTCAACAAACAATTGGAACACGAGCGTACTCGGCATCACAGTTGTAAGAAGCACACGTAGTGGAGTTACAAAACATCACAAAACGTAACAAAAACCAATGGAAGGAGTGGTGGCTGCTGCCATGGCAGGTATGATGTACCGTGAAGCCGAGGAGGAAGCAGCACGACTGCGGAGGGAGAACCAGGAGAGATTAGACAGGGTGCGGAGGAGGAGGAGGAGGAGGAGGAGGAGGAGGAGGAGGATGATGATGATGATGATGATGAGGATGGCCCTGATAGCTCACCTCTCTGGTTGGGTAGGTGGCCTTAAAAACTTGGCTGATTTGTTCATGACATGTTAGGATGAGAACTTATTTGTACCTTTTCTATCAAATATGATGTTTGTAGTACAGTGTTAGTATTACTTCTCGCCCCCTGTCCTCCTATACTGCCTTTCTATTACTATTCATCTGATTGGACGTAAGCTAAGAATAAAAGGTGAACAGTAATTCCCCACTAATAACACTATTATTTTACTGTTTGTTTTACTGAGTGTCTCTGATGTATTTTAAACGAAATAACCAGCATTCGACATACCTTCTCCTCATGTCTACTATCATTAGGATGTACTGTATTCCACTTTGTGTACTATACATCCTAGTGAAGGACATAAATCATTAGTAGTAATCATTTCTCTTTAGAGTAAATCCAGAAATTCATACATGGCTGACACTGTGGAGCAAAGTAAGATATTGAGCATAAACAGAGCAAGTCAGAAGAACAAGGAAACTTTATTGAACAAACAACATTACTTACAAAAGTAAAAGCACAAATAAGTTAGAAAGTGAGAAACATGAACTTCAAAACAATGACATGTTTTTAAACTTTTCTAAAATTCTCTCTTTTATTTACCAGGAGCAGAGGCCCCTGCAGCGATATGCACAGGTTAATAACACTGTGCCTATCCTGGACCCTTTCTTCTCTGGAGGGGACGTGACACCAGCCTTCAGGGTTTCCAGGGAGAGCATCGTGAGGCTCACACAAATGCTGCCCCGGGAAAAAACCCATGGATGGAGTCATGAGCTGGAGGTGCTGGTGACCATTTACTGGCTTGCCTGTGGCGCCTCCTATGGAGTCACAGCAGACGTCTTTTCTGTGCCACAAACAACAGTGTGGCGGATCATCCACAACACTGTTGACGATCTCATGACCATCATTCATACTGTGATCCACTTTCCCAGACAGGAGGAGATGGAGGACATCGGAGCTGCTTTTGTCCGCCTGGCCGGCCATCAGGCATTCTGCCGTGCTGCTGGGGCCATTGATGGATGCCACATATGGGTTGTTCCTCCTGCAGAGCCACAAAAGAAAAGTTATTACAACAGGAAACTTTTCCCCTCCATCATCCTGCAGGGCATTTGTGATGCCAAAGGGACATTTCTTGACGTGTACATTGGCAACCCGGGATCTGTGCATGATGCCCTTGTCCTGTGCAGATGCCCCATGTACCAGAATGCTCTGTACCCCAGCTGGGTACTTCCTGCTGGGTGATGGAGGGTATCCCTGCCTGCAGCGCCCAGTCTCTGTAATGACACCTTACCGGCAACCTGTTGCAAGTAAGAAAGCTTTAGCTTAATAATCCCAAACATGAACACTAACGATACACAACAACTTCTTACCATGATGACATCACAATATATCAAATGTTTTCCATGTGAATTTTGATTGACAGGCCAGGTTGAAGCCCGGTACAACACATACCACGCCAAAGGGAGAAATATAATAGAGCGCACCTTTGGAGTTTTGAAAACCCGTTGGCGCTCTATTTTCCTGAGAGCTCTGGAAATCGTCCTGACTTTGCACCGAAGGTGGTTGCTGCCTGCTGCATCCTCCACAACATCTGTGCTGCAGCAGGGGACATCATTGAGGCAGAGGATGGTCCAGCGATGGAGGATGGAAACGGCCCAGATGATGCTGAGGACGACCAGAGGGACCTGGCAGGAAGACGCATGCGAGCGAGACTCGCTGCCCAGCGGTCTGCTCCTGAAGGGCGACCTGCATGCCTCAGTGAGCATGACTACATCTAGACAGGAAGTAGTTGTAGTCATGCTCACTATTGTGAATGTATGTATATAGATGGAGATAGGGATAGATAGAGAGATAGATAGGTGTAAACATTATTGTTATTCATCTTTTATCATATTGTACTTCTTGTTTTCACAAATTAAAGCATATCACTGTAAATAATTGTATAGGGCTGCACAATATTGGATGTAACATGTTTTTTGTTTGTGTAATAATAAACACACAGTTGCATTGCAGAACAAATTGCTCGGGTGGATTTCGTCAATCATAATTTATTTACACGTTTTTCAAACAGAGCGAGATATCTCTCAGCTCTTTCCTCCGCTGCTTTCTCTCTCTCCTGTGCTCTCGCCATGTACTGCCTCTCCCTCTCCTCCTCTCTCTCCGCCTGCTCCTTCAGGACAGCATCGTTGTCCCTCCCTCACCTCTGTACTCTGTGGCTGGCCGGGGCTTCGTCTGGGGTGGAAGAGGTAGAGGCTACAGTGCTGACAACGCCACCTGTAGTGGCAGTGAGGTTTGCAGCAACAACCAGGGGCGGAGTGATGGAGTGTTGCCCCCGGAGTGCAGCATCCATATCCCCATACCACTGCCAGGTGGCAGCGGTCACACTACCTGCCTCGACCCCTTTTCACGTTGGCGGGTCCCTAAGCTCCTGAAAATAGTATCAAAATAATAATAGTACATATATTAATTAATACATTGAGAAGCTAAAGGTGCGTTTACACATAAACAAAGACAAGTTACAAAATGCACCGTCTCAATTCCTGACCCCAGATCACCATTTGCACCTAAATTTATGCTTCAGGTCAGAGGAGTCACGGACAGTTATCATGCGTTACAATTAATATCACGAAATGAAGACGAATCATGGCGGGCCATCATGCACGGACACCTACATGGTTCCGTGCCGTTGGGCATCGTCACTTTCTCTCATTAATCTGTCAGGAATGTTGCGAATTGGGAGAATATGAACATTATATTCGCAACTCTTAGTGCCACTGTGTATGCGCACCTTCAGTGTGTAAACATACTCACCCTGCTGAAGCTCACTTCTTTTCAGGGCCACTGCATCTGTTCCGTTGTCTGTGTTACGTGTCATATATGATTACCTTGTATTTGGCCTTCAAATTGTCCCACTTCTTCTTGGCCTGTTTGGCCGTCACGTCCGACCTGTCACAAACTCTCTGATACGGACATAAAAACAAAAAGACTTACACACTACCACTTCAAGTTATTTATACATGGATGAATATATATGCATGCAATAATTCAAGCATTCAAAAACAACACTCACTCCCATCCACATCTGGATGACTTCCTCTTCCCTGTGAAGAGGAACTCATTGTCAGTTAGCCACTGGATCAGGGCTTTGGTTTCCTCAGTTGTCCCTTGATTAAGATAGTACATGGTGTTAGTTTGAATCTACAGCATCCTCCAGTGTAATGAGTGGAAGACTTTTGCACAGTTAAGACAAAGCAATGTGGTCAGTAGTACCTTCACCTCTCATTTTAAGCATTAACGTCAAATGTAATAGCTTTGAACATGATCTTCCCCCTCAGCCGAGCAGATTTGCTTAGTAACTAATTTAAATTCACACAGACACCATTAAGTTTCACACAAAATACTTTATATCTCATGTTTGACCACTGTAGAAAAATCTCAGCCAGCCGTCTGGATGCACAATCTCCGAAAACGTTGGAACAAATGTTCTATTAAGTGTGATTTAAATATGTCGACCTCATTTCAACATTTTAAACAGCTATATTGGCGCGTAAAACACTCATAAAACTACACTCTGTTGAACAATGAAGCTTATATTTTACATTTTGTACATTTGTTGTTTTAGGTTGATGTTATTCTCTTGTTGATATTGTTTGTGAACAAAAGCTTTCTCAGTTCTGCAGTGATACTTTTGTGCAGATTTCATTTACCCTGCATATATTGAGTGAGTTCATAACAAGTCATTTCTATTTACCTACAAACTTTGTCCTGCATTTTATTATGGCCAAATCATTCAAAGATCATGAAAAAAGCTTTCATTTTATTTTCATTCAGATTTGCACATTGATGATGATTCACTTCATAAGTAATGGCACATTGTTCTCCCCCTACTTTAAAGTAGATGAGCTGCTTTTCTAAGTAAAAAGTATCTGCAATACTGGCCGTGTACTTCAAACACTCCTGTTCTCTCCTCCTACTCCACATGTCTCCAACGCTGCTTCTTCATACTGACACCTACTGGATTTAGGGGGAACTGCAGGTCAGTATTGCTATTGCATCCATCCATCCACCCATAACAAAACCCCTTTAATGCCAAAGATGTTGATCATTTTCTTCTCAACTCATGATGATCATTCAGTAAGTCGTATTTTTCTATAAAATTATCCAGTCTGTTTACATATAATGTTTTAAAGTTGTTGTTTTTTTCTCAAACTGAGGAAACAAATTCTAGAATTTCAGATTATGTATTTGTCTACAGTTTTATAGCTTGGAACCACCTTGGTTATTTTCATCCTGTCAGGAAAAATACCTGTTAAAAGGGATCTATTGCATATATAAGTAATTGCTTAAGTATACGATCTATTACATCTTTCACACAAGACATATCAATTGTTAGAATCACTAGACTTTTAAACTTTCTGTGCACTTCTGAAACATCACTTTCAAAAACTCCATCTAGAAACATTGAAATACTGTTTTGAAATGTAAAACCAAACAGACAGTCTCATACATGAGGTTTAATTTCCTTTGTCATCTACTGAAACATGGTGTGACTGTGGTACTTAGTAGTGTAAATGTAATCAATGAGAGATTTGTACAATTCAGAAACTTTTCAATATAGAAATCTTAAAATATGAGTTACTTAAAGATTAAAGTCATTGAAAGAACTTAATGGTTTAAATCTCATTTTAAATGGTCTTTTTGCACAACTTGCTGTTTCTTAACAAGCTTAACAGCCTCATCTAATGTCTCAACACTCAACAGTGTGCTTTAAGGAACGTGAAGTTTAAATGTCATACTCAAGTCAAAATATTCCACATCAGATACATTTTTTTGTTGTTGGTTTTGTTGTTGTTGGTGGTTGTTGTTAGAATAAATAGTTTGAGACGAGGAAATCATTGCATGTTTCCCCTGAAGAGTTTTACTTTCATGATACTGTATGTAGTTCAGTACGTGTTGCAGGTAAACAAACAGTAGTTTTTCCTACGTAGTGTAAAAAGAGTGAAAAATGAAATTACGACTCATTCATGTTAAATAAAAAACAGTGAATAACAAAAGCCATTGGATTCATGTCAACATTTTACTTCCATTTCTTCAAAGTTCACATCTGCTCATACAAGATTTTTTACCTCACATTTTTCAAAACACAAAAAGCAGCATTGTTAGAACTAATAATGAAATGTGCTTCTTTAAGATTCATTATCAAGCAGGGACCTTTTGTCAGCCTCTGTGCAGTTCAACACAAATGGAAACCAAACTGATTGAAATCTTCTCATTTTGGTGACAAACCAGAAACTAAATGATTTCCTGAAGCGTCTCAACAGGGTTTAAATCAGCAATGTTGACTTCAAACTGGATGATACCTTGTGATTTTGGGCTCAAGCTGGACTTCCTGAACCAGATCTGTTGTAGCTCCATTCCCGTCTCCACCTGTCCACATGTCCAAGTGTCCTTGAGCAAGACACTGAACCCCAAACTGCTCCCAGTGGATGGACTGAGTGCCTTGCAAGGTCGCCGCCTCCATTGGTGTGTGAATGAATGGGTGAATGTGATCAACAGTGTAAAGCACTTTGGGGACTGCTAAAGAAGAAAAGTTCAGAGGTGACGTCAGCCAACTGCTGAACAAAATGCTTGTTCAGCAGGAGAGTTCATACTCTTACCCCCTCACAGCTGACACTTCTGTAAAACGTTTTAACTTTTCAACTGCAGCTTATTTCTCACTTCAAGCGTTTTCACAAATACATTTCTCTGAAGTGTTTCAGTAAGAAAAGAGAACGTTTGTGTCCAGGACATGATGTTGGTCTGGTTGGAACTGACAGCCCGGACGGTTGGTACTGCTGAACAAAATGTCTCTGGCCAGAAGGAGCTGGCTGAAGAAAATGACATCATTTAGTTCGGCAAGACTCTGGAGTGCCGAACTTTCTTCTTGTTCTTATGGAGGATGAATCGGCTTTTATACGGTGGAAAAGCACTTTATAAATGAAATCCATCCACACATCTCATAGAGTCTTTCATGATTTCATCTCTTTATGGTTTTTCATGTGTCGCCGCAATTTACTACTCCCACATTTCAAAAGAATACGGCTTCTCACCTGTGTGTATTCTCTTGTGTCTCTTCAAATCATTTGATCCACTGAAACTTTTCCCGCATGTTTCACAAGAATACGGCTTCTCACCTGTGTGTATTCTCTTGTGTATCTTCAAATCATTTGATCCACTGAAACTTTTCCCACATGTTTCACAAGAAAATGGCTTCTCACCTGTGTGAGTTCTCTTGTGTTTCATCAAATTACTCTGTTGATTGAAGCGTTTACCACATGTTTCACAAGAATACGGCTTCTCACCTGTGTGAGTTCGCTTGTGAGTCATTATATCTCTCTGTTGAGCAAAACGTTTTTCACATGTTTCACAAGAAAATGGTTTCTCACCTGTGAGAGTTCTCTTCTGCACCAACAAACCATCCTGTCCGGTGTAACTTTTAACAAAGATTTCACCACTTTTCTTCTTATCATTGAGAGTTGTTAAATTCTGACGTAATTTACGTCTTTTCTCGACAATATTTCCACATGTTTCCTCTCAAAGAAGCTTTTCACATTCAGCCTGCTTCTCTGACACAGGGAACTTGTCCACACAATCACTCTGAAACATGCTTCTTCTTTTCATCTCCGCATTTCTAGTTGATTCTGACTCAACATGTTTTTTCACATCGTGGACTTCAGAGTCATGAGAGAGGAACTGCTCAGTGTCTGGTACTTCTTCTGGTTCACTCAGGGAACTTTGCTCCTCAATAGAAGGAACCCTAAAGGAATCACCTTCAAACTTCAGTAGAAGCCGCTCTCCTTCCTTGCTGGTACCGAGTTCCTGGTGCTCCTCAATCTGTGGAGGTTCTGGTTCTTCTGGCTCCCCTTTGATCCATGGAGGTTCTGGTTCCTTTTTGATCTGTGGAGGATCTGATTCTACTGGTTCCTCTTTGATCTGTTGAGGTTCTGGTTCTTGTTCCTCTTTGATCTGTGGAGGTCCTGGTTCTTCAGGTTCCTCTTTGATCTGTTGAGGTTCTGGTTCTTCTTGTTCCTCTTTGATCTGTAGAGGTTCTGGTTCTTCTGGTTCCTCTTTGCTCTTTGGAGGTTCTGGTTCCTCTTTGATCTGTCTAGGTTCTGGTTCTTCTGGTTCCTCTTTGCTCTGTGGAGGCTCTGGTTCCTCTTTGATCTGTGAAGGTTCTGGTTCTTCCTGCTCCAGACTGGAGTTTGTTTCCAGTTTAAAGAACTGCTCTTCCCTACAGCCACGGTGCAGTTGGAGCTCTGGAGAGACAAAAAAGTACAAAATAAAAGTTACATTACTTCTACAGTTCCCGCTTTAAAATGACTCAGACTAGTAATTTGATTTCAATAAAATCACCAGAGGCAATTATGGCATTAAAGGCAGATCTTATAAATCACATCTGGCAGGACCTTTTTGTAGACGATACTAATTGTTAGAGAAATCTGGTTTTGTCTCATAAATAATGATGTGTAATTTTGCAGTCTGTGTTCTAGGATGACCCGTGTCAGCACTTTTGGAACCCCTGTGCTACTTTTGCTGACCTTCAATGCAGACTCAAAACAATTCAGCCTTTAAGAAGGAGCTGTCTGACTTCAGAGTAAGAATAACTCTTGGACAATCATGCAAAGGTTCTACTGTGACTTTGTCTCTTCTTGCAAGAATAATGTAATAACATTCTCTTATAGGAAGAATTGAAACAATCCGGATGAATGTTTTGCCAAGGCAGCCATTTTTTTTCCAATCCTCACCAATTCAGCTCCCAAAAGAAACATTTAAAAGATAACAGACAAACTGATATCAAAATGTATTTGGAGAAATAAAAAGCCAAGAGTAAGGTATACACTATTACAGTGCCCGAAAGAAAAAGGTTTGAATTTACCTAACGTAAAAAAATATTATTGGGCAGCACAATTAAGAATCATAAATAAGTATGAGGAGACAGGATGGAGAGATATGGAACAAATCTCATGCCTGAACGTAATATTAGAATGTTTACCTTTTTATTACAAAAAAACTAATGAATGAATTAAAGATAAAAAACAAATGTGTTAAAGGAACAATGAAAATATGAGCAGCAATAAAAAAGACAATGAAAATGTCTAGTTCAATCTGCAGGGCGACTAAAATAGGAAAGAATTTAGATTTTATAACTTCAACCATAAATGGGGGATTTCATCGGAGGGAATCCAAATGGCTGCTCTATATTGGACGGCCTTTCAAAAAGGGAAAATATGAAACCATTTGAGCAGCTTAAAAATGAATTTGACCTGCCAACACAAGACTTTGATCAATTCTTACAAATTAGAAGCCGTCTTCTAAAACACAAAGGATGGGAATTTTTAGGTAAAGAACCAAATGAAGTAGAGAAAGTACTAATGACCAAGCTGGAGAAGAAGAAGAAAGTCATTTCAAAGCTTTAGAAAGCAGCTGAACAAGACAGCAACATGAACTTTAAATAGAAATAGTAAAGTGAAAGAAAGAAGATTTGGGGGGAATCATTTAAAGAAGGACATCAAATGTTTAGGAGCATTATATGGAAAGAATGTGAATGGAAATTAAAAACACAAGATTTTCTGGTCCCACTAAATATGTCAAAATATAGTAAAACATCTGATAAATGCTGGAGGGGTTGTGGTCCAGTAGGAGACTAGAGACATATATTCTGGTACCGTCCCAAACTCAGAGAATATTGGAAAAATATACAGAAAGAGATCAAAAGAATCTTGGATGAAAACATTTATTTAGACCTGAAATGATTTTTATTGGGTTTTTTACCCAAAAATGTCTCAACAAAGAATCAAAAAATGATTAGAACATCACTTATTAATCAAATATAAAAGATTGGAGTGTGCTGGCTGGAACCAAACCCCCCCTGCATAAAGCAATGGTGGGACAGAATCCAAGATGTGCTGAATATGGAAGAAGGAAGAGCAAGGTTCAAAAACAAAGGGAAGGAATGTGAAGACCTGTGGTCTCCCTATATACAAAGGAGGATTCAAACAGAATCACCCCACAAGGGACTTAGTTCATTATTTACAAACCACTCTCATTAAGATCTACTGGTTTGTTTGTTTTGATTTGAATTAACATATCTAACTAAGGTATTTACTTGTTGTGTTTGCATTAAGCAGATTTGTTTTAGTATCATTTCATTACATTATTTAGAAATTTAAGAAGCGGGTGTCTGGACACATGGTGAAAGGGGGAGAAGAATAAAGAGGTATAAAGGGAGACATACATTTTAGGAAGGAGACGGAGGGCATCCATCTTTCTCTTTCTTTTTCCTTCTCTTGATTGGATGGAAGGTTTTTTAACAGACCTTCAGTACGGCTGTTTGTATGGAGGGACGGCTGTTTAAAGTAGGAATGGAAAAGAGAAGTTTCATTTATCAATAATCTATTTATTTATGTTTTCATTTACTTAATGACAAAAGACTATATTAATAGGAGGAAAAGAGGAGGAAGAGAAGGGAGGGTCCCACATTTGTTGACGTTTTCATTTAGTTGTTTGGTTCTTTTTGTTTTTATGTCCTTCTAAACGGATATTGGAAATGTATTTGTAAGATAAGAAGACTGCATGTACCATACTCATATACTTATTTGAAAAAATCAATACAAAAAGGAAGTGCAACAGATCTTTTTAAACATCTTAGATGTTCATATTTCTAAAAATGTAGTTGCTGAAGTATTTTAACTTGATAATTCTCCCATGTTGTCATTTCCAGCCTCACTGTTCCAGAGACAAGAGGTTTACATTCTTCCAGGTGCTTTTGCCTCCATGTTGGTTTCACTGATACTCAGAGACAATCGTCTTTTAATATGGAAACATGGAGCCAGGACGTGTCTGCATCCTGAGGCTGGAGGCTGGAGGCTGGAGGCTTGAGCCCGCCTTTGGAGAGAGGAGGGACTATTCTCTGCTGTGATTGGACTGGAGAGGACAGGAAGTGACCAAACACAGGAAGTTGCCAACAATGTAAAACCACTGAAATCAGAAATGATTAAGAAAAATAACTTTAAGCAAGTTTGACTTATTTTCTCTTATTTTGTATTACTGGTGTTCCGGGTAACTTTCTGGGACTTTTTAAGGGAAAGGCAAAAATAAGCCTTTTATTTTTTAACATAGTGTCAAAACATTTCAGTACTATAAACTGAAAGCACCAAATTTTAAGTTTTGCACTGTAAATGAAATAAACCATTCATTCATTAAAAAATGTGGGACTCAAGCAGTGAAACTGAAAACTTCCATTCAAATGTCGTAAACCTCCTCCAGTCGTTCTGTTATTGCTCGATGTGAATCTTTAGCTGCTGGATTAACAAGGACTGTTTAGGAGGAACTTTTTCTAGATGGTATATTCACTCATCTTCCCATAACACTGTGTCAACAGTTTACCATGCTTCCTGAGATGGAGTGATAATGAAACGTCCTGCTTTTAAATGTTCTCAGGAAATCTTCAAAAAACATCAATGTTCACACAATGAAAAACCGTCGTACAAAAACCTCCCTCAGTCAGACTGAACAGAAACTGACTGCTGCACACTGATACACTTCACTGAACACACACACACACACACACACACACACACACACACACACACACACACACACACACACACACACACACACACACACACACACACACACACACACACACACACACTTTAGAAATCGCTAACATAAACTGAACTTATGAATTTATTTATTGAGATCAGATGTTTCTTCACCAGAGGCGGTGGTGTTTCAACATGTAAATACTTGGTGGTGAGATTTTATTTGATGTGCATGGAAATATCAAAGTGATTGGGATGAAATTGGTGAGTGTTTTTGCCACTAAATTCACTCCTGATCTTGATGCAGAGACACTGTCAGCCCATTTAAAGTATAGACTTGGCCGTGATGTAATTTGTCAGCGTATTGACACTGCAAGCAACAGGTACAGCTCATTTAGACGAGGATACAAAATAGAGCAGTCAAACCTCAGTTGATAACCTTAAGCCACTCCACACACCTTGTAGTCAGTGTTAACATCAGACAGAAGAGAGTATTTCAAGATAAAGTCAAACTCTGCAGACCTGAGATCATATGAAATCAACTGGCATCAATTCAAAATGTATGATAAACAGAAGAGAGGTTGACATGCAGGAAATAAAAATCTGTTTTTTTGTTGATATTTTAGTCTAATTATGACAAACTGAAGGCAGCATGTAAAGAAGATGGATGGAATGTATCTATAGAATAATCTCCTAGTTTGAGGCACATCACAACATCCTGGTCTTTTTGTGAGTTGCCAAATTGTCTGTATATTCATCCTCTTTCATTTTGATAACTTTTTCTGAACGAGACACCAAAGATAAAGTCATGATCGTGTTTTTGATTGAGTTTATAGTACTGTGCTAATATTTAGTATGCAAAACAATATATTTAATGAACTAGACCTTTCATGACTGGACAAAGAACCAGCCAGTGTCATGATCTTGCTCAGTCATGAATTCTTGCATCAATGCTACAATGGGAATCCCTAACCAGCCCAAGATTTATGGGAATAGAGGACAAAACTCATCTTCCATATCATGAGTCCTGGTCAACTGTAGAGTGGAGATTCTAAAACTGAAAGGGGTTCGATCAACTGACCTCATTTCTTGGGTCCCTGATGTTGAACAGTATAGTTCTGTACTTGTTTCGAAAAATGTCCAACATCTCCATCTCAATGCTTGCGACAAGTTTGGCAGCTTCACTCTCTAACATCTCCAAATCCTCACACTCACACACCCTTAAATGAAAAGAGTTAGTGAACAAATAGTGACATCAACACTCAACCTTTGACTGCCGCTCACATTTAACTGCCAAGAGTTTCATGTGACTATTGTAAAATAAATGATGGTGAAAGTCAAATGTTTATGCAAATGTGGGTCAGGATACTCCGATAATCATACATATAATGAAATTGCAACTTAAATTTGACTGGTGACTGGAATTGAGGGTCATGAATTTCAAATGCATCTCATCTCCTGTTGCATATTATGACTTGATTGTAAATTTCTATTGCGTGTATGCCAATATCTTTTTGGAAGAAACACCTTAAATTACACTATGGAGATAATCAAAAGGTAACAGGCTGTGGGTTTCATACAAGTGTGTAAAGTTATTCTCACCTTTCAAACAGGATGTGTGTGAGGGAGCGTTGGATGCTCTGCCTGAGCAGGGGATTAGGCTGACAGGGCCTGGAGGAGGGCGGGCTGGGTGCTGGTGATGCAGGCAGATACTGAGTTCCATTCCATGTTAAAGCTGAGGAAGGCTTCTGGGATGATGTTGAGACTGCGGGATTGCCAAACGGAGACTCCATTTTCTTTGCCGTGCAGTCTTAAGAGAGGTGGCTCAAGAGGTGCGAAGTCTCGTGATCGGGGTTAATGGCACTTGTAGTCTATTGACAGAAAAGACACAAGACAGAGTTCTTTCGTAGATTATGGTTTTTCAACACGTCCCTAATACATTTGAGGTAGGTCAAACATTGAGTAAAGAGCCTCTCCTTTGATCTTCTTTGATCTCATTTGCTCTCCTTTGCTCTGCTTTGATAAAATGTTCACTCCTTTGCTCCCCTTTGCTCTCCTTTGCTCTCATTTGCTCTCCTTTGATCTCTGAGTGCTATATAACTCAAAAGTACCTTTGTTAATGCCACATGCATTTGCAAAACAGAGCTAAACGAGAGGAGGATATCTTGTCTATTGGAGCACAAGAAAAGTTCTATAAGCTTAGACTCAACGTATTGATTGACTTAACTATGAGAACAGAAGTCAGCAGCACCGATATCATGACTCGAAGAGATAAGTAACATTGTGTCCAGGACTCTGCGATCTCATTATGTCACCTAATGTGCTCCATGCTTGACAGTCACAATAGAAAATGGCTGTTTGGTGATCAGATGCTCAGTTTGATAATGAGAAGAAACAAAAGGCTGAGGCCAATGAGAGAAAATCTGTTTTCGTGTTTAATCTTGGGCTTTATTGGAACCGTCACCATTTCCATTATTTTGGGGAAAATTATATATTTAACAACCCTTCTCATTTTTTCCTCAATTTGTAGATTACCTTAGTGTTACCTAAGATTTTTTTTTAAATCTCATGAGTGCTCAATGCTTATGTTAGGACAGCCCAATGTTTTAATTCATGACTGTGACTACAGGCTTAGGAATTCAGAACCATACTTCCACCTCAGGGAACGTGGAGAAAACAATTAATCGTTGCCAAATAACAACTGAAACCTTGCAAACAGGAAAAGGGAATTGTCAAAGAAGAGGACGATTCAGTTGAAATTTTTAATCATTAAGAGCCAAAAATGCAAAACCGATTTCGAGTACATGCGTCCAAATAATTGGTCAAACCAAGAGAATGTATATGAAAGTGTCAGGCTTCATTATCCCTCAGCTTATCCTTTGCAAATCAAAGCAGCTAACTTGAATTCATTAGAAATCTCTATGTTTTGTTCTTGAGGATTAATGTTTTTCTTTTTTTAGCATATTCAAGCCCCAGGTCTGACAGGGCCCAGAGAGACCGTCCTGGACAGCGTTCCAGGCTCATTGATGGCGATGGAGAGGCCATCATGAGTAACAGCTCTCAAAACGTCCAGCAGAAACAGTAAGTGTTGGAAGATTCCCTTGTGATTTCAATTCAATACTCTACTTCCTGGTATGAGGTGAAAAGCCTTCTTTAAACTATGTATGAAAGTATTCAATGAGGATCTGGTTTAACCTCTTGGCAGCTGGTGGTGCAAGAGGTGCAGCTGTTGGTTTGAACAGAAGAAAGTAGAACATCACTGACTAGTTATTGTTCTTGTAAAATAAAGCCCCTCATCTCTAATGAAAGTGTGATTTGAACTCATTTGTCACAATACAGTTATTGTTCTTTAGGTTTCTTATAGAAATGGTGCATTTGAATGACTGTAATTGTATTAGATTTGGAAGGAATTAAGACTTTTTCTTTGAAATCACTTTATTCATCAAAAACAATCTCCATTGAATTTGTCACTTAATACTTTGTAGAAAGAGTTTGTATTATTTTGGTGTGTCATTCATACTCTTGAGCTAAATGTTGTGTAATGACATGACGTGGGAAATGTGTGTTATTGGAACAGTTCCCAGTTTCAAGAAAAGGACGAGGAAACTGGAGATATAATTACATTGACTTTTCTTCAAGACATCAGATGTCTGATGGCATGTTCAGAGAAACTTTTACTTTGTGACAAAGTCTTTGAATACAGCCTCAATTTAAAAAGATCCTGATATTTAGTATTTTGCCTTTGGTTTTTTTGAGTCCAGGATGTACTTCATAAATGGCAACCAGCCATGTCACCATGGTTACTGTTCAAAGAAAAGTGTCTTTTGTCTCTAAATAGGTCACCTAATGATTAAACCCCTGAGGTATCTTCAGCCTTAAAGTCTCACTTTATTGCAGTGTGAATATCTACACAACTACGATTGTTTTAGTTGTCCATAAATCATTTTTAAAACTTCCAAAAACCCTGATTATCCTTCTTGTATATAAACAGTTGCTGTCATTTGTGATTTGACTAACAACAATTTCATCTTGTTTGAACTCATTTGTGTTTGTGTCATTGCTCTGCACCATGATAACAAGACCAGTTAGAATTCCTTTACACCTCACCATCTCTTACAAGTTTCATCACAGGTTATGACAAACATTTTTTTGCTTCACTTTTTGATTCTAGATTTCCAAAAGGAGAACCTTTCTACCAAGGTTTTCTTTGCTTACTTGCTGACTGAAGACATGTATAACTTATTTTCCTTTAACAAACGGCTGAGCAAACCAAAAGCTGTCGATTTAAATGTGAAATTAACCCTGAGCTCAAGAAAGGATAAGTATATGCTTTTCTGTAGATGTTTTTCTGGATCAGATGCTAAGAACTCACTAGAAAACAATCTAATACTCCTCCCTTGAACACAGAACAAAGCCCCGTTTACATGACAAGTGTGATAACAAGTGAAAACTCAGAGTTTTCACGTTTTTGTTTCAGAAAAGTTTCACATTTACAAAACATCGTTCTGAAAACGACGTCCCTTTACTTCATTAAACATTCATGTTGGGCCGTTAGTGGCTGCTATTATTTTTCTAATGAAACAACACACATTCACAGATAAGTATGGTTTCCCCCCTTGTACACGGCAATGGAGTCCAAGCGTTTTTGAAATCTTCAACCTTGGAAACCATCTTCAAAAAGTTGTGTTTTCAGTGGCTTCGAGCGACGTTGTCGTGTAATCAGACTCCTGAAACGCAACAAAAGCTTGAAGTCTATTTGAGGAAAAGCATCAGTTGGTCACATTGCATGTCAAGAGCTCTGAAGCAGCTGAAACTGTGAAAAGCGGTTCTACACTTGACTTGTCGTCTTGGCTTCTAGGTTTTAAGGTGAATTCTCTTTGTCTTCTGGAGCGACCCATATGCAAGACGAGCGCAGAAAGGTGCTGGCTGAAGAGGCTGAGGAGGCAAGGTGGGAGGAGGTGGAGGTGCCGGAGGCGGAGGAGGAGGAGGAGGAGGCAGCACCCACCGACGTTGTAAGGTGAGTTTCAATATAAGTGCAACAAATTTCCCTTTTCAATATGATTATATGAAGGTTTTTGTTGGGTTTGTTTGGTACTTTATTGCATCACAAAATCCTGAAGCTGCAGTTTGGCCTCTAGTTTCTCTATATTGAACTCACTGCTATGAATCCCTTTTTATTGAAATGACTGAGCTGTATCATGAGTGCCTGATCTGTCTTTGTTTGGTTCTTCCAGGTGAAAATACACCTAAACCCCAGCGCTCCCGGCTCATTTCTGCGGTTCGACCTGAAGCCTGACGACTTGGAGCATCTGAAGGTGAGTTTGACAAAGTATGGAAATATTCTACTGTGACTGAATGTTCAGGAAAAACTCTCAGATCCCACAAAGACGTTTTGACTTTCAGCTAACAGATTTCATTTGGTTTGTCTGTTGATGAAAGTAAAGAAAAGTAAATGAAACAATAAACGATGACAAAGTACCGTATTTTCACGACTATAAGGCTCACATAAAAGTCTTAGATTTTCTTCAAAATGTGCGGCGCGCCCTATGGTGCAGTGCGCCCTATGTGTGTGTTGTTGTAAAGCGGACGTAGTAGGGAACACCATGAGAACGTTAAAGGGGGAAGTGTGGGCGTGGATTGTATATAAATGAACGGGTATGTGCGTTATGCAGAACATCGTTGTTTTAACAACCCTGAAAATGGCGAAGAGACACGCTTATGAAGCACAGTTTAAACTGAAGGCCATCAGCTACGCGGAGGAACATGGAAATCGAGCAGCCGCGAGAGAATTTAAGATTAATGAATCGATGGTTCGCAAGTGGAGGAAGCTGGAAAACGAGCTCCGACAGGTGAAGAAGACGCAGCTGAGTTTCCGCGGACAGATGGCGAGGTGGCCCGAGTTGGAGGAAAGACTCGAGCAGTGGATCATCGCACAAAGAACGAGTGGGAGAAGCGTTTCGACGGTCACCATTCGACTAAAAGCAGTAACGCCAGCAGAAGAAATGAAAATTGAACATTTCCAAGGAGGTCCGTCTTGGTGCTTTCGTTTCATGAAACGGTGCCATTTTTCCATCCGGGCCAGAACTACGGTAGCGCAGCAACTTCCAGCGGATTATAATGAAAAGCTGGCCATCTTCCGCTCCTACTGCAGCAAACACATCGCCGACAAACACATCCAGCCCAGCCACATCACTAACATGGACGAGGTGCCGCTAACTTTCGACATCCCGGTGAGTCACACTGTGGAGAAGAAGGGGACCAGCACGGTAGCGATACGCACAATGGGGCACGAAAAGTCTTCTTTTACTGTTGTGCTTAGCTGCCATGCTAATGGACAGAAACTGCCGCCTATGGTGATTTTTAAGAGAAAGACTTTGCCTAAAGAGACGTTTCCATCAGGAGTCATCATTAAGGCAAATCAAAAGGGCTGGATGGATGAGGAAATGATGAAAGAGTGGCTGAGGGAGGTGTATGTAAGGAGAACAGGTGGTTTTTTCCACGCATCACCATCGCTGTTGATCTGTGACTCTATGCGTGCCCATCTCACAGCCGATGTGAAAAACCAAGTGAAGCAAATGAACTCTGAGCTTGCTGTCATTCCGGGAGGCCTGACAAAGGAACTCCAACCGCTGGACATCGGTGTGAACCGGCCGTTCAAAGTAAGGCTGCGAGCGGCGTGGGAGCGATGGATGACCGATGGAGACCACAGTTTCACTAAGAGTGGAAGGCAGCGCCGGGCGAGTTACGCCACAATTTGCAAATGGATTGTAGATGCTTGGGCTAGCGTGTCTGCTGGCACTGTTGTTCAAGCTTTCGCAAAAGCCGGCATCATTTCCAAGGAGCCGCACGGCACGGAAAGTGACTCTGACAGTGACTCTGACAGTGAAGAAAATGAACCTGGCATGTTTGATGGAGATTTAGCGCAGCTGTTCAATTCAGAAACAGAGGATGAGGAGTTCGATGGGTTTGATTAATGACGATTACAGGTAAAAAAAAATGTTAGTACTTTGTAATCAATACTTAAATAAAGCACAACCAAACTCAGTTTTGCTCCCGCTCTATTTTTAAATACGCACACTTGTATGCTTGTGTGTGTGTGTTGTTGTAATGCGGACACCATGAGAACGTTAAAGGGGGGAAGTGTGGGCATGGAACCCGCGCCCTATGAGCAGGTGCGCCTTATGTGTGTGTTAAATGCAGTAATGGCACACATAACTGAGACTGCGTCTTTTAGTACGGTGCGCCTTTTGGTCGTGAAAATACGGTATTTGTCATGGCTCCATCATGTTGCTGCTCTAAAAGGAGAGGACAGCGTCCCAATGTCCCATCTGCAAACTTCTTCCATTTCCTCTCAATACTTTCTATAAGTACGCTACATTAAATACATAAATAAATGAAATAATTTTTAATTTAATAAATTAAAAATGAAAGCAATGATTCTTCACAGTCATGTAAATGTATATTTGCGTGGTTTTCTTCAGAAAACACTTCGCTGTCACATAGACTTGTTTAGGCTGACGGGTCAGACTTGCCCCGTACAATATGGCGGCCGCTCTGACGTATGGGAGCGGTGGGCGGACACAGGCTGCGTGGCGTCTAGTGTATATGTCTATGCTGACACCTGCTCCACTACAGACATAATATAGATCAGGCCTCAATTACTTCCCCCCGAGGGCCAAAATCAGAGCAGCATGCCAAACCAAGGGCCGGAACCATCGCAGGTTTTTTGCACGATGTCAGTAAAAGTTGTTTTATTTGCAAATTTTAGCTGATGTTACCATTATTACTATTATTATTGTTGTTATCATTATTATTATAGTAATAGTAGTCAAGGTGGTTGTAGTATAATTTAAGCCTGGGATTTTAAAAACTTGTTTTGAGGGTCACTTAAAAAAGCACTCTTGAAAAAAGTAAGTGTAAAACCAGCTATCTAATTATTTACACAGAGAGAGAGAGACAGAGATCCAGGGAGAGATGTTCAGTTTGTTACTGTTTAAATTCCATAATTGTTGTTTCAGTGCTGCTTTGGTTTCTGTTCTTATTTCATCCATTTATTGTTTTTAATTGTGATCTGTTGCATTTGAAGTATAAAAACTGCTATATAAATGAACCTGTTATTACAATTGTTGTAATTTCTGTTATAAACACCAGTTAGATGCCAAATAAACAAAAACGAATGAATTCACTCACCAATCAGTGAGAAAAGTGATGGGATGAAGAAATCCCTCTGATGTATGTTGCATCAGAAAGTCTGTTTCTTTTAGTCAGAGATCAGAGGTGAAGAACACTCCTCCACTAAATCCTCCACTCTTCTTGTCGCAGTATTATCTGACATTTACCAAAATCATTTTCCATCATTCCAGCCACATTCCTGACGTTCTTAATGTGACCTAATGCATCTGAAGATAGTTCTGAAATGGGCCTGACACTCCTGATATTCCTGGAACTTCTTTTTGGCTCCAATGAATCTTCAAGAAGATCAAGAATCACCTGTATTGGTGAAGTTTGTAACTGAGAGTGTGGATTAGTAGTGAAAGCAGCAGAAGGAGACTTGAACTTTGATTCTTTTCATCCATAAAGGTATTTATTCTGGCAACACGAGTATCTATCTGTGATGCAAAGGCTTTTTATACTGCATCTCTGCATGATGACCTGGTTTTTGTAGCCATAAAAAAGTGATTGAGGGGTGGATTGACTCAGACCAGCACTAGTGAAGGCCGAGGTCTGAAATGCAAGGCTGCCACTGTTACAATCTAATCCAACCATTTATAGGACATGCAAATACGTTTCAACTTCCAGCTTTTATTGAAAGATATAAATAAGGATGTGAGGATATAAACACTCTCATATAATATTTTTACATTCATCCATCTTCTAAACCGCTTTGCCATGATGATTTTATTGTTGTAAAAAAGTCATGAAAGACCAAAGATTGAGGTGAAAACTGTCTTTATTTTGTCAAAGCTTGAAGAAAATGATGATGAAAGAAGATGAATATTGATGAAGTCAGTTTGCTTTGATGATAGAAGAAAGTGAAAGAGGGTGAATGACAGAGGTGAGATCAGTGTGAGAGTAAAAGCAGTGTGAGAGTCCCAGTGAGTCCGGTCAGGACTGGGAACACTGGTCTCTCCTCAGTGTCTCTCTGAGGGGAGTCTGGGAGCCCCGGGTGGCCTCACAGGTCACAGAGCCCACCTTCCTCCACTGGTCTGCAGGGAGCCTCAGGGTGCTGCTCCAGCTGTAGAGGCCGTCCTTCTGCAGCACCCCGGGGCTCCTGCTCTCCTCCCAGCTGCTGCTGCTGCTGCTGCTGCTGTCCTCCACCTTCCAGCTCAGACTCCAGTCTGAGGGGAAGCCCTCGTTGGCCAGGCACATGAGCGTGGCCTTCCCCTGCTGCAGCTCCTCTCTGGAGGGGGGCAGCACCGTCAGGGTGGGGCGGGTATCACCTAGGAGACACCAATCAAATTAGAGGACAGGGAGCACCCAGCTGTCAATCAACCAGCACACACCTGGACAGCTTTAGTGGGAGACAGCTGATTTGGTCCTGGAAGAAGTTGCTGTCAGAGGCTTTTTCTGCTCCAGCAGTCACTCACTCACACATTGTTTCACTTCCCTTTAAGAAGCCTCTCATGCACATCAGCACAGAGAGAATCATCCAACACTTTGGCCTGAAATACCTCAAACTACACAGGAAGGAACACAAGCTGATGTCTCAACGTTTACTCTTCATTTGCATCAACGTTATCAGAAAGTTTACACTTTACAACTTATGACTGGAAACTTTAACATGAACTTCAAATCTAAATTAATATTTTCAATTATTTACAGCAAAATGTGAAAAAAACTGTTTAAATTATATCAAGAGGTTTTCATAATTTTACAACATTTATCATCAGTATTTCTATTTTACTGTAAAATAACAATATTAATGACGCATTTTAAAGTATCAGCAGAAACAGAATTGGGAAACATTCTATAGAACCAAGAATAAATCCAGCTGTGATGAAGAGACACTCAATAAAACAAGAAGAATAAAACCTGCACACATTCCAACACAAACACATTTCAAACAGTGGACATGTCAACTAAAACTCAGCCCAAAGACAGACCAGTGCACCAGAAATGTCCCTAAATACACAGGTCAGTGTAAAAACAGCTTCAACATGAGACTGGTAGAGTTAAAACAGTGTGTTCCACAGCCATCAGGCTCTAACTGAGCACATTTAAAGACTGACAATATCTTTGGTTTTGTCATTTAATCCTAATGAGATTTTAATCCGGTGTAAATTTAAAACTAATAACTTTTCTCTGTGATCAAATTAAAGTAAAACAGAGCTGAGCTAAACTACATGAAATCAATGGAGATTAAAACTTGATCACTACAATAATTATTAAGAAAAAAAAACATCTTTCTAATCTCAAATCATTCAAAACAAGGTTTAATGTAGGAATTTGAATTATTTAGTTGAAAGAATTAAAAGGAGAATAAACTTACTTCCAACATCCAGTCTGGTTCCTCCACCGAACGTGTACCACAGTGATACAAACTCATTGAGCCGCTGTACAAAAACCTCTGACTGTAGAGAGACGCCACTCTCTGATTCTGAAACCAACAAACTCACCAAAACAACTTTTACCACCTGATCCTAACGGAACACAAGAGAACAGTTCTTTCATCTGCAATGTCTACTTGAAATACATATATTTATAGATTGTTTTAAAGATCATTTTCTATTTTTTTCTATTATGTCTATTGGAATTTATTCCTGAAGGGATTTAACAGCAAAAATAGAAAATGTAAAAAAATAAATGTAAATGTAAAACTACAGACGTATCTTTAATTATTCAGTTTAATTCCTTAATATTGTCATAAAAGTTTGAATCCAGAGTGAAAGTGAGAGATGAAAGTGATCCAGGTCCCTGTTGGAGTCAGTCAGAACATTTCCATAGAGCCACTTTGCATCAGCAGCACCATGCTCCAGTGCTCTGGGAGAGTTTATAGTCCTGACAGTTGAAGACTGGATGACTGACAGCCGTCCTTCATGACAACAGAAGACAGAGAAATCCTCCTCATCAGAAACATGAGTGTGATCTGCGTCCTCATCTGGACTCTCCTCTGCTGCTGCTTCACAGGTAAAGTCCAGAGAATCAAACTCCTCTCCTCTGTCAACATCCGTCCCTCTGAAATGAAGCCCACAAAACCATGAGGCTGCTTGATGTTTCTGTCTGTGTTTCCTCAGAGTCCAGAGGCCAGGTCACAGTGACTCAGCCTGCAGCAGTCAGCTCTGCTCTGGGAGCCTCCGTCACCATCACATGTAGGACCAGTCAGAAAGTTTATGGCTCTGACCATTTAGCCTGGTACCAACAGAGAGATGGACAACCTCCTAAAAGGCTCATTTACTACACCAACACACGAGAATCAGGGACTCCAGATCGTTTTACAGGCAGTGGATCAAACTCTGACTTCACTCTGACCATCAGTGGAGTTCAAGCTGAAGATGCTGCAGTTTATTACTGTCAGAGTTATCATTACATCAACAGTCAGTGGGTGTTCACACAGTGAAAAACCGTCGTACAAAAACCTCCCTCAGTCAGACTGAACAGAAACTGACTGCTGCACACTGATACACTTCACTGAACACAAAGCAAATCATAAACTAACAAGATTATAAGTCTGTTACATTTATATTTAAAACTACATGGATAAACTGGTTCTTCAATCATTTTCTCAGTAATCACTGATTAAAACATGGCTGCCCACAGTTTTTCAGCTTATAAACTACTTAAAAGAAAATATACAATTCAAACATAATATAGACATAAGATCGTGTGTTCAGAGTGGAAAATGATTGTTTACGAGACCAAACGGCTCTGAGTTGGGAGTGGTTGGTATTAGCTTGTGATGACCTAAGTTACAGACGAACTGGAAATAATAGTGAAAAAGCACCAGTGTAATCTGGAGCCTGTAGATCATTTTGAATTGAGATTCCATCACATTGTTGGTGGACTAACAGGCAGATGAGCTCAGACACATCACCATCAGCCTCCCAGAGCAATTTATGATGTCCAGCGCCCTCTGCTGGAGGCTACAGACCATTACAGAACCTGCTTCTCAGTTTTCTGGGCTCAGGGTCTTGCAGTACTAGAGAACTCACCTGGGTCCAACCTTTTTTTAAGAGGCAAAGCTGCAGAGCGTCGTCACTTACTAAGTCTCCTGTAGTGCAAATACTTTTTTCAGAGCATCAGGAAGATGTGCTGTCCTCAAGGCCTGGGGGAAAATCTGTACTGAAATGAACGGGTGTGGTTTGCAGTGTGTTGCTGCATCTCTGATCTGAAGATGGAGGTGAACAAGGTCATCAAAACAATATCTTAGAAACTCAAACATGACCCAGTTTAAAGCTTGTATATACTCTATATGTACTTAGAGAAGACAAGTCAGTTTATTAAGAGTGCTGATTAAGGTTTACGAAGGATGAGATGTTTTAATATTGCAGACTTGTACAGAGTGACGATCCTCACTACCAATCAGCAGACGTGTGGAAGAACCATGCTTCATGCTCACTGCCACAGACAAAGGAATTATTCACTTCATGTTAAATAACCAGGATGGACACAACAAGTGAAGGACATTGAATGTCCCACCTCTCACAATCAGGCACACTCAGAGGTGAGGCGGTTCACTGCTGCTTCAGCGTTTGTTTGGCTGCAGAACCAAACAGCCTTAAATGTGGGATCAAGCAGGGTGTCCATCGTCATGACACTCATGGTCTCAATGGGAGACAAAGACTCACTCAGCATCCTGGTCAGGTGGACACACAGCTGGAGGGCTTTGCATGCAGACTAGAGGACTGACTTTGGACCAGGACACTCTCTGCTCCTCTGAAAGTTCCATGGTGGCTGTATGAAAAGGAGAGAGCCCCCCCAGAGACTCTTTCACAGAGCGGTACTCCTCAGCAGAAAGTGGCGTGAGAGCCGTTCTCATTGACACCAGAGCAGCACCAACTGGCTCTCTCTCTCATCGTACAAGCGCTGCATCATGGTGGAGGTGCTGCTCCACCTGCTGTCCACCTCCTGCAGGAGCTTTAGTTGTGGTCTTGCCATGTGACTCTGCATTTGGCAGAGCTTCTCTTTTGGGACTGTGCTGGACTGGAAGCAGCCAACAATCTTTCTCGCCTTGCTCCTGATCCCCCCCAGCCCAGGTGTGTGATCCAGAGCTTTTTTTACAATTAGGTTGAAAACATGAGCGATGCACTTTGTGTGGCGCATCTTCAATATCCTAGAACATGAGATCATGTAGCTCCTGCATCAGTGACAAGACATCTGACCTTCTTTTGGATTCCCCACTCCTCCATCAGAGCCCTCGTCATCTCAGCAATGTTGTCTGCTGTGTGGGATTCTGGGAAATGTCCCACTCCCAGCAACACCGTGGACAGTGTGTTGTGTTCATAAATAAAATGACAAGTCATAATAATAGATAGCATAATAAATACATTTAACCTCCAGACCCAAACGCTTCCATTTTTATTTTCTCATTTAGATTTATTTTGCTTTTTGAGTTGATTAGAACCCGATGAGTGTAAAAACAAAGAATTATCTTTTAACATGTTGTAGTTTCTGAGAAAAATATTGTCCACATATGAGGACGTTCGTTTTACATTTCAATAGCAAACAATAAAGTCACAATTGAGTAATGATCCAGTGGGTCCAGTCCTCTCTGTCCAGCACCGTTTCCTCCTCATGCTCAAGCTGGGCTCCACTAGGTGTTAGTGGAGAGAACCTCCATCACACCCCACGTCCTTTCTTGGACTGTTCTTGATGGCTTGGTCCTGGTGTCTCTTCAGGGACATTGTTTGAGACATCAGCCTCATCCTGCTGTGTTGGACAGCACTGTCTGGGAGTGCATGATCTGACAATGATCTGATCTGGGCCCAGTTGTTCAATGCTCCATTCTCTGTATCTGTACATTTGTGTCTTCAGTCCTGAACACACATGATTTGAGTTTTGGTCTGACAAATATCACCGATCAATAACGAATGAATAAATCTGAAGAATTGAGTTTTTCCAGTCATGACCTGAGCCGACAGCGTGTGCCCAGTGACACCTGGAGCCGCCCAGCGTCTACCAGGTGTGAACCCGAGTCGTAGAGAGCTGAGGTGGGAAAAACTCCAGCCTGATAAGCAAGACCAGGCCAAGGGGGAATCAAAACTAATTCCTCAGAGTAATAATGGACGGCAACGTTTACTGGGAACCTGATCCAATTCAAAACTATCCAAATACTATTTAAAGCAAAGCACAACTTGCTGCCGGGCGACATTCAGAAAATGTTCAGTGAGAGAGAAAATAGTTACAACTTCAGGGGAAAATTACTGTTAAAAACTCATAAAAAGGTTCTTAATGGAATATATCCCTCTGCTGATTTCCTAAATAAACGTTTTGGATTTGAGAACAATAACTGCTCCTTTTGTAATAGACATTGAAACTGCAGACCGTATACTTTATGATTGTATGTACTCTAATGCATTTTGGGATGATTTACATCACTGTTATCTAAACGTGTACCAGCTCCTGATTTCAAATGTGAAAATATTTTATATGGTTTAATAATTAAGAATTCTTTGCATGACATGTCCATCAGAACCATTTTGATTTTAGCAAAGTTTGTTGTACACAAAAATAGAATTCTAAAATGTAAACCACATTTTTTTGTGTTTCGCAAAGAACTGTTTTCATTCTTTTCATCATTGAAACACATGAAGAAACACGAGCTGTGAAACTCCTCAACCCGGCAGAAGATGGAAAACTCAAGGACAACCCCGAGCTCCTGGGACATTCCCCAAGGACAGAAATCTTTCTTTCTCGATTGTATGTCTTTTTCCTTTCTTCTCTCATCTTTGTTATTATGGTCTACCTTCACACTTATTCTTTCTCTCTTTTTTCTATTCTTATTTTTATTGTTTGTATCTTTTATACAACTGTTAACCTCATGATTGTTAAAAATTATTTCTCCTAATTAAAAACAAAGCCGCCCTAAGGAGGCGGGGTTTAGCAGCAATCTGACCAATCACTGATTAACACCAGAGTGAGTGACATGACATTAAACCAATCAGCGTCATTTCATGTGAGACTTGGGGTGACTTTTAAATCGCTCCTGGCTCAGTGATTGGCTTAAAGTCACTTCTGGTTTGTTCTCACGTGATTCTAGAGACGTTGAGATGAAGACAACAAGCGGCGAGTCTCTGATTATTAACTGTCACATCTCTTGTAATTTACCGGTTTTAAAGAAGAAGTTTGTCTGAAAAGCTGCAGGTCAGGTTCAACTTTCTCCAGTTTAGTTATTTTTAAATGCACACAAACAGAAATGTGTTGAGGATTTTCCAAATGTGTCCAGGTTTGTTAATGTTTATAAGAGTTTAGATATGATCATATTTATTAATGACTGAAAATTTAAGAGCTTAAAAAAAGCCATTTATTTTTCGCTTCTTTTTTTGAGGTTTCTATCAAAACATTCTAAAATGATATAAAAGATGTATTGATGTGTTGTTTGAAAATATACCAGATATAGCTTTTGTTTTCCCTAAACTCAGACTAACTGTCATTTCAAGTAAATCAGCAACAAAACACATTTTCTAAAAGGGACTAATGAAGCTACTGTTTGTTTTTGTTTAAAAGTATGTTAATAAAACAGTCTTAATAAGTGCTCTCTATTCACCAGCTGTTTAAAAGAACTATAATGTTTTATCACTGGGGGCCTCTCAGTCTAAAAAAGACAAGATTGTTGTAATGTGGTTTATAAACACACTTACTTAAATGAAGTCAACATTGGCTGAAATTGTAAAATAATGAAGAGCTTATCACCAGCCGCCACTGATATATAATCACTGTTATATTTGTTTTGTACATATTCATAAATAAATATAAACAGACAAAACTCTTTGTATGTGAGTCACTACCCTTCTATCACTTGTGACATATCACTTCTGTTTTGTGAGAAATTCTTCGATCGTTCAGTTTGACTGCTCATGAGTTCACCTGAGAGGCTGTGAGGCTCCCGAGATCCTGAAAGATTTACTGAGAGATCCTGAATGCTCACTGAGACTATTCACAAGGCTTTACCACTGCACCACCTGACCTGATCCTTTGGTAAGTTTATTATTTAATGATTTACATCAATACTGTGAGCTGAATGGAAAAAGTACAACATTTAGTGAACTTGCTCGACTCAGGAATGGTAACGCATCATCATTTTCTAAAAAACAAAAGATTATCAGTGTTTAATTACTGTAGAAAGTGTAGCTCTCTTTCGTGTCTCACATTGGGAAGGACCTCATCAGAAGCTCCTATTGCATTCTGCCAGCCATTCTTGACTGGAATCAAGTGCATCAGTGTAAAGGGGGCGGAGTGTAGACGTAGTGAATTCACATCCCAGATTGATGGTGTCCGGGTGGAGTTTTGTGCCAAGATTGATCTGTTGGCTGTTATTCTCAAAGACCGCCAAGGCTGGCTAACTAGCTTGGAGGATGCTACAAACAAGTTAACCACTTGAAAGACATTGTGACAGCCCTCACCGAGAAGACCGAGGACCTAGAGGGGAGACAGTGCAGGTGTAACGTCTGTATACTCAGAGTGAATGAGAAATTTGAGACCGGAATGCGGCCTGTAGCTTCTGTGGCTAAGCTACTCCCAAGAGGTTTTGGGCCTGGATGTCGCACCAACGCTGGACCGGGCGCATCACAGTCTGCAGCCGGTCCCTGTGAGAGGCCAGCGGCCCAGGCCGTTCATTGTCCAATTTCACTATTTTCAAGAAAAGGTGGAGGTCCTCCGTAAGGCAGCACAGAACAGCCCCCTGACTTATATTGGTGACAAAATTCTGATCTTTAGTGATCTGCCGCCTGGAGTGGCGAAGAAAAGAGGGGCCTTTCAAGAAGTGAAAGATCTACTGCGGGGTTGTCGGGGCGTGAGACATGGGATGCTTTACCCGGCGAGGCTGAGGATCACCTCTCCCCTGGGAGAGGATATGTTTACCGACCCAGGAGCGGCCAAGGACTACGTCAAGAATCATATCCTGCCTGCCTGTGACGGTCAACATGCCTGCTGAGTAAAGTTATCCTACACTATGTCAATGGATCCATGACTCTGAACATACTCCAGGTGAATGTTTGTGCTCCTGAGGGTATTTGTTTACTCAGGGAAAAAAAAAAAGAGAAAAATAATAATCATTTGTACATTTTTATTGTGTACATATCTGATTGTTTATAATGTTCATACATTTCTATAAGAATAAGAACAGCTTCTTGGGCTACTTAAGTTTATCAGATATCCTTTGATATATTTTATAATACTGACGTTCCCCGTGGTGGGCGACCTGAGTTCCAAGCAGTTTTACAGGTTACTCGTGAGCTCTTGCACCCACGGCTAGCTCAGTTGGTAGAGCATGAGACTCATAATCTCACGGTAGAGGGTTTGTGTCCCGCGCTGGGCGCCACCTTCCCGTGGGCTCACCACCTGCAGGAAAGGTTCTTATTCGGTGCTATGTGATCTGGGTGACGGTGCTCAGACTGACACCCCTGCAACCCGGAAACAGATAAGCGGGAGTGGATGGATGGATGGACTGATGGATGGATGGAGTGCTCTTTTAGGGGGAGGGATCTCCATTTTGGGGGTAGGGAAGTTTAATGGCTTTTGTTTTGAGTTTTTTTTTGTTTGTTTGTTTTTTTGTTGTTTTATTTTTTTCTTTCACAGCTGCAGTGTTGTTTGCATTCTATGCTATTATATTGTTGTATATTTTTCCTGGTTGTTTTCAAGTGTGAACATGGCTACCTCTCGTTCGATGCAGACTGCTACTCCTGGATCCCGCTCGACTACTTTTATTTCTTGGAATGTGAAAGGACTAAACAATTTGGTTAAGCGCAAAAGAATATTTAGTAATTTGTCAACCCTAAAACTGGACATTGTTTTTCGACAAGCGACACATTTGAGCTCAACACATAGAAACAGATTGATACAAAGTTGGCTTCCCCAGGTCTGTCATTCTGGATTTAACTCGGAAGCAGGGGGGGGTTGCCATCCTTATCAAGAAAAATGTTCCTTTTGTTTCCTCTAGTGTAAAAAGTGATGTCAATGGTTGCTTTGTAATAGTTGCCGGTAAACTGTATGACACTCCAGTCATTTTGGTGAACGTCTATGCTCCAGCTTGGGACAATCCACAATTTTTCACGAGCCAGATTGGCATGTTGCCAGACTTAACTACGCACTACTTGATTTTTGGTGGGGACATGAATTTGGTATTTGATTCTAATCTCGATTGGTCCAAACCACGTCAGTCTGCTGAGGTTTCCAAGTCAGCAATCAGTGCTTACCAAGTTCCTTCAAAGCTGTGGTATCTCTGACCCACTGCGTGTCTCTGAACCCACTGTGAATTACTACTCTTTTTTTCCCTCGTGTAAGTCATTCGTCCTCGAGAATTGATTCTATTCCTTTGGACAATACTGTTGTCCCAAATGTTACCATGTGTAAATACCATACAATTCTGATCTCCCATCATGCACCTGTACAGGTTGATATTTTATTTCCAAACGTCAGTGCCACGCAGCGCTCTTGGAGATTTGACTCTACATTACTGTCAGATGAGGACTTTTGTAAATTTATCACATTTCATATAGAGTTTTTTCTGGAGGTGAACAACACTCCAGATGTTTCAAAATGTACAATTTGGGAATCGCTCAAGGCATATCTTCAGGGCCAAATAATTTCTTTCTCTGCACGACAAAAGAAAAAGTGAGATGAGAGACTTCGGGAACTGACAGAGCATATAGCAAACCTCGATGCACAATATGCAAACAACCCGTCTGCAGATTTATATAAACAGAGTAAACTTATCACAGTCCCGAATTTCAACACTTTCCATCAAAGAAACAGAGAAACTCTTACTCAGAACAAGAAACCATGTATATGAACACGGGGAAAAATCAGGAAGACTTCTCTCCCGTCAGCTTCGTCAGTCTATTTCACACCAATTAAGATCAGATATAAAGTTAGAGTCAGGTCAGGTGGCTTCAGACCCTCAGGAGATTGTTGTGGTTTTCAAGCAGTTCTATCAGGATCTCTTGACATCCCAAGCTAATTACTCACAGGCTGACTTGGACTCCTTCCTAGACAGGGTAAACATCTCAGCTATTAATCCAGAGCAACATGACCTACTCCAAAGACCCATTACAACGGGAGAATTATTACAAGCAATCAAATCCTTGCAAATTGCTAAAGCACCTGGCCTGGATGGTTTTTCATGTGATGTTTACAAGGCATTTGCTGGCAAGTTAGTCACTTTGCTTGGTGAGGTCTTTTTAGAAATACATACAACAACTACTTTGTCTCAAACGCTATCCCAAGTCACAATTTCAGTAATATTGAAAAAAGCCAAAGATCCTTAAAAATGTGGATCCTATCGACCGATTAGCCTGTTAAATGTGGATTATAAGATTCTAACTAAGGCTCTTGCACTTCGCCTGGAAAAGGTGGCACCAGCCATTATCCATGAAGATCAGACGGGCTTTTTAGTCAACCGTCAGTCATATTTTAATGCCTGACGCCTGTTTAATGTTTTGTACTCTGACCATTCGACCGATCACTCTGAGGTGATAGTTTCACTCGACACCTAGGATTCTTTTGATTGTGTTGAGTGGCCATACCTGTTTTCTGTTTACAGATTGAATTTGGGCAAAAGCGTACTCTTTCCCAGTAATCAACCAGCTGAGGAGCTGGATTATTCAAAATTTTCATTGAAAACTGAGTTTTTGTCATTTGTTTATTTGGGCATTTAGGTTACCTGTACTTTTAATGATCTTTTTAGGCATAATTTTGCCTCCCTATAAGAGAAAATTAAATTGGATTCGGCACGTTGGTCAGTGCTGCCCATCTCTCTTGCTGGGCGGGTTAACACAATTGAAATGGTAGTTTGGCCCAGATTCATGTATCTTTTCCAAAGGATTCCCCTCTTCCTTCCTAAAACATTTTTAACAAAGTAGATGAAGCGGTGTCTTCATTTATGTGGGATAAGAAAGTTCCAAGAATCCCTAAATCTTTATTACAGCGTTCTAAACTGGGAGGTGGATGGGCCTTACCGAACCTTATGTATTATTACTGGTCCGCAAAGTCTTGTCGAACATGCGCAGTGAGTAATTCGAGTGTGACGTCATCGAGTGCAATCCAACATGGCGGCACCCTGCTTGTAGTACAAACTTTTCCGTCAGACGGAAGGAAAAAAACAAAATAACAAAAGGAAAATTAAGATCACCCACAACGCTGGAAGAAGAAACCATCGACGATCTTCAAGCTTACTTGGACGAGTGCTTCGACCGTCTCGTCATGCCGAAGACACCTCAAGGTGCTTCATCTAAAAGAAGCCGTCCTTAGAGTTCTCCACCCATGAGTTCCTCGCCGTCCAAGCAGTTCGAGGACATCCTGGACAGCATTAACACCAAGCTGTCCAGCTTCAATGCCCGGCTCGCCCTGGTCGAGGTGCTTCACCGCGAGTTTCAGGCTCTCCGGGACTCGCTGGAATTCAGCCAGCGGCAGGTGGTGGAACTGACCACTGAGAACCAGGGACTTCGGGACGAGGTGAAGTCACTTAATAAAGGACTGACCGGGCTGACGCAGGACAACAAGAAGATGAAGGAGTCCATCCTCGATCTCCAGAGTCGGAGCATGCGGGACAACCTCGTCTTCGCGGGACTGCCTGAGCGTGCGGAAGAGGACGCCGAGACGTCGCTGCGGGACTTCATGCAGGTGAGCCTGAAGCTGCCAGCCGACACCGTGAGCAAGATCACCTTCGCCCGCGTCCACCGCCTGGGAGCAAGACGGCAAGACAACCAGCGCCCGCGGCCCATCGTCGCCAAGTTTGACCATTTCAAACAGAAAGAGCTGGTGAAGAGCCGCGGCAGGGAACTACGAGGGACGGACTTCAGCGTCAACGACCAGTTCCCGAAGGAGATCCTGGACCGCCGCCGCCTGCTTTTTCCGGTAAGAAAGAAGTTAATCGCTGAGGGATCCCGAGCCGTCATCACCGTGGACAGGCTCTATGTCAACGGCCAGCTGTTCCGAGACCCCGCCGTCACTCCCTGGCTCTACTGATGGTCCTCACAAGCTGAGTATAACCACTCTAACACACACACATCACAGGTTTACTCAGGTCCAGGTAAGTGTTTAACAGTAACATCAGTGAACATCATGAACAACGTATATTAAAGCGAAGCGAATTAATATTACATCATTAATATACACGATGTTTGCTATATTGCTGTAGTAATAATTATTATGGACTTGCACTGTCAGCACTGGGATATTAAAAAAAAAAAAAAAAAGCACTCGTTACGTCACCGCTAAATGTCACCTATGGGTTTGAATTGGTTCTTTTTCTGTTTTTGGTTTCTCACTTTTCTTTTCTATTTCCACACCCCCTCCCTTGTTTTGATAACAATACATTTCCACTGTTTTCACTACATTAAAACCTCAACATCACAATCCAACTGTTACGATATCACACACTCATATATTGGCAGACACACACTCCTACGTTTGAATAACCAGTCAGACTTAGGGATCCTAAGTACACACGCACAGATATATGCATCCACACACACTCACACACACACACACATGCGGACAGACACATACAAAGATGCACGCATGCCCACAAACGCATGCACATAGTCGCGCACACATGCGGACACATATACACGCACACACTCACGCATGTGCATGCACACACACACACACACACACACACACACACACACACACACACACACACACACACACACACACACACACACACACACATGCGGACACACACATACAAACACACCCGTACACGCACGCACGCGGACACATACACACACACACCCACACATACAGCATTAGAGAACCCACCTAGAAGATGAGTGTAGCTAGGAACACGCTCAAGTTTGTCACCTGGAATGTACGAGGAATGGGCACGCAAATAAAAAGACAAAAAGTTTTTGAATACTTAAACAAACTACAGGCAGACATTGTCTTGTTACAAGAGACACACACACCTACAACAGGACATCACAAATTGATATCACCACAATTCCCTCACACATACTCAGCTTGTTTTAACTCCAAGCAGAGAGGCGGAGCTATATTAATCAACAATAAAATACAATTCTCTTGTAAAGACACAATCACAGATCCAGAGGGAAGATTTATAATTATTCACATCTCTCTGCAGAACATAGAGATGTGTATCGCAAACATCTATGGCCCAAATGTTGATGACCCCTCCTTCTATCATAATTTCTTCACCACCCTCTCAACACACTCTGATAAAACACTGATAGTGGGAGGAGACCTCAACATCGCCCTCAATCCACAAGTAGACAGAGCTAGTAAAGCAGCAAACACCCGACACTGGGAATCTACAGACATAGTCCAGCAGTACATGAGTGACTATGGTCTTTGCGACGCCTGGCGCACCTCTCATCCCACCCTTAAAGAGTACACCTTCTACTCAGCAGTGCACCAATCCTATTCGCACTTAGATTACTTTCTGGTGAGTAAATCAGTGATTAAAGACATCCTGGACACACAGATTCACCCCATTACTATCAGTGACCATGCACCTGTCACTATGACAGTTACTAATAGAACAATCACCCCTCCTATTAGACAGTGGAGATTTAACACGTCACTGCTTAAGGATCCAGACTTCCGCACATTCTTTAAAAAACAATGGTCAAATTTTTTAGAAACAAATGACCTGCCTGGTGTCTCTCCCTGCGTCCTCTGGGAGACGGCTAAAGTTGTCATGAGAGGTAAAATCATTTCTTATTCCTCATACAAGACCAAAAGGGAAAAAATAAAGGAGAAAGAACTGGAAGATAAAATCAAAACAATGGAGACAGCTCATGCTGCCTGCAAAGACGACAGCCTATTACTGGAACTAAGAAAATTGAAAATAGAGTTAAACAAAATAATCGAACATAAAACACAATTTCAACTGCAGAGACTACGCTGGGAGAACTTTGAACATGGTAATAAATCCAGCAAACTTTTAGCCAATCAGTTAAAACGAAATAAAGAAAAATGTACGATCCCCTCAGTCCAAACTCAAAATGGTAAAATCACCTTTAACCCACAAGAAATAAACAATACCTTCAGAGAATTCTACAAAAAACTTTACTCTTCACAAATTGACCCTTCATAATCTGAAATAGAGAGCTTTCTGAGCACAGTTGACCTACCAAAATTAAAAGAAGAACAGATCCAAGGTCTAGAAGCTTCCATCTCAATTGAAGAACTGCAGGAAGCTCTCCAGCACATGCCTGATGGTAAAGCTCCAGGACCTGATGGTAAAGCTTCAGGACCTGATGGTAAAGCTCCAGGACCTGGTGGATACCCCACTGAATTTTACAAAGAATTATGGTCTTTACTCTCACCTATTTTTTTCAGAATAATTGAGGAAATTAAAGAATCTTCAACTCTCCCCCAACATATGAATTGTGCAAATATCAGTCTTCTTCTAAAACCGGATAAAGATCCCACACTACCATCTAGCTATCGGCCGATATCACTAATCAATGTAGATCTTAAAATAATTAGTAAAACATTAGCAAGCAGACTGGAAAAAATCACACCCCACATCATACACCCAGATCAAACTGGGTTTATTAAAGGACGACACTCCACTAACAATACACGTAGATTAATTAATCTTATAGACCACTGCCACCACAATAAACAAAAAGCCATTATCACCTCCTTAGATGCAGAAAAAGCCTTTGATAGGGTAAATTGGAAATTTCTACTTGCTACATTACGGAAATTTGGATTTAGAGAAAATTACCTCTCCTGGATAAAAATACTGTATACCTCACCCAGTGCCTGTGTTAAAACCAATGACCAAATGTCCTCAAGGTTCAATCTTGAGAGAGGCACCCGACAGGGGTGTCCACTCTCACCATCTCTCTTTGCAATCTTTATCGAACCACTAGCAGCAGCCATCAGACAGAACAACAACATAAAAGGAATACGAACAGCAAATGTAACACATAAAATATGTCTCTATGCAGATGATGTGCTAATTTTCCTGCAAAACGCACAGACCTCTCTTCCAGAAACAATAGGGTTAATAGATAGATTCTCCTCAATCTCAGAATATTCTATAAATTGGAACAAATCAGTCGTCTTGCCTATCAACTCTACATTTCAGCACACACCGAACACCCCACTAAAACCAGGGAACATCAAATATCTCGGCATTAACGTTTCAGGCAAACTCTCAGACTTGGTACACTTAAACTACACCCCCCTTATTAAAGCAATAGAGGAGGACCTCATTCGATGGAGGACACTCCCAATTTCACTTATGGGGAGAGTAGCAACAATCAAAATGATGGTCTTGCCTAAAATTAACTACATCTTCTCAATGATCCCAGCAAAACCACCAAAAACCTGGTTTAACACTCTTGATTCTCATGTCTCAAAATTCTTATGGAAAAATAAACCATCACGTATAAGTTTAAAAACACTACAGAACACCAAGGACCAAGGTGGTTTAGAACTCCCAAATTTTTATAATTACTATCTGGCCAATAAACTACTTTATGTTGTAAAATGGATCAACCAGAAACCCTTAGATGAAGGCTGGCTAGACGTTGAAAAAACATTCTGTGAAGATCTCCAAGTCAGAGATCTTCCCTTCTTCAGTCCTGTCATTAAAAAGCACAGCTGCTTTAAAAGCATCAATATAAACACATCGCTGACAGCTTGGTGGGAATTTCTTAAAATAAATGGATCTTCACTCATTCCCTGCAAACTCACACCCATCTGGAACAATCCCGACATCCTGCAAAGAAAGAAACCAATAAACTTCCCAAGATGGCAAAATAAAGGAATAAGACACTTAGAACAACTTATCTCCAATAACTCTTTTATTCCATTTAATGAGCTAATAGAAACATATGGCATCAGTCAAAGCAACTATCTGGAATATCTTCAGCTTAAGTCAATAATACAAACTAAGTTCAAACTAGAACAGATTAACCTGAACTTACCTCAGACAGTGACAAATCTCCTGAAGATCTCAGCTCCTAAACCTCTTTCTAAAATTATCTCAATCCTGTCAGGTTCAAATATCTCAATATCCCTTCCCACCTTCAAATGGGAAGAAGATCTCAACATCAACAGAGACCCAACGTTTTGGTCAGAAATCTGTACAAATACATTCAAAATGAGCAAAAACCCCAATATACAGCTCATACAATACAAGGTCCTTCATAGAGTTCATTACACAGGACAAAGGATGTTCAAGATGGGGCTCACTCCCACTAACATATGTTCAAACTGCACAGGTGATCTCCCCGATACCTATTTACACGCACTTTGGCTGTGTACGCCAGTCCAAACGTTCTGGCAAAAGATTTGTGAAGATTTATCGTTATGCCTGGGCTACCCAATTCCGGTCTCACCTTCACTTTGCTTGTTAGGAGATCTCACAGAAATTAAAAGAGAAAAAAATGAGTCCTGCATGCTCCTGGTTTCCCTAAGCGTCGCAAAAAAGGCGATCCTCATGAACTGGAAATCCAAAAGTAATCTGAATATAAAGTTATTTAAAAACTAACTTCTAGACCACATCACATTGGAGAGAATGTCTGCTTGTAGGAAAAATCATTTGACACAATTTGAGTCCACATGGTCTCCAATAATTAAATACACCATGTAGCCCTGTGGGGGGGGGTGGCTCCACCCCGGGGCTCTGGGGACCGTCGGTGGTTGGGGCGTCGTGGCTTTGGTGGTTGGTGGCTCTGTGGGCTCGGGGGGGTCCTAGCGTCTATGCTGGGGGGCTGCGGCCTGGCCTGGCGAGTCCTGGGCGGGGGTGTGGGGGGGGGCTCTGCCCTGGGCCGGGGTTGGGCCCGCTGGGGTGGGGTGGGGGGGCTGGGTGTCGGGCCCCGGCTGGGCTGTCGGCTGGGGGGGGTTGGGGGCGGGTCGTCCGGGCCCTGGGGGTGCGGGGCCTCCCCCTTTCCGGCGGGGGTGCCCGCTGCGGCGCTGGGGGTGGGTCCTCCCTCTGGCCCCCTCCCCCGGTGGGGCGGGTTGGCCCCTGCTGCCGCGCTCCGGGTCTGCCTCATTCCTGGATTGGGGGGAGCGGGGGACGGGGGGGCTCCGGGTTCTGGATGGACGGTTGACTGAGAGTGACCTCCAGGGCCTGATGGGTGTGTGTGTGTGTGTGTGTGTGTGTGTGTGTGTGTGTGTGTGCGTGCGTGCGTGCGCGTTGGGGGGTGGGGCTGTGTGGGCGAATGAGGGGGGGTGCCCTGACCACAGGCCTCCGGCTGGGCTCGCACTGGGCCCTGCGGGTCTCAGACTCTGCTGTCTGGCCGTTGGGTGGGGTGGGGGCTCCCTGCCCGGGTCCCCTTACGGCGCCTTGTTGGGGGGTGTGTGGCTCCCCGGGTCCTAGGCCGGCCGCTCGGGGGTGGGGTGGGGCAGCGCGGGGGGTCCAGCTGGGCCAAGGTCCTAGCGACGGGGGGACCCCCTCCCTCAGAACCCTCCCTGCCTTACCTCACCTTATATTACTCCACAATAGGGAACAGTGGGGCGGTGCCTAGGTGGGGGGTCTGGGCTACTTAACTGCGGTCTGGGTCCTCCCCCGACTTTGCACCACCCACAATTTTAACCACACTTAGTCACGCAGGGTCTTGAGGGGGTAAGCCGCTTTCGGGGTTCTGCCGCTTGTCAGCGGTAGTACGCCCGGGCCCCGCTACCCCCCAATTTTAAACCGCACCATAGACACACACATTGCATCCACCTCTTCAAAACACAAAGACACACCCTTACATACATCCAACACACATATAGGGCAGGGGAAGGGCGGGAGACGTGGCTCCCCCCAGCACCTCCCGCTGGGGTCCCGCCCCGGCCCGGGGTGAGTGCGGCTGGGATGCGGGGGGCGCGCTCCCTCGGGCATGGCGCTCGTGGGGGGGCTGGGGCGCGGTGCTCCTTCTCCATTTGCTGTTGGATTGGTGGAGGTTGGGACACCGCGGTGGCCGGGTGGGGGCCCGGCCGGCGGCCTGGGGGGGCGAGAGTCATCACTCCCCCACCGTCCCGAGTGTGTGTGTGTGTGTGTGTGTGTGTGTGTGTGTGTGTGTGTGTGCGTCTGCGTCTGCGTCAGGGGTGGGTGTCTGTGGGGGGTGGGTCAGGGGTTGGGTATTTCAATTAAAACCGGGGGGGAGGGTCATGGGGCGGGTGGGATATGAGGCTCCTGGGGGTGTAGAGTTGACTGTCCTCCGACCGGGGCCTGCGCCGGCCTTCGCTTTCCTGGGTCTGGGGGCGGGGCTGGTCCGGGGCGCGGCGGCTGGGGCCGTCTCTGCCTTGCCGGGTTGGGGGGGGGCGGTGGGTGGGCCTGTTCCCGGGGGTGCGGCGGGACTCGCCGCCGGGGTTGGGGGGGCTCTCGACCCGCTCGGCCCGGGGGCCCTGCTCCGGCCTTTTCTCGGCTTGGCGGCTTGGGTCGGGGCCTTGGGCCCTGTGCCCTTTGTCCTTCTCTTGTGGGCCCCTCTTGCCTGGGGGGGATTCCTCTCTGCATTCTCCGTCGGGTGCTTTTTGGGCGGGGACGTGGCTCTCTGGGGTGGTTCGCTGGGGTCTCCCCGGGCCTGGGGGGCTTCCGTCTGCCGGGGTGGCGGTGTCCGGGCCCGATGGCCTCGGACCCCGGGGTCTCGCCACGGGTCCCCCCACAGCAGTTCCGGTCCCACCCACACACACACACACACACACACACACACACACACACACACACACACACACACTTCCACTCCTCACGAAAGGTGCTTCTGAAGTTGCTTGTTCTCTATCATCATTTGCTCAAACTTTGGAGGTCATGTTCCTCTTTTGTTGTCGCCTCTTTGTTAATTCATGTTCCTGCTTCACGTTGCTGTCTAGATAGAGCTGCTCAGGCTGGTTAATCTAAGAAATCATTTTACTGTCTAGATAGAGCAGCTCAGGCTGGTTTAATCCAAAAACAGTTGGAAAATATTTGGATCAGTGTGATAACTGCAAATAATATATGTATGTTATCCCCCTACCCCCTCCCCCCTCCTCCCTCCTCCCTCAACCTTTTTCTCTCTTTTCTCTTCTCTCTCTCTTTGAGCGTTCCCCCCCGGTCGTGTACGGCAGCCATGCCATCTTCTGACGGAGAAGGCAACAGGAGGAGACTCCAGGTCTCTCCCTGTTGCAAGACCAAAATCTGTTCTGACTCCGAAGGCTCTCAATCACATCATATTGTTGGCCCAAGCTGCCGAACAGGACAAGGGCGGAAAAAAAAAAAATAAAAAATTACTGGTCCGCAAACATTACAAAACTATCCACCTGGATTCCAGCATTCAAAGAAGGAAATGGGCCACTTTGGTCCACTATGGAACTAAACTCTAATTCGTTTACCTCCCCAGTTGCAATATCGTGTTCTACCTTACCAGTCAGTCGCAATGTTTAGTTCAAATATCCTGTGGTTAAAAATTCTTTAGATATTTAGTTCCAATGTTGCCGCCATTTTGGCTTCAAGCAGTTGCTTACTTGTTCCCGATCACATCAAACCCTCTTTTCCTCCCAGCCCTGAGTGACTCGAGTTTCAAAATCTAGCTTAATAAAAGAATTGCATATTATTCTGATCTTTTTGTTAGGGGGTCATTTTTGTCATTTGAGGCGCTGGCCAAAGATCTTGATATTCTTAAAACCCACTTCTTTAGGTACTTACAGATCCACAGCTTTGTAACTAAGCACTTCACCACTTACCCAACACTACTGACCACTTGTCCTCTCAAGGAATGTTTGCGCTCTCGTCCCATGGCAAAAGGGCAAATCTCTCGAATATACAATTCACTTGTATATTCTCCAGCTACTATGAGCCATATGTTCTGGTCCTGCGGTCACTTAAACGGGTTTTGGAAGAAAATCTTTAAAGCGTTTTCCTATGTGTGTAAACAGACATTCAACCCTAACCCAATAACAGCAGTGTTTGCCATTCTTCCAAACCAACACTGTCTAACTTCACCAATGTCCCTAAATTGCCCCTCAGTGTGAATGTGAGTGTGTGTGGTAGTTTATCTGCTGGGATTGGCTGAACAGGATGAACTGGTACAGAAGTTGTATCATTCCCTACATGCAAGGATATAATAATACAAATACATTTCATTTGTCATTCACTTTACATTTGGTAAACAAATCCCAAAGTGCTACAATAAAAGCATATTTAAAAATGATTAGAATACAGATAGAAACACAATAAAATCACAGAACCCACAAAGGTGGGGTTTCATTTTATTCTGGAAAACGAATTGCTCTGCAATATCACTTTATTCCTGCAGAGGGCAGCATGTTCCAAGGAAAGAGGAGGCTGCAGTACATGGAAAGAACTCAATGATATCTGTTTGTGGGTCACTTTGCAAATGATCGTATTTTGAGTAAAAGTGAGAGAATATTAATGAGGAAGAAGTTGTAGAAGTACATTTCCTCTGTCTGGAGGATTTAAAAACAGCGGACAAAGCTTCCATCAACGTTATTCTCACTGGCAGCCAAAGTGCCTCACCTTCTGTTCTCCAATCTGTCCAATTGCTTCTCATTTTTCTCTTTACATGCACTGTGGATTCTCACCGGGTTTTTTCGTTCAGGCACAGCCAGTTGACTTTTTCCTTCCCCTACATTTCAGTGTGTGAACAGCTGATGGAGCTCCGTGTGAGTCGCCGTCTGCACTCAGAACATAGATTCTTTCTCTCCATCTGGCTGAGTCTGGAACATGGCCTCCGTCTCGCCAGTCGCTGACGAGTCAGTCTGACTCTCAGACGTGTGTGGGCGCTGGGGGTGGGGGGGGGGGGGGGGGTGTTTAGAACATTTCTTCACCTTGGCAATCAAATATGACTTCTTGTGGCTGCGTTTTATTTTCTTTATTACAGTTTTTCTCAGTCGCTTTGGCATTTTCTAGATCAGAATTAACAGAACTGTCTGTTCAATCTTCACATCATTGTGTCACTTGTGCACATCACAAAAGCAGTTTCTTATTTCTCTGAACAAGTTGCAAATGCTTCGGTATATCCATGCAAATGATTCTGTACAATTCTCTGCTGTTTCCTACATTATCAATTGCCAATGTCATGTTGATCAATATGTATTGTAATGGTCTCTGTGGAATAGTCTCACCCCCACAACATTCAGGCATTCGTTCATAGCATCAGCCTTCACATGCACATTGGATGAACATGTTGTCATAATATGTCAAGAATATTTCTTTACATTTCCATTAGACTTTATTTCTAAATCTGTCTTGACTTGGTGAGTTGCTCCCAGGTGAATCTTGATTTTCTCGAACGAATCAATCAACTGGCAAGTATCTATATAGACAGAGCACAACACGACGTTAGACTTTCTGACAATGGCAGGAGAAAGAAATGGACGGGATCAACAGCCAGAGAAGAGAGGAGTCTCTGAGACTCTGAGACTCTGAGACGCTGAGACTCTGAGACTCTGAGACTCTGAGACTCTGAGACTCAGAATACGAGCACATGTTCTCCATCATGGGCTCACAATGGCCGAGGCTGGTTGAAGGAGGCAGCCAGATGTTGAGAGAACGACTGTGTCCTCAATCATTCAGACTTTTCATCAACACAACAGTTATGTAATCTAACAGTAGGCACTGTGTTGTAGTACTGTATACATTATGTAATGCTTCATACAATATCACAGTATTCCACTTACATTTTACAATATACAGTACGTAAACAGTGACATTTTATCTTACTGAATTTTGGGTTTTGGATTACTATGTTTTCTCCACATAGGACTGAAGACAACCTCAGGGGGGCGGCGGAGGGCCTCTTTCACACCTGAACAGGAGGAGGCTATTTGCACCATGGTTGTTAAAAACACTGCCAGAAGACTCAGGGAGCTACAGAGTGCCAATATAGAGGACAAGAACATCTTTGATAACAGTCAGCATCTCAGCCACTGACAGGGTGCTGAAAAGACACCAAATGACTATGAAGCAGCTGTACACCGTTCCATTGGAAAGAAATGGTGAAAGAGTGGAGGAGCTGCACTACCAGTGTGTACAGGTAAGACCTGCATGAGCATTCAGCAACTGTACCTCACAGGAAACAGAACAACATGGTATAGTGATATACACTCACTGGCCACTTTATTAGGTACTCCTGTCCAACTGCTCGTTAACGCAACGTTCTAATCAGCCAATCACATGGCAGCAACTCAATGCATTTAGGCATGTAGACATGGTCAAGACGATCTGCTGCAGTTCAAACGGAGCATCAGAATGGAGAAGAAAGGTGATTTAAGTGACTTTGAATGTGGCTTGGTTGCAGGGGGCCAGACGGGCTGGTCTGAGTATTTCAGAAACTGCTGATCTACTGGGATTTTCACCCACAACCATCTGTTGGGTTTACAGAGAATGGTCCGAAAACGAGAAAATATCCAGTGAGCGGCAGTTCTGTGGGCCAAATGCCTTGTTGATGCCAGAGGTCAGAGGAGAATGTCCAGACTGGTTGGAGCTGATAGAACGGCAACAGTAAGTCAAATAACCACTCGTTACAACCGAGGTATGCAGAAGAACATCTCTGAACACACAACACGTGGAACCTTGAGGCGGAGGGGCTACAGCAGCCGAAGACCACACCGGGTGCCACTCTTGTCAGCTAAGAACAAGAAACTGAGGCTACAGTTCACACAGGCTCAACAAAATTGGACAATAGAAGACTGGAAAAACGTTGCCTGGTCTGATGAGTCTCCATTTCTGCTGCGACGTTCCATCTGAAGGTCGCAGCAGAAATGGAGACTAGGGGTAGGGTAGGGTCAGAATTTGGTGTCAACAACATGAAAGCATGGATCCATCCTGCCTTGTATCAACGGTTCAGGCTGGTGGTGGTGGTGTCATAGTGTGGGGGATACTTTCTTGCCACACTTTGGGCCCCTTAGTACCAATTGAGCATCGTGTCAACGCCACAGCCTCCCTGAGTATTGTTGCTGACCATGTCCATCCCTCTATGACCACAGTGTACCCATCTTCTGATGGCTACTTCCAGCAGGATAACGCACCATGTCATAAAGTGCCAATCATCTCAGACTGGTTCCTTCAACATGACAATGAGTTCACTGAACTCAAATGGCCTCCACAGTCACCAGATCTCCATCCAATAGAGAACCTTTGGGATGTGGTGGAACTGGAGATTTGCATCATGGATGTGCGGCCAACAAATCTGCAGCAACTGCGTGACGCTATCATGTCAATATGCACCAAAGTCTCTGAGGAATGTTTCCAGTACCTTGTTGAATCTATGCAACGAAGGATTAAGGCAGTTCTGAAGGCAAAAGGGGTCCAACCCGGTACTAGCAAGGTGTACCTAATAAAGTGGCCCGGTGAGTGTAATTTTGTAGGTCAAGGTATTTGTAGCTGGAGTTAAAAGCCAGAGGGAAGCAGGTAATACGTGTGTGAAGGACTCAGTGATGGATCGAACCCGTCTTGTCTCGATCTCAAACTGCTATTGAAAGTATCGTTCTGCCAAGTAGGACAGAACATCTACTGACGATTCCTGGACGATGTTCTGACTTATAACAGAGTTCAGCCTGTCTGGAAGTTAATGTAAAACACCTGGCACATCAGTTGGATAAGAGAAGAAACTAGCTATTTAATAATAACTAGAGCTATACTCGGTAGACCGCAGATTTCGCCAATGTCACATTTGTTTGAGGAACTAAGTTAGCATCGCTAGCATGTTAGCTATTAGCTCATAGCGATGCTAACTAGCCTGTCAGGTTGCTACATCACTGTGAAACACTGAGCAGGGAGCGTCTCCATGGCAACAGACGCTGATCTCCTTTGATCTCCTCCATGAAAGCCCTGATACATAGAACCAGAGGACTCGTTCCCACTGCAGGGAGCCGAGAACCAATCCTGACCTTCTGCTCAGTGACTCAGATCTTCTGTTTTGGTTCAGGGTTTAAGCTCCATTCTGATGTTTCCCCTCCAGAACCAGACCTCCATCATGAGGAACCAGTTCTGATATTTTTCTACTTCGTCAATAACGTGTGACTGACGTCTCTGATAAGAGGAAGCGGCTCCGCCAGAATAAAAGCTGTGCTCTCTTTTTCCCTCATCCTCCTTCTTTCCTCCTCAAGTTGTCTAGATTCTGTCGCTCGTATTTAACAACCTCTAGAAAATGGATCTACATGCTGACCTGTGTTGCCAGATATGGAGGGTATGTCTTTATGACGTGTTCGTTGCTACACATTTAATAGTTTTAGAGTTTTAACATGATTCCTACGCAGCCTGAGATTTGGGCTGGTTTTTATTGAGGTCTGCAGGTTTTACTGAAAACAGTGAGTCACATCTGGCAACCCTGCTGCTGACCGACGTGGCGTCCAGATTTACTTCTGTCAGCAGCGCCTTCTGCGCTCTGGAGCCTGAAACTGTCAGTCCGATCAGGTTCACGCTGCAGTCTGCTGGAGGTGGAGTTTAGAGTGTAACGTGACCGATCAGGCAGAGAAATAAGATCCCAGCAGAAAATCTATATATCACCCGGTGCAGACAATCGCACACTCATATGAACAGGTAAGACACATCAGGGTGGGGAACGATATAATGAAGGATAGAACGATAGAATGATGAAAGATAGAATGATGAAGGATAGAATGATAGAATGAAGGGAAAATGATAGAATGATGAAGGATAGAACGATAGAATAGTGAAGGATAGAATGATAGAATGAAGGATAGAACGATAGAATGATGAAGGATAGAGCGATATAATGATGGATTGAATGATAGAATGACGAAGGATAGAACGATAGAATGATAAAGGATAGAATGAAGGATACAAGGATAGAATGATGAAGGATAGAATGATAGAATGAAGGGTAGAATGATAGAATGATGAAGGATAGAATGATAGAATGAAGGGTAGAATGATGAAGGATAGAGCGATAGAATGATGAAGGATTGAATGACGAAGGATAAAGGATAGAACGATAGAATGATGATGGATAGAATGATAGAATGAAGGATATAATGATAGAATGATGAAGGATAGAAGAATAGAATGATGAATGATAGAATGAAAGAATGAACGATAGAACGATAGAATGATGGAGAGAATGATAGAATGAAGGATAGCACAATAGGATGATGGATAGAATGATGAAAGATAGAATGATAGAATGATGAAGGATAGAACAAATCAACGATGAACTATAGAACGATAGAATGATGAAGGATAGAATGATGGATAGACCGGTACAATGAAGAATAGAATGATGAAGAACAGAATGATAGAATGAAGCAAAGAATTATAGAATGATGAAGGATAGAATGACAGAAGGAAGGATAGAACGGTGAAGGATAGAACGAATCAATGATGAAGGATAGAATGATAGAATGACAGAAGGAAGGATAGAACGATAGAATGAAGGATAGAATGACATAATGAAGGATAGAATGATGAATGATAGAATGACAGAAGGAAGGATAGAACGATAGAATGAAGGATAGAATGACATAATGAAGGATAGAATGATGAAGGATAGAATGATAGAATGAAGGATAGAATGATGGAAGTGATGAAGGATAGAATGATAAAATGAAGGATAAAACGATAGAATGAAGGATAGAATGATAGAATGATGGATAGAACGACATAATGAAGGATAGAATGATGAAGGATAGAATGATAGAATGATGATAGAATGACATAATGAAGGATAGAACGATATAATGATGAAGGATAGAACGAAAGAATGATGAACGATAGAATGATGAATATAGAACAATAGAATGTTGGACAGAGCGATAGAATGATGAAGGATAGAACTATAGAATGATAGAATGAAGGATAGAATGATAGAATGATGAACAATAGAACTATAGAATGAAGAATAGCGTGATAGAATGATGAAGATAGAAAGATAGAATAAAGGATAGAATGATGAAGGATAGAATGATAGAATGATGATAGAACAATAGAAAGAAAGATAGAACGAATCACCGATGAAGGATAGAACGATAGAATGATGAAGGATAGAATGACAGAATGAAGGATAGAATGATTGAATGAAGGATAGAATGAAAGAATGATGAACGATACAACGATAGAATGATGAATATAGAACGATAGAATGTTGGATAGAATGATAGAATGATGAAGATAGAACGATAGAATGAAGTATAGAACGAAAGAATGATGAACGATAGAACGATAAAATGATGGATAGACTGATAGAATGAACGATAGAATGAAGGATAGCAAGATATAATGAAGGATAGAATGATGAAGTATAGAACGATAGAATGAAGGATAAAATGATAGAATGAAGGATAGAACGATAGAACGATAGAATGATGATAGAAGGATATAATGAAGGATAGAACGATAGAATGGAATATAGAATGAACCATAGTATGAATGATAGAGCAAAGTAGATAGATAGATAAATAGATAGATAGATAGATAGATAGATAGATAGATAGATAGATAGATAGATAGATAGATAGATAGATAGATAGATAGATAGATAGATAGATAGATAGATAGATAGATAGATAGATAGATAGATAGATAGTTCCTTCAGTTCTAATCTGGAAACAGTCTGTTCTATTTATCGCTCCGTGTTATGAAACATCTCACTCTTGATTGAAGGAAGCCCACACATCAACACGTCCCTCCCTCCATCCATCCCTCCATCCCTCCCTCCCTCTATCCCTCCCTCCCTCCATCCCTCCATCCCTCCATTCTGGTGAAGGGATCCAGGAACAATGTGAAGCAGTGACTGCAGCAGCGGCTCCAGAACAATGGCGGCCTCATGGCGGGAACACAGCACCACCTGGAGGCTGTCCGCCTCTCGCCGCCCGACAATAAGAGCCGCGGCGCGGCTCGCTGCTTTAATTAGCACGTTTCTCTCCGAGACTGACGGGCGACTGGGGGAGCGTTTGTCTCTGCGAGAGTGAGAATGTGTGAACAAGAGGAGTGCAGTCAGACTGTTGTGTTCCCGTGGGCAGGAGGGATGAGGCTCTGATTCACTGCTCCTCCTGCTCGCTCCGGGAATAGCATGAAGCGAGAGGCGCATGACGCTCCGGCACAACATGTTCACACCAAATTTGTCTGCAGTTTCCTGTAAGACGAAAGGAGAATCCTGTGGAAACTCCGCGGCTCATTGGACGCGTGGCGCGTCCGGGAGAGGAAGTGCTGCCATGTTTGTCGGCTCCCTGTGACTCGGGCCTGCAGACGGCCTGAAGCTCTGAAGAGCTCCTCTCAGTGGACTCTCAGGAAAAACACAAAGGACAATTAAATCCAATTATTGAAAAGACACGCCTTTGTGTAGTGACGGTTTTTAAATCAATAATATTTGACCCACTTTTCTCACATTTATTTCTGTACTCCTGGTATACAGTAGGAGGCAGGGGGCGGTTTCTCTCACCTTTTCACTGAGCGGAGGATCACAGAGCAGTGAAGAGCCGAGAAGAGGATTCTGTTCCTCCTGGCCTTGGATGGAGTTCAGATGGAGTCAGATTCATCCAGTCACACATCCATACAGATGGAGAATCGAACCGCCAACCCAAAGATTGGAAGAGAAGATTGGATTAGATTTGACTTTTCTGAATAAATACAATAGTTATAGATAATATATCGACATATTGGCACATAAGAGAGTAATGTGTGTGTGTGTGTGTGTGTGTGTGTATATACAGTATATATATATATATGTATGAACCTATAATATATGACAAAATGAACATAACTCAGCTATACAAGCTGCTTCACATATCGATCAATAAAGTGATTCCAACTTTACCCGTTTATAATGGATTGTTCTCCGCTGCGTGTGTGGAATCATTACAAAAACAACCTACAGCACCCACTAGTGGCCCAAAATGCCAACTCCATAGTTATCAGCATCTCTGCTGTCTCCGTGGAAACGGACATCAAAACATCGTGTATAAACAAGATACTTTTCTGAAACAAAAACACAAAACAGAGGCGTTTTTCACTCCCAACATAAAGGAGGCCTCGTGTCAAAATGGTTCATCTTCAGTCTTATTGATCAGATTCCTCTTGGTTCAGGTTAACGACTCTTCAGCTCAGACTAAAGTTAGCCCACGGAGTTCCACAGGGTTCTGTGTTCGGACCGACACTTTTCACATTCTCCCTGCTTCCTGTGGAGAAGATTATCAGGAAGCTCTCGTTGACTTCCGTCGTTATGCAGACGAATCTGTTTCTCTCTTTTTGCATTTTCCCAACATTATTACTCAACTCTACTGTATAAAAGCTGAGACACTCTTTCTTCTGTGTCACAAACTGAAAAGGCAAAACAAATATTCATCTCTGCTTTTGGAAACTCAAAATAGCTTGGAGTTGATATCTTCAGTTTTCACTGAATATTTGGCCGCTTAAGGAAGCTGGTGAAGCTTCGGCTTGTTGTTTTAACACGTTGGTTATGTAACATTTGAGGCTGCCCTCCTCTTCCTCAGCTGGATGCCCTCCTCTTCCTCAGCTGGCTGCCCTCCTCTTCTTTAGCTGGCTGCCCTCCTCTTCCTCAGCTGGATGCCCTCCTCTTCCTCAGCTGGCTGCCCTCCTCCTCCTCAGCTGGCTGCCCTCCTCCTCCTCAGCTGGCTGCCCTCCTCTTCCTCAGCTGGCTGCCCTCCTCCTCCTCCTCAGCTGGATGCCCTCCTCTTCCTCAGCTGGCTGCCCTCCTCTTCCTCAGCTGGCTGCCCTCCTCCTCCTCAGCTGGATGCCCTCCTCTTCCTCAGCTGGCTGCCCTCCTCCTCCTCAGCTGGCTGCCCTCCTCCTCCTCAGCTGGCTGCCCTCCTCTTCCTCAGCTGGCTGCCCTCCTCCTCCTCCTCAGCTGGATGTCCTCCTCTTCCTCAGCTGTGTGCTGCTGACGATGAACAGCCTGGTGCTGCTGTAGGCAGAGCGACGGGAGGATGAAGAGTAGGACTTCTTCACTAAATACTTCCGTGGCCTTCTGGGCAAAACTTGTAGACGATGAGCTGCAGTTAGAGACCGGGAGGTCTCCCACTGCAGCTCACTGGTGTTGGACTATGAAGTGTCTTTCTTCTCTTTTCTTTTTTTGAAAGACAGACAGCACTTATGTAACCAGTGAGGAATCCAGAGCCCGACGGAGTGAGAGCCAATGTAACAGCAGAACTCAGAGGACAGTTCACACCTCGGACTGATTCACAATTAAAGATTATACAATCACTGAGAGAGAGAGAAAGAGAAAGAGAGAGGGGGGGGGGGGGCGGAGAGACAGATGGGGGGAGAGGGGGAGAGAGGGGGGGGGGAGGCGGAGAGACAGATGGGGGGAGAGGGGGAGAGAGAGTGGGGGAGGGAGGGGGGAGAGAGAGGGAGAGAGAGAGAGGGAGAGGGGACGGGGGATGGAGAGAGAGATGGGGGAGAGGGGGAGAGAGAGGGGCGGAAGGAGGGGGGGGAGGCGGAGAGACAGATGGGGGGAGAGGGGGAGAGAGAGGGGGGGAGGGAGGGGGGAGAGAGAGGGAGAGAGAGAGAGGGAGAGGGGACGGGGGATGGAGAGAGAGATGGGGGAGAGGGGGAGAGAGAGGGGGGGAAGGAGGGGGGAGAGAGAGAGAGGGTGGAGAGGGAGAAAGAGGGGAAGAGAGAGAGAGAGAGATGTTATTATGGTGACTGTCAAAATAAAACTACCAAGTTGGATTGTTATTACAGTGACTGTCAAAATAAAACTACCAAGTTGGATTGTTATTCCGGTGACTGTCAAAATAAAATTACCAAGTTGGATTGTTATTACGGTGACCGTCAAAATAAAACTACCAAGTTGGATTGTAATTACGGTGACTGTCAAAATAAAACTACCCATTTGGATTGTTATTATGGTGACTGTCAAAATAAAACTACCAAGTTGGATTGTTAGAACGGTGACTGTCAAATTAAAACTACCAAGTTGAATATTGACTGAGCGTCATGTTCTGATTGGCTCTACTGAGCATTTGCAGAACTACTAGATACTACAGCTGGTAGCAGCGTTTCAGAAAAGTTGCATTTCCCCCCGTTGATGCAGTGTTTTTAAAAACTGGGTCACAAGGTACAGCCTTCACCCTGAGTTAGCATCACTAGCATGATAGCCATTAGCTCATATCAATGCTAACTAGCCTGTCAGGTCGCTACATCACTGTGAAACCCTGAGCAGGGAGCGTCTCCATGGCAACAGACGGTGATCTCCTTTGATCTCTATGAAGAGCCTCTCTCATCCTCTCTGTATGGGAACGTTTTCACTGTTCTTTAGGATTTATTCAGAAACTGTTTGTCGTTAACGTCCTAAAATCTGATGGATTGATCCTTGATGATGATAAATTATCTCTGAAGATTTCATGGAATTCAGGACTTGGTGGAACCAGAAGATGGCGAAAGTGAAACTTCACAGGTTGAAGAAGAAGAAGAAGAAGAACAAGAACAAGAAGAAGAACAAGAACAAGAACAAGAAGGGTTTGTCCAGAAAGTCCCCCCGTACCTCCTTATCTATGGACTTTACCTTAACCCCTGGATGACATCACGGGGTTAAGGAAAGGTGTTAGGAGGCTTCCTAAAGGAGTTAGTGAAAGGTGTTAGAAGGCTTCCTAGAGGAGTTAAGGAAAGGTGTTAGGAGGCTTCCTAAAGGAGTTGGTGAAAGGAGTTAGGAGGCTTCCTAAAGGAGTTGGTGAAAGGAGTTAGGAGGCTTCCTAAAGGAGTTAAGGAAAGGTGTTAGGAGGCTTCCTAAAGGAGTTGGTGAAAGGAGTTAGGAGGCTTCCTAAAGGAGTTAGTGAAAGGTGTTAGGAGGCTTCCTAAAGGAGTTAAGGAAAGGTGTTAGGAGACTTCCTAAAGGAGTTGGTGAAAGGTGATCACGGTGGTGTGGCAGTCGCACATTCACTTAGTGACGTCATAATAATGCGACGGCGGGTTCCTTTTAATGTTGTCGCCGCAAGGAATTATGAGGGAACATGAGCTGGTCTCCTTTGGTAAAGGAAGCATCAGTGGTTCCTAAGCTAAAGGAGGTTCTAAAGGATGCATCAGTGGTTCCTAGGCTAAAGGAGGTTCTAAAGGAAGCATCAGTGGTTCCTAGGCTAAAGGAGGTTCTAAAGGAAGCATCAGTGGTTCCTAGGCTAAAGGAGGTTCTAAAGAAAGCAACAAGCCTCCTTTCCTTTTGCTTATTGAGAATTTGGACAGTCCTTAGTCCAGAAGAAGAAGAAGAAGTAGAAGACGAAGAAGAAGAAGACATAACCTTCTCTGCCGCCTCACTTTGTTAGCAAAGGTAACAGACTGGTTCTAAATTGAAGCTTTGAAATGAAATTTTATGAAGTAAAACAATTTTTTTAGATGTATAGTTTTTGCATCGTTTCAGATATTTCACTGATTCTATCATGAAATCATGAAAAAAAAGCTCTAAGCGCTATAGAGGTTACTCTACACGTTACCCAACCATATCAACAACATGTCACACTCAACAGCCTCGTTTATATCATAGATTATGTAATTTAGCAACTCAATCCTCTTGAACACTGGAAATAAGCTTGTTAATCTCAGAACAATGAGATTTCTCTCCACAGTTCTTATCTTCTGCGTCTTTCTGGGCGCTGGGGTCGATATATGCGGTGAAAGGCTGGACACACCATCAGTGACAACGAGACAAGCAAACAGACGAGGAACAAGTCGATGGACGGTCACATTTCAACACAGAAATGAGGAAGACAGACACGTGGATGACCATCACTCAGCTCAGATCCACCTGGTCACAACGCGTTGGCCTGCTCTCACAGCTTCTGGCTGTTTCCTCCTTTTTTCTTTCCACAGTCCAGCAACACGCCTGTTAAGGTAATTAAAGACCCTGAAGGTGTGTGTGGTGGTTTGTCCTGTGATGGACCGGAGAATCCAGGGTGGGTCCTGCCTACCAACACAGTCAGCTGGGATTGGCTCCAGCAACCCCTGACCCTGAATGGAATAAAGCAGTGAAGGAGGAAGGAACCATCAATCCCGCATCATCTATTAACCCTCCTGAACTGTAGATCGCAATAGAAAAACAAATGGCTCTATGCTTTTTTCTTTTTTTAGTTACTTTCTTTCTGTCCTTTTCTTTCTTTCTTTCTTTCTTTCTTTCTTTCTTTCTTTCTTTCTTTCTTTCTTTCTTTCTTTATGTTGTCAAAATAAAAATACAAAATGCAGATAAAAACACAAATAATATATACAAAAATGATAAACCTATCTCTACACATAGATAGATAGATAGAGAGAGAGAGAGAGAGAGAGAGAGAGAGAGAGAGAGAGAGAGAGAGAGAGAGAGAGAGAGAGAGAGAGAGAGAGAGAGAGAGAGAGAGAGAGAGAGACAGACAGACAGACAGAGAGACAGACAGACAGACAGACAGACAGACAGACAGACAGACCCCGGGTACCCTTACATTTTATAAAAATACATTAATGAATACATTTAAATCCATGTACACACGCCTATCTATAAAAACATTTATATCCATATAACACAGATACAGTTGAACATGTCTGAAATGACGGAGTAGGAAGAAATAAAACTGAAGGTGTTTGTTTTTAATAGTTTAAATGTGTCTGGATGCTGAGTTATTTGAGGACAGGAGGTCCATCAGGGGCTGTCTGGACTGTGTGTGTGTGTGTGTGTGTGTGTGTGTGTGTGTGTGTGTGTGTGTGTGTGTGTGTGTGTGTGTGTGTGTGTGTGTGTGTGTGTGTGTGTGTGTGTGTGTGTGTGTGTGTGTGTGTGTTCTGCGTCGTGACTGTCTGCTCGATGAGCCTCCGAGATTCTCCGGAAACGAAGTCTCCACAAGGAGAAAGGAGGCTGCAACATCCGCGTGATCGTCCTGCCGGCGCGGGCCAATGGCGGCGCAGCACGCAACACTGAGGACACCGGCATCCCCTGCTGCGCGCGAGGCGGAGGGGGGCGGGGCCGGGGAAAGCTCGGTCACGCAGCGTGGGCGGCGGAGTGGACGGTAAAAAGGAGCCGCGGCGGCGGAGCGGCATCAGAGTCCGGAGCAGCAGCCGAGCAACCCTTCAGCACCGCGGACAGCGACTCTTCACCGATCCACTCGCCATGGTTCTCATCTGGACGCAGTTCGGCGTCAAAAACAAAAATGTCAACGTGAAATGCAAAGTGCGAGTGATGCACAGAGGAGACAGCTCCGGATCCTCGTCCTCAGCCGTGAGTTCACTGTTTACTCTGCTTTTACTCTGATTCTAGTCTCATTTCATTCCCCTTTTATTTTCTATATATTTCTATATATTTATAAATCTCAGCGTTTCACGCTCTTGGTTCGTTCTTATGCAAGACATATCGATCCTCTCAGTCTCAGCCAATCGCTGCACAGAATCTCAGTTGTTGAGAAGAATAGCTGGGGGTCTTTTTCTGTCAGTCTTTTTCTTATTTATTAATTTTTTTGCCCCTCCCTCATGAATTAAGCTTGTTTATCTGAATTTATTCCTCCTTATATTCTGTATTCAAGATCTTTTCCCTTTTCCTCTTTTTCTTTATTTTATTTTTTCCGTTTTTTTTCCTTGATTTTGTATATTTTTTTTGCCCCTTAAGACTTCCCCTGTCTGCTCACATTGACCTGTGCATGGCTGAGCAATCAGAATTTCTGCAACTCTAATTAGACTGAACGGAAGACGTCCAGTGCAGCTTTTCTGTTCTGTCTTCCAGAGATTGAATATTCGTCACTGACCTTTCAGAAATCTGTGCTTGGAACAAAAGTAGTCTAAAATGCTTGTCTGTGTTTCCTCCTGCAGGAAGGCATCAAGTCTGAGCCCGAGCCGCCCTGCCTGGCCATCAAGCCCACGGGCAAGGACTTCTACAAAGTCCTGGGCGTCTCCCCCGACTCCAACGAGGACGAGATCAAGAAGGCCTACAGGAAGATGGCGCTCAAGTTTCACCCGGACAAGAACAGCGACGTCGACGCCGAGGACAAGTTCAAGGAGATCGCCGAGGCCTACGAGATCCTGACCGACCCCAAGAAGAGGAGCATCTACGACCAGTTTGGAGAAGAAGGTGAGAGACAGAGAGAGGGTGTGTGTGTGTGTGGGGGGGGGGGGGGGGGGGGTGACATGGTGTGATTTACATTTCACTAATCACCATAGGCGTGTAGATGATGAGATGATTCATCTCATCAGCGAGGCTAAATGTCGACGCCTGGTGAGAGGGTTGTACTCAGGATGCATGACGGCTGTGAGGCCGATCCATTATTCAGCGACAAACGAGAAGCGTTTCCCCTTGAAACTGTGAATTCACTCTTGGCGCCTTCCGTTCACCAGGTCTTAAAAGTGGCATGTCGCTCGCTGGCCAAGGCAACGTCTTCCGCAACAACTTCCCCAGCGACCCCCACGCCACCTTCTCCTCCTTCTTCCACGGCTCCGACCACTTCGACATCTTCGGCAGCGACGCCGACGGCGAGGACGACCTCTTCAACCCCTTCAGGCGCTTCCCGTTCAGCCACGTGGGCGGCGGCGAGGGCGGCCTGCGGCGCGGCCAGCGGCGGCTGCAGGGCGACGCGGTGGTGCACGACCTGCCGGTCACCCTGGAGGAGGTCATGCACGGCTGCACCAAGCACGTGAAGGTGACTCGCAGCCGCCTGAACCCGGACGGCCGCAGCGTGCGCTCCGAGGACAAGGTGCTGAACGTGGTGGTGAAGAAGGGCTGGAAGGCGGGGACGAAGATCACCTTCCCCCGCGAGGGCGACGAGACGCCCGACAGCACGCCCGCCGACCTCACCTTCGTCCTGCGGGACCAGGAGCACGAGCAGTACAGGAGGGACGGCGCCAACATCGTCTACACCGCCAAGATCACGCTCAAAGAGGTGAGTCTCGCAAGCTGCAGGTTCCATTCCCCGTCTCTACACGGCGAAGTGTCCTTGAGCAAGACACTGAACCACAAACTGGAGCCTCCATTGCAGTGTGAATGATGAGAGTAGAATAGAACAGAGACACTTTATTGATCCCAGAGGGACACTCTTGAGTTCCCGGTGCCTAGCGGCGGGAATCGAACCAGCGCTGGTCACAAATGACAACTGACTGTGTAAAGCGCTGAAGCTGCTACACGCTGCAAATGATTTGGCACTTGCTTAGATTCAAAGCCTTATTTTGGTTTGGGTTTGTATAATAATAATAATAATAATAATAATAATAATAATAATAATAATAATAATAATAATAATAATAATAATAATAATAATAATGATGATGTGTATTTATTGTCCAAAAATGAAAAGGGAGAAGCAATGTGCTTATCCAGTCCTCCCCCTATTATATATTAATTATCAATCTAAATTAATAAAACATTCCATTTTCAGACATAATAGATCATTTGACTTGTTTTAGAAGTCATTTAGTCCTTGATTTTACTGTGGAAATTTAAATCTAGATTCAAAACTCCTATTTAAAGTAAAATTTACCTTGAGCGTCTCGTCTTTTATATAACCCCTGAAAAGACTGAAGAGCCTCAACAGAAATGCAGAAACAGAATCTTTGTGTTTCAGCTGGTTGTGGGTCTAAGAGCCTGACAAAGCCGAGGCTGCTGCAGCGGCGCGGCGTCACCTGGCCAGCCCCTGCAGAGCCGCCAGAGCTAAATTTAGCCTCGGCGCTGAGCCCAGCTGCCCCCACGAATCGCACTTCACTATCGCCTGCCTTCTCCATGTAGACAGACAGGCAGGCTCTGCCTGCCCCCGCTGCCGCCTGGCGCTCCGGCCGGCCCACGCTCCAATCAGCGGGGCAGCAGTCACACTGAGTGACATTTCAAAGAGCTCCTCCATCTTGCTTTGGCTCCTCCAGTCACTGAAACACTGAACTCCCACACGCCGGCGCTAAATGGAGCAGCGATTACAACATCTGTGGCGCCGGTTTTGTTGCGTAACACAGAACAAATGACTGCGCCTCCAGAAACACAGACACTCCATATTTATCGCTTATGCAACTTGACACATTTAAGACCAGAATGCTCCACATCCGCTCGTCTCCGTCGTCAGCGAGGCCTTACGCAACACCACCTAACGTCTTCCTTCCCCTGCAGGCGCTCTGCGGCTGCACCGTCAACGTCCCCACGCTGGACAGCCGCCTGATGCCTCTGCCCTGCAGCGACGTCATCAAGCCCGGCGCCGTGCGACGGCTGAGAGGCGAGGGCCTGCCGCACCCAAAGAGCCCGGCGCAGCGCGGCGACCTGGTGGTGGAGTTCCAGGTCCTCTTCCCCGACCGCATCCCGCCGCAGTCCCGCGAGATCATCAAGCACAGCCTGGCGCAGTGCTAGCCGCAGCGCAGACTCAGCCGTGCACGAAAAGCCCATGGTGCTAGTATCTCGACCAATCATGGCCTCCGATATGTTTGGAGGAGGCAACCGGCGCCGGAGTTCAGACGGTGTGACTCCCTGCGGACGTTCGCCTCGACGCACAACAGCCACGATGCCATAAGTTAACGGCGACGCAGAACCAACGAATAGTCTTCGGTATCTGACGGCGTCCGGCGACTCCACAGCCTGTTTCTATACTTGAATACTTGCCACAAAAAAAACTTCCGCAGGTATCGGCGTGCTACTTTAAGTCTGTATAGACTTCCTTGAACCGTTAAGGAAAACCACTTTATTATCCTTCTTGTGGTTATATGGTGTTCATATGACTGAGATCTTGCATTGATTTATTACAATAGCAAACTCCTGTGCAAAGATTTGCTTTGTGTGCAAATTTGCAGAAACTTTGTCTCTAACAGAGATTCATCCGTCAAATGTTCTATTGAATTATTTGAAATGTTTGTATATATTCTGCTGCTGGAGAGCATGAGACATGACTACATGAACCAATAAAAAAACTAATCTATTCCTGGTTTTAATGGAGTTTTTGAAATGGATCAATATATGAATTGATGGATGGATGGATGGATGGATGGATGGATGGATGGATGGATGGATGGTACACAGGAAGTGGTGAAGCTGCGTCGCCTCCACCATTAATATCGTTCTAATACATTAAGAGGTCAAAATGAGCAGCGAGGACAGAAAAGAGAACAATAATCAAATCAATATAATAACCAGCAAGTGAACCAGGTGAGTTCAATCATTTTAAACTCTGTACAAATTAATTAAAGTTTTCTGAGTTTCATAAAGTACACATAAAATAATGTTCATGGTTTCACATGTTTAATATTTGAAGGGTTAATTTTACTCTCCATTCATTCCGAGGAGCACAGAGGCTTTGTTCTTTCTTCCTTTCTCTAACAACCAATCAGCTTTCAGCAGCCTGCCTCATGGAGCACCGGGTCGACCCCTCCTCCTCACTGAGGTCAACGTTGCTGTCGACTCCTGGATCAGAGCTGCTCGGAGAAACTTCCTCAGTCACTTTGAAGCTGAGATTCCTGGCTGGGAGTTGGTAGGCTGAGTTCGGAGCTCTGAGACTCTGAGACGCTGAGACGCTGAGAGGCTGAGACGCTGAGACGCTGAGACTCTGAGACTCTGAGACGCTGAGAGGCTGAGACGCTGAGAGGCTGAGACTCTGAGACGCTGAGACTCTGAGACTCTGAGACGCTGAGAGGCTGAGACTCTGAGACTCTGAGACGCTGAGAGGCTGAGACTCTGAGACGCTTCCTGAATATGAGCACTGGACTTTCTGTGAAGTTTGCATTTTCTTCATGTGCCTTCATGGGTTCTTTCTACAGTCCAGAAACGTGTATTGGAGATACATTTGTTTCTCTAAATTGCCTGTATGAAGATGAGATGAGATGAGATGAGATTAGATTAGATGACTTTATTCATCCCACACGGGGAAATTCAGTCATCACAGTAGCTCAATATTGCACAAATGCTTAGAGACAGTCAGGATAGTTGCCCACAAGAGAATAGACTATGTATATATAAATAGATAATTAGATATTTATATATGCATATATATATATATATATATACACATAGAAATACTGGGGAAGAGTATGGAGGAAAATACTCACTCAAATTAATATTTACAATATCTAGTTTATTGTTCAGTTCCCGCTGATGAAAAAATGACGGCAGCAGGGAGGAATGAGCTGTAGTGGGTTTGAAGGAAAATGCTGCCTTTTATTTCCTGTTTTTATTCTATTCTATTCTATTCTATTTTAATGAAATCCAATAAAAACTGGTCATTGCAGTCTATAAAATCTCATAAATTCACCAGGAGTTTGCTGCCACCTCGTGGTGAAAAGTGCAACAGCAGCGCGGATGATCCCGCATCAACGAGCGACACCTGCTGAAGCGTAATTGATGTTTCTGTCTCCTCACAGACGTTTCTCCCCTAACGATACAGGGAGAGTCCAGACTGACGCACAGAGGTGCTCAGAGCAGCAGCATGTGCGGCTCTGACAAGGACGGCACCGAGCGGGCGGCGCGCTGATTGACCCTGCAGCTCACCTGTGCGCGCGGAGGCCGCGTAAAGACTCAGCTGGGAGCAGCGCTTCCCCCAACAATCCTCTGTGACCATGACCCTGATCAGAAATGAGTCAGATCGCGCCGTTAAGTCTGAGTGAAGGTCAAAGCGTGAGCAGCCTGACCGTGGTGGTCCTGCTGCTCGTGCCCTGCGTCGTCCTGCTGCTGCTGCTCAACTGTCTCTTCCTGGTCTGCAAGCTGCTCGTCCTGTCCAGGAAGCGCAGCAGGTCCCGGAGGGGGGTCGCGGAGGAGATGCTCCTGCGCTCCAGCCTGCACGCGGTGTCCGACTCGAGCTTCTCCCCGCTGCCCAGCCGGAGGGGAGACCGCGCGTCTCCACCGGAGCGCGTAATGACGCACCCAGTCACCTCGTCCAGGGCCTCGTCCCGGGAGGCGCACGGAGCAGGCCACAGGATGCGGCTCCTGACTCCAGATGGAGCCGCCGGGTTCCAGATGGCCCTGAGCACCATCAGAGCCACCGCGTCCTCCTCCTCCCGGGTCACACCGGGTCGAGACCCGCTCTCAGCTTTACGCAGAAGTGCGCCGCTTTTAACGCGATTCAGCGACTCGGAAGTCCGAGTGAACCTCGTACCGCCAAACTCTCCCACAGTGAGTCGGGGAAAATCACCTTTCCTGCGTTCAAAGTGTTTTTTTTTTTTTTTAAATTGCATGTTCTGATATTCACGTGTAGGCTTCACTGGTTCCTAAAGTGTGGAGCGCGGAGCTTTTTAGAGCCGCAGGAGAACTTCAGGGTGGAAGCAGCAGGAATCTGGAGGTGAGGGGAAAGAAACACGATTTCTTGAAATGATTCAACTTTTGAGAAGAAATCTGAAAAAAAGAAATGGATAGAGGTTCATCCTATATATTCTTTCGTAAAAGACATTTTGAAATCCGAGCATGGTGTAAGTCAGGAGTGTTAAACTCATTTCCTCTTGAGTGAGTTGGTAAAATAGTGCCTTAATAAGCTTTAGATTTAAAGCGGGGTGTCAAACCTCAGGCCTGTGAGCCAAAACTGCTGTTGTGCCAAAAACTGCTTCCTGCGCAGGGGAACGCGACTGCCTGGCCGCTGCTGGAGATGTCCGTTCTGTTCCAGCAGCTTTTATCAGGATTTACAGCCGTAATGTACAAATAAACCAAACTGTATGTGAATCAAGTGTTTCCTGTACACAAACAACTGGCATCAAATACTCTGTTGACGAAAGTCTGAGGCACAGAGACGTTGGACATTTCCCATCATTAAAATCAGCTTTATGTTGAGAAAGTAATTGTTTGGTTTTGTGAGAATATCAACACTTTCCTGTTGGAAACTCTGATTGTGGAATCAGTGAGTGTCGTCATTTGGATCCCAGCAGGAGGCGGATCACCTCCTTCATCAGAGCTACAGCATGCCGACAGACCTGAATCCAGAGGTTGCAGGGCTGCGGTTGGACTTCCTGGACCAGCCGTCACAGACGTCCTGCTCCGGCTCGTCTGCAGTCGGTCCGGGACTCGATGGCGACTTCGGAGCGAGTGCAGGTACTTCGTCTGCTTCTTCTCAAACGCGGCGATGGACAGAAATGAAAACGTCTCCAGTGTGGGACAAAGTGAGGAGCGTCGAGTTGTTTCATGTTGTCTTGTTCTGTCGTGCCGCCTCTCCTTTTAGACGTCTTGTCATGTGGAGGTGATTGCGCTGACACTGGCTTGATTTCCCAAAAACGAGTTTATTACAATAAAGAAGAGTATGGTCCCTTCTCTAGGTTCACGGTGCAACACGTCCCCATATATATAGAAATATACATGTCCTTCCATCGGCAGTAAGACCCCGCTTCTATAACTCAGCTCATCCTTGACCGCGTGCGAAGGCATCTCATTGGCCGACTCTCTCTCAAGTAACCCTTATCCTAACGTTCCTAAAACATCCAAACGTTTTTCCTCATCAGACGCAATAAAAAGCAGGACTTTTACGACTGACGGCAAGAATGACTGTCTTTCCTCCGTGTGTGTGTGTGTGTGTGTGTGTGTGTGTGTGTGTGTGTGTGTGTGTGTGTGTGTGTGTGTGTGTGTGTGTGTGTGTGTGTGTGTGTGTGTGTGTGTGTGTGTGTGTGTGTGTGTGTGTGTGTGTGTGTGTGTGTGTGTGTGTGTGTGTGTGTGTGTGTGTGTGTGTGTGTGTGTGTGTGTGTGTGTGTGTGTGTGTGTGTGTGTGTGTGTGTGTGTGTGTGTGTGTTGCAGGCGTGTCCCTTCGGATCCTGTCGGCGGACAGTGACGGCCACGCCCCCTCGGCTCTGGAGTGGGATTATTATGACCCGAGTTACGTCCGACAGAACAACGTCCCCAAACCGCAGCGCCACCGTCTGGTGCTGCACAGCAAGCACTACTGGGTCTGACCGCGGCTTTTAATGTTTTTAACTTGACAAGGTATTTGGACTGTTTTTTACTTTACGACTTATTTTATTGTCACACAATCGTCTTGACCACTTTCAACTTGATATTTTTTTTTTCCATGTTTAGAAACTCACTCGTCACCGAACTTGTTTAAATTGTCATGTTTACGTTGCACTCGTCACCACTTCCTGTACGACTTCCCATGTTTAGTCAAAATTATCTATCGTCACTATTATGTCTGTTTTTGTTTCACCTAAAAAGAAAAACGCAGTATTTCACTGTATAAAATGAGTTTCACTCGGATCAAAAGATATTTATATTTTAATAAAGGACCTCATGATTTTTCTCGTGAATATTTTCTTGGTAGTGATCATCTCTCAATCGAATTTTAGGATTTTGCAAAGGTTGCATGTTTGTTTCTCAAAGAGAAAATAGACACGTTGCTTGTAGGAGCCATTTTATGTTCATCCACTAGGGGGCGCTTGGGCAATGTGTGGAGGAACTAGAGCTCTCCCATGTCTTTTTCTGATATGCAAATTGGATAAGACACAACTTTATCATTCCAGTGAAATGTTGATTGGCAGATGCAAATAAGCTGCAGTTTAATTTGTGGGAAGTTGTAGAGTATTGATATTAATGTGAACATGCTTCAGACATGAACTGCAACATGGCAAAGATTTCGAGTTAAAAATATGAAAGGGGGAAAAGAGCATTTTCACTTTAAAAGCAGGAAAAACATGAGCTTGTTGGATTTGAATACAATAAATAAAAATGCAGATTACACCAATGTAGAAACCCTGACTAGGTTTCATCTTTCTAACGATCCATAATGGTAAAGACCCCCACCATTATTAGGTGTAACATTGATTTGCCTTTTCTTTACTCTCATATGCAAAGTTAATTTTGTCGAATGCGCCAGCCCGCAGTGAATGTGTTAAGTAATTTTCCACTGCTTGAGCAGCGTGACAAGTGAAATCTATTTACTGTTAGTTTATAAAAAAAAAAGAAAAGATGCCACAATCGACATTTCAAGGGTTTTTGTTTTAAGTGATTTATCTAAAATACTCTGCTTCTTTAACCATCTGAGGAAACCGTGTGTTTTGATTGGTTGGAAGTCTGAGCTGCTGATGGCCAAAGAGCTGTGCTTGAAAATGGAAACCTGATCATCGTTCAGTGAACCAGGTGGAACAAACAAGTGGTGCAACTGGTTTATGGTGGACGTTTGACTTTCTTGCAGAATGTTTACCCTCGTTGCTGCGCATCGAAATAAAGCGCTTTTAAGGAAGGATGAAACTGGCCTTTAACATGTGAGCAGCATTTCTTTCCCCAGCTCACTGATGTTTTTATGGTCTTCCTGCTCCACCTTCCACCGGCAGTAAACAAACTTGAAATCATTTCAAAAGAATTCAATGACTCTGTTGGAATATTTTATTCTCTGTACAGTAAAGATCAAGCGCCACTTGAATTATTATTTAAGTTCACAGAAAGTAACACGAAGAAGACTACTCGAAGCTGGACAGGAAAGTCAAGACGACCTGCTTGAGTTTGGCGTCCGAAGCCTCTGAGATTTTACCGTCGGCCCTGCGGAAGACAAATGAAGAGTTAATTTTATTTTGAAAGGACGTCTGGGACGTGGGGCTGGGAGGTTTGGAACGTGCCTGATGGCGGCCAGCAGTTCCTGGTGTTGGCTCAGGATGTGCTGGAGGAAAGCCTTCTCGAACTTGGTGATCTTGCTGGGCTCCATCTTGTCCAGGTGACCGCGCACGCCGGCGTAGATGACGGTGACCTGCTCCTCGATGGCCATCGGCGCTGCGGGACAGAGTGCAGGACGTGAGAAAAGACGGCACTGAGAGGGAGGAGCTGGACAGAGGCGGGGCTACTCACAGTACTGGCCCTGCTTGAGCAGCTCGGTCAGACGGACGCCGCGGTTCAGCAGCTGCTGCGTGGCGGCGTCCAGGTCGGAGCCGAACTGGGCGAAGGCGGCGACCTCGCGGTACTGAGCCAGCTCCAGCTTCATGGTCCCGGCCACCTGGCGGGGGAGGGAGCGCAGTGAGAACCATGAGGAGACAAGCCAGGCCGGTCGGAACTTTTCTTTTCAGAGATACTGGACAACCAGTCTGGACACGTGACGACTTGGCATGCGGCTGCAGTAGACAACATGGCGGCCTGCGCGGTGTCATGACTCCGGGGACTTGGTTATGGTGGAAACTACCATTATCCTCATCGGTTAGTTGGTTAGTAACTTTTTCTTTTTACCGTAAGCCAGGTCGTCTCGGACTCCGCCATTGGACTTGCAAAATATTTTAATCGTCTCGACCGAGTCCAACTCTGTTTTAAAACTTTTTTTTAATTGACACAAATCCCAGAACAGTCCAAGACTGTTTAAAGGATTTAAAAAAATGTTTTACATTTCACTGTATTTTGTGCAGAACGTTTCATCGGGAAACACTGCTTAGATCTTGATATATAAAATAAGTCCTTACATAGCAGATATGCTTTTGTTTAAAGAAATGTCTCGGTGAATAGTTTAATAAAGCAACATTGTTTTTGTTTATCTGCACACACAAGGTTGTCACATTTTCAACTCTGTTCATGGTGAGGATTGATGTCATCTAAGGAGGCTTTTCCACCAGAAAGAACCAGGTTCTAGTTCTGGTCCAGGGCCAAACTTGGCACCAGTTCTGTCTTTCCACCACCAAAGCCCCGGAATACCAGGGGTTAAACTGGTGCTACGCTGGCCCCACTTCGTTGCTGGGCCAGAGGGGGGCCAGAGAGGAGCCAGAGTGGAGCTTGACGCATCATCAGCTGGGGGCGGAGTTATCACTACCTACAAGGCGGAAGAGACGCTGAACCGGCTTTCTAAAATCGACAGCGAACACGGAGCGGTTCTAGAGAAAAAAATAATATAAGTTGTTCCCTGAAGTTAATAACACGAGGGAACAAGATAATTTAATCCAGGATCACAGAGCCGTGGCTCTCCAGAGCGGTGCACAGCTCCGTCGATATATATTCTAGAATCAGTTCTTTTCATGGTGACGTCATTGTGACTAACTCCACTTCCAGGTCTTGTACGGCGTTCTGACCGCAGGCTGAGGTCTGCATGAGGCAGCAGGGGGCGCTCCGCTATGAGACGCTCCACAGAACTTCTTTATAATGAAGCCAGACTTTTGGTTCATCAGGAACTACTAAACAAACTACAAACTACTGTAAATGAAAGTTGGAGTTTTTAGACCTATAATGAGCCTTTTAATGGCTTCATGTGAAAGAGAATTTTTAATCAGATGGTGACCCAACCTGCTTCATGGCTCTGGTCTGAGCAGCGGATCCCACACGAGACACCGACAGACCCACGTTAATGGCTGGACGGATTCCTTTGTAGAACAACTCCGTCTCCAGGAAGATCTGTGGGGAGAAAACGAGAATGACGGTCTGCTACGCCACACCGCTCCGGGCCGTGTCTGCTGCTCCGTCGCTCACCTGTCCGTCCGTGATGGAGATGACGTTGGTTGGAATGTAGGCCGACACGTCTCCGGCCTGCGTCTCGATGACGGGCAGCGCCGTGAGGGAGCCGCCTCCGAAGTTGTCGTTCATCTTGGCGGCTCTCTCCAGCAGACGGGAGTGCAGGTAGAAGACGTCTCCGGGGTACGCCTCGCGGCCGGGGGGGCGGCGCAGCAGTAGGGACATCTGACGGTAGGCGACGGCCTGGGGGAGGACCCACAGTTAGTAGACGAGACGCTGCTGGGCCAGTTTCCCCCGCGGGGAATCGTTCCCAGCCTCACCTGCTTGGACAGATCGTCGTAGATGATGAGGGCGTGCTTGCCGTTGTCCCTGAAATACTCGCCCATGGAGCAGCCGGAGTATGGAGCCAGGTACTGCAGCGGCGCGGCGTCGGAGGCCGTGGCAGACACCACGATGGTGTACTTCATGGCGTCGGCGTCCGTCAGCCTCTTGACCAGCTGCGCCACGGTGGACCTCTTCTGGCCGATGGCCACGTAGATGCAGTACAGCTTCTTCTTCTCGTCGGTGCCTTCGTTGAAGCGCTTCTGGTTGATGATGGTGTCGATGGCGATGGCGGTTTTGCTGCGGCGTGGGGGCAAAGACTCGGATTTAGCACACGGGCAGAGCCTGACATTCGGGTAATTAATGCGTCGGCGTTCAACAGCCACACACTGATGGATGCAGAAAGTGTCCGAAAACCAAAAGGCTGAAGGTAATCCCATACTGCAGCTGCTTTTATCACGATGTGAACCATCTCCCCCACTCACCCGGTCTGCCGGTCTCCGATGATGAGCTCGCGCTGCCCGCGGCCAATCGGCACCAGACTGTCCACGGCCTTGATGCCGGTCTGCATGGGCTCCCTGACGGAGATGCGGGGGATGATGCCGGGGGCCTTCAGGCCGACGCGGCGTCGCACCGTGGAGCCGAGCGGACCCTGAGCAGGAGGAAGGCAAACATGACCGCAAACTGCGGGTGAGCGTTTGAATCCAGTCGGAGGCTGAATTCCACGGAAATGTGCAAATATGGACATTTCAGATGCCGTTGGATTCAGAATAAACCAGTTCATGAGCCACATGCAGCCTCCTTTCTGCTGGGGTGGACCGGACCCGGGAAATACTGCCAGAAATGTAAACTTCAACAGTTTTTTTAATTGTTGTGGTGCAAAAAAAAACAACCATTTAGTATAGAAAATGACCATATTTCTCAACATAAATCCAATTTTAACAAAACATTCTGGTGCAAAATACAGTGAAAGTCCAGAAAAGTGGTTTCATGATGCAAGTTTGTACAAATCTTTACTATTTACTTGGTGGTTTTACCAGATCGGAGGCTCTGACGTTTCACACCCCTGATCTCAACTCAGGCTGCAGATGTTTAAAGGATCAGGAAATATATAATATATAGTATATATTGCGTACTTAGCACTATTGACACCAGTCTACCTATATTCATCATGTGTGCTATTTTCTTTATTTAGGTTCAAAAATTTTCATTTCTTTATTTTTTCATTCTTCTATCCTATAAAAACGGTAGTTTCAGTAAACAACATGCACTTAAAGCATTTTACTGCACATATATTAAGCTGGATAATTGTTGTGTGTGATAAATAAAGGGCTTGACTTAAAATAAATATCAGTTTAAATCTGGACTACTGTTAGTCTGATCTGCTGCCAGGCGATGACACAAAAGTCTGAAAGGGAAAACTAACTTGTTTTTACCCCTCAAGTAACTTAAACACCATCAACACATCAAGCCAACGCTCCCCAGGAGTTCCGGCTCTTCCAGCAGTTTGTCTTCCTCACTTCTGTCCTTTGGATTTTCGGACCAGGAAAAAGTGGAAAGTAGAGAAAAAGCAATGTTTCTGGACCCTGGCGATCAAACAGCCCCCTGCAGGACATACTGAGAGCTCGAAGATCACATTTAGAATACCTTCCCATCAATGGCGTTTCCCAGAGCGTCGACGACGCGGCCCAGCAGCTCTATGCCCACGGGCACGTCCACGATGGCGCCGGTTCTCTTCACGACGTCGCCCTCTTTGATCAGCTTGTCGTTACCGAACACCACGACGCCGACGTTATCGGGCTCCAGGTTCAGAGACATACCCTGGAGGGGGAAACGTTTAAATCTACTGTGAACAGAACCAACCAGACAACTTCACATGACAATTACTGCTGCACCTCTCTCTCTCTTTTTTATTCCTCTCTTTCAGACTCTTGCTCTTTGCTGCTCTGTTAGTGATGCACTATTATTTTTTTTTTTTACAGAGTGTCCACAGGTCGTTTGAGTCAGTTACGCATGCACACTCTCACATGGAAGCAAACGCCATGTCATTTACGCACGCACATCCGGTATTCTTTTCAAAGTACAAGCTCAGTTAGGAGAAGATTGTTTTGAAAATGCGTTTTGACTTTTATTTTGAAGTTGTGTCTGGAATGTTGTTGGTAAATAAGGTCGAGTATGAAGAACTTATTCAGTTGTGGATCTCGGGTCGGAGCGCGGGAGCCCGCACCCCGTCTCGGACGTTTAGTTCACACCTCGGAAACCAGAGCGCAAAAAAAGAAAAAAGAAACCGAAGCGCTGTTTTACGCGCTTTCGATTGTCCAAAACATCCCCGGTCATTCGCCACGCTCCCACGTCTACAAGAACCTGAGTGAATGAAAGTCAGAAAGAGCAGCAGCCGGCCGACGCCCCCCCACAGAGAGACCGACGACTCCTCGGTGCAGATTACAACTGTGACGCTACGCAGCCACGTAAAAAATCAAAGGTACCGGTACCGGCTGAGCCCGGTATAGTTTAAAAGTTTTAAAGGTGTCAGTACCGCGATATCAATACAGTACCGGTATACCGAACAACCCTACAGGAGAACATGGACTGGGAGTCATGACACCACACAGGAAACTACGGTATGTTGTGATTGTCTCTACTGAGCATGTGCAGAAACAGCAGCAGCATTTCAGAAAAGTTCCATTTTTCGTGTTTCCACAGAGACGAAACATGTTCAAAAAGTTCCACCCTCAGAGCCAGGGCTGAACCATTTTGGAAAATGATCCAATTGCGATTTTTTTCCTCAGTATTGCGATTTAATATGCGGTTATTTTTTCAAGGTCCTCTTCTCATTTATTTTTCAACAAACACAAGCAATAAATCAATGTGTATTATAATAAACAATATCAGATTTATTCTACATAAATTGTTATTTCTTATAGGCCAGGCTTATGTTAAGATAAAGTCAAATGAAGCATGTATTAATATGAAAGACAGTTTATTTATCTTCGACTTCAATTACAGTAGTAAACTTACTAAATACTGTGTTATTATTATTGTTGACTTTAAATGAGGCTGTAATAAACTCCTCTCTACAGTAAAGTATGAAATGTAAATTATGGTTAGTATCAGGTCAGAAAAGGAAGCAGTACAAAGTATTTTTGTTCCATGTGGACAATGAGGGGGTCTGCGTGATGTCATATCATAATAAACTAGTTCTATCTTTAAAAGCTCAGAATGACTTTATTAATCCCATAATTATTAATTCTTTAGCAAGGCAGCACCAACAGCAGTGCTTCCAGCTCCAACAACACAAATGATTGGGACTATTTTCAGGGAGTTTAGCGTGGAGTAGGACGCAGCTTCACAGAGGTGTGAATCGTCTGCTCCAGCGGAGGAGCTGCTGTTCATTGTTTAGATGTCAGTGCTGTTCTCCTCGGAGAGATGGAGTTTTAAAACGCTGACGTCTGGCTGCAGAGCGCCGCCTCGCTGGACTACGGCTTTGCTAACATCCACGTTGACGCGTTGCTTTGCTAACATTGCACGTTGCTGTGTTGCTTTGTGGTGTTTTGAGTGTAAAATCCAAACAGCAACATGTTGCCATGAAAAGTTGGATAGCACAGTGCTACTTCCCTAGCCTGCTCGCTGGCTGCAAACTGTGGACTGGATTTCCTGACTCATTCCTCCTGGTCTCATTGAGACCCGCCTCCCTTCAGGAAATCCAGTCCACAGTTTGCAGCCAGCGAGCAGAGCAGCAGCAGGGAAACACTGTGGAGTCATTTCAGTAACAGTGAAGCAGACGAGGATCATGGATCAGAAATCTCTGCAGGTTGGATCGGAAATTTCTGATCCGTGAATTATGTTGATATCGGAACCCGATCCCGGATCGGATCCGTCCCTAATAACAAGGCCATTGTGCAACAGGCTCACTTGACTTCCCTCCCTGCTGCTCTGTTCCGCTCACTCACGACGTATATGTGGGCGCAGGACGAGATCACGTGACCAGATCACGTGAGCAGTCAAATCGAGCCCTTGTGAGTAGAAAATCCCATTTTATCATAAAGCGATATTATCACAAATGCAATTAATCGTTCAGCCCTACTCAGAGCCCTTTAAATAATATTGTGTGTTCCTCCTTTTCCATGGAGACAGAATCTCAGTGTTTCAGAAAGGTCTCTGGTCGGGAACCGAAAACACAACCTGAGTTTTCAGTTGCCACCTAAACGTTAGGAACTCAAGAGAAAACTGAGCTTCAGGGCAAAACGTTCCAAGTTTCGAGGTTTCCACACATACCTTCAAACCCGAGGAGAACTCCACCATCTCCTCAGCCTGCACGTTCCTCAGCCCGTACACTCTGGCGATACCATCGCCGATGGACAGCACGCGGCCGGTCTCCTCCAGCTCCGCGCTGGTGTCGGCCCCCATGATCTTCTCCTCCAGGATGGACGACACCTCGGCCGTGCCTGTGACGTTTGCGGAGCGTTACTCCACGTGGACACCAACACACACCAGGTATGAACTGATCACCTGTTATGAAACGATGCGAGTCGATACGTCCTCGGAGAGCTGACCTGTTTTCTGCAGCCATGGACGAGCGGTGTGCAGATTCTGGGCTCCTACACAAGCTGCGGCAACATTTTTGGAGACCTGCCACCCAAAGGGACAGACAAAGCGAGGAGTTTACTCAAGTCCATGCAGTACATAGTTCTATATTTTACAATGACTCCCAACATTAGGATGCTGTATTTCTGAAAGCATATCTCTACACTGAAACTTAATCCATCAGTGTGCAATTATTTAAAGAGCTCCAGGTCATGCAGCTTGCAAACACTTAAAACAAGTGAATTGTGTCATTTTAATGTGCAATTCAAAGCAATGCAACACAAATACTGACAGTGGTCGAAGGAGATAAAGCTGACCTTCAATGCTACATTATTTAGCTCTGCCAGGTACACTGACAACTCTTTAACAGTGCCGAATGTGGAAATAAAATGAATCATTTAATCAACATTAATGACCTAATAGGCTATGTTACTCTGTAAAAATCTGACACTGACAGCAATCAGTAGCGCTCAGAGGCCCCGTGTTTCCGATTAACTGGTTCCCGTGTTAACTGGTGACCAACTTCTTGTAGCGTCCGTTGTTCCTGCTATTAACAGCAGGTGAACACCATATAACCGCATTGACAATAACGTTTTAAAGTGTCGTACATTTGTGAGTCTTACAACATTTGTCGTTACAAACAGCAACGACGGACGCTAAAGGAAGTCGATCACCAGTTAACAGGGGAGCCAGTTAATCCGAAACACCGGTGAAGGGCCCGGTGTCCTCTGCGTGCAACAAGGCGCTTTCCTGCGAATAAATCTCATTTTACCCGTCCTGGTCATAAAAACTGAGCACATAGATACGCTAGAGGTGCTTACAAATCCAGCTCTTCTGGGTATGGTGCGGGCCAGAGCCGCGGCGACGCGAACAGACAGCATGTCGGTGCGGAGAGGAGTCTGTGCTGCTCCCGGAAAGGAAAGAGAAGGACGTCGGGCCGGCGGCGCGCGCCAGAAACGTCACTGCGACCCGGAAGTGAGTGATATATCTGCTCTATCTTCCATAGACAGAGTAGACGCCTCATGGACTGGGCAGCGACAGGTCAACAGCGCCGCCATCTTGGACCGGTGGTGGTGGCGGCAGGGGTGAATGAACATCGACGATGGAAAGAGGTACTCCTATTCTCTAAGAGTCTCAGTAGAATTTTAAGTTGAATTTTAAACCGATTCCCAAACTGTTTGATTTTTTTTTTAAAACGTCATACATGTAGCTACTTTGTTTAGTGTGTGTTAATGTGCAGTACACACTTTGTTTAGTGAGTGTTAATGTGCAGTACACACTTTGTTTAGTGTGCATTAATGTACAGTACACGCTTTGTTTAGTGTGTTAATGTGCAGTACACGCTTTGTTTTGTGTGTGTTAATGTGCAGTACACACTTTGTTTAGTGTGTTAATGTGCAGTACACACTTAGTTTAGTGTGTTAATGTGCAGTACACGCTTTGTTTCGTGTGCGTTAATGTACAGTATTAACGGATCAATATGGGGGTGGATGCATCGTGCTTTGGGGTTGTGTTGCAGCCAGTGGGACAGGAAGCATTGCTCAGGTTGAGGGAAGAATGGATTCCATTAATTACCAGCAAATATCACAGCATCTGTAAAAAAGCTGAAGCTGAAAAGAGGCTGGATTCTACAACAGGATAATGATCCTAAACATACTTCAAAATCCACCATGGACTACCTCAAGAAACACAAGCTGAAGGTTTTGGAATGGCTTTCACAGTCTCCAGACTTAAACATCATTGAAAATCTGTCTCTTAAAAGAGCTGTGCAAGATGACCCAAGAATATTCCAGAACTGGAAGCCTTTTGCAAGGAAGAATGGGGGAACATCCCAAATGATTGAATCCGGAGACTTGTAGTTGGCTATAAAAAGTATTTACAAGCTGTGATATCTGCCAGAGGAGGTGTTACTAAGTACTGAAGCTACTGATGCTGTAGGGTGCCCCGACTTTTGCACATGCCAAAGTGATGTTTTTTTTTGGGTTTTTTTACCAGTTCACTGGTGGACAGAAATACACAACAATAAGTTTATATTCACAAAATTCAAACAATAGTAATGTTCCATCTTACCTGTGAAAAGTAATCCCCCGAGCCCTGCTCTCTACAGAAATACTCCTCACGGTGCTCTGGGGTCTTGGATTCTCTGCTGCTGCAGTTTGTGTTTACGGACTTGATGACCAGGCCAAGATGGGTGGGCCAGGATGGCCGAATTGTCCCTCCTGTCTCCTTCTCTATCCACTTCTCCTTCACCCCAGAAGTGTTTTGTGTGGCGGCCATGATAAGGACTGTCTGAATTCTCAATAAGCAAAGGAAAGGAGGCTCGTTGCTTCCTTTAGAACCTCCTTTAGCCTAGGAAACAGTGATGCTTCCTTTAGAACCTCTTTTAACCTAGGAACCACTGATGCTTCATTTAGAACCTCCTTTAGCCTAGGAAACACTGATGCTTCCTTTAGAACCTCCTTTAGCCTAGGAACCACTGATGCTTCTTTTAGAACCTCCTTTAGCCTAGGAAACACTGATGCTTCCTTTAGAACCTCTTTTAGCCTAGGAAACACTGATGCTTCCTTTGGAACCTCCTTTAGCCTAGGAAACACTGATGCTTCCTTTAGAACCTCCCTTAGCCTAGGAACCACTGATGCTTCCTTTAGAACCTCCTTTAGCCTAGGAACCACTGATGCTTCCTTTTGTTGGGCTGAAGATTCCATTGAACTCCTCCAGAAGTTTCTCCCCCAGAGGAGAAACACCAGGGACAATGAACAGGCCATAAAACAGCAGGGAAGAAGCCAAAGACCCCAGGACGTCTCCAACCCCCCAGGTTGGCAACCAATGGTAATGGTCGAACCCGACCCGAACACCACAGGGGTCCAAAATTCAATCTTGGTGAAGCTTTTCCTACCAACTCTCTCTGCTTCTCAATCCGACCACCGAGAGAGACACACGTCTCTGCTACCTCGGGACGGTAAAGAGAGCACCAAGTTGGCCCCCAGAACCAACGTCAGCCCGCTGGACGAGCAGGACACAGTTTGGACTACTTCCTCTATTTTCCTTTTTTGGGGATTCTGGAGACTCGAGCCAGCGTCTCCTCTCCTCCTCTCAGCTGCACTGCTGCACCTGAAGCCAGGCCTCTGAATTCAGGATGCTGAATTCAGACCCGTGAACAACCAGTTACCGCAGCCTCACAGAACCACACAGCACCACGGACGGTGCTGTCCAGCACCAAACCACGGACAGTAAGAGCTTTTGTCTGGGCAGAGATTGTTAGATTAGCGTGAAGCTAACATGCAATGTGTTTCAATGTGCCGCTGATGAAGCCCTCGTGGCTCATATGTTTGTGTACGCGCGTTCATGCGCACCAACCAAGTCCGGGACTCGGGTTTTCCACCTCAGAACCAGAGGTCAAAGAGAGCTCCAGGCCCACTAGGAGCTCTGTGTGGAGGAACCAGCGTTCAGAACCGAACCTCGCCAATATTCTCTGTCTCCCCCCTCTCTTATTCCCCCCCCTTTTCTCACTAACCCAGGTCTGTGCGGCCCTGCGCCCCTGTTATCTGATCAGATAAGCTCACAGACACACACAGCTACATGTAGCAACCAACTGCTATCTGTTGCTGCAAGACCACCTCTGCCTTGATCACCAGAGTTCTAACTGCATGTCCCGACATCCACTTAGAACTCCGGCGCTCAGAACCGTCCCAACGGAACCGCCCGTTCGTTACGCCCTCGGTAGACGACCTCGCTCCAAGCCTGGGAGGACTGGGAGGCTGCTTTACAGCATCTCACACACACACACACACACACACACACACACACACACACACACACACACACACACACACACACACACACACACACACACACACACACACACACCTACACACTGTACATAGTGTTTGCTGTTTAATACATTAGAGCTCCGTGTTAGATGACGTTTGATACTTAAGTGTGTTGATTTATGGAATGATTTCTGAATTATTTATGAATTAATACATTTTGTTAATAAACGCCTGTTAGCTGAATTGAACTAATTGTTATATTTTACGCAGAAATATTAACTAACTTAAATAAACCTTTTACAAACGAGACTGATATTTTGGTATTAGCTATTTCCAGTTTATCTGGTGGTGCCCCAATTTATTATTAATACATAAATAACAAATGTATGCAAATTAAAAAATTTGCATTAATAAATTATTTTTGATAATCTATTAACTTTTAAGTAATTACTCGATTACTTTAGGAGTTGTTAATGAGTAAATGACCATTTACTTCATTAATAATTTCAATTTTTCATAAATTACTTCCAGTGATTTATTACTTTCAGTCATGTATTACTTACAGTAATTTAATGCTAATAACCAACCATAAATCCCAACACTTTAGAACCTCTTTTAGCCTAGGAACCACTGATGTTTCCTTTAGAACCTCCTTTAATAGTGGCTCCAGCCCGTTATACAGTCAGTTGTTTTATTGAAGAATGGCAACTTGCTTTTGGGTGGAACTGATATGACGTTTTGTCTTTTGGGTATGTTTCTGAGTTGTCATGTGTTTTTTTTTTTTCTGATAGTTTGGCGCAGAAATCAGCCTTACAATAAAGGCAGAATGCCCGTATATCGTCTCCAATAAACGGCTTCAAGCAGCCTTTAAATTCTGTGTTTGATTCCCACTCCTTTCTGTATTTTTGAGAGTAGTTTGATTGAGACATGATGAGCTGGCAGATGTCACAGAGAGACACACAGGGACTGAGACTGTGCGTCAAAGGCAGTAATGTATTGGATCTGTTTCAGTGTGATTGAAAATCACACTGAAATTAAATTGATGCTCAAAATATATTGACTTGCCACTCAGTGAAGCAGCGGCGGCCTTGCTCAGTGTGGACACAGTGTGGTGAGGGTCTCCTCTGGTCTGACTGCAGGAGGAAGGGAGGGACAGTCACACTGACCGTAGGCCTGTCAATGCTTCAGGAGGGGGGAGGGACAGTCACACTGACCGTAGGCCTGTCAATGCTTCAGGAGGGGGGAGGGGCTCACAGCAGGACCCGCTGCTCGTTGACCACAGTGACTGCAGGAACCATACCTGCTTTCACCTCAGAGTAGCCAAACAGACTAGAAAGTCGCCAATAACACCAGAGAAAGTCGCTAGATTTGTCGCTAGTCGCTTTTCACAAAAAAAGTCAGCAACAGGACCTGAAAAGTCGACAGATTTAGCCAGAAAGTCGCCATGTTGGTAACAGTGCGCATACCTGGCCCCTCCATCCTGCTGCCTCATCCCGCTCTACGGGATGCATTCACTGACTCCCCCAAAAGTCGGAATTAAGAATATCAAGAACATCCAGAACACTTAACAACATGAACACCACACGAACTGCTAAAATATGCCTTTTCTACATCTAAAAAGACCGCTGCCACCATCTCCTTATTTACATGAGCTTTCCTGATGTCCTCCTCTAAACACAAGACTGGATCCATCACACTTTGTCCCCTCCTAAACCCACTCTGATAGGAGGCCACCAGAACCGCCTTTCCAACACATGCATCAGTCTCTCATTGACCATTCTCTCCATCACCTTGCAGATACTGGATGTTTGTGCAATGGGTCGGTAGTTTGCTGGTGTACTGGCCTGATTCCCCGGTTTTCTTATTGGGATTATTATTGCTTCCTAACAACTCTCTGGTAAATTCCCTTCCTCCCACACTTTATTAAATAATCTCAACAACTTCTTCTGTCCCTCCTCACCTAGATGATTTAACATTGAGTAACACACCCCGTCTTTCCCTGTTGCTGATCTCTTCGATTTCCAGAGAGCCATATTTAACTCCTCCATATTAAAGGAAATATTATACTCCTCCTCATCATTCCTCTTCCTCAGGAAAGCACCTTGGTTTCCTTCCTTGGTCTCCTCCCTACCTCTCCTCACCTCCTCAGACAATTTATGTGAACTATGTATTGAGACGAATGTTTTGACCATGACCTCAGCTTGTTCCTTATCAGTTACTGCATCCTCTTCTCCTTCACTCAGCACCGGATAGTTCCACTCCCTCCTTTCTCCCCCCATCATTCCGAGTATCTCTCCTACCTGTGTGGTACTACCAATTGTTTTGTCTATCTTATTACTCTCCTCACTACTGCTTGAGCCTGTTTGTATTGAATCATTGCCTGGAAGCTGTGCGTTCTTTTTACTATCTTAAATGCTTTATTCCTGTTCTTCACTGCATCTTTACACCTATCATCCCACCAAGGTACTAACTTCCTTCCTCTTCATTACTCTCACCATGTCCACTTAACTGTAATCTTTTACATGGATTATAATAATTAATTACAAACACCTTCTTATTATTCCCCCACGCTTCTATAACAATATATGCATGCTCTGTCCCAACACCTAACACCCTGTAAGGTATCCCTTGTTTAACATAGGTGACCCTCCACCCCCACCCCCACGCCTCTCTTCTGTCCCTTCTAGTAGACACATAACCAAAAATCACAACATCTAAATTAGGCTTCAGCCACGTCTCCTGTATACATATAATGTCAGGTTTCTCCATCCTTGCAGCTATGAACTGTTTATATTCTGAACCATTTGCAATCAAGCTCCTTGCATTCCCGTGCAGAATCAGCATTATTACTATTTTCATCCACATACGTTCTCCTGGCTTCCTGCCTGTCTACTTCCTTCAGCTCATCTCTCACTTCCTCCCACTTCAAGCCTTCCGTGCCTCGGTGCTGTACTGCCGCTATCACTATAGCCTGAATCCTTTCCCTTTTTGATTTAATACCCCTTTGCTACCCCTGCAATAAAAGTCACCAGCTTCTTATCTTCCCATGCCTTCCTTTTTTCTACTCTTTCATTGGCTTCTATTTGCTCTTTGTTATACTCACTACTTTTATTTAGCTTTTCCTGCACTACAATCCTTACTGCCTCAGTGTATAAAACCTTTTGTTTCCTTTTCACCTGCTGTACCTGCCCCTCCCTTTTCATCACCTCACAGGCGTAGGCGGCGCTATGGTTCCCTCCAGAATTACAGCACTTCTCCCTTACACCTTCTTCACATTCTCCATATCCCTGCTCCCCACCACAGCGCACACACCTTGGCTTTGGTAGGAACTCTCTCACCCTGTGCCTCATAAATCCATAGTACAGCTCCTCTGGGAGAGAGTTCCCTTCAAACTCGGTGAGAACAGTCTCAGTTTCTTTCTTCGCTATTCCCCTCTTCAACCTTTTTGAGCTTATAACTGATTTATTCCTCGCCTTTAATCCCTCTACCAGTTTTTTAAAATCAAAACTCAGGGGTATTCTATATATCACTCCCTTGATTCCATCTTTCTGCTCTCCTCCCTTCACCTCTTTCACCACTTTTGCCCTTCCTGCATTCAGCAGCCCCTTGGTCTTCCTCACCTGCTCTTCACTAACTCAGCCAGCCAGCAGGTTTCTATCCGCAGTTCTCCAGCATACTTCACCTCTCCAATCTGCTCTCTCAGTATTTTTGTCAGTTTCAACGGGTCCATTTTCTTTACACCTCCCTCTCCCTCGTATCCAACCACCACATTCTTCACGTAATCCTTCCATCCCCGCTCTCTCTCACTCTCACTACAAGTTCCCACGCTGTCACCTCCCACCTCCCCACCTGTACTATCTTACTCTTCCTCCTTTTTCTCCTCCTTTCCCCCCGACTCTTTCCCGCTGGCCTCCACTCCATCACTGTGTCTCTCACTGTCCATTTCTCCAGCCTCGCCAGAGATTGTTTGGACCGGAGTAATAACCACCGTTCCAGACCTTACAGGCCGTCGGTCAGTGAGGGCAGATCAGCCGTACCCTCACCTCCTCCTCCCTACTTCCTATCTGCTTTCCTACTATAGGTGCTTTCCCTTGAGATTTACTGACACAAAATCATAAATCAAAACTCTCACAACTTGCCGATCTTTCTGCTTTCACACCCACCTCCTGCTCCAGCCACACACTCCCCTCTACTGTGCTGATAATAGAGCGTTTTAATAAATAACAAAAGTACTTTCGCAAATGGAATGTATGTATGTATGTATTTGTTTATTTATTTATTTGTATGTATGTTACCAAATTTTTGCAAAAACTACTCACTCGAATTGCATGCAATCTTCATGGATGATTTGTAAAGGACCAATCCAATTAGAGTTTTGGGATGTTAACGACTAACCGCTTCTGAATAAATCCCCAATACTGTGAAAAAATGTCCCATTCAAGGGGTGCATCCTAATAGTCCCTCCTATCTCCTTTCCTATCCACAAGGTGTTAGTAGGCTTCCTAAAGGAGTTAAGGAAAGGTGTTAGGAGGCTTCCTAAAGGAGTTAGGAAAGGTGTTAGTAGGCTTCCTAAAGGAATTAGTGAAAGGTGATCATGGTAGTGTGGCAGTCAGACAGCACTTTCACTTAGTGACGTCATAATAATGCGACGGCGGCTGAAGTTAGTGACGTCTGCCATGGTGGGGAAAGAACTACAAGTTTCTGAAAATGACTACAAAAAGGTCATTTGGGTTCAAAAAAATTGCAACAAAAAGAACTCACCAAATGCAAAAGGTATGTGACCGCCTGTGTCAGAACTGTCTGACATTAAATTCTGACAAAACAGTCGCAATGGATTTTACAAATAGAGGCAAATGCATAAATTAACCAAATATCTTTATTGATGGCAAAAAAAATGTAAATGTAAATGAATTCACCTACTTAGTGTAACCCTGGACCCAACCTTGACTTTCAAAAATCATGTGAAAAACTCAGAAACACTTTCAAATTTAGCTTGTCCGACTTTAGAAACATACGGGGTCTCTTACTACTGAGGCGTCCCTCTTGTACCTAAACTCTATGATCTTGTCACGTTTTATTTTTCGTATATCCAGTTGGTCACAGGGCTGTAAAACGGCTCTGGGGCCTCTTGAATCATTATAGAAATATGAGCTCAAGATCCATGATTAAATATCCAGTTGCTATCACCATTGTCAAATACTAAGTATGGAATTCTGAATTTTAACAACCTAATATTTCACAATAATGTTTGCCTACTTTTTTAAATTATTTATAGCGCCACTGCACCTCTGAGAAAATCTACAAGTTTATGCACTGACAAAATGGCTCGAACTGCTCGATCTACTTCTAGAGAAGAATGCAGCATCCCAAAATGTAAAACTGCTTTTGCTAAATCTGCCTTCTCTATAATGGCAATGGCCAAAAGAGATTATTACATGTACTACATTCAAAGCATTTACACATTGAACTAAAAAATGGCTTCTGGAAAATCAAACTTGCGCTCATGATGGGTGACGATGTCATGAGGGAGCGGCCGTTCACCTGAAGAAAGGACTGAGGAAAAAATTTATAATGTTTCAAACTTATTTAAATTAAATTTATGTTAATGATTATGTTAAAATGTTTAAACCCATGTTCACATCTTCTACATTTAAAATCAGTTTTTTGTTTTTTGTACTGGAACATCAACCTGCCCAGGGACGACAGGTGGCAATTAGCATTCCTGCTCTGACCTGGTACAATGCCTCTTTCCTCTTGGTCAATGTTAAACTGTTCACTGTCCCTGTCCAAATAAAAACCATACCATACCATACCAAGTATCCATACTTACATAAAATGGAGGATCTGAGAGATAGGAGGTGAACCAGTTAAGTGCTACCAGGGTTTGAAGTCTATTTTACAAAATGTGGTGATCTACTGTATCAAAGGAACGCTAAGATCCAGCAGCACCAGGACGGAATGCTTCTGAGCGTCCATGTTAGCCCTGATGTCATTAACAATCTTTACTAGGGCTGTCTCTGTCCTGTGGTTCATCCTAAAGCACACTGATTTCTCTCTAACATATCATTTTATTGGAAAATCATTTAATTGGATTAAAAACTGTTTTTCCAAAACTTTCATTAAAAAAGGTCAGATGGATACTGGTGGTTAATTATCAAGAGTGCTGGGGTCTGAATGACTTTTCTTCAGAAGAAGCTTCACCACTGCTGTGTTACAGGCAGCAGGGCAAACTCCGTCTGTAGAGAGGAATTCATGATGTGAAGGAGCTCAAACTCAAAGAACCCAGAGTGTTTTGAAAAACGCTGTGGGAATCGGGTTTTAAAGGTTGTGGTTAATTTGGGAGAAAACTGGACCAACTGTCTCGGTGTCCACAAGGACAAAACTGTCCCGTGTCTCCTCAGGTAGAAAACTGGACCAACTGTCTCGGTGTCCACATGGACAAAACTGTTCTGCACACCCCTTTATGTGTCAACACTGACCTTTCTCAATCATCATTAAGAGAAAAAAATTCTTATTTTCAGGATTCACAGGTAGTGTGGAAAGAAATTGAGTATCTCAGTAGCAGAAGTATTCAATATGTACAAGAGTGCATGTGGCACGTGAACTACACAATCGTGTGCAAGTACAATTGGTGAGGATTTATCAATCCTAGTGGCAACAGCAGCCACTGATCTCAAAGATCTAAGCATGCCGAGGACCACTGGGGAGATATGAAGAGTAATAAGTGAGGGGACGGCATGTGCTCCATGTTTCTGCACCACCTGTACCAACACCCTCCTTTTCATGCACGTGAAGATGGAACGGCTGATGATAGCCCGGCAAGCCAAGCACTGGAGCTGAAATCAACGCTTGCTGGAGTTTGTGAAAGACTTCCTGCATTTCAGCAGTCCACTGCACCTCTTTGGGAGCAGCATCCAGAGGAGCAGCTCTCAAGACAGAAGCCATCCAGCTGCAGGTACCTCAGTGAACATAATATAAAGATGTTTCAGTCAGTACATCGGTCTTAAGATTTTCCACATCGGTCCCACCCAGACCCAGCCGGAGCCCGATCCAATGTCAGCTTGGGATGCGTCCCCGGCACATTAGGGCCGCCAGAGGACACAGGATGTCCAACCCCCGCGCACCCCGAGTCCAACACAAGACTGGCTCGCCCCACGGGGACGCCCTGTGGCGGTGCCGCAAGCCCCACTGTGCCGGCGAGCCGCCCATGGCGCTGCGATCCATCTCAAAGCCCGCCCCCCTCTGTGGAACCCATCCGCCCCTGCCCCCGCCCTCCACCCCCCCAGGACCCAGGAACACAGCAGTCCTATTACTGTGTCCCGGTCAGGGAGAGAGCTGGTCACCATTCCTTACTTTTTAATATGCCTCCCCATCCCTGACGAGCAACATCCCCAATCCTGTGACTTGGTGTTAACCAAGGTGCTGTGTGGGGCATTAAAACTGGGTGTGTGGATGGGCAAGGGGGGGTCCCAGCAGAGGGCGGCAGGGCACCACTGCTCTGCAGCCTTCCTCACCGGAAACCCCTCCCTGTTTCGTCTGAATCCTTCACCCCAGTTGTGGGTGTATCAGAATCAGAATCAGAATCAGAATCCCTTTATTGTCATTGTTCCTCGGAGGCACAATGAAATTAAAAATAGCAGCTCTCATAAACAGTGTAAGCAACAGAAAGTGCAAAGATAATTGGTGCAAATGCCATAAAAACAACAACAAAAATCTATCCAACTGCAAAAATAAAATAGAATAGTGTAGACATAAACACTTTAAGAAACTGTACTGTCCCCAGGGGGTATTTACAGGACAGGAGGGATAAACCAGCAGTTCAGGGTTTGTTGGGGTTTTGAGGCGTTCAGGACAACAAGAGTTCTTGGGTAGAAACTGTTTTTAGTCTGTTTGTTTTTGTCTTTATTGCCTCCCTGATGGCACAAGTTCAAAGAGGTGATGACCGGGGTGTGAGGAGTCCCTGAGGACGCTGTGAGCTCTCCTGAGGCAGCAGGTGTTGTGGATGTCTTCCAGGGATGGGACAGGGCAGCCAATCAGTCTCTGGGCCGTGGTGATGAAAATGTCAAACAAACAATTTTCTTTCTTGCTCTATCTAGAAATTAAAAAATAGGATAAGTGTTGTTTGTCAAAATTATAGGGAATACCACACTACCAAAAAGGACACACTTGAAACGTACTAAATTTGGGAAACTCTCAGTAACACACAGAACATAACCATGTGCAGTCATCGCGGCTTTTATATACATTAGTACCAAGGTTTTTTTTTTGAAGTGCATCTCTCATGAATGCCTTTGTTCCAAACACAATTTCTCAACATTAATTTTACCAAATATTGAGGGATATTGACTGTAAGTATGTATGCAGGCTAGAAAATGCCCAAAACCCAAACATCATAATAATGCTTATATATTACATATCCAATGGATTTCTGAACTTTATTGTAAAAATTACACATTTCCATAGAGTTTTAGGTGGAAAAAAAGCTCATTGTACAGTGTTACGATCCCATCCAGATAAGACCGATTTACGCCATTTTTGCTGCATTGAGGTAAAAACGCAATATTTCACAGATGCCCCAAAATGTTAATATTGCATATCTTTTCAAGTTTTTCCATTTCAACATGGAAGCTGCTTACATTCCTATAGGGTTTTGTGAAAAAAGCCCAAATTTGACTTGGAACATGTGAATTAATTAGGTCGGAATTTTACCAAATTTTGCCACGTTCAGAAAAAAATATAAAAAATGTAAAATACCATAACAAGCCAAAATCAGAGAATGCCATGGGTTTCTCACATTTTTTGTGTTATTCAGGTGTGTCTTTAATGTTGTAAATAGAAAACACGATAATATAATCTACATCATGGGAGATATGTAATATGACATAATTTTCCAAAAATGTAAATATTGCAAAAATTCACGTTTTTTGGCAATATGCCAAGTTTCTTTGAAATTTCACAATATATTTGAAATTCATTCTTTCTTATAATATGGAGTCCACACATCACTACAATGACCATTCTTTCAATATGGATGTGATTTAAAGGCATGTTTTTCAAGACAGGAAAAGATTTTAGAGCCAAAACGCTGAGTTTTTGGGTCGGATCGGCCTCATGATCAGCTCTTCTTCAACAGCTTCTCACAGAAAGACAATTTAAGACAGGACACGTCTGTCTGCAGTTTGCATGGTTTAGGAGTTGGGCCGTGTGCCAAGTTTGAAGATAATCGGAGATGGCCATCGGGACTGCCCACCTGATTCTCTCTGAGACAGCCAGTTAAAACTGATTTCAAGCTTTAAACTCACCATTTCATGGCAATTTTTGCACAGTAGCTGAAACATTTACATCACTCTCCTACCATTTTTAAACCTCCAGACTCCATGAACACATGAATAGATCTGAAACAGTTACCCTTCGACTTCTGAGTGTTAATTGGGTCAAATTATCCAAACTGTATGAAATTTCAGATCTAGCAGAACTTCTGGTGAGCACTCAGGGGCAGCGAGGCCTAACCCAGCACTGCTGCACTGTCAAAAAAGATTTTTCTTTTTTGTTTATAATTAAAAAGTGATTCTGAAATCTGTGTCTGGAATCAATTAGGCTGCTTGTTCAATATGCAACTTTATCCAGAAAACGACTGGTTATAGTTTGTGGAGGTCAAATCTCCTACGCCCTCTAAACGCATCACAGCAGTAACTGCATCGCTAACCTCTGATGGAAGCTGGACGCTGCTGGTATAAATGTTGAGTGACAGGATCATCAGCCAATCAGATTGAGATGTTATTGACAGAACGCCCCAGGGCAAGCAGAGTTTCTAGTGCTGGTCTGGGTGACGTCATTGAAATGAGCTTCACTGATTGGCCCATGAGCAGGTGGTGATGACACACTGTTATTATCTGATGTTCTGGAGGTGATGGCGCCGAATTTAACATCCAGATCAGGTGATACGATGGTGGACCTGCTTCTGGAGCCTTTTTCAAGGAGCTCGTTTGAAGAAGAAATGGAAACTGTGAGTAGAAGAAGACTGAAGGCTTTGAGCAGCATTTTACTGTGGAAACTACCGACACTACGACTGGGTGGCAGCGAGCTGCAGCACAATAAGCTGTTCTGCTGGTCATGGTGACTCTTCAGTACAGCTCCAGAAGCTGTTCTGCTGCTCATGTTGACTCTTCAGTACAGCTCCAGAAGCTGTTCTGCTGCTCATGTTGACTCTTCAGTCCACCTCCAGAAGCTGTTCTGCTGGTCACGTTGACTCTTCACTACAAGCTCCAGAAGCTGTTCTGCTGACGATGTTGACACTTCACTAAAGCTCCAGAAGCTGTTCTGCTAGTCATATTGACTCTTCAGTACAGCTCCAGAAGCTGTTCTGCTGACCATGTTGACTCTTCACTAAAGCTCCAGAAGCTGTTCTGCTGGTCATATTGACTCTTCAGTACAGCTCCAGAAGCTGTTCTGCTGGTCATATTGACTCTTCAGTACAAGCCCCAGAAGCTGTTCTGCTGACCATGTTGACTCTTCAGTAAAAGCTCCAGAAGCTGTTCTGCTGGTCATATTGACTCTTCGGTCCAGCTCCAGAACATGGAATAGCAGTGGTTTTAGCAGCCCATAATTTATGGAAGCCCATTTCCGCCATTAGAAAAATAAGAAAAGAAAACTTAAGTTAAAAAAAAAAAAAAAAGAATCCCATGGTAAGTCGTAATTATGAAATAATAAGTCAAAATTATGAAATAATAAGTCATAATTATGAGATGGTAAGTCAAAATTATGAGATACCATCTGCGCATGCGCACCATTATACTGTGACATTCTGTCTTGTTGTGAGCTGCCAGAGAGCCTCGTGGTCATTAAGTCCTGAATCAGGTAAGTTTCACTTTCCATATGGCATTTCTAATTGTGGCAGCTACTGTTACCACTATAGCATCCTGTGTTGTTATATTTCCCATTGATAATGTAGTAATTGAGATATCCCCACTCCAGTTTGGTAAAGTTATCGAAAATATAGGAAATATATAGGAACTTAGCGTTGGGCTGAGTATATGATGGAGGCATCGACTGTTTTGGAAACGCCAATAAAGCCAATAAATTGATAAATTGATATACTGTATCCAAACGACAAGCTGCACATTGGATATTGCTCTGAACATGTCTAAAACCAGGTTCCCGGTCCTCACCAGAGCAGACTTTGAATTAGTTAAAGTTCCACTACAGTAATAACATTCAATAACTTCACTATAATGTAGACCAAACAAGCTCTGCTTATCTATCAGAGTGGTCCTGCTGATCAAGCCACAACACTTATTTTGACAAAAACACGTTTCAATAATTTTAAGGAAACGTTTTAAGACCACCTTCTTACAAGGTTTCAGTGTTCATTGATTAATATAAACCAGAATGTTTAAAAGTCCGAATCTGTGAATAACGTGCCAACTTTACCAAACTCTCTCCACTTTAAATATTGAATTTATACTCAAATCAGAGGGTTGCTGTAGAAAAGGAGATTATTTAAGGTTATGTTTGAGCTTTCATGTTTTTCAACTGGTGCAAGAGTCTTTTAAACTGGACCAGATGGACCTTAGTGACTATTTAAAGTCACGACATGCGCCTGAGGAAGATTTCCAGCGAAAGGAATGGGAGAAGTTACTTAATATAGGATGTGTTTTATTAATTTCATGAAGCATATCCACACTTTTTCTTAAAGTGTGGATATGCTTCATGAAAACATATTTCTGATTAAAGGTTAATTGTTGTAACTTAATACAGTTGGATGAAGAATTCATGAAATATTTCTTTATTTTCGATTGATTCTAGTGTTAAATGCCTCATGACGGACGACCAGCTAAAGGAGTATCTGCCATCCTATGGCGATCCACTGGCTGTTTCTGGACACTGCAGACGAAAGGAAAGAGAACTTAGCAGTCGCGAGTCACAAAGACTCTCCAGAAACAAAAGTGATGAAGTGTAAGAGAAGCAGCACCAGAGACATCCAAAAAATGCTCAGAAGAATCATAGAAAAATTGAGATTGGATGGATGCACTACAGAGAGGAGGGATTTATGCAGGTACGCTCCAAAAAAAGGTGGAGGAACCAGAAAAGTGAGTGTCCCAAAAAGACATTAAAAAGCAGCGCAGGACTGAACAAGCTGTGCAGTTATTTTTTCCAGATGGATAAACTACAGTAGGGATTGTCACTGATTCTGACTTTGATTGAACTGATTTTCAGGAGCATTCATTAGATGATAGTACCACAGTTGGGGAACTGTATGACAAGACTCCGCTGCCTCTCTTGCGTTTCTATTTAACAACCAGAAAACAAAGACATCACCAGTGGCACACATCAGGAAGCGGGTACTAGTGCTGCAAGTGCACGACCAAGTGAAAACACAAATGACGGCTCTGATATCGATCACCATTCTCCAGACGCTGCTGACGCTGCTGCAACGAACACTGTGGAGATAAATTCTTCAGATGTCATCGACATTGAAAGCAGCACAGTGTTTGCTAATCCACCTGGTGAAGGTCTCGCTGTCATCAGGTGGATTAGCTGATGACAGCAGCTAATCTGTCATCAGCATCTGCAGCATCCGACAGGTGTGTCAGATGCCGCACATCTGACACACCTGGGTTACCAGATCATGGGGCATTACTTCATGTGGATTCTTTAGATAATAGTGATGTTGTAACGTTCCACACACAAAGGATTTCCGACATGGAGTACTCCAGGGTTGATGATACCATGCCTCTCTCTGAGGAGCTGGCGTTTGAACCATTTCTGCCTCCTGCAGTGGAAACGTTGCAGGAACAAGCCAATCAGACGGAAAGAGTTAAGAAAATGATTGTTCTTCATCGTGGACAAATTCTCAGAGAACTTGTTCAAGTGTTTTCTGAGGAAAGTATCCTCGAGAATGACGTTTCCTTTCGACTTATCCTTCCTGATGGAAAGCTTGAAAAGGCTGGACGATGGAGGAGTTTTAAGGGATGCGTTGTCAGAAGTTTGGAAGGACTTCTGTGAGCAATGCACTATGGGAAATGGCTTCAAAGTGCCATGGCTGCGTCATGGTTTTGGTAAAAATGAATGGGAAAGCGTGGGCAGAATAATTACATTTGGCTGGCAGAAAGAGAAGTACCCTCCAGTAAAACTTCTGGAGCAGGCAGTCTGGGCTCTTTGGGGAGTGATTTTGTGGACATCTTTGTCAAGTATGTGTCAGAGTCTGAGCGAATGATCTTTGAGTCTTGCAGATCAGATTTTGACAGTGTTGATCAAGAAGAATTGTTGGAAATCATGGATCTTCACGACTGCCTGAGGCTTCCAACAGCAGATAACATTGACCAAATTCTGAAGGAGCTTGTTCACCAAAAACTGATTCAGGAACAGTGGAGCAACACACTGGCACCTGTGACATCAGAGCACAAAGGGATTGTCGCTGTCTATGAAGAACTTCAGCCAACTTCAGGAAACATCATGAGATCGATTACATACCCCAGCTCCCCGAATGCTCTGGAGAAACAAATAGTCAAGTATGTAAATGCATATCTCAGGGAATCAGAGACCCAGCACCTCTCCTCTTTCCTCACATTTTACACAGGATCAGACTTGTTCACAGGAAGGAGCATCAGTGTCAGCTCCTGGCAGGTGGAGGGATTTCAGAGACGTCCTGTCGCTCATACATGTGGCTGTTACATGGAGCTGTCTGCGTTATGACAACTATCCAGACTTTCGACATGAACTGAACAAAGACTTAGAGAGCAATGTGTGGGTGATGGACATAGTCTAGGCTACAATCAATTCAACAAATCTGAAACTAATCCAAGCCCATTACTTTTTTTTCTCTTTTAATGTTCAAGCAGCATCAACATGTGTTCAGGTGCTTTTTGTTTACCGTTTTGGCACTTACCTGTCAACCATATGCTGTTCATTATTCAATGATTGTTTAACTGTTTGAATAAAAAAATGTGTGGATTTTGCATTTAACACAACGAGAACTGACAGCTGCAATTATGTATGAAGCTTTATTTTTTTCCTGGAACAATACAGAAAAGAAAACGCTGAACAATTTGGAGAGGTGAGTGTGACAGGGAGGCTACACTTCAAAGTTCTACCTCAAGTTCAGTCTTAATCAGCTGCCTCAGTTTGATATACGGCTCAACTGTTTCAAACACATCATTTGTTAATGTCAGATTATAGTCTGACATGAGGTCCACATGGAACACATCTTCATCACATGGGAAGTTCTTAGACTCACACTCTTCAAGGCAGGCGTGAACTTTCTCCAGATCCACACGATGCAAACACTGTCTTCCTCCGTCCAGGTGAGGGACTGCATGCAGTACGGAGGGACGGCCAGGAGGACTTGACGGACTCTGGTTGTTCCAAGTCAACACAACCTCATTGAGTTCTTCCTATGAGAAAATAATAGAGCAGTTTTTTTCTTAAACTTTTGGATGTAAAGGACACTGGCACAAGCTGCACCGTGAATACATCTGCTAAGCTTCAAATACATCTCCCTCCCGTCGGATAAACCTTTTTGTTTGCTCATGTTTTGTTGTTTGTTTTCCTTTACATGTTGTTTAATTGTTCATTGGGTCATTACTAATAATACCAAAGTAGTAATACATTCTGCCTCTTATAGAAAGAATTGTAGCAAAAATCATGTTTTGCTTGAGAACCCCTGAAATCCTACTGAGAACCCCTGAAATCCTATTAAGAACCCCTGAAATCCTACTGAGAACCCCTGAAATCCCACTGAGACCCCCTTGGGAGTACCTGGATCCTGATTTGAAAAAAACGTGTTTAACAATATTTGGGAATATTATTTGGTAATTTCTTCCTCAGTCAAGTAGTTCTTACCCAAGGTTTGTTTAATATGACAGGTTGGCAAAAAAGTGACTAAATGAGTAAATATCTTCACTGATTCAAACTTTTGGGATCAGAAGGTTTAGAACAAAATGTTGAATTACAAACCATGTCTCATTGTGTCAGGATCCGGTGGGTCCGGTCCTGGCAGTTATATGTTTTATGTTTTGTGTTCTGTTTGTTTTGGTGAGTGTTGTCTTTCTGTTCTGAGCGTGGTGTTCCTTCCTCCCCCTCGCATTGTGACAGCAGAACAGGCGCAGCCGTGGGGGAGGATAACTCGTTCCACCTGTGGCTCATCAGCGGCTCCGCCCTTAAAAGCCTGGAGCTGCCAGTGGTCGTTGCCAGTCCGTACTCCGGTGAGAATAGTCGTCTGTGCCAGCTCTCTCTTCAGAGTTTTGTCCCCTGGTGATGATCCCATGAGCTCCCAACAGTTCCGGTTTTCCTGTGCACTCCCTGACCTCGCCATCCTCTCCCATCCGGCACTGTGGAGAAGCTTCTCTGCAGTCGTTGTCTGGGAGCTGAAGGATCCCCCTTGTTTTATAAACTTTTGAGTTTTTTCACCTCTCTAACAAACGTGGTCTCGTGTGTTCTGCATCTTGGGTCTGCCCTCCCGGAACCATGACACATTGTACTGACTTTAGCAAGGTAGGCAATGAGTGATGATGTCATTTTTCACCTGTTACAGCCAATGGCCACTTTTTTGCTGTGTATTTGTGTCACTCTTACTTCACACATCAGCGGTCTACAGGGGATTGTAATACATCACTGTTCAGAAAAATTAGGGTTTGGATCATTTGGGGGAATTCTTTTGATCAGCAGGCAGGAAAATGTCATGACTTCACACTCAAAGACAGACAAGATATGAAACTTATTGCGAATAAAAAGTCTCCAAAAATGCAAAAATCATATTTTCCTAACTTCGATAGTGTGTCCAGTGGGACGCTACTGAGAAGAATATCACTAGACCAACTTACAGGAACTTGGGGGGGTTGAATGTAACAGCCAATCAAAAAGATCCTTCAGTTTATTACATAGGACAACACTACAATAATGCTTATATTTAGTAGAGTCAAAGCAACTATGAATACCATAACGTGCATCACTGTTGTTTTCTGTGTATAATTTCAATTTCAATTTGCAAAGATGTTCAGGCAAAAATGTTTTAACTTGTGACTTTCTACAACCTTCTCTATCTCATAAGTCATTGAGCCGACCTGTATTACTTGAAGAAAGCAAACTGGATCAAGGACTTGTCCATGAGATTATCAGAGAAGTGTCCATCTTCTTTCAGCTTATCAAACGGTTCGATCCAGAACTGGACACACTCACTGCGCAGTATCAGCCACCATCGTTCGATCCACTGATTTCCTGTGCTTGGACCAAAGGTTACAGTCTCTTTCAGCTTGGTTCTCAGAAAAATGTAAGAACCGCTGCATTTGAGCCATGTGACCATTTTCTGTCCCTAAATCAAGTCTGAGTCTGGCAGGGCAGCCACCAGCGTCGAGAACAGCCTCCATGAAACAGCCAGCGATCGTCTTTGGGTCATTGTTTGTTTTGTTAGCTTCAAGCCATATCATCTTTCATGAAAACCCATCAATACACCCACTGATCGCGATTCCAAACGGCTTCAGCTTGTCGTATTAATGTGCCAAACATAGATTGAACCACAGCTGTGGTACACACGCCTTCGTAGTCTATTTCTTGACCTCGGATCGACACCTTCACCATCCAGTAACCGTAGCAACATCCTTACTGTCTCTCTGTCAGTTACAATTACGTGGAACCAGCATTTTTGATGCATCCATCTGTAACCATGGGACTGACCAGAGGTTTCCAGTTGCTGTTCAATGAAGGTTGCCTTCACCTACATCGGGTTTATTTTTCCTACGCCAAAGCCGCTTCTTGCTTAAAATCCTCCCCAGGGTGGGTTTGCTTCATACAATCCCATGTGAATTAGCAAGCAAATCAAGTATTTCATTTGTTGTGAAGCCCTGTTTAAAGTAGTCCTCAATATACTGACAATCCATTCTTGTGTCCAACTGAAGAGCAGAGCTCACACCAACAAAGACCTGCTACTTTTCACTCGTGCAAGATTATCTAATAGTCTCAACTTATTATCTCATAATCATGACTTACTATCTCATAATTTTGACTTACTATCTCATAATTTTGACTTACTATCTCATAATTATGACTTACTATGTCATAATTTCAACTTACTATGTCATAATTTCAACTTACTATCTCATAATTAGGACTTACGATCTCATAATTTAGACATACTATCTCATAATTTCCACTTACTATCTCATAATTATGAATTAGTATCTCAGAATTTTGACTATCTCATAATTATGGCTTACTATCTCATAATGTCGACTTACTATCTCATAATTATGACTTAGTATCTCATATTTATGACATACCATTATTTTTTTAACTCAAGTGTAAGTTCTTCTTTTCTTTTCTTTTTTTTAACGGGCGGAAATGGGCTTCCATAATAATTGTTGTTTGTGACAAATAAAGGACTTGACTTGACTGTTGTGTTTCCCATCCTGCAGTATCGCCTCCTGACCGGCGGGGGCGCTCCCCAGTAAAGACCGGACCGGAAGTGGTGCCTGTAGCTTTGTGAACGACATTTTAAACGCAGCTAACGGCTAACTGCTAAAAGGCTAGAGGAGCTGCGAACGGACTGCGCAAAAAAAAAAAAAAAAAAACAACCTTCCAGTTCTCAACAAGTATCACTCTTTCAGCGGCGCCTAGTTTATGCACCGCACGCCAGAAAGCGCTCAAATCACCGAAGATGTGGAAAAGTCGGTCGCTGGGAGAGGAAAAGCGCCAGTAACGCCGCGGTAAGGGGATATTTTTTTTTTTTTAAATGCTAAGTTAGGTGTCATCTCGTTAGCCGCTAGCCGCTGATATTAAACCTCCACCGGACAGATTCCAGCTTCCTTTTAAAGCTTCCACTCGCGCAGCTGTTCTGCAACCGGGGTGTTATATTTTAAAACCCTGACCGGTCTTTCTTCTGGCTGAAGTTGACGGGGTGTGAGGTTATAGCCAAGGCTTCGCTCCACTACGCAGCTGAAACAGTGAGTTAGCCTCGGGTAGCAGCGGACAGTTAAAGTCATTGATGGAAACATTTCCAAGAAATTCATTAATTCTTCATTAATACTCGGGAAATGCTTCTGTGGGTTGAGTAAAAATACAACAGGTGGATTGTTCCTGAAGAAAGTCTGTCCTTCTCGTGCACTTAAATAATTTGCTGCTATTTGTGAGTGAACAGCATTTGTGCAGCACTTTAAAATGGTACAATTTGTTCTCGATGTGCTTTTTTATGAAGCAGCAATTTTTATGTCTCTGAAAATTAACATTGCATTTGCTATGGAATTTCGAACATGTTATTTGGCGTTTACATTCACCAGTGTTTATTAGACGTCCCGGTGTTTTCACGATGAATAAATACATGCACACATCTCATAGTCTTTGTAAATTTGCACCATAGTCCGGTTAACACAACGTTTCAAGTGTAAAAAAAATTGTTGTTGTGTTTTAGTTTCAGAAAAGTGTCATGTTTACATGGGGAAAAAATGCTGAAAACGATGCAGATGGCATGCCAGGCTATGAGGTGGCTGTCGGTCATTTTCATAATAAAACCCCACACTCGTACCCATAGAGAACACCACACTTTAAACATTAACAATGGGAGAACACAGACATTCTAGTGGACAAGCGAACAAGTTGGATTGTTATTACAGTGACTGTCAAAATAAAAGTACCAAGTCTAGGAGAAAATGGACTGGGAGTCATGACACTGGAGGAAAATTTGTCTCTACTGGCATGTGCACAGCAATTGGTTACCACTGCCGTTGTGCACATGACCAGTAGCAGCGTTTCAGAAGAGTCGGTAGTGTTTTTCAAAACATTCTACCTTGGAAGCCGTTTTCACAAGTTGCATTTTCAGTGGTTACTCGCACTGTCGTCGTGGAAAGGGACAAAACACTACTAAAGTTTTCCATTTTCACTTCAACATTGTCGTCGCATTCAACAGTTCTGCACGAAATAAACCAAATAGAAAGTCTTACTCTTTGCAGTCAGATGGCAGCATGAAAAACGATCCCTGTGCACACAGAAATGTTACGCCTGCAGTTTGCATGTCACGCCACTAGTTGCTGTTGATTTTTTGGATTACGACCTCCCACACATGCACACAGAACAGTACGACGTAAATATTCAAGTTTTATTCGTCATGAAAAGGCTAGGGATGGGGCCCATTCAATCCAGTATCGGGTTCCGATACCAACGTAATTCATATTTCTGAAATTCCCGGTCCAACCTGTAGAGATTTCTGATCCATGAAGCCTCGTCTGGTTCACTGTTACTGAAATGACTCCAGTGTTTCCCTGCTGCTGCTCTGCTCGCTGGCTGCAAACTGTGGACTGGATTTCCTGAAGGGAGGCGGGTCTCAATGAGACCTGGAGGAATGAGTCAGGAAATCCAGTCCACAGTTTGCAGTAGGGTTGTTCGGTATACCGGTACTTTATTGATATCGCGAAAGCGCGGAAAACTTCGGTTTCTTTTTTCTTTTTTGCGCTCTGGTTTCCGAGGTGTGAACTAAATGTCCGAGACGGGGTGGGGGCTCCCGTGTTCCGACCCGAGATCCGCAACTGAATAAGTGCTTCATACTCGACCTTATTTACCAACCACATTCCAGACACAACTTCAAACTAAAAGTCAAAACAACGTATTTTCAAAACAATCTTCTCCCAACCGAGCTTGTACTTTGAAAAGAATACCGGATGTGCATGCGTAAATGACATGGCGTTTGCTTCCATGTGAGAGTGTGCATGCGTAACTGACTCATCCGACCTGTGGAAACTCGTAAAAAAACATGGAGTGCATCACTAACAGAGCAGCAAAGAGCAAGAGTCTGAAAGAGAGAATAAAAGACAGAAAGAGAAGGGAAAGAATGGCTGTGGCTACATCCACAAGGCAGCAACTGTGTTCTCTTTTTATTTGGAAAAGTATCGAAATACATGGTGGTATCGATACCAAAATGTTGGTATTGTGACAACACTAGTTTGCAGCCAGCAAGCAGGCTAGGGAAGTAGCACTGTGCTATCCAACTTTTCATGACAACATGTTGCTGTTTGGACGGATTTTACACTCAAAACACCACAAAGCAACACATCAACATGCAATGTTTGCAAAGCTGTAATACAGCGAGGCGACGCACTGCCGCCAGACGTCACTGTTTTAAAATGCCAGCTCTCCAAGGAGAACACTACTGACTGCGGCATCAAAACAATGTAAAGCAGCTCCTCCGACAGGTGACTCACACCTTCGTGAAGCTGCGTCCTACTCCACGCTAAACTCCCTGAAAATAGTCCCGATGGTTGGAGCTGCGTTGGAGCTGGAAACATTGTGTTGGTGCTGCCTTGCTAAAGAATTTGTACTGCTTCCTTTTCTAACCTCAAGGTGCCTTTTGAGAGAATACAAGTATACATTAGTACATGTCATACTTTACTGTAGAGAGGAGCTTATTACAGCCTCATATAAAATCATCAATGATAATATTAAAGCCAACAGAGCTCTGGTATCGGAATAGAATTGGTATCGGTAAATATTCACATTCAAGTATCGGTATCAGATCGGAAGTGAAAAAATGTAGATCAATGCTCCCCTAGAACAGGCCCCTCTATGCTAAATATGCAGACTGGTACGTGAGTCTTCTGTTAATCTTCTGCTTTCATTATGTATGTAATGGGGTACATCTGGGGGCAGTACAGTTCATGTGCGCCCAACAACAGGAACAAAACGAACAGAAATGATTGAGCTGTTGGAGAAGAGACTTTGTGGATGTGTGCATGGATACAAGCACATGGGTGATGTTGCCTCACTTGTGCGTCGGGACAAAGAAGCTGTAAGGACCGTTGATCTTCTATTACACTGCCCTCGACTGGAGTCGGCATACAAGACTCGAGAGAGTATGAAGGCACTTGACAATGTTTGAAATGTGTGTGCATATAGGGATAATCACTCAGTATTTGCCAGATTTAAAAATATGTGCAGAACTATGCTATGACTGCAGTTTGCATGTGCAGTACCCAGCCTTCCAGAACCGTTTTCCTTGTTTACATGGACTCAAAAAGCAGAGGGGTTTGAAAATGTTGCTTCCTGCAAGCCTTAGTCAAAAACTATACTTGTTGTGACTCCTGGTTCTGAACAGTTTATGCTTGTATGCACTCATGTAAACAGCCTCAAATAGCAAGTAGAGCACTGAGAATTCAGGGAACCTTGGGCTACATTTTCTCAACTTTTTCAAGTGAAAATGCAAAACCTTCGTAGTGTTTTGGGTTCCGTTCACACAACCGTGCTCATAGCCACTGAAATGCAACGTTTCGTAAACTGCTTCCAAGGTAGAAACGGAGGAAAACGCAACTTCTCGGAATTGCTGCCATAACAATGTCTGTGTACTTCATTAATGTTAATATTTCTTAATATTAATATGCATAGTCATCTTATTTGTTTTGCAATATTCTTTTAAAAATCTTGTGATTGTCTGCTGTTCGTTTTCCAGCTTCACCTTCTCCCAGTTTGGATCCGTAACATTCTGCATTTCCTCCTGCAGGTGAGAACCTGTCCAGGCACATTGGTCCATGACTGTTGGACCTTTGGGCTCTGGGCTCAACTAGCATGAAGATGGCTGATTCAGAGAAGGCAGAAGAATTCCTCGATGCTGAATGCCCCCAAGAGTGCCTTGACGAAGCACAATCAGCCACTGCCTCCGCCCACGAGGAGCAGGATGAGCACCTGAAGACTGAGACCACCACCAGTACCAGCTCCCCCCCGAGGGAAAAGGAGGGGGACAGCCCTCTGGGGACGGAGGGCGAGCAGAGCCTCCTTTCCATGCCATGCTTGATGAAGGAGCTCCGCCGGGACTCCCAGGAGTCTCAGCCCACGTCCACGGGAAGCGACAAGCCCGCGTCCGGTCATGTCTACGAGAGTGACTCTTCCAACCCCTGCATGCTCTCCCCTTCGTCCAGTGGCCACTTGGCCGACTCGGACACGCTATCCTCCGGGGAAGAAGGCGCCGCTCCTCCCGGAAGAGAAGAGGACAGCATGGAGGCCGCTAACGATCCCGGGCAGGTGGCGGGGACACAGACGTCCGCTGCGGCCTCGGGGGGCAGGAAGTCCCGGCGGTCCCGCTCGGAGAGCGAGATGCCCCCCAACGCAAAGGCCGCGAAGAAGAACCGCAGCCAACCCGCCACGGTGGTCGCTGCGGGGGCGCAAGAAAAACAAACCAACGGCAAACTGGGGAAGGTGAAAGGCCACCGGAGCCAGAAACACAAGGAGCGCATGCGTCTTCTGAGGCAGAAGCGCGAGGCAGCAGCACGGAAGAAGTACAACCTGCTGCAGGACAGCAGTACGAGTGACAGCGAGCTGACGTGCGACTCCAGCACCAGCTCGTCCGACGACGACGACGACGACACTTCAGGAGGTAGCAAGACAATCAAGACAGATATTCCAGGTAATGTCCAATGTTTTCGCCACACCAGTACTTCCATGGGAAACCATAGCAACCACACAGCTGTCACATGTAAAGATCTGTGTTTTAATATGAAGAGGCAGGCCTTCAGTGTGTGATAGGCAATACAACAGGCTGCCTGCATGACTTTAAACTAAGATAAGAAAATGTAATTGAACTTCAGAATATTCATAATAACCAAATAATCCACGGCCTGTTTGGTTTGTTGATTCTGTCAATCTTTTCTTTGTAGCTCCTTTTCTCATTCATCATCTGTATCCATTCATCATGTCATTAGATCTGTGCAGCGGCTCTGCTCGGTCACACATCATGAGATGTCACATTGTTGAAACTCTGTCTCTTCATCTGCATGCTGGTTCTGTCTCGTTCACATTCCTCAACTCATGGAGTCATGAAACGTTCTAACCTGTAGTGGGAGCAGGGTGTATTTATATCCTCCGCGTTCGCTGCCAATGGACCCAAACAGACTGCTGTGTTAGATCAGGCTGCAAGACCAGTTTAGTGCTGAACTTCAGTAGACTTCCATTAAATATCTTCCAGATCTGTCAAAGACTACAAAGAATTCAGTCCATTCTGCTGCTTTTTTATTTTCATTTTTTCTTCTTTTCCATGTTTCCGATCCGTGACACACTTTAATCTGCCTTCACAAAAATCAGTTGATACTTATACACTGATGCTGAGTGAGGCCCTGTTTACACGACTACGTTTCAAGTGAAAATACATTTTTCGTTTACATTTCACGTTTACATGGCAACGTTTTGAAGAACGCTGAAAACAAAGTAGGTTTCATGTTGGTAGTTTTAGTACTGAAACACACACACACACACACACAGACACTCATACACAGACACACATACACACTTGTTATGACGGTGGCTGTCAAAATAAAACTACCAATTTGGATTGTTACTGTGGTGGCTATCAAAATAAAACTGGGAGTCATGACACCATGTAGGCCGCCATTATTATTACCGTCTGTCTCGCTACAGGCTAATGTGCAGAAGAACTGTATACTAGGCGCTCATGCACAATAACAGGGTTTCAGAAAAGTTGCGTTTTCGCCCAGTTTCGGGTTGTTTTCAAAATATTCTGTCATCAGTGAGTCGAAGCACTGTTGTCGTGTAAACAGACACCTAAAATACTATAAAATGTTTGTATTTCCACTTAAACGTGGTGTAAACGTGGCCTCAGTCCTCTATAAGGAATTCCGCAGCAAAGTAGCTCCCAGGTTACCTGGAGAAACGCACCTCTGACTGATGACATGTGCGTCCCGTAACCATAACCCTAGACTGGAGTATCTAACTGGGAGGAAACACTGTGGCCCTGTGTGTGTGTGTGAGTGAGTGTGAGTGAGTGTGTTTCTTTAGCTGTTGTGGAAATCTCTTGGGTGAGTTGAGTTCTCAATAATTAGCCACGTTCAGGCAGGTGCTCTCAGGTCTGCTGCTGTTGGGAGACATGTCATTCATTGTGGCTAGATATTTTCATGCTGGTTGAGTTTTTTTTAAGAATACATACTGGTACATGTTTGTTTTTTGTTTTTGTTTTTCTACTAAGTTCCGAATTTATGTTTTCATGTCAAAGTTTTCATTTGATCTCCTGCTTGCTTTCAAGGCATCTTGGCTGATATTATAATACATCTCGACATATTCCTTTCTTCTGATTTGTAGACTTTGTCGTTAGTTGGAATTCTTCCCCAGTGAAAACATTCTTCAAATCACAGTCACCCCAAAAACATCCAGTTTTCTCCCGGCAGGGAACCGTAGCACATGAAATGTTTTCAGTCATTATCTACATCTGGCACAAGAGTTGAGTGCTTCAACTGCATGAAGTAGTCCATCAGCATGAACGAGTCGATCTGCACGTAACAAAACGACAAAAAAACAAAACAGATTTGCCATATTTTTTTTCTCTTTTAATACAAAAGTCCATCTCGGAAGCATGACCGTGCCACTGTATTTTCTTATGGCTTGGCCTCAATGTCTTTAAAGCTGGCTTCAGACGTGCATCGGAGAGATCCAGAGTGGGAGCCCAGATTCATGGGCTGCTGGACAGCGGCTCGTGGGACAGGAACGGCATCGGCAGTGTTCTGGAGGAGGCCATGACGCGCTTTGCCGTGATGCAGCGTCAGACCGAGGAGCGCTTCCGCGTCTGGATGGAAAAGCTCGCGCACCTCGACTCGGACAACGACTCGTCCAAGCGCTCCAGCGACGCCCCAGAGGGGCAGCACCCACCCCAGGGGGCGCGGCCGTCGCCGCCCAGTTCCTTTTTGCCGTCATCGGAGTCTGCGGAGACCATGGCGTCCTACATGCTGGCTCGGGAGAACAACAGTCTCGCCGCCACACCCATAAACAACAACATCCTGCCTGAAGTCGTCACTCAGAATGGAAACCTCGGCGTTCCAGACCCCGGGCTCCTGAATGTTTAATGTCATGATTAAAGCTCGCCCAGTGTGGAAATAGTTTGCCGCAGGGGGCATGTGAGTGTGTATCAGCAGGTAAACAATGTAAGGTCATTGAACAGACACACGACCAACAGCAGCCGAGCCCCAGAGGCTCGTCTGGACCCAGCCCAGGCTCCGCCCCCCGGCGTCTGCTGCCACGCAATCACTGTGAGATCTGACATTTAGGAAAAATTCAACTCACCTGTTTGATTTCTGAAGCATCACACACACACACACACACACACACACACACACACACACACACACACACACACACACACACACACACAGGGCTTGTCGATAGACTGCAGAGTCAGGGCTCCTATTATACTGCTTATTGTATGGCTTGTTTGGTTTTTTTTACCGGCTGTACACACACACACACACACACACAGGAAGCTGACTACTTCATTCGCGCCCCGTTTCCACAACGTTTTTAAGTGGAAAAAGTAAAATTTTCATTACATCTTCGATGCCCATTTACACGTCAACGGAGCTGAAAACTTCTCCCAAGCCGGAACGTTTCAAAAACACTCGTGACTGCGTCTCCATGGAAACCCCGGGGGTGGGGTCAACTTTTCTGAACTAGGCACCACAGCTATAGTAAATATTTTGCGTGTGGTTACATTTCACACAACATTTTGAAAACTGCTCCGTTTCCATGGTTGGGGGGGTTCTCTCAGTGGAAACGCAACTTTTTGAAAATGGCTCCCATGTTGCAACTTTTTGGAAAGTGTTCAGTCTTTGTCAAAACGTGACTTCGTCAAAACGCTCCGACTATAGAAACGGGTGAAAATGCACCGACTCCTCTCCATGGAAATGGTAGAAAACACAAACGGCCGTTGTAAATAGTTTGTGTGTGATTGGCCTATTAAATCAAACGGCGCCAACTACGTTGTTTTCAGTATTCTTCCGTTTCCACAAAAAGTTGCCGTGTAAACACAAACCTTTTGCAGAAGCGCAGCGTTTCCACTTGTTGAGGCGCGGTGGTGTAAACGGGGCCTGGTTCACGGTGTGCATCACGGCGCCCGCCGTCACAGTGCCAGGTGGCGTGCTGCTGCGTATTAGCATGTGCCTTGTCATTCTGAACTCACTGGGAGGCGCAGGCCGAGCGTCATGGCGCCGTTCGCTTAGGAATCAGGTTGAACACGACCCTCTTCGCTCTGAGCTGTTGGCACTTGAAGCAGTTCAGGGAAAAAAAACAAACCCCTGTGACCACCTTTATTTTTTGGTGCCATAGCTTTACTAACGGCAGAAACATTTAAACATAGATTCTTCTATAAATATATACGCAATATACTAACCCACACATTTTTTTTTCTTTTGCATTTTGGGGGAAAAACTGATATAGAATAGACGTGTTTACATTTTTGATATGGGCCGTGACGTTGGCTGCTACTGCCGCAGAGACTGGTGAGGGAGTGTGGGACGCTCCCGCTGGTGGTCTTAGTTCACCTGCATGTAGAATACCACATGAAGCATGGGTTCCTTTATTTGTGGCTGCGTTGACAAGACCCTCAAACACCCACTAATATTTGCCTCTTTAATTTATTTGCACTGGTTTTCGCCGCCTCGGCCTGTTCGCAGCTTGACTTTAAACCTCCAACCCAGGCGTCAAACTAACTAATCCTCTGCAGTGATCCAGCCGCATGGCCAAGTTTACCCATTTTTACTTTTGTAAACTTCCTTTTAAAAGCAAATCTATAAACTCTGGGCTGTATCTGGACTATCACGTGGCCTTCTCTGGTTCAGATCCTGTGAAAAAAACAAAAAGACCTCTCCTCTTCCTCACACTGCTGTTGCCGACCTCTCGGGACACGCTAACACTATCGGACACCTCGGTCGACGTAGGAATCCGAGGAGGAATCATGTTTCTAGTTTTTAAAATGTGTTTTTCTCTGTGTATAAATGGTCCCCCCCCCCCCCCCACCCCACCCACCTGTTTGCATGTGATTATATTCCTATGTAGAATGTGCAAGGCCAAATTAGTTCTCATCAGCAGCATGTGGGCGAGGAGCAGCTCTGCTGATCAACTCTGATCTGTTTAGTTGGGTTTTTTTTCACACATAATTAAATAAATCCCACCTAATTTTCTCCGGTGAAGACAGCCTGGTGTGTCCGATCACAGCCACCAATAAGGACAGTCCATTGTTTACCAAAGAGACTCTCCTGGTTTACATTTGTCCTTTTTCTACCTTTTAATACATGGCCTTTACATTGGAACCTGCCTGTCTCAGCCCAATCAGTCCTCCACAGTACACACTGACCTCTCTCTCTCTCTCGCTGTCTCTGTCTCTGTCTCTCCCCACCCAGGGACTCCTTTTACAGGGTAGAACAGAGATATCTGTTCCCGCTCTTCCAAACTTCCGTTGTTCTGCTTCTTACTTTCTCTCCCACTTGCATCTCTTTTGATTTCCAGGTGTTTTGTAATGACTGTATTTTAGTGTAGTTTATATGTGAATGGCTGTTATTTTGAAAAGCAATAAAAGGGAAAAAAAAAAAAAAATTCCAGCACTGCCAAAGGTTTATTAACGCACTGTGGGCACAAACACTCTTATACAGAGGTCATGACATGACAACATCTTCAAGTGAAAACGCAAAACTTTTCATAGCATTTTGTTTACACGACAATGGTGCTCTAAAAATGTTTTCAAAATGGCTGCTGAGGTGGAACTTTTTGAAACCTCTCCATATAATATGCCGAAAACAACCCTTTCTGGAGACGCTTGGAATCCGCCTCTCTAGAAACGGGCAAAAATGCAACTTTTTTGAAAGCGGCTCCTAACTTGGAAGTTTTTGGGTGATGCTCAGACTCTGTCTCCATAGAAGTGGAGGCAAACAAAACTTTTTGAAAATGCTCAGACTACATCGAAATGCTCCAACTCCGTGGAAATGGATGAAAGTGCAACTTTTTAAAAACCGCTATCAAGGTGGGAATATTTGGGGGAAATGCTCAGACTCTGTCTCCGTGGCATCGGGGGTAAAAGCAACATTTTCCAAGCACCCCAACTCCATGAATAAATCTCTGCCTCCATGGAAACGGAGGCAAATGCATCTTTTTGAAAGCGGCTCCCAAGGTGGGACTTTTTGGGGAAAATGCTCAGACTCTGTGGAAACGGGGCAAATGCAACTTTTCAAAAATGTTCAGTCTCTGGCCCCGTTTTCACGAAAAACACGAGTGTATCCGCAAAACTTTCTCCACTTTTGGGGGGGTCCGTTTACACGGCACCAGTTTGCGGATGCACTGTATCCGTGAAGTTTTTAATCCGGCTCCAAAGGTGGGAAGATTCTTTCAGGGCCGCTAATCCCTCCTGCAGAGACTGATGGAGGCTACAGAGCCTGTTACTGCTCATCTCCCCCTCCCTCCTGCTCATCCAGTTGTAAACAAACATGGCGGCCGCGTAGTGGTACGCCCCGTAGTGGTACGACCCACGGTCCGTATTCTAGTTTTATCCTCCAGATCAGTAGTTTAATAGTTGAGACTCTCCCTGATATCATCCGATGTGTCATCAGTCCATACGGATGTCAGGTTCTCTCCATTTTCTTCACCTTTATAGTGTTTTGTTCTCTGCACACGTTTGTGTAGTTTCATTACAAAATCAAGCAACAGCGCCCTCCAGTGGCCCGGCATAGTCACTACATCGTTGTCTCTGTGTCCGCTGCTGCAGTGTAAACGCGGGTTGGGTGTTGTCACGTGAAACGTTGTCGTGTAAACAGGTCCTCAGTCTAAACGGGAGGGGGGATACTTTTCTGAAACGGTGCGTTTTCTCTTGAATCGTTGTCGTGTAAACGGCGCCTCAGTGGGGATAACCGTGTGTGTGTGTGTGTGTGTGTGTGTGTGTGTGTGTGTGTGTGTGTGTGTGTGTGTGTGTGTGTGTGTGTGTGTGTGTGTGTGTGTGTGTGTGTGTGTGTGTGTGTGTGTGTGTGTGTGTGTGTGTGTGTGTGTGTGTGTGTGTGTGTGTGTGTGTGTGTGTGTGTGTGTGTGTGTGTGTGTGTGTGAGAGAGATGCTGTAAAGCAGCCTCCCAGTCCTCCCAGGCATGATTTGAATAATGCAGTGTTCTCTTTGTCTCCTGCAGACGGGCCTCCAGTAGAGGGTCACTATGATATTTCAGACACTGATTCTAACCAGGAGAGTTTGAGGTTGGAGGCCGTCCGGCCCACGGTGATAAAGCATGAGCTAAGCACAGCACACAGAGGCCAGGATATGGCAGCTCACTCTGGGTGTATACGAGCTCTGAGCTCGATCGCAGGTCAGTTACAAACCCGGTTTACCATCCAAACTGAAACTTTCCACTCCTCTGTGACGCCATGGGCGAGGAAATGCTCTTTTTATTCTCGCCACCACTTGCCTTTGAAGCAGCTGTGATGCTGCGCGCCTCGCTGCTTGCTACAGACAGAATATGAGCTGGACCGTCACTCCATCGCCGTTCTGTGTTTGTCTTGTGTGTCAGCGAGGCTCGTCTCCTCCTCCTCCTCTTCCTCCTCCTCCTCCTGCTCCTCCTCCTCCTCAGTGTGTGACTGTGTCCCTCTGGGTTTGTTTCAGGCCACATGGAGGCAGAGCTGTCGCACAAGGAGAGTTCCCAACACAAGATTAATCTGGCCTCCTCCGACAGTGAGGTGGAGATAGTGGGAGTGCAGGAGAAAGCACGGTAAAGACTTGTCAGTGAGGAAAAACAAAATGTCTTCTCTTCTCCATGCACCTCCTCCTTCCTTCCCTTGTCTCTGAATTCAGCCTTTTTTTTTTTCTTTTTTTTCCCCAAACCTCTCTCTTCACCTCCAGATGCGCCCACCCATGTGGAGGTGTGATAAAGAGCCTGTCATCCTGGAAGCAGAGCTCAGTGGAGCCTTTAAACAGCACAAGTCAGTCTCAGCTCTGGACTACTGTTTCCCCTCAGCCCAGCTGGGCGTCGCCTCCCGAGGTGGTGGACCTCACGCTGGACGAGGACGGTGGACACAAGTACCTCCTTTAAAATCGACTCGTGCACTGAAGACCCCCCACCCCCCACACCCCGCCTCTCCCGAGCACCGTCGTGTTTCTAAAAGCGTATCAAAGCCATTCTACTGACCGTCGGCTCGGAGCTCCGGCCGTCATCAAGCGGCACATTGGAAAAATGTACAGGAGCAGTTTGTCTGTGGACAATAGCAATACCCCCACCCCCACCCCCACCCCCACCCGGTCGGATACCTCAGCCCCCCCTCGGTGTCGGTAGTCACTTCATATCGTGTGCTTGCAGACGTACAGTGAAAACTTCAAGTTGCTGCTTCAATAGCGGGTCAATATCACAACGCGGCTGTCGACCTGCGTCACTGCAGACTGAACGGACCGTTTTCAGACTGGATTTGGCTTTTTAACACTCTAAAATGTCCTTGTCACCTGTGGGTAGGGCGGAACGGCAGCTGGAACACTTTCTGATGCGCCGCAGAGTTGACCTTCATCTTTACGTTCAAAGTCTCGCCACTGGATTTGCATTCAAGTCCGCCTGCGTTGAGTTTAGGTTGTCGAGCTAAAAGGAAAACTTTCGATTAGAAATTACAACAAGAGGAGAAGAATTGAACCAGACGAGCCCGAGTCTTCCAAAAGTAACGTAGGAAGGGTCCGTGAAACGCTAAACTTTCATCGAGTTTTAAGGTCCGTTTCCATGACAACGGTGCTCGGAGCCACTAACAACACAACTTTTTGAAAAAGGCTTCCAACCTGGAACAATTGGAAAACACTGAGGCTGAAAACAAGACTTCCTGGAAACGCCTGGGCTGCTGCTCCTGCTCGCCACGGCCGTAGGAACTAGTTGTTCTCCCACTCTTATCCAAGTTATTGTCGTCGTGTCCTTGGGCAAGGCACTTTACCCACATTGTCTCGTATGAATGGTGCGTGAATGCTGGTGGTGGTCGGCGCCACGCCTCCGTCAGCAGCCCCAGGGCAGCTCAGCACCACCGGTGAGACTGGTGAATGAATCATGGTCTCTGGACGCGCTTTGAGTCAGCTTGAAAAAAGTGATCTATAAATCCAAGCCATTATTATTATTATTATTATTATTATTATTATTATTATTGCACATGCTCAGTAGATGGACAATCACCAACATGGCAGCCTCCACAGTGTCGAACACTTCCAGTCCTTATTCTCACGCTGACCACGTCGTATTCAGGGTTCCTGCTGTTGCCGTGGAAACACTGTTTTCAGAACCTTGCCATGTAAATGCAAAACTTTTCTGAACGACGAGCCGTCATCACCTGAACGTGGTGTAAACGTGTCTTTGGTTTGTGGAACTTGTTGATCAGCGTGCCGTTGGGTTTTCTGTGCGCGGTGGAGGAAGCTAGCGCCGTCTTCCCCCGTGTGAATGATCTTCAGGTGTGTGTTGGATTGTTTGACAGCCCCGTTTTCTGAGTTTTACATGAAAACGCAGCGTTTCCATTTCAGAACGGTTTCACTTTTACACATCGTTTTGGAAACGATGTCGTTTGCATTTTGGGCCACGAGTCACGACACTCTGGAGGAAACGTTCTTGTAGTCCATCTACTGAGCATGTGCAGAAGTACTAGTTCCTGTGGCCATGGCGACCAGCAGCAGCAGAAGAGTTTCCACTCAGTCATTTCCGCCCGTCGACACGGCGACTGAGCCAGAGCGTTTTGGGAAAGTTCCACTTTCGGAGTCGTAATCAGAATGTTGAGTTTTCTTCTTTTTTTTTTTTTTTCTTAATTTTTCTTTTTTTCCCCTTTTTTTCTTTTGTGTTTTCAGTGGCACCTTTAAACAGACGCCCAAAATGATATGAAGGTTTAGCGTTCTCACTTAAAACCCTTGTTGTGAAAACAGACCCTTAACCTAAATACAGATATTTTTTTCCAGTTCCAGTAACCTCAGTTCTAATAAATGTAGTTTTTTTTAAAAATCTTAAAAACGACATGTTTTTGCATTCAGATTGTGCGATGAAAGCAAAGCCAAACACACAAGGTAGGATATGCAATCCTCACACAGACGAGTCCAGACTCTCGTGATGTTCACCAATATCGACTGTATGATTGTGAAAAGATCATTTAGTTCATCCACCAACAGCTTTCTCTTCTGGTACCAACAAGTGAAAGTGGAACGTCAGGGAAACATTCACAAGAAGCAGGAAGCGTCCTCCAGTCTGCCGCCGGTGACCCGGCTGTCGGTGAATGTACAACTCGCAGCGTCGGTTAGCGTTCGCAGGCTGTACGGCTCAGCGTCACTTTGCGTACACAGTCTACGACTCGGAGTGTCGGTTAGTGTTCGCAGGCTGTTCCAGTCGCACTGTCGGTTAGTGTTCGCAGGCTGTACCACTCGCAGCATCGGTTAGCGTTCGCAGGCTGTACGACTCAGCGTCACTTCACGTTCGCAGTCTACGACTCGCAGCGTCAGTTAGCGTTTGCAGGCTGTACGACTCGCAGAATTGGTTAGCGTTCGCAGGCTGTGCCACTCGCACCGTCGGTTAGCGTTGGCAGGCTCTACCAATCGCACCGTCAGTTAGCGTTCACAGGCTGTATGACTCGCAGCATCGGTTAGCATTCGCAGTCTGTACTACTCGCAGCGTCGGTTAGCATTCACAGGCGGTACCTCTCACAGCGTTGGTTAGTGTTCACAGGCTGTGCCACTTGCAGCGTTGCTTAGCGTTCGCAGGCTGTACGACTCGCAGCGTCGGTTAGCATTCGCAGGCTGTATGACTCGCAGCGTCGGTTAGAGTTCACAGGCTGTACCACTCGCAGCGTCAGTTAGCATTCACAGGCTGTACAACTCGCAGCGTTGCTTAACGCTCGCCGGCTGTACCACTCGCAGCGTCGCTTAACATTCACATGCTTGTCCCGAATCGATGCAAACTCCTTTAATCCTCTGCCCCTCTAACAACCCAGGAAATGTATCTTCCACAGAGAACTGCAAACCAGACGGCCCGAATGCCTTGAAATGTGCACTATTTTCCTTCACAACGGTATAAAGCTTATTCTTTTACCTCCCGAGGCCCTGGGATTTTCTTAGCTATTTGGACGATGGATATTTTAGTCACAGATGTGAATTGAGCTCCTCTGAGAAGACGGGAGCGTCTCCACACTAAACATCCAGTATACCGACTGCTCACACTCAAATTCATCCTCCTGCATTCTAGTTTTTTTTCTAAATGATGCTTGAAAAGTTCTTGTTTTTACCGCTGCTGGTCACAGAAAGGGAAAAATTCTCAATAACTAAAACCAAAGTGTAAATGATTATCCTGTGCTCACTTTTATTTGTCTTCCCCTCTTTAGTCTAATAAATTTGCTCATCAAGTCTAAATCTTTTCATTTGGAAGTCTGTGAAAACATGAATTTACTTTGTAATTCAATATATTTAATGAAGAAAGTTAGACTACATGGAAAGATTCCTGTAAAGTTCTATATATTTCATGTTTATTACATGCAAAAAGATATTTCAAACCTGATCTGGGTAATTCTGAACTATTTTAACCTTTAAAACATGAATTTTTCGGTTAGAATTCCTGTTTTTCATAGAAAACTGTCAACTTTTCCATTCTACTGTAATGTTTTGAGATGCACTAGTTCTGCTTTGGCCAGTTTCTTTTTTCTCACTATATGCAGATGATACTGTAATACCGCTTCATCCCGCTTGTAAAACCTTCTCCTCCTCCGTTCTGTGGGATTTCTCCCAGGCATTAACGGTTTTCTTTAGCGATGGAGTGAGAGACAAAAAGGTCGGTGCTGCTTGGACTGTCTGTGTTTGGTGGCGTCTCTTCTATCGTCCAGTCGATCTTCACCCGGTGATTCAGCCTTCTGTTGTTTTTACTCTTGTTTTACCTTCAGTATTTTAAATTAACGACAAAAAAAAAAAAAAGATGTTTTATTTCGTTGCTTCTGCAAATCCCTGACTTCCTTGAAAATGTATGTCTGTAGAACAAAAAGAAAAAGACTATTTTAAAACCGAATAAAATAGAGCGTTATTTAATGAGCTGCCTGCGTGGGTGTTTGTGTTCCTGGAATGGCGAGGCGTTTCTTCCAGCAGGAAGGTGGCCTGCTGGGGTCGTTCTGACGACTTTCAGCCCTGATGGATGAACGTCCACTCCTGCAGTTTACTGTTGTTCCACATCAGGACTCAACAGTTGCATTGTTTTGTTCAGGGTGTCAAACTTCAGGCCGGTGGGCCAATATCGGCCCGCAAGACGCTCCTGTCCGGCCAAACTGAGAAGATTGTACAAACCGTCTAAAAAGTAAAACAACATTTTTTGACAAGTTTCTTCAGAGTAGCGACACGACGCTGAGACCCGAGCTGAGATCTCAGTGACGCTGCCATGAAAGATAGAAAACTAGCTTTAGCCTCAAAGCTGCGCTGTCGGGGGGAAATGCAACAGTTAGAGAAGTTTTCTGGACATTTCACTGCAATTTTGCACCAGAAAGTTGAATTAAAATTGACTTTATGTTGAGATTGTGGTCATTTGGCAAATTAAACTTCTCCTGTCCTCCTCCTGTTCATCTTCTCCTCCGGTTCACCTCCTCCTCCTCCTGTTCTCCCCCTCCTCCTGGTCTGGTCGGTCCAGAAACCTTCAGTATTCTAAGTTTCTAGCTCCTCCTTGATTTTCCTCATTTGAATATTGGATCATAGGAGCTACATTCAGAATCTGCTGTGTCTCTGTGAGCTGGACTGGCTCCGCCCACACATGCCCATCTTGGGAAGAGGTGGACGTCCTTCCTCTCGTGGTGCCATGTGCCAGAGCAGAGCTGCCTAATTGTGGGAGGAGTCAAAGGGAGGGCCTACCTTGATTGGGATTGGCTAAACCCCCGATGACACTATATAGGGTTTGATTTCTGATTGGCTGGTTGGAGCAACACACTATTTAAAACCTGAAACAAGCCAGGGAGAGAGAGGACAGACTGTCTTCACTTCTGGGGTGTCAGTCCAGGTATGGGGATGATTAGTACTGCTGGAGAACCTTTAGGAATTTAAATCATCTGCCCCACGTGAAAGAAAACTTTAAGTTTAAGGCCCTGTCACCACGACAACGCTGTTATGCGTTATGTGACCATGGGGACCTCAATCTATCGGTTATGATGTCATTTTCTCACCTTTAGTTTCCTTCATTCAGCTCTCATCATAGTTAACTCAGTTTCCCTCCACCTGTCAGCAGTTAATCTTATAACACTGAATCTAAACTCTGTTTTGTCCTCAGCACTCCGATGGTTTCCGTTGGAAAGCCAACGTTTATCACCTCCAGTGAAAAGCTTGTTGAACAATTGAATTGTTTCACATTCGTCTGTTGGAGAGAAGAGCCTCGATGCAGGGAGTCGTCGGGAAAAACGCAACCATTTGTTTGTGCTTTGGGTGTTTGTTTACACAACACCGGAGCTCGGAGCCACTAAACACACAACCTTTTTGAAGACACTTCAACTCCGTCTCCATGGAAAAGGAGAGAAAACGGCTTTTCTGAAACGCTGCTCCTGCACATGCTCACCACGGCCACGATAACAATCTTTGGAAGGCGCTTTACATTTTGGTCAAACAAAATCCCACAGTGCTCCGAGCGTGGATAAGGAAATAAAAACATAGTAGATAAAATCTGAAATGGGCATCAGTGTGTTACTATTTCGCTGAGCTCCTGTTTACTGGGGCAGAAGCTCAGAGGCTTGGGCAGTGTGTGGAAGATGATATGAACGAACTGGTGATTCAGGACGTGTCATTTCTCTTTGAGCTTTATTATCCATCCGCTCCTCAAAATGGGGGTTTTGATGGAATAACCAGTTCAGTTCAACTTTATCTGTTTAGCATCAAATACAACAGTCATTTCGAGGTGCTTTTTATTAGTCGTCATTAGTTTAGTTCAGATTTTAGCTGCTGTCTCACTCTGAAGCTCTCTGGCGCCTCCTAGCGCTCAGAAAACCAGTTTTAACCAATATTTAACGTTTTACTATCAGTGCTGCCTTAAAGAAAATCGTTTCTAGAGTTTTAAAAGTTAAAATACTGGGACTTTTCAGAGTATCTGAAGCGTTTCTTCTTGAAGAGGCGTGTTGTGGTGTCGCTGCCCCCAGAGGAACCCTCCTTAAAGAGTCGTCTCATTGTTTGTCTTTTCTCCCGCAGCCAAACAGTCTAGACGGCTGCCCGTCCTGAACAATGCCGGCCCTCCCCAGCGGCATGCGGGGTCAGAGGTCACGCCGTGACACCTGCCACTAGGGGGACATATGGAGTTCACGTGAGGGGGACAATGAGGCTGTGCAGCAATGCAGCCTCTTTCCTCTTTTCAGCCCGGCGGCACAACATCAGCTGTATGCTAATTTCCTGCAGTGGCAGTGAGTGAGCGAGTGAATCACTCTTCCAGCCGGGGGTGAGTCTCCCTCATGCTGCAGATGGCTTTTCAGTCTAAATTTCCACTGTGCTCCCATTGACTGTGAAGCAGTGGACCAAGGTTTTGTGACGATGACAACTTGAATCATCAGCTGGTTTCTAAACGTGTCTCTGATTGAGAATTCCAATAAGTTGTCACTCCTTTTCCGTCACTCTCGTAACAGAACTCCTTCGAAGACGCGTTTACGTGACGGTGATTTGAAAACCAAAGTGCTCAAATGCTGAAAACCGAGTAGTTTTCATGTTGGGCCACTAGTAGGTGCTGTTAGTTTTAGTACTGAAAGCACACACGCACACCATTTTCCATTTTCACGGAGACTGAGGATTTTCGAAAAGTTGTATATTTCCCCACGTTGCAATGGAAGCGGAGAGAGGTTGTTTTTAAAAGTTGTTTAAAAGTTTTTTGTTCAATTTCAACAGAGACCGAGAATTTTCTAAAAGTTGTGTTTTTCCCAATTTCTGTGGAGATGGAGTGTTTTTAAAAAGTTGTGTTTGTCCCGCTACTTTTAAGAAATTTGCAAAAACCAAAACTAAAAATCTGTGTTTTCCTTGAAAGTCTTCCTCTCATCTGGATTGGAGCTCGTTTGGTTTCATGGGCCTCATGTCTGATTCTCCTTTCATTCATCTTGTGTGGGTCACATGACCCACAGTCAGCCCCCCCCCCCCCCCCCCCCACAGCCACTTCCACAGGCAGGGAGAACATGCAGACTCCATCCAGGAAGGTTAGAACACTGGGTGAAGGGAGCTGCAGTGACGGTGAAGCTCCGTCAAAAGGCTCTTTGTTTTGTAAAGCTCCACGAGGTGGGAACTGGAAGAACAGGACATATGGGACGGGGAGGGGCTTTTGTGAGCCTCCCGCCCATCTGTTCCTTCTTCCTTCAGGCAGAGACTCTCTTCACCGTCTGCAGGGATTCAGAGGATTTCTAATGACAGGTTAGTTGTAGTAGTAGTAGTAGTAGTAGTAGTAGTAGTAGTAGTAAGTTTATTCAGTCATCCAGAAACACAATTTGACAAAAACCAAAAAGAAATTGTTTCTTTCAACTCGTTTTGTCAACGAGAACGTCTCAACTCATAATTAGTGAGTGAAGGGTTCAGGCTGAAGTTAAACTTATTTGATCAATCCCTGTGTACATAATACACACAAAGCTTGTACATAATACACATCAAGCTTGTACATAATACACATAAAGCTTGTACATAATACACACAAAGCTTGTACATAATACACATAAAGCTTGTACACAATACACGAAAAGCTTGTACATAATATATATAAAGCTTGTACATAAGACACATAAAGCTTGTACATAATACACACAAAGCTTGTACATAATATATATAAAGCTTGTACATAATACACGTAAAGCTTGTACCTAATACACGCACAGCTTGTACATAATACACGTGAAGCTTGTACATAATACACAAGTTTGTACAATTAAAGCAAAATAAAACAGTTGATTTTTCTGTGTAATTCCTTAAAACAAACCAAATGAAACGATCCTTTAAGGCGGGGGTGGGGAAGCTGTGAGCCAGATGTGGCTCTTTTAATGACCACATCTGGCTCACAGATCAATCTTAGTGCCTTAAAACATGCTCATGCATTTGAATCCATCCATCCATCCTCTGCCGCTGGAATCCAGGCCAGGGTTTGGCTCCAGCGACCTGCCAGGCTTCAGCCAATCACAGTTACGTATGGTGCCAGGTCACAAAACGCTCCGCCTTTCAATCAGATTTTCAGTTTGATGGTTAATGTGGATGAAACCCTTTTGAAAAGAAGATGGCGAAGAGAAATAAAGATGGAGGAGCACCGTAGATCTCAGGACGAGTGGACAGAGGAAACAGCCTTTGTGGCGAGAGCAGGCTCTGATTTGCAGTGATGAAATGTCCCCGATGAAAAGCTGGAATGTGAAGCGCCACTTCCACACGCGTCATGCTACATTTGCAGCCAAATCCGCGGCGGGCGAAAGCAGGAAGAAGGCACGCCAAGAGCGACGGTGCCGAGTGCAAGCTAGCCAGCAGCAACTGCGTGTTGTGGACCCGACAAGGGGACTGGAATTCAGCCGGCTTCGCTGCTTCTTTAGCAGTAGTGAGGAACGGAAAACCATTCGGACGGGGAGTACGCCAAATCATTCATGCTAGATGTGGCCACGGAACTTTTTACGGCTTCTCAGATGAAGACAAGATCATTAGACGAATAAAAGACATGCCTCTGTCGTGATGGCAAATCAAGTGGCGGAAACACAGGTGAAGGACCGAAATGCAGCGAGATACTTTGGACGAGTCCACAGACGTCATTTAGCCCAGTTTAGCGGGATTGCAAGGTACGCTACCGGTGGGACGCTGTGTGAGGAAAGTCTTGCTGTTTTGCCGATTGAAGGTTGAACAAAAGGATTTATTCAAATCTTTCATAAGAAAGAAATGTACCGATGTGGTACACAGCTGGCGAGGTGACGTGGCCAGTCGTTCAGCTGGTGGACTTCATTGTTGACTTTAATGACGGGAGGTTTAAACACTGCTGGAGGAAGTTGGGAGTTGTAATCCCGGTCCGCCTCTGCACAGTGATGTGTGTTGGTGGTGGAGAGGGAAGGTGCTCAGTCGCTTTGCGGGTTGCCTGAGTGAAATCCGTACTTTTCTTGAGATGGAAGGCGTCCAGCATTCTGAGCTCGATAACGATGAGTGGCTTCTGAAGTTTTACTCTCTGGTGGACATCAGTGAACATCCGAACCAGAAGTACAGTGGTATCCCTTCAACCAGCAGTCTTTGCTTTTGAAAACTAGCTGAAACTCTTGATCAGGGATAGTGATACAGGTCGTTTACTACACTTTGAAAGGCTGAACGGATTTAAAGATACATGCACAGCAGTGTCCCTGCTCAACATGTAGATCTCCAGCAGCTGGCTGGCTTCACAAAGCAGGCCATTGGAGACGTTTGTGAGCGCACTCGTCTTTTCCTGTTCACCACTCATCCACACGAGTGCAGTGGACAACGCCAACCTGAGCTACATCCCTAATGTCTCAATCGGAGATCTTGAGGTGGAGGTTGCTGACATGAAGACCTCAGACATGTGGATGAATAAGTTCAAATCACTGAATGAAGAGTTGGAGAAACAGCGAGCACACACACAAACAAGCTGAAGACCAGCTGATTGTCAAAATAAAAACTTGGAACGCACTTCCTGTCACTTAGCACACACTGCAGGGTGAGTTCGCTCATGCCTCGACGCCTGCACGGAGCCCTGCAAAACCGCGCAGCTCATTAAAGGTAAGAAGTATTTGTATTTATCATTGGTTGGCGTTGTTACGGGGCCGGCCTGTATTGCTCAGTATTTGATGCCCTGCCCACTGCTTGTCCTCTGTGCATGTCCTGCACCTGGATCCAGGTGCGCCCCGCCTACCTGCTGCTGAGCCCTCCCATGGGCGGGGCCTGGCAGCGCCTGCCTGGCCACCGCTTCCACCGTGCACTCCTGAGTCGGAGCTTCATTTCATGCACCACACTCACTTCACACACAGCCTTTCACCCGCCCTACATCACCCGCCGTCACCACCGATATTAACATACTCATAACCCCACATCTTATTTTCTGTAAATATTTGTGAACTAAATCCTGTTTTTGAGCACGTTACTTCTGGTGTGGTCTCCCTCCTTGTTCTGGCCCTGAGTCCGTCATAACAGCGTCAATATCACAATCACAAGTCCTTTATTTGTCCCAGAGGGAAATTACTTGTGTTACAGCCGCTCAAGCAATATTACAATTAAAAAAGATAAATGTTAACTAAATAAGGATTACATACACACACATTACAGTAGTAAAAAAAATTAAAATAAAATAAAAGACCAAAAATAATTATACAAATAGAATACCGATATTTACAACAATCAAAGCTGTGAGGTTACAATATAACGTTATCATTACATTTAGGCTTATGATACTCTAAAATCGTTTGTCTTAAAAATGCACACATTTATGTATTCCGTGTTTAAAAAAATATAATATGGCTCTCACTGAAATACATTTTAAAATAATTGGGTTTCATGGCTCTCCCAGCCGAAAAGGTTCCTGACCCCTGCTTTAAGGGAACACATAGGGCTTTTCCACCAACAAGAACCAGGTTCTAGTTCAGGGCCGGTTCTTAATTGAGCCAGAGAACCGGTTATTTTTCCTCCGTTAACGGAGCCAGTAGAGCCACGTCACTGCGTCACTCCAAAATGTGAAACGTCACTGATTTCAATTTCTCACTGACGGCGCTCATCCAGGAACCAGGAGACGGACTGGAACCGTGGTTTGGTCCGGGTCGCTCCATCTAGTCGGACGTGAACCTCGGATGAAAACATTGAGTCTCCTCGTCGCTCTGTTGGGGTTTCATCATGTCCGTCTTGTTTAAGTCCAGAGCCCCAGGGTGGACATAGAGAAAATAATAATAATGATAATAATAATAGTAATAATAGTAACAACATGAATGATCCTGGGTCTTATTTTTCACCATTCCAACATTCCATAGTGACTTTCTGCTCCTTTCACTTTATTTCTGGACGTGTCTGAATCAAAAGCTTCAACATGGAGGAATGGAGGTGTAGAATGATAGAACGCTGCTCAACAGCCGTTTCCATGGTAACCTAGGTAAACACTCTGATTAAAGTTCTCTTTCACATGAAGCCATTAAAAGACTCATTTTAGCTCTAAAAACTTCAAGCTTTCATTTACAGTAGTTTGTAGTTTGTTTAGTAGTTCCTGAGGAACCTAAAGTCTGGCTTCATTATAAAGAAGTTCTGTGGAGCGTCTCATAGCGGAGCGCCCCCTGCTGCCTCATGCAGACCTCAGCCTGCGGTCAGAACGCCGTACAAGACCTGGAAGTGGAGTTAGTTACAATGACTCTGTGATCCTGGATTAAATTATCTTGTTCCCTCGTGTTATTAACTTCAGGGAACAACTTATTATATCGTTCTTACGCGTTATTTTTTCTCTATAACCACTCCGGGGCTCCATGTTCACTGTCGATTTTAGAAAGCCGGTTCAGCATCTCTTCTGCCTTGTAGGTAGTGACAACTCCGCCCCCAGCTGATGATGCGTCAAGCTCCACTCTGGCCCCCCTCTGGCTCCACTGTGGCCCCTCTCTGGCCCCGTTTCAGCCCCGCTCTGGCCCACCTCTGGCTCCGCTCTGGCCCCGCTCTGGCCCCGCTCTGGCCCCGTTCCAGCCCCGCTCCGGCCGCCCTCTGGCTCCACTGTGGCCCCGCTCTGGCCCCGCTCCTATGGGCCCAGCTTAGCACCAGTTTAACCCCTGGTAATCCGGGGCTTTGGTGTTGGAAAGACAAGGAACTGGTGCTGGCCCTGGACCAGAACTAGAACCTGGTTCTTTCCGGTGGAAAAGCCTCCACAGTGAGTTTTATTCTGTCCTTCCTGACCTCCATGTTTAAAAAATAAATTAAATAGTGAAAGGTTGGGTTGAAAAATTATTTTCAACCCAACCAGCCAAAGACACTTTGAAGTGGAATTGGGTTCTTCTGATTGGTTTTACTGAATACTGTTTATGTTGTAGTTTTTTATAGTTTATATGTTAGTCAAACTGATTCACTGGGTTTCATTTAAATCTTTTTTTATTTGCCACAAAATCCAGGTGAAGTTATTTAAGTTAACATAAATAAGAGGTACAAGACGGCAGAGAGTAACTGGGTTTTTGTTGTTCTGACTGAATAAAGTTTAAACAAGTTCTTAAGTCATTCTGAGAAGAATTCTGATTCAATAAGTGAGTTTTACAATAATTTCTATCTAAACAAAGCTTCTGCCAATAGTGCTTTTAGCTTCAGACATCTTAGTTGCTCCAAAAATAGACTATTGAGTATCTTTGCAATAGTAATGTAAGTATCGGATCGGGAAAGTATCGGTATCGGCCGATACTCAATTCTGAAAAATCGGCTCGGTATCGGGGGCCAAAAAGTGTGATTGGGACGTCTCTAATTATACCGATATTTTTTTTGCTATTTTTGATGATATTTATATGCGGCTTCCAACAAATCCACAATATAATTCCTAAAAATGTATTTGCATGAGTTAAATCTGATTTAATATTCATGAGGATTATTCAGGTACATTTCCCAGATGTTTACCACTGCCTGAGACTGATGATCGCTGTGATCCACCTTCAATAAAGCTGTGGAAAACGTCTCTGGTTTCTATTAAAATGAGTCTGATGGTGTCGAGGAGGCAAAGGGGAATTGAGCCGAGGTTCTTTTTTATTTTTAAATCTGTGTCCAATGTGTGAAATGTGGCTGTTTGAGAAGTGGAGAGATACGAGCTGAAGACGTTTCCTGCTGATGATCTTAATAAATAAATGAGGTGGTTTTTTTTATGTGTTTTAGTGAGAAGAACTGCTGAGGCTCGTATTTCACAAGAGTCCAAATCAACTTCCAACATTTCCACTGAATTAATGAGGATCAATGAATAAATGACTGAATGAATGTGGTGCAGAATTCTGTCCTGTCGTATAATAGAAGGGGGCACCTTCTTTCATTCATCCATCCATCATTCATACATCCATCATTCATACATCCATCATTCATCCATCCATCCATCATTCATCCATCCATCCATCCATCATTCAGCCATCCATCCATTCATCCATCCATCATTCATCCATCCATCCATCATTCAGCCATCCATCCATCCATTCATCCATCCATCATTCAGCCATCCATCCATCATTCATTCGTCCATCATTCATCATCCATCCATCCATTCATCTATCCATTCATCCATCCATCATTCAGCCATCCATCCATTCATCCATCCATCATTCAGCCATCCATCATTCATCATTCATCCATCCATCCATTCATCTATCCATTCATCCATCCATCATTCAGCCATCCATCCATCCATCATTCATCCATCCATCCATCATTCAGCCATCCATTCATCCATCCATCATTCAGCCATCCATCCATCATTCATTCGTCCATCATTCATCATTCATCCATCCATCCATTCATCTATCCATTCATCCATCCATCATTCAGCCATCCATCCATCCATCCATCCATTCATCCATCCATCATTCGTCCATCATTCATCATTCATCCATCCATTCATCTATCCATTCATCCATCCATCCATCCATCCATCATTCAGCCATCCATCCATCATTCATACATCCATCATTCATACATCCATTCATTCATACATCCATCTATCCATCTATCCATCCATCATCCATCCATCTACTTAGCCACCAATTCATCCATCTATCTATCCATCCATCATCCATCTATCATGCTGGACATTCTGGACAATACCAGACAGCCTCTGCACACCGTCATCAACAACCAGAGGAGCATGTTCAGAGAGACACTGCTTCTTCCCAAATGTGGGACGAACAGACTTAAGAAGTCCTTTGTCCCTCAGGCCATCAGGCTGTACAAGTCCTCACTGGGGGGGGGGGACAGAAGGGAAGGAGCAGGAGCCGCCATCCACAACATCCACCTCACCCTCCTCCATCTCACATCCCATAATGCAAAACTGTGCAACATCTAATGGTCTCTTCACTGCAAATGATCCTCCTGGTTAATAATTCTGTCTGTGACCACAGAGGAATTTAACCTTCGGCCACTTTCACTCCTACATCCTGTTAGGAGTCTGATTCTTTTTGCCATTTCTATATTTAGTTAAGTTAAGGTTAGTTAAGTGTTTATATTATACTTTGTACCTTTTTTTCTGTAACTCATCTCTGTTGTCCTCTGTGTGCTGCTCCTCTTCTATTAAGCTGCTGGAACTTAAATTTCCCTGGCAGAGTCGTCCCAAGGGAGAAATAAAGCAAAGTCTAAAGTCTAAAATCATTCATCCATCATCCATCATCCATCCAGCCACCAATTCATCCGTCCACCATCCATCATTCAGAGGGTATGTTTATGGAAGACAGCAATACGTAAATATAAATGGTGTCAGTTCTGAAAGGGAAACAGAAATTGGTGTTCCCCAGGGATCTATTCTGGGACCTCTTACATTGTTCTAGTGATATTCATAAAATACTCTTTGCAGGTGACGCAAATTTGTTTGTGTCACACAAGCACATGGATCAGCTTGAAAAGCTCCTGAATGAGCAACTTGATCAGGTAAATACTTGGTTTACATGTAATAAATTATCATTATATATTAGCAAGACCTTTTATATTATTTTCTGCTCAAACAGTCATAAGTACAGTGATCAGGTCGTGAATATAAAAAATAGATGGTATAGATATTAAAAAAGTTGATTCCATAAAGTTTTTAGGAATCCATATAGATGAATTCATACATTTTAAAAAGCATGTTAATGAACCAGTTAAAAAATTGTCTAAAATTGTAGGCCTCTTATTTAAAATGAGACAGTTGGTTCCAGTAGATGCTCTCTTATCACTGTACAGATCTCTGCTTGAGCCTCACTTGGGCTTTTGTAACTTTATCTGGAACACTACATACTCTAATTACACTATAAAACTCCTGACACTACAAAAGAAAGCGATAAGAATCATTTCATGGTCGATGCCAAACTCTCCAACAGATGCTCTCTTCCATAAACGTGGTCTCCTCAAGCCTCCTGAAGTGGATCTTTATCACAACGCATGTATTATGTATAACGTTGCTAACAGGTCAAATACTAGATTACTCAACTCATTCCATTATACTCGGCCTCTCGCCAACATGATAACAGAAATGAACAACTTCTAAAAGGTAAATACAGAAAACTAAAATGTACCAGTTGTAGTATGTGTCATAGAGGTCCAAAGTTCCGGAATGAGTTGGAGAGCAACTTAAAACAATCAGCCACACTATCCGTATTTCAAAGGAAACTAAAGGTGGGTTTACACGATGTTCCCCACAGCCCCGTTTGCCTGAAACGTAGTGCGCCGTGGGATTTTGGGGAATTCTGAGGAAGGCGGGAATCGTTTTTTCACATTGTGTCAAGGCTTTCTACGGAAGAAATGTGGACACTGGATCATTTTGATGCACGTTTATGTCCCAAAGAGCCACCAAAGGTGAAGCAATCATTGTATCCTGAGACTTTTGCTGGGTGCAGACATTCCTCTGGATCTCTTGTTCAGTAGCAGAGCTTGTAGAAGCTGTTCTGTCGTTGATCGCTCAGACTCCAATGAAACTCCCCTCGGGCCCGGCTTCCTCCCAGACGGTGCAAACCGTGGCAGACCGGAGGAGAACGCAACGCGTCGGGTCCACAAACCGTCACACGCCGGGATAAGCCGCAATTGAACGTGATGAAACGGCTAGCATACACCGTAACTACGCCGTGAGAACCGTGACGAAGCGCGGCGCGACGTAATAAAATGCAAAGCACCCGTGAAACAACTGTGATAGAACACGCACGAGACGTCACTTCCTGTGAGCCTCCTGTCCCACTACGGACCGCCTCCAAGTTCTGTTACGGCCAATCACGTGCTCCCACGTCTACTAAGTTTCTCTTCCGTGCCGTGGCCACCGTGAAAAATGTTTTGACTGTTTAGAAATCTGGCACGGCGCCCACGACAATCACGACCGGTTACGTTTGCCCATCCCGTCCCCCTGCGGTGTCTCACGTCCATCCCGTCCCCCTGCGGTGTCTCACGTCATCCCGTTTTGTTCACGGTGGCCTGAAACGGGGTTGCCGTTGCTGCCGGGAAAATAGTGTAAACGTACCTTAAAGAATCAACTACTGGAGAGTTATGCAGGTGGTTTACACGCGGTTTATCTATCATCCATCCATCATCCATCCATCCATCATCCATCTTGTCAGACTCTGAACATTCCGCGTACTGATTAGTGTTTTAAAATAAATCAAGTAGTTTTCTAATAAAAAAAAACCTCAGTAATCCGTTACTGTCTCACTGGAGTACCTTACATGATCTCCAGGCTGGGGCCGTGGGGGGCGGGGCCTTCGCGCCCTGTCCCCGCCCCTGCGCTCTCCCCATTGGCCTAGTGCCGGAGGGGGCGGTGCCTCCACGGTGCTCGGGCCGCTGATTGGCTCGCGGGCTGCCGCTCGGAGCGGATCGTTCCATGGACCATCTGTCTCGCTGCTGCCGCGCGCCGCACACAACAAAGAATAAGGAGCCGGGATGGTGCTGGTTCACGTCGGATACCTGGTCCTGCCCGTCTTCAGCTCGGTCAGAAACAGAGGTACGAGCCGGCTTCGTCCCCCCTTCTCTCTCTCTCCCTCTCTCTTTCTCTCTCCCTCTATCTCTCTCGCTCTCCCTCCTCCGTGTTTCCTTCTTCTATTGATGTAAACAGACACCTGCTAGCTTACAGCGCGTTTAGCCGCGCGGCTCCACTACCGCTCGACGTCTTGCTCTTTTCTTTTTTTTTTTTTTTTTAAAGGTTGGGGGTGTTAAATGTCTGCAGCTGTCTCCCCTTGCTTTTCTTTCCTACACCCGTTTTTTTCTTTTTTTTTATCGTGACAGCGGCTCGCCGCGGCGCTCGTGCCTGCGTCCTTTACGCACGCGCTGCGCTGCGCCGCACACATCAACACAACAACACACGATCAGGATCAAAATACTATAATACTACCTAAACCTCGGGATTTATCCTCCGGACAAAGCCTTGGTCTCGCATTTAAATGAGATCATATAAACAATGCTGGTTGTGTTTTTCTTTCTATTTTATTGTAATAGACACCAAAAGATCTTATTTCTACCATAATAACCTCCACTGCAGCAGGCTCTCTGTGTTGATCATGTAGTAATAATAGTGGTAAAACATTTGACATGCAGTAGCACCAATGATTTCATTGTGCTTTTATTTGTGTTCTTTTTTCCTGTTCCATAGTATCGAGGCTGGCTCCACATTCCGCATTTCTCAGACCTTTGTCCCCCTCCATTGTGTAGCTAACGATCATCTGCTGCTGTCTGCCGTAGCCTCTGCCTGTTTCTCTGCATCTAGCTGTATTGTGAACCCCCTCCTCTTCTTCCTCATTTCCTCTTTCCATCCGAAGACGACATTGGCATAAAAAAAAAAAAAAAAACTAAAAAAAAGTTCCCACTCATACTGTATCCTATGTGTGTAACCGACTAAAGAATAACACTCTGTAGACCAACAGTTTTGTCTTGATTTGAACTGTCATGTTGAATAACCCATTGTAGTGTTTAAATACTGAACTATGACGTGTCATCGTGGTTCTTCCATCCAGTTGATAGATGACATTCTGCTGTGAAATCTCTGTAACCTGGATACATTCTGACCCCCCACCCCTCCAACCCCCCCTCCACCATTCGATTACAGCCAGGCTTGATCGAACTCTCCCAGTCTCCATTTGTACAAGTCTCTCGACGTGACCCAGTAGTCATTCACCTGATTGGCTGAATCTGCTTCTCATTTCCTTATTTTCACCCCCGATGGTCCGCTGCACCTGTTACAGCTCATAATCACATTGGTTCTGGTCAAATTGACTCAAAAATTAGAAAAAACATCTCCCCGATCACCTCCAGAATGCTATCCATTTTACAGGGATGTGTATATCCTGCACCGCTGTAGAAAATCCTTCTAGAATCAAAATGTCTTTTATTCTTTGGTTGTGTGGTTTTTCTTCTACCTTGTGTTCTTTATGTATTAGATTCCTACTGCATGGTCATTTGATTTAAATACTCTTTATTTTGTTTGATTTCTGTTGACATTGAACGGCAGATTCCAATGTAATCTCTGTAGAGATGTCCCTGCTGTACTGAACTGTGCTGTAAGCATACACATCTCCTCATTGGATGCTGCTTGTGTGGCGTTAACCTTCCAGAGAGCATGGTCAGGCCTCGCCATCAGCCTCTATCTGCATGCTGTTATTCTGGTTCTATTACTATTATCACACAGTGCCACACATACTAATATTTTTCCAATAAAGACTGTAGTTTTCCTCCTAACCTTCAGTGTGCTTTTTGCTGACCCCCCCCCCCCCCCACCCCCCCACCCCCCCACCCCCCCGCTCTCATTTCCTCAGCCAGAGACAGAGTTTCCTCAAGTCGCCGCTCTGGTTCACCTCAGAGGCCAAACGACAATGTCAATTAGAGATGCACCAATACTGCGTGGAGTACTCGAGTATTATGTGATGCTACATGCTAAAGAGTTTCAGGCTCACACACCAGCGATGCTACATACTAAATATTGAAAAAAATTGCTAATAACAATAATAATAACAATATCAATCATCAAAAACAATCACGAGCTACACTCGGTAGAGCGCAGATTTTCACCAACGCCACATTTGTTTGTAGAACCAAGTTAGCATCGCTAGCATGTTAGCCTTCATGCTCATATGGATGCTATCTCGCCTGTCAGGTCGCTACATCACTGAGTGAAACAATGCGCAGGGAGCGTCTCCATGGCAACAGACACTGCTCTCCTTTGATCTCCATGAGGTGCCTCTCTCATCCACTTTGTATGGGACAGTTTTTCATTTTTTGGGGGATTTATTCAGAAACCTCGTCACACCAATAGCGTCTGTTGCCATGGAGACGCTCCCTGCTCAGTGTTGGTGAGGGTCTCCGCTCTACCGAGTGTAGTTCTAGGTTATCTTAATTATCTATCTTAAATAATTAAACATTCCATGCTGAACATCATTAAAGTATGACTGATAGATATGGAGTTTTATTAGTGCCACAATCCTGAGCGCACAGAGTCAAATGTTGAGCACAGAAAATAAAACAAAAAACGAGCATAGAAAAATGTATTCTGCGATCAAAAAACGGGTTTTTATCTTTGCTGCTATCTACACAACCACAATCTCAGTGTTTTTCACTCGATGTAGATATTTACCGCCCCGCAGATCTCTGCTCTAAGCTCTTTCTGGAGCTTCTGCGCCGTTATGTGTCAGCCCATCACCAACTTGCACAGGGTCGTTCTGACTGGCTGATTCTATCCAATCAGGTCGCTCTTTCAGCCGGCTCTTGGAAGTGCTGTTACAAAATGTTTTGAGTGTTTTTATTATCGAATTACATCAAATAAAGGAGCGAGCGCTGCAGGACGGCAAATAACAAAACCGAGTGAAAAACCCAGTGATTGTCTGCGTGTGTGGATCGTTGCAAACATAAAAATATATTTTTGGAGCCCAGAATACATTTTGGTTTGCTCAGATCCTTTTTTTTTTTTTCTGTGCTCAAAATTCTACACAGGATTGTGGCACTAATATAACTCCATACTGTGTACATGGTTTGCGTAATAAGTACTCGTATCGGCAAGTAGCTAAAGGTTAGTACTTTAAGAATGTGGTATCGGTGCATCCCTACTTTTAATTCAGGAAAAAAACCCAAACACAAGCATGTTTCTGCTCCTGTTCTACGCCGTCATCCTGTAATCCTGTAATCCTGTAGTCCATACACTGGGTTTGTAAACTCGACCCTCATCCTCTCATTGGTGTTTAACTTCTTCAGCTGCAGTCTAGAGAAAATCAGGAATCTGAAGGGTTCGTTTGACCAAATGTTAGGAAATTTGCATTTTATTTACTAACAGCAGATTTAAATCAAGCCACTGCAGCTCAAATAAAGGTATTACAAGTATCCAATTATCTTAAAGTACATGGTGATATTATACAACCTCACTGCCCAATATCAGAAGTACAAAGAACTTTTGGCAACTTGTCATAAATAAATGAGCGTTAATGACTTTATGCAAAAATCCACAAACATCGAGATTTTTTAAAACGTTCCGTCTCCATGGAAACGGGAAAAAACGAAACTTTTTGAAAACGCTCCGTCTCTATGGAGGAAAACGTAATGCTTTGAAAAGGTTTGGTCTCCGTGGAAACAAAGGGGAAGTTTTTGAAAACACCGCTTCGTCTGTTTCTAGCATATTAGTCAATCCAAAAACAACTAACAGCGCCAACCCCTGGCCTGACGTGCTATGACATCATCCATCTCAGCATAAATGGCAGAAAGGAAGTGTTTTTGAAATGTTGCTGTGGAAATAACAAACTTTTCTGAATGATGAGTTTTCACTTGACGGAACGCTTGTTTGGCAGTAATGCAACTGTCGGGATGCAAAATGCCCTTAAAGCCAAAAGAAGAAGAAGAAGGTTGTTGTAAACAGTGTCTGAGTTAAAATGTCCGAAATTCAAATAAAAAAAAACATTATCCGACTAAAACAGATGAAAAGCCGGTTAAAGCTGCTTTTATTCAACTTTAAGGTGTGAAACCAAACATTTCCTCTCACCTGGTTAATCAGAAGAAGTGTGAGCAGGGTGACGAGCTGGAGCCTCTGATCCCTCGTCCTGTTCACGGTCACACTGGTGCTCAGGTGTCACAATGAAAGAGTTCACCACTTCACAATCACTTCACCAGGAAACTGAACAATCAGGTGTGTGTGTGTGGGGGGGGGGGGGGGGGGGGGGGAGCAGACGTTGACACATTTATTAATGAGTTATAACATCATCTCTTCCCATTACATTAAAAATCAAGACATTATGTTTAGTTTAGACGAGTCCTTTTATTATTTAAACCGTCTAAATGTCCAGTTTGAACAAATGTGAAATATTTACTTTGCCTTCAGTTATGAAAGTCACAACTAATACAGATCAGATGTTTTCCTACTATTTGAAACCAGTTCTCACATTTGCAGTGTGGAAATTATTAGACGCTTCAGTCGTGTGACAAGCAGCTGATTGGCTCCTGGACCCGTTAGAGGCTCCTGGACCCGTTAGAGGCTCCTGGACCCGTTAGAGGCTCCTGGAACCGTTAGAGGCTCCTGGACCCGTTAGAGGCTCCTGGACCCGTTAGAGGCTCCTGGAACCGTTAGAGGCTCCTGGACCCGTTAGAGGCTCCTGGAACCGTTAGAGGCTCCTGGACCCGTTAGAGGCTCCTGGAACCGTTAGAGGCTCCTGGACCCGTTAGAGGCTCCAGTCGGCCCCAAACACCAAGACAATGGAAACTTTGATTCTACAAACACTCCAACATGCAACTTTTTTGAAAACCAGCCGCCTCTGTGTCTCCCAATGAGAAGGTTGCCGATTTGATTCCCATCTCCACCTGTACACATGTTGAAGTGTCCTTGAGCAAGATACTGAACCCAAACTGCCCCAAGTGGACAGACGGCGTCTTGCATGGCCGCCGTCTCCAGCGGTGTGTGAATGTGTGAATGTGACGAACAGTGTAAAGCTCTTTGGGAGCCGCTCAAGTGGTGGAATGAGTGAAAGCCATTACACCCCGACTCCGTTTCCATGGAAACGGGGGAACAACACAACTTTTAGAAAATACTCTGTGTCCGTGGAAATTTAAAAAAAACCTGCAACTTTTAAAAACACTCAAACTCACTGTTCAAATGAAACCATTGATTTTTAAACAAACGTCTCAAAAGTGGCGACCCGACAGTGCGACCCGACAGTGCGATACGACAGTGCGACCGAGTCGACGCTGCCATGAAAGATCGAAAAATAGCGTGAGCCTCAAAGCCGCGCTGTCAGGGGGGAGTTTGTAAAAACTCCCAGAATGCAACAGTTCTAGGACTTTCATGGCCACTTCACTGTTTTGTATCATTAAAAGTCAGTTTATGTTGAGAGTGTTGTCATTTTCCAAAGTAATTGTTGAGTTTTGTGATTAATTTAAAGGTTATTATGGCAGTATATTTTATCTTATTAATGGAATTTTAACTGTATGTGGCACCGACAGTTGACACTCCTGCGTTAATGGCTCTTGCATTAAAAAAAAATACAAATAAACTGGGTTAATTACTTCTTTATAAAGTCTAAAAGTGTTAAAAAATTGGCCCAAACATGCATGAGAGGCTGCTGTTTCTAAATCTGCAGTGGCTGTACTGTACAGTATATGTTGCTGTGCTGCCGCTGCAGGGCGTCTTGAAGCCGCCGCCCTCTTCCAGACGTTAAGTCCTGATTGGACCAACAGGTCAGAGCGGGACTCCGTGTGGTGGGTGACGGTACGTCAGGTTTTTGACACGGAAACAGTTTCAGGTGAAAAAGTAAAACTTTCATAGCGTTTTTGTTTATAGTGATAAACAGTGATGAGCCACTGAACACTGATTGACAATGGCTCGCTAGGTGGAACGTTTCAAAACGACTCCGTTTCCGTGGAAACAGTAGATAACGCAACTTTTTGAAAACACCCTGATGCCGTGAAAATGGGCCAAAACGAGACTTTTTGAAAACGCTTTGAGTCCATCTCCGTGGAAACGATGGGCAAAAACATAACTTTTGAAAACGCTCCGTCTCCGTGGAAATGGGGGGAAAAAACGCAACTTTTCAAAAGTGCTCCATCCCCATGGAAATGGAGAAGATGACAAACAGCGCCAACTCCTGGCCCGACATGCTAACTGCAGCATTTTCAGCCTTTCTGCAGTTTGTGTGGAAACAAACGTGGTTTTCAAAACATTGCTGTGTAAAGGCAAAAGTTTTCTGAAACAACAACACCACCATGATTGGTTGATGGGATCAGTGTGAGTCAGTGAAAGGGGCGCCCTGTCCTCCTCTTCCATGACGCTGTGAATGTGGGCGGGGCTTACGCCCCCCACCCCCCCCCCACACACACACACACACACACACACACACACACACACACACACACACACACACACACCCCTGGTCTGCTTCTGTTTTGCGCCAATCAGCCGTTTTATTTCATATGAGTCACAGTCGGAGCAACAATGAGAGCAGAGCGTCCACCGCTGCGCCGCAGCCCAGAGACAGTCTGATATTTAAATTCATAGGACTGATTCACTCAAAACTCCCAGACGGCCTCCAAACCGCCATTTCTGCTCTACTTCCTCGGACCAATGTAGCTGGGTGGGCTCCTGGCTCTGCGGGGTCACTGGAGTCCTTCGTCCCACGGCCGTAAACAACCGAGCAGAACCTTGCAGATATGTCGCCTCACGAGTGAAGGAAACACTTTGACATTTGTGAAAATACCCTCTGGAGAGCCGCTGGCTTTTTTTTGACTCCCTGGTTCTTTTAAGAAAAGGCCAAAGTGATTTTTACACTTGTTTTGACATTCTTGCCAAAGGTTACGAAGCTGGTGTTTGATTCAGCCTGAACTTTTTCACATTGGAGCCCCAGCAAGATGCTAATGCTAGCCGACGCTATATCTCCAAATGAGTTGTAGTTTAGGTCCCGTTTATATGACGTTCATCATTTTTGTGTTTTCAATCAGAATAGTTTCACATTTAAAAGTGATGTGTGTTTCCAGGGCAATGGCAGAAACACTGTAGTTCTCATGTTGGTCCACTGGTTGGTGCTGTTGTTAGTTTTAGTAGTGAAAACACACAAACACACACCCGCGCAGCAGAGAACAATGAGTTCTAAACATGAATGACAGGAGAACACGGACATTCTAGTGGACAGACCACCAAGTTTGATTGTTATTATGGTGACTGTCAAAATAAAACTACCAAGCTGGATTGTTATTACGCTGACTGTCAAAATAAAACTACCAAGTTAGATTGTTACTACGCTGACTGTCAAAATAAAACTACCAAGTTGGATTGTTATTATGCTGACTGTCAAAATAAAACTACCAAGTGGGATTGTTATTTTGGTGACTGTAAACATCTATCTATCGGGGTCGTGCTGCCGTGATCGGTTTCCTGGAGGGTTTTGATCCATTCCGGCGGATCACGGCACTTATTGACCTCATTCCCGGAAACGCTCCGGGCTGCCAGCGAAGACGCGTCTCTCCGACTGGCGGCGTGAACTCTGTCTGTGGGTTTAATTGTTCTCCGTGGCCATAGATGTTTTGTTGCTGGCGCTATGGTGGAGCTCCATCTTTCAGTGATGAAACCAACAGCCAGTTCATTACCCACCTGATCACGCTCAGTACTTCAGATATTCACAAAGCTCTAGAACATGCAGTACTTTAAGGATAATGCTACATGTCTCACATACAGAGAGATTGCACACGGTTATTATTTCAAAAGTATTTATTGGAAGTTTTTGTTGCTGGAGGTCCAGTCTGGGTGCGCCATCAGTCAGTCTGGAGGAAACATGACAATCAATTAATGATGTAATAAAAGTATTTACGATATATGTGATTTGAGAGAAACCGGTTCTTGTGGGTGTTGATGATGATGATGATGTGCTGAATGTTTGAAGGTGTGGCTGAGAGTTTTGCAATTTGAGTGTAAAGCTTTTACCTCACCTTCTCCTCTTGTGTTTCCCCCAGGGAACAGACACCTTAGAATGGTCCCGGGCTGAAACAAGAGGAAGAACAAGCGGGGGTGTTTATTTGTTATTATGGGTTTTCTTTTCATTAACTTATGTTATGGTTTTGGTATTTGAGGATTTTAACTTAGTTTTACATGAAACTGATGATACCGTTTATCACCTCTGGAGTTTTAATGGTAATTAATTAATTAATAATTAATAATAAGTAATTAATCCAATTTGGTTGCTTTATTTTGACAGTCACCGTAGTAACAATCCAACTTGGTACTTTTATTTTGATAGTCACCGTAATAACAATCCAACTTGGTAGTTTTATTTTGACAGTCACCGTAATAACAATCCACTTGTGTTCTTCCATTGTTAATGTTTGAGCATCAGTGTTTCTGCCGTTTCCATTGAAACAAACCTAGTTTGGTCCCAGCGTCTGATTGGTCCAGGGCTCAGTTGTCGTTCCTCCCCAACAGGAGCTCACTTCACCAGGCAGCAGCACAGCCATGCTACTTCCTGCCGACACTTTCACCTGGCCGCTCCCCAGGCACCCATCTCGGCCGAGTTCCCCCTGGGACACGCCAGCCAGCCCCTGCAGGCGGGTCTGGCTTCCCACCTGCCTCCTGCCGCTGCCGCCGCGCACCACCATCCGCCCCTCGCCGCCCTGGCCACGCCCCCCCATTTCCAGGATGTGCAAGGGCCTTCGTTCCTACCTCAGGCCTTACACCAGCAATACCTCATCCAGCAGCAGCTCCTGGAAGCACAGCATCGCAGGATCCACCCACACTCCAGGTAGGACCACATGGGGGTCGTAGCTTAGTTCTCCACTGGTTCTGAGTTCTTCCACTGGTTCTGATCGATGTCGGTGGCAGACAAGGGAAATAGTAGATATTTTTGATCTTGACCTTTTTGCAGAAGAGCCCAGGATCGTATCCCTCTGAACCCTCACCGGCTGCGTTCAGGCTACGAGTTCTCCAACCCGCTCCACGTCCCGCAGCCCATGACGCAGCAGCCGCGGTACCTGGCCGAGGGAACCGACTGGTGAGTTTTCCCCCCGCCCTCTCCTTCCTGCACCTCCAGCCGTCGTTTTCCAAAGTGACAACGCATGTTTTCATTTCAGAAAAGCTTCGTGTTTACAAGGCAAAGTTCTGGAAACGACAAACTGCAGAAAGGCTGAAAATGATGTCGTCTTTGTTGTTTTGTTGTTTTTTGTTCTAACTACTAGTTACAACAGCCGTGGTGCGCTGGAGTTTTCAAAAACTTCCACCTTAGGCGCCGTTCTCAATGAGTTGTGTTTTCAGTGTCTTCAAGCTTTTTGAAAAAGTTGCGTTTTACCCCATTTCCACGCTTTACGCCTTTTCCAAATCATGCATTTTCTCCCGCTTTACTTGACGATGAGTTGGAGTAGTTTCAAAAAGTTCCGCATTGGGAGCCATTCTCAAAAAGTTTCCAATGTCGAGGTAAACCGACCCCTGAGACACAACAAAAGTTTATCCTTTTCACTTGAAAGCACTGCGACATGAACTGACTCTGACCTCTGACCTCTGACCTCTGAACTCTGACCTCTGACCCCTGACCTCTGACCCCCGATGTGTCCTCCTGCAGGGATCTCAGCGTGGACGCCGGCCCCACCCACCACCAGTACCAGCTGCAGCAGCTTCCACAGCACTACCAGAACTACCTGGCCTCACCGCGACTCCACCACTTCCCCAGGAGCACGTCCTCCGCACAAGTGGTGAGCTGCTCACACACTTCTATCCTCTCGTCACACACACACTTCAACTCGAATACAGCCAGTCTCTGGGATAATACTCGAATACAGCCAGTCTCTGGGATAATACTCGAATACAGCCAGTCTCTGGGATAATACTCGAATACAGCCAGTATCCGGGATAAATCTCGAATACAGCCAGTATCCAGGATAATACTCGAATACAGCCAGTCTCTGGCATAAGACTCGAATACAGCCAGTATCCAGGATAATACACGAATTCAGCCAGTATACAGGATAATACTCGAATACAGCCAGTCTCTGGGATAATACTCGAATACAGCCAGTATCCAGGATAATACTCGAATACAGCCAGTCTCCGGCATAATACTCGAATACAGCCAGTATCCAGAATAATACACAAATTCAGCCAGTATCCAGGATAATACTTGAATACAGCCAGTATCCAGGATAATATTTGAATATAGCCAGTATCCAGGATAATACTCGAATACAGCCAGTATCCAGGATAATATTCGAATATAGCCAGTATCCAGGATAATACTCGAATACAGCCAGTCTCCAGGTTAATGTTTCGCACACAGAACCTACTTGTTGTCGGTTTGTGTTGCCGTCAGGTTTATCCGTTT